>NW_024104331.1:533712-1231212 GCF_003945595.2 Pipra filicauda
TGTTTCAAGGACAGGCTGGGACAGGCTTCCTGGAAGAACCACGTACAGAGAACACGTTCCTTCTCACAGAATCTCAGAATATGCTGAGTTGGAAGGATCATCGAGTCCAACCCTCAGCACTGCACAGGACCACCCCCAGGAGTCACACCATGTGCCTGAGAGTTTCATCCAAACACTCCTTGAGCTCTGTCAGGCCTGGTGCTGTGACCACTGCCCTGTGCCTCATTCTTAACCACACTCCCTTTCACATGTGGTGCCACCACCCATGGCACTGTGTGGTGCTTCCCAAGCTATCCCATCGGAGGCTGATGCTCTGGAGTGCACCATGGGGCAGGAATATGGTGCTTCCTGGCAAGGAACCCCTGACATGTCACACCTTCACACTCTTTCCACCCGGGAGGGTGGTGGGTTTGAGCCCCTCTCCTGGAAGCCTCAGGAACCTTCCTAGAGATGGAAACCCCAGGACATCAGCTGAAGCCACCAAGTAACTCTGAACAAGGCTGCTCTGCCCTTCCAGAGGGGTTAATTCACGCGCCACTCCCAAGGATTCCTGGAACAGGGAATGCCGGCGATGCCGGATCTTTTCACTGAACGACAAAACCCGTCCAGCAAGTTCCCTGCAAGGTCCCTGCCTCCCTGCTCTACGCTCCAGTGAGCTTTCATCAAACATCCCAGGCTGTGTGTAATCCAGCTGTGCCGTGAGCTCGAGGAGCTCCGCTGGCCCTGGATCGCTGTGACAGTGTCAGCTCAGGTTCAGCCGCTCCTCGCAGCTGGCAGGAGCTGAACTCTTAATTAATGTTTCCATTAGTTACCGTCCCCAGCACCCGATATCCCTCAGCTCCAGCCCTGCTGGTTGATGAGTCATTTCAGCTATTCATTAAAATCCTCCGAGGTCACGTCCAGGGCATGTTTGTTTACACCCCACCTTCCTGGCACCCTGTCCTCAACTCTGTGACTCCCTCCCAGCACGGGGAGGTCTCGGAGAGAAGGAAGGGCAGCGGGAGCTCAGCGGGGAGTTTCATTCATGGGCCCTCCTTCGCTCCACTCGCTTCCCCCAGGAATTCACTCCCAGCTCCGTTTGTGCTGCTGGCACCGGCAGGAAGAGGCCCCGAGACATTCCCTGCGTCGCTGCCATTTGGTGTTTGTCCCCACCTCCCGCCGTCCCTCCCACTCACAAGTTTACACACAGTTGGAGCGGGGCCAGTTCCACACTCTGGGAATTAAAACCCAGCGAGGACTGGTGGTGCCTCCTCCCCCTCCAGGGACAGGCTGTGTCTGCGAGCAGGAACCCTGGAAGGTTTTCAGGAAACCCGAGTGCCCATGAGGCAATTCCCAATCCCTCCCAGCCACCGGTCTCTGTGAACACTTCTGGGGTTTGAGGGGTGGGAGGGACACTGCCCGGGAAGAGCTCCGGCACCCCTGCAGCCTCAGAAAGTGGTTAATGGATAACTCATTCCCAAAGTTCTGCAGGAGTTAATTTGGCAGAAATGAAGAGGAAGCCAATGCCAACAGGTTGTAAAGTCTGCAGGGAGAGCAAACCACGTCTGTGTGGGACAACAGAGCCTTTCAGCCTTTCTGATGGGCCTTCAAAATGTCCTGTTGTTGTCCACTGGGTTTATAAACAGGGAAGTTATTCTCCATCCAGGTGATTCCTTGGAGACAGGACTGTGTGTGTGAGTCTGGAGGACACTGGGCCCTGGAAATGCAGTGTCCACTGGGACTCAGTATTCCAAGGCTCTTCAGCCTGGAGCTGGGGTTGAGTAATTTGTGTTGTGCCCTACACCCCAGTTCCTGCTGATCCAGGGGAGCAAGAGAGAGGAAGAAAAGGAAAGTGAAAGAGGAGCATGGACACACTGAGTGATTCAACTTAAAGGATCAGAGCGGCCAGCCAAGCTTCAGTGCTGCCTCTGCATATTCCCAGTTGTAGGAGTCTGGAGTGAGACAGCTGGAGAGAACAGTTTAAATTGGAAATACAGCTGAGTCCTCTCATGGCAGGAATCAAACGTGCACAGTTTGGGACACCAGCCCTGCAAATTCCTTCTGCTGATGTGCTGAAGCTCAGCCCAGAAGGCAGAGCCAGGACCTTCACGTGCCATCACATTTTAAAACAAAATAAAAACTGATGCACCACCTAATCCACCCTGACACACACCTAGAGCTACACCAAGTCTTAAGTGGCTTCCTAAAACTCTCAGCTCTCTCCAAACCAACTCCAAATGCTCTTAACATCTTTGTTCTGCTGCCTCAGGGGGGTAAGAAAGAGCTTTTGGAAAGAAAGCAGGGATGGGTTTGTGGTGTAGTTCAGGCAGAACTCAGAAACCACTTTGGACAGAAGTTCAGTCTGATGGCACAGAAGTTGCTTTATCTTGCAGAACACACCAAGGATGAAGCTCCACTGGGACAGGTTTCCTGGCCAGTGACAAGACATGATTTAGTTCTTTAGAAAAGCAACATTCTGAAAGGAGAGAGAAAGGTAGTGGCCAACAGAATATTGGGACAAGCCAATCAAGGGTTTAGCAGCACTGGGACAACTGCAGTACAATCCAAACAGGTTCATTATTCCACTCCTCAGGAGCCAGACAAAGATGGTGCCAAGTGTCAGAACCAAAAAGGTATTTTTTTTTGCAAACATTATAGGAACTTCAAAGCACACCAAGTTTTTATTTCACCTACATGAGCAGGCTCCTGACCAGAAAAGGCATCTGAAGGTTTTAAGTTATAAAGCAAACTGGAAAACTCAAGCTTAAAGAAGGGTTGGCAAGTTCAGCAGCAATTCAAGCAATGAACTCAATGCAAATGAGACAGAAAGGATCAGACTTTCCAAAGACCAAAGAGTACAACATGCAAGGCTGGCCTGGATGTCTTCCTTTTTTTTTTTTTTTGGTTTAACAAAATCTGAATTGAACATTATGCTTAAATATGCAGAAACTGGAGAACCCCATCAAACCTGAAACAACAGAAGTTGTTCATTTTAAAGGGCTTGATTCCTAAAGCATCCAACTTGTAGAAGGCCTACAGTGCTCTCTGTGCACAAAGCCTCAGAAGGTCCTCCCCGACTCCTGCTGAAGGCAGAAAGAAGGAATTCCTGAGGAAGGTGAGTTCACACCCATATCCAGCTTCTTCTCCCAGAAGGTACCACTGGCATGGTCAAAACCAACTTTTCCAGCAAGTCCCCAAAGCTGAGCAGTCACACAAGGGCTGCTGTTGGAATATGCAGGGGTCACCTTGCAGGGAAAACTCCAGACCTCTCTCTCCACCAGATTCTCCTCAGGCAGAGATGTAGCAGAAAACAAGAGAGGTGTGTGTAGATGGTTTTAGGTTTTCCTTTTTCTTAAAACTTCAGTACAGAGGTTGGACACATAAAACCTGAACTATTCTGAGAGCCTCAACTTACTCTCAGTTTCATTCACTCCCACATTACCAAAGTATTTATTCTACACGACCAGAGAACATCTGGGGGCTTTGTGGAAGTTTGGACCCACAGCACATGGGGTGGGGTGCACAGTGCCAGAGACCCTCCAGTTCACACATCCACTGCACACCTTAAACCAGTGTCTGAACTCACCTGGAGATGGAGGCTGTATCTTAGTCTGAGACTTCTTTGAATCAGCAGCTGCAAAGATATCAGGAGGGGGGTCTTCTCCTCGCTCAATCTTGCACTCGAAGGCATAGAGACACTGGATGTACTGCTTCTTCAAGGAACTGGCTGCACTGCTGGACGTGCCCACGTTGAGATTTGTGGCCAACTCGCGCCATTTCTTGTTCTTGTTGACCTGCACAACCAAACAGGAGGCTCTGAGATCAAAATCCCAGCTACTTCTCCTCCCAAGAAATTTTCTGGGGAGAAATCGACACTTCCCAGTTCACACGAGGGAAGCAACAGAGGCCAAACTCATCTTCATCACCTACAGAAAACCTTTCTAACAGGGACAGATTGCAAATCAAACCGGTCACGAGGTCAGCTGACAGCCAGATGCAAAGACAGTGTCACCAATCTTTGCACTGGACAAAGGGGAAAAAAAAAAGGGGTTGAAATGAGTCTCACCACAGATTGTTCTCAACCAGACAATGGGAGAGCTAAGCTCACTTAGAGGATGCTGGGTTTTATTTAGGGAAACAAACATGGCTAAATGGGAATTCATGGCTTACCTCTGGCTACAAACTACCTCTGAAGGGCAGCAGTCCCCTGGCTGTGGACACTCACCTGAGTCAATCCTCCAATCTCCTTCACGGAGATGTAGAGCCGGTAAAGGTCCAAGGGTTTCCTGCCCACTGCAGGGAGGTTGGTCATTCCCATGGCCTTCTCCTCGGTGAAGGCCAGGTAACGATCCACCCACAGCTTCCTCTCGGGCTCCCCACCCAGCTCGTAGAGTTTGGTGATCTTCTCATTGGTTGTAGTAGAGGAACTGGACTTCTAGGAGAAGGAAAGAGATATCAGGGCTGAGCAGCGCAAGAGCACCTCTTTCCCACCCGAGATGGTTTCAAAAAGCAGGCAGGTAAGAGCTCAAAGTGCTGCTGTTGTGTTGGGAACAGATTTATGTTAGACTTATGCTTGCTTCAGATCAACATCAGGCAAGGATTAATCAGTAAAGGCATCCAAAAGCACAGACCAGGACAGAACAGCCCTGATTTGTGGCTTCTGGCATCTCCCAGCCCAAGAGCGTTCAAGTCCTTGTTTGCAATGAATAAGAAAGGCAGATTCCAGAATACAGGAGCAGAAGTGAGAGATCTCCTGGATCTTCCTGCTGGCTGCTGCTGGCACAGGGATCAAACCTGCAGAGCATTTATTTTCCCCCAAGTAGCAAAGGAGGAGACGGGCTCAGAAACTGCTTTTTTGGTGGTTCTTTTGAAACTGGTAGCAGCAATGCAAAGAAAAACACTCCCTGAAGAACTTGTTTGCATCCCTCTTCTGGCTTTAATACAGGATTAGTAAGAGGTTTGTTTGTGAAACAACTAACACTGCAGTGTACCACGTCCCAGCTGAGGGGTGAGAGCTCCCAACCCACACCAGCAACAACCCCGGGTTTGTTTATGCTGCTTTTGGCAGTTTCACTGTGGCAGGTGATAATTTCTAATTCTGAATTGTTTTACAGGTGAAATCAATGACTCCCCAAGGACTGGGAAACGCTTCCCTTCATTTCTCACACTTACTAGACAGATGCACTGCTCAACCCAAGTGAACATGCAGTGGGGTTTTATTTCCCTGGACGCTGGAGAGGATGGGAGACATTAAAAACAAAACCCAAAACATTTTACCTTTGACTTGGATTCTGCTTTTGGCGTCCCATCTGCCTTGTTGTTCATTTTAGTTGCAGGTGTTAACTTGACATCCCCAAGTCCCATCATTTCAGGGCTTGCTGCCATCCCTGGGGAGTTAAAAGGAAACCTTTAACACTGATTTTCAACCCAGTGCAATGGAATCAACGAAATCCTAAAGCCCTGGCTTACCTGCAGAGTTGTTGGCCATATTCCCACCCATGGGGTAGGGTGGGCCCTGGGGGTTTATCATGCCAGCCATACTGTTAATTCCCTGTCCATAAGGAGGCCCAGTGCCCATCATGCCCCCTTGATTCATGTTGGGATAACCAGGAGGCCTAGAGAAGGCGAGGAAGAAACAGACACTTTAGTCCACATATTAAGCATTAAGATCTTGCCCTCTAAGGAAGCAGCTTTGCTAAAAGCAGCCTCTGGGGCAGGATAAAGAGCACAACGCCCAGTCAGACAACAAATATATCCACCAGCTTTGGGGGAACCCAATTTAGAAGCACATTCATGGCTCTCATAGCATTGGGAAGGCCACACACACCTACTCTGAAATGGGCAATAAATTAAAAAAAAAAAAAAACCACCACAGAAAACAGTACAAAGTTCAGAGCTGAATTCCAGCTCCTTTCCCACAGCTGCTCATCAAGGCCCTAAAAGGAAGAAGTTCCCTACACTGGACAAGCAATGCCTTGGATCAGACAGCTGGGTGGCTGCTGGATTTAGGGGCTGCACCACACACGCAGCATCTCCTCATGGAACAGAGGAGATCAGGATTTAAAAAAGCCAAAACAGCTGAAGAGATCTCAGAGTTAAATAATTTCAGCTACGATCATTAAAAATCCCCCGAGCATGCCATAAATGATGTATAAAATCATGGGATGGTTTGGGCTGGAAAAGACCTTAAAGATCATTTAGTCACAACTCCCTGCCCTGGGCAGGGACACCTTCCACTAGCCCAGGTTGCTCCAAGCCCCATCCAACCTGGCCTTGGACACTGCCAGGGATGGGGCAGCCACAGCTTCTCTGGGCATTCCAACATGCTGCTTGTCCAAGTTTTATGCTCTCCCTTTTCAACACTTGAGCCTGATCACAACAACGTCTCCAGGAAGGACAAACCTTCACGGGAGCTCATTCCAGCATTACCCCAAATTTGGGTTGTTCCACACACACCTTCAAAAGCCAGATCTGACACAGGGGAGGGACTTTCACGGGGGGAATCTCCCTCCTCACCTGTTCTGGATGGAGTTGGCAGCAGCGTGCATGGCAGCAGCAGCTGCCTCTTGTGCTTTGCGGTTCATCCCGGCGGGCGGGGGGCACATCCCTGTGCCCACCTGGGGGGGCATATTTGCCATATTGGGTCCGTAGGGCCTGTTCCCCATGGCTGCATGGCTCATCCTGCCCGGGGGGATCCCGCTGTACGGGGGCACACCAGTCTGCCCGTGCATCTGGCTCCCTGCTCCCATGGGGTTCATGCTTCCTCCCATGCCCGGGCTGGGGTAGTTGGCATTGGACATGGCATTGTAGTTTGGCTGCCTGGGATAACCTCCTGAGGAGATAAAAAAAGGAGGGGAAGGCAACATCACTCAACTAGTTAAGTTTATGAATCACCATAAAAATCTTCTATCAGCAAATATTTAAAGATCACTAACAGAGATGAGGGGGAGTGTTCACACCTCAACACGAAGTCAAAGTACTTGGATATAAGCCACATAAAATGTGTTTTGACATAGCCAAGCAACAACATCGATTCAGAAGCTGCCTGAAACTCTCCCAAACCTCAACCCAGCACAGTGAGCCAAATGGTCCAGGACAGGATGCAAAAACCCTCATTTAACCCTTTCCAAAACAGGCAACACTCCATTTTCTTCCTCTCCAAAGAGAACTCGCCCTTTGTCACTATTACACAGGATGCACAACCTGCAAGTTTTTAAACAAGGAGGAAGGATCCTACATTTAGAAATAAAACTATTCCTGAAAGCAACATATTCCATCAACCTCAGCAGGAACAAAGCACAGCTCCTCCCAGCTCATGAGGAGCGTGCTGGTTTCCATCACCCACACACTAAGAGGAGACACATCAAAACATTTATCACAGAATCATGGAATGGTTTGGGTTGGAAGGGACCTTAAAGATCAGTAACTTCCACCTCTCTGCCACGGGCAGGGACACCTTCCACTAGACCAGGTTGCTCAGGGCTCCATCCAGCCTGGACTTGAACACTTCCAGGGATGGACTTAACTTGGGACTTCAAAGACAAGACGTTAGGATAGAGAGAGGCCTTTGCTGAGCTCAGTTCCCACCTTGAGGTCCGTACTGCCCACCCTGGGGTCCGTAGCTTCCCATGGAGTTCTGCTGGTACGGCCCCATCCCGGCGTGCATCTGGCCCCCGGAGGACTGCCGGGGGGATAAGGCTGAGCCGGGCTGGGGGGAGCTGTACTGGGGCATCTGAGGGTTCCTCTGCATGTAACCTGCACACAGGGGGATGGAGCAAACTATTAGTGCAAAGCACCCACAGGTGCCACTGGACATACATGTTTCTAAGGAAAGCAACGCCCAGGACTAACAAAATCCTTCCAGCAACAGCCTGGACAGGTTTTAGTGCTTGCATTAAGGAGTCGGTGTTATCTGAGCAGGTAACAGATCCAATTTCCTGTTTTGGCCAGAAATAACCCTCAGTGTCACAGCAGAAGCCAGTGAGGCTCTGCAAATCCTGGGGGCTTCTTGGTGGTGGCTTTTGTTTGCTTGTTTGTTTTCTCATGGTGACAACTGTGCACCTTCAGCCAGGAGAGCTGAAATTTTTTACAGGCATTTTCCCCCCCAAAGAAATCTTATTCTCTTAGAGGGAAAAGCCCCACAATATTGTTGCAAGCACCCCTTGTTTTGAAACTTAAAAGTCACTGGACGTTGGGCAAGAACATGCACAGAAAAACATGTTGAAAAGCCAGAGAAAACATCTTCCAGGCCAAAACACCAGCTTGGATGGAACATTTAGAGGCCAAACAACCAGCAACAACAATAATTTACTGCAAGTTGCCTCAACACCCAGAGGTTATAAACCTGGGGCAGCTTTTAAATGCTCTCTCAGCACAGAATTCATGTCACCAGGCCAGGTGGTTTTTAGTTACACATCTGGCTGTACAGTTACAGCTGTTAGGTTGTGTCACACACCTCGATCCTGGGCGATGCTGGACTGGTTCATGGAAGGATGCAGGATGGTGTCCGACTGGCCGCTGGGCGGTCGGGGTGGCATCTGATTGCCTGTGCCACAAACAGGAGAGTGCTCATCACAAACTGCACACCACAAACCCAGCAGGCACCAGAGCTAAATCCCAGAACCCCAAACAACTCCAGGAGAAGGGGATGTTGGGCCACAGCGAGGGGAAACAAAAGCGAGATCGGTCGCGTTAACCCAGCGAAATGACACCGGTGGTTTCCCAGCCATCCCACCCATCCTTGAGGAGCTACAGACATCCCAAAGCAAACAAACGAGCTCAGTGGGCCTCAGTAACCACACAGTGCTGACACTGGGCAGTTCCTCCCCACTGGGCACTGTAATTCAAGTGCCAGGCAGCGTTACCTGGTACTGCAGCAGGTGAGAGTGGCCCAGAGCGGGACTGAGCAACACTGGCTGGAGATCCAACTGGGGATGGGGAGGGTCCTCTGATGCCTGGCAGGTGAGGAGAGGTATGTGGCGAGAAAGGAGACTGAGCTGGGTTACTCTGCTCTCCTTGACTGCTGGAAATCCCTGATGTGCTTACGCCAGGGCTCAGGGCTCCTTCGGTACCCATGGGCAGATCATCTATGGAACCAGACAGGTCCTGCAAGGCACAGAGAAACACATCAGGCTAGAATACAAAGACATGGGACTGTTCTCTCACATCCCACTAAGGAAGAGCGTTTCTCCCTTAGGCATGTTACAAACAGAAATCAATGAACTCAGTTCTTGTTACTGTCAGCACCAGAGGCTGCTGCAGACTGAGGTAACTGCCAGACGTGTCTTATCCTGCTGCCTGTCTGAACCCGGGAGTTCCTGGGTTGCTTTGCTGATGGTCCAAACAATTGGCTAATTTTCCTACTCGCTTTATTTTAAATTCAGTTTAGAGGTGGGAAATTAAAGAATGCATCAACAGTACACGTAAAACTGCAAACACAGGAGACAGTCCATGTGACCGCGGCTTGGAAGAGAAACGTGGCTCAGCCTCTGAAAGACAGAAAACTCCTGCCTCGCCATAATTAATTCATAAACCTCCTATGAGCTGGGAAACTACTCACTTGAGATGGATAAAAACAAACTAAACAGAGATTTAAAAGAAAACCATAAAATACTCTTCAGGGTTCCCGCTTCCCTTTCTTCAAAGACAGCAAAAATTAGCAGTTACTGCATCAACCTCTAAAGTTCAGCTTTTCTTGAAGGCAAGGCTAGAAAACACCCTTCCTCCTGCATGTATCCACCTTGGCAGAAGCAAAGCACAAAAAGCCTGAGAGAGATGAAACCTCCAATTGCCACAGCAGCAAAGTGACAGCATCAAAATTCAGCTGGCAAGTGTGAGAACGGGGATAATTCCAAGAAGATGATGTGCAGATCCAACATGCCCAGTTGTACTGTCTGGTTGATAACAAGGTGCATCAGCTGTTCAGGCTTGGCCTGCAGTGAATGAGTCAGGAACAGCCCGAGCCAGAGGAAGTGGTGGCGTATTTGAACAGAAAGCTGGGAAGTTGTAACTATTCCAGTGATTAGATAAAATCTCTGCCAGAGGTTCAAAGGATCACTGGCAGGTGAAGAAGTGGGAGACCAAAGCTTACCAGGACTTCACCTGTCCTTCCTAAGTCTTCCAGAGTAATCAACACTGGATCAGCAAGATCCTGGGCTGAGCCCTGAAGGTATCTCAGATCATCTCCCCCTGCAGAGAATTCAGCTGAGCAGCACCAACAGAGCCCAAGTCATTTAAAACCTCACACAGAAAGGCTGAGCCAACTGATAAATCACTTGGACACCCCGGTCTCATTTACACTGACTGGACAATTCCTGGTTCAGCAGCAGTTCAGGTGACGTCTTCCCAGCTCCAGCAGTGCAGGAGGACCTGGGACACAAGATACTGCAGCTTATCAGCCTTTGGAAGCAGAGCTATCACTCCTAACACCTGTCTGCCAGGTGATGTGTGGAAAGGCTCTCACAGCACATCCCTGTCAATCCCAAGCTGGTGAACAACACGTCACCACATCCCGGGAAGAGGATGTTACGGAGTGAAAGTGGAGTGGAGTTACAGAAGAATAAAAACCAACCTGGGAGACACCCAACCACCTCACCACACCCGTGGGACAGTGACACTCAGGACAGAGGGGAGAGCTGGGCATCAGCACCACACTCAGCTGCTGCAGCGGGGAAACCTCCTCTACTTTAGTGGAATTTAATCAAAATGCTTCTAAGAAATGCTACACTGGAGCTGAAACCCCCAGTCACTCGGTGGGATGACTTAGTTCATGCATGTCCCCCCTCCCTTTCCATCACTGTTTCTGTTGGAGAGCTCATTTCCTGCACCACAGTCTCAGAGGTATATTTGCTTACTGCTCAAGTATTATCTTCCTGAGGAAAAAAAAAAAAAGCTTTGTTTTATCTCAATGAAAGCTAAAAAACTGCAGAAAAAGCCTAAAAATAGTGTCTGAGATCTCTTGCAATTTTCACTACTTTCCTATTGTAGCATCAAAAGCACTGCTCCTTCATGCAGCTATTTGGGCAGTTTTCCCTGGACAACTTTGATAAGTCCCACATTCCTACTGCAGAAACCATCTGAAGTGGGAGTAAAGAGACATTATTTCCAACATTTTGCATTAAAAAGCATCAACCAGCACAAACAATCAGGACACAAACCACTCCTCTCCCTGAGATCCACTGCATCGAACTGCAGCCACCAGTACAAGACACACAATGAGATTCCCCTCAGAGTCAATTAAGGGATCAGAATGTCCAGAAACAAGTCAGCCCAGCCTAAAACTGGGTGAAAATACTGGTATGTCCCTTAAATGCATTAAGGTAGTTTTAGTCTGAATCACCAAATGCATCCAAAGACTGTTTTCCTCATCACTGAAATGAAGTTGGAGGCCAGACCCATTTGCAGCTTTAAAATCCCCACCACCACCAGCTGATGTGGTGTGGAATTTCAGAGCAGCTAAATCTTGGGAGCAGAGGGGCAGAGCCCAGAGCTGTGGAGGTGAGGGATTTTTAGGCTCAAAGGAAAAAAAACCCACATAAATGTACACCTGAGACAAATACTGGCATGAAAGGATAGACACAGAGCGAGTGTGCAAAGTGAAATGTGAGTTTCCTTCCTTTATCAGGAGTGTAAGTGCTTTTCCAAGAGGCAAGAGAGAAGGCTTTGGATGGAAGGACCTCAGGATGTGTGGAGGTCACTGTCTGCTCCATGGTCTGAGCAATATTCATACATGAACTGGGTAGACTAAGAGGGCAAGACTTGGTAATGCCAGACATGAAAATATCTGCAAGACATAAAATGAAGTAACATTAAAAACTCTTTGAAAATTAACTCCTAAATAACTAGATAATGATCTTTAAAGCTGATGTCTTTGACCATTCTATGCATCAAAGCCTAAATCATTGAAAAACATCCAGTTTTAATTAAGCAGGTGAATACTGGGTGGGTTCTGTGAGAGTGAGGGCCCCTCTGCATTGCTGACATACCATCAGGGACCCCATAGAGGAACAGCAGACCTTTAGCTGTGGATCAGATTCTCAGATTATTAGTTTAAATGAGTTAGAAGTAAATTACACATCCCCCTTTCATGGCTGTTAAGACAGGAGATGAAACACAACCGTAAAAATCAAGTAACTCGTAAAGTGACTTTCACCTCTAAAAATCTGTTAAGTTTTGTGAATTCCAACAATAAAGTCATTTTCCAGCAAAGAAGGACTCTGCCAGCAGAGCAGCATTTTCTGAGTGTGTTATTCAGGACTGAGTTTCTCAGAAGGGAAACTCCTGCAAGGGGAAGGAGCAAACAGGGACTGGAATGTCTGAGTGCAAGCAGCTCATCAGCGAGGAGCTGGTTTCCTCCTATCAAGTTATCTCAGGACACCAAGCATCAAGGTTTTAACTAAACCCAAAGGACACCCCCCAGCTCTGATATCCCCAAAACCAGGGGAAAACAAAATCCCTCCAACTCTCTACAGCCTGTTTTAAAGGCAGAGAAGCCTTAAAAAAACCCAAACCTCATGGAAATAATGGAGACCTGCTGCTGCCGTCGTGGGTTCTGGATGAAGCCCAAGAGGAGAGGGCCTGGGAGGTTTTATTTGCCTCCCACGGAGCATCAGGAGGAGACCTGGAAAGACACAGCAGCAGCAGGAGAAGGGCTCTCCCCTTCCCTCCTCCCCCAGCACAGCCAACAGAGCTGAGACAGGAGGTGAGGCTCGGCAGCAGTAACTCTGCCAACTCGGAGGAAACGTCAGGGTCTGGAGAATTTCCTCACGTGTTTCCAATGTGTTTTTTATGCATTTTATTGCTCATCTGCCATGCAGATCAAAAACGCTGGAGGGATTCCAACTATTTCACACAGAATCTCACACTCCAGGCTGGCTGCAGCCCCAAAAGCCTGAGTTTCTTCGCTTGAAATACTGCCCAGTGTTATTTTGGGATGTGACCCGATAGCGGAAGCCCACGGGGACCCTGGAACGATAACCGTTCCAGCTGCGATTGGATGCCCGAGCCTGGCCGGTGCCAGCGCGGGTCTGTCAGTGCTGCTGACAAACAAGGGCTCGGCAGCAACACCTCCCTTTTCACACCACAACAAACCCAGGCCTGGAATCACACAATCTGGTACGCAGAGGAAGGGGGCAGGGGAGTTCATCTATCCCAGGGAAAGGGCTGCAAGTCCTGGCACGGCCGACGCGAGGGAGCCCGGGCTGGTTCGTGCTGGAAACAGCCGGGGGTTCTTTTATCTGACAAGAGGAACCACCACCCCACTATCTGATAGGAGCTTGTTTGTTAAACAAACAAAAAGATGAAACAACGAGAAATACTTAAGATCAAGGTAATAAAATCCCAGAGGAGAAGAGAGATTCAAGGCTCCTCCGCTCCGGCCCATCCCACTTATCTGGAAGAGCAGGAAGACTGACCAGAAAGCAAATGGAATAGCCTCCCCTGCCCATTCCCCGGCCTCAGCGCACGTGGGAAGTGTGGGGGAAGAGGGAAGGAGCTCAGGCAGGGTGGAATGATCCAGCACTATCAGATCACCAGACTGCACTCAAGGAAATTATGGTCTGGAGATGAGCATGTGGTGCAGCTTATAAATTCTGTAAGGCCAGTTATTTCCATAAAGATGCTCACAAGCAAGACCAGAGAACAATGGATAAATGTATTCCCCCATTCTTTCTGAAAGGGAAAAGGCCTCTTTATTCTTCTAATTGAAATGCCCACTTTCTATTACAAGTTCTTTCTCTCTGCAGTTGCTTTCCCACTGACTCAAGAACTACCAATACCTAAAAAATCACAATCTTGTCCCTTCCTTCCCCCTTTATTTCCACACCCCCAATATCTCAGTTCTTTCTATCACAACAATTACACAGCTGACTGGCAGGATCTCCCTGCTATTTTGGGGACATGGATAGACTCGTTCCTGCTCAGCAGCACAGGTAACTGAATCCTGCACCTCACGCTCCACAAAGCACTGTCTCCCAGCACCGAGCAGCCTGGAGACCTCCCCGTGCTCCACTCACACCACACACCCACAGCACACCCAAGAGGACACCTGGCAAAGCCAACCCGAGGTTTTCACAGATGTGACAGACCAGGATGTCTTTCCAATGTCTTTCCCTCACCACACTGAGAACTTTCTGGCAACACTCTGTTCCCCCGTGCTCTGTCCCCTGCCATACTTTGAGAAGAGTGGGGTAGAGCCCAAAATCACATATTTTTAAAGCTGTCAGTTTACCTGTTACTGATTTTGTGCTCATACACGTGTGGGAAACATGTCCATCCACATTCCCAAGCTGCCCAAGATGACTAAAGACTAATCAAATATAACCAAAGCCCAGCAACATGAGCTGGTGACCCCTGACCGTGCAGAGTTTCCTCCACTGCCACGTGGCTCTTACCCCTTACTCTGTGACAAGCCAAAAAGCTTGGTTTTAAATTTAACAGGGAAGGACGACTTTGTCCTGGCATAAAAACCAGGGAATTCCCAGAAGGAAGCTCACTGCCACGCCAGCACAAGCTGCCCACTACACTTCCATGTTTTATGGAACTCTGTAAATTCATGGCCTTGCCTCTTCTCTTACATCCCACTTCAAAACGGGACAAGATCGGCAATCAGAAGGAACAAAGGGATTTATTTATGCAGTGAAATCACTGGGTTTGGCCCCTTGGATACATCCCTGGAAGCTCAACCTCTAATGTGAGCAAGGGTGACGTGGGGCAACAAGAAACCAGACACTTCTCAGGTTCTGCAAGAGAAAAAAAAAAAAAATCAAGATCCTGGTACAAAACTGAGGGTGCCACAAGGACCTTCGAGTCCTTATGTGCCACTTACTCATCCACACAGTCCTTGGGGAGAGGAAATAAGTGCTAGACTTTACAACTTCAAGAGGAAAACACCTGCCCACTAAAACAAATATTAGGGAGGCAACACTAGCAAGGCTTCAGCCTGTGCTACAGGGTCCATATTCCCTTCCCTTCCGAGGAGTTTCAGCTCCTCTCAGGCACCAGCGCTGACAATTCCAAACCTAAGATGGGGACTAGAACATGCCAGGAGAGATTCGTGCAGTTTCCCTGCTCAAAAAAAGAAGCTGAAAAGCTCATTCTTCCAGGCTGGCTTTAGACAAACTGGGAGAAGCTGCAGGCTCGAGCTGCACTGCAGGGAAAGGAGCATTCGGAGAGGAGGCTGTCGGGAGGAGGGGCTCGGTGGCACACGAGGAATTTCACTCTGACTGCAAAAATAAGCTGCTGTTTCTAATCCAGCTCAGTAAATCTAGGTGAGTCTGGTCTGCTGGCAGAGAGCAGGTACAAAATAAAGCAGGGAGGAGGACAGAGGGAAGTGCTGCTGGCTTTACTACATTCCTGCAACGGGAGCCTTGCGGAACAGCCGGCGCTGCTACCGCAGCAGCCATTGATTTTTCAGAGGTCGATACTCCACTCCCACAGATCTACTCGGCAGGAGCTTTAATCACATCTCCTGCTCCCTACCCTGTGCCACCCCTCCTTCTCTTCTCCCTCCAAATAAAATAAAATAAAATAAAACATATTTAAAAAAAAAAAAAAAGGAAGGCAAGAGGGTTTTCCACCCTCTCCGAGCACTGAGCAGGCTGAAAAAATATCTTCTCGGTCTTTGGAGAGCGGAGATTCAGAGCTGTAGTTGCAGCACAAAGTAGGGAAGGAGTAACGTGATTCATCCAGAGAACAAGATGTCGCTGAAGGGAAAGCCTGCCATGTGGAAGGCCAGCATTCCCACCCGGAGAGCGCTGGGTGCTGAGCTCTTCCGCAGGAGCCTGGGAGATGCAACAGCAAAAATGGACAGAAGAGTTTCCATTTTAACCCTTTGGAGGCTGCTCAGCTGCTAAAAGCACTCCCAGCTTTATCCACACGTTGATACAACATCAAATATCCAAGGCAGCAGGTAAATGCCGAATTTTGCTTGGCAGAGCAGCGTCACTTCAGCTATCCCAGAGGTTGTCCCATCCATCCAGAAGGGAAAGGATAAAACCTCCAGCTCCCACAGCAACACTGACCCCAAAAGAAGCTGCAGGAACGAAGCAGGAGGAT
Organism: Pipra filicauda; assembly: GCF_003945595.2. Taxonomy (NCBI): domain Eukaryota; kingdom Metazoa; phylum Chordata; class Aves; order Passeriformes; family Pipridae; genus Pipra; species Pipra filicauda. The sequence continues at coordinate 549,745 of NW_024104331.1, forward strand.
CCCAGGCACAACAAGCAGCAACATGGCAGCAGGACCAGAGGATGCTCTTACTGGTTTTCTGGATGGTGTGGGGATTAAGGAACCTACAAGTCGATCCCATCCTTTGGAAAGGTTGGTCTTGGGAAGGCAAGTGCAGGAGGGAAACTAGTACAGGCCTCAGCTGACAAAACCACAACCCATTTATTCAAAGAGCTTTTGTTTTCCTTCCAGAGGTTTTTAAGTCTCCTCCTTCAGTCTGAAGACAAACCCCAGATCACATAAAACACGGAATCACGGAAGAGGCAGGAAGCAACCCTCTCGTTGCCAGGGATGAGGATATTCCCATTCCCCAGAAGTGCTTCTCTGGAAGGCTCTTTCCAGAGGAACACATCCTCTGATGTGTTCCACACATTTGGACTCCAAAGCATTTAGTCATCCCAGCATGTGACTGTGCCACCAAAGCCAACCACCCGAGTCAGGGTGGGCAAAGAGGTGCAGCAAAGGCAGGAGGCTGAAATGATTACAAAATTAAAAAGGCCCCTGTTCATCCAATACTTTGGATTTTAAGATAAATCAGCTTTTAGTATTCTCATCTGCCTCTGAGACAATTAACAGTGATGCAACTAATTTCTGAAAAAGCGGAAGGAAGGAAGGTTTTAGGAGAGAACAAGATTTCTTAGGTCTCAGGTATTTGCAAGCCTGATGAATCCTGGTGGTTCTTTCACTGGAAGGTGTCTCTGCCTGTGGGTGGAACAAGATGAGCTTTAAGGTCCCTTCCAACCCAAACCATTCTATGATTCTAAGAGAGAGCTGGAAGCTGGCAGCTCCTTCCCAAAGCCTGTCACACCTGTGGGGAGGCAGTGATGGAGCAACACGGCTCAGCCCCAGACACTGGAGCATCTCCAGAGAAACCACTTCCCATCAAGAACCTTTCTGTAATGCCATCCCCATGCCCAGGTACTGCTGATCCGTGTGGGATGGAGACACCAGAGACACGACTGGAAAGAATCAAGGAAATTCCCCTCTCACTCTGGCTCTGAGCAGGGAGTGTGTACAGGAAGAGGTAAAATATCCATGGAAACCTGGCCCATGGGTCTGACGTCTGCCCGGTGCTCCCCCTTCAGGGTCAGAATGCCAAAACAGTCAATTCCTAGAGCTGTCACTTTTTGTCATTTCAGGAAATTAAACCTTTTTTTTTTTTCCCTTTAAATAAAGGTTTCTGTTTTCCTGTGTAAGACCTGACTCAAAACTGTAATAAAAACCAACCATAAAACTCCTCCTCCAATACCAGGACTGGTTTGGAATCCTGGCATGACCCATCCAAGCCCATCCTGGCTGCAGGAAGGGCACGGGGCAGCTGAAGCCTTGGGTCCCTGCCATGCCCCACATTTGGGCACCACGTGGAAAGAGTTTTCTCCGTGACATTTATGATCCCACTCATCTCCAAGACAAATCAATCCTGCATGCCAGAAGGATATTAAGAGGGAAATGATTCCTGTAGAGCAAAAGCTCTACAGTGGCAGTGCTTAAACACTGTGTTAAACACCTTTATTACCCCTGCAACCGCTCCACGCAGCAGATGGAGGTCACACCAACACAGACTCTCCCTCCCCAGCACGGGGTGAGACCTCTGGCAGGGTTAAGTTTTGATGGAAAGGGAAGAGGATGAGGATCATAAGCCCAACATCAGACTGACAAGCGGCTTCCGCGCCTTTTAAAGGGTCTCCAATGACACCGAGTCAGCAGCAAAAAGGAAGTGAAAAAATGATTTCCCAGCCCCGCAAGGAGGAGAGCAGAAGCAGAGGGTCACCCTGTGAGGTCTGAGCTCCGGCCACGGCGCAGGAGCAGCTCGGGGTCCTCCGGCTGCGGCGGCGCAGGGGACGCGTGTGACGGAGCACGGACCATTGTTCGGGATCCAAGAGCAGGACTGGTCATCCTACAGCAATTTCCTGCTGCAGCACTGACCTGCCTAATCACTGTGGCAGGGCCTGGAAGAACAAGGGTAAAAGAACAGGAGCCTGTTCTGCGCCGAGGGAGCTGCCGCCCGCTCCGGGGATCACCGGCTCTGCTTCCAGCTGGGTGGGAATCGCTGGGAAGCAAAGGAAGGGCTGGGGGCTCGGGGAATCTGTGCGAGGCGTGCAGGCAGGAAGCAGAGCTGAGCTGCTGACGACCAGAATAGAAACAGGAAACGAGCCCGGCATCGAGCATAGCGCAGCTCCTGCATCAGCGGCTCCGGCACAGCTCCGGGGGGATGCTCGCTGCTGGAGAAGGTGACAGGCTCCAGGCAGTGCAGTGTGGGGTGGGGAGTTCCCCCCCTGAACACCCTTCAGACCCAGAGGAAGGGGTGGGAGAGGAGAAAACTGCCACATGGACACACAGCAAAGCAACCCCGGAGCGGGTCGCAGGCGTGGAACTGGAGTGGTCAGGGTGGAAGGTCAGGGTGGCTCTGGAGCAGCACCCTGTGCTCTCCACTATTAGAGAAATGTAAAAAATTGGGGGGGGGGGGAAAAAGGCACAGCCTCCTCTAGAAACCACGCAATGGTGGCCACAGTCACACACTCAAAAAAATCTTGGGCAGAGGATCACTGACCAGGGAAAACCACATTTTTAACTACCCCATCACCGTAACTTGGGATAAAAACTGTTCAGATCAGCATAGACTGGAATGCAGGGATATCTACCACCAGAGTTTCGGGTCTTGTGCTCCTGGGGGAAGCCTCGGGGTGCTGGTGGGTTTATCTGCATATCCACTGCGCTGCCCAGGCCCCACAGCACTGCCCTGCTTTGAAATGCACACACGGCTAATCCCTCTCCTAAGGCAAGCAATAAGACAAGCTCAAAAGGCCAAATACAAACCAAACAGAAGCAGGAAGTCCCATATGGAAAGAGAAAAAAGGAGAGGGGAAAAAAAAAAATAAAAGGCTTGAAGTGACCAGCAGATTCAACTATAAAAGGTTCTTTCTCCCTTTCTCCTGAAAAAATTTGTCAAAATTATTCATTTTAAGCTCAAAGAACAGGCTGCTCCTCCCTCCCTCCACAGCAGCTCTGAGACAGTTTTTTGCTGCATTTCAGCCTGTTGCATTGATTATTTCCAGGTCAGGGGACGCAGCTGACAGAGCTCAACTTTATTCCACTTCAAGCACTCCCAGAGCACAAGCTGAAATGACCAGTTGTTAAGAATGGAAAATTCAAATTGTGCTTCCGTGACAACCTCCAGGGTCCAAATTCAGTAACTACTTGACTTAGAAAGGAAGAGATAATCAAACCAAAACCACCCCACACTGCTGGGGATATTCACAGACAGGCTCTGCCAAAACTCTGCAGCCTCATTCCTCTCCCCTCCCCACAAATCCTAGTTTTGTTAAATCCACACTGCAAAGACCCAAGACCAAAAGGCAAGTTTGGAAGTTAAGCATGGATCAGGAATGTTTTCAGTCAGTTATAATCCTTTCTGCCACTGACAAGACACTTTCCAGATTTAAAGTCAGACACGAACCAAAGTGAAACCCCACTAATAAACCAAACAGTTTTCCAATAGTGCAAAAAAGCAAAATACTGAAGTTGAAAGTATTCCTGCTCTACAACAAGATGAATATAAACTGCCCAGAACACGGATGGGGTTTCTCCCTCAGGATATCCAGTACACTGACCAAACTAAGGACATTCTGGGCAGGGAATTCTGAAACTTTTGCCCAAGCTGTCCTAGTTTGCTGCCACAAAAATCCAAACATAACTTTGCAGAGTCAGGACCTCCAAAACCACGCCAGTATCTGCCCTCCTGGTTTGGCTGTATGTCCCACCCCAAGCAAAACCTTTCCTACTGAAATGCTGAAACAATACCTCTCACATCAGTTTTGGGCTCCACACGTAGGAAAACTTCTCTGAAGAAATCCCAGAAGCTCTAGTGAAAAGCAAATATAAGCTAGTGCACACAGATATGCTTCAAAAATGGCTTTGGGGGCCAACCTGGAAGCTCAAACACCACAGACCTGTGGCTGGGAAGGAATGAACAGCCTGGTGGGAACCACTGCCTTCACCCCTCATCCACCTCAAAGCCACCAGGAACTTGCCCCCAACTCCTTCAAAGCCATCAGACAGAGACTGGGGCAAAGTAACATCTGCTCCACGTTCCACAGTGGAAAATCACAAAATCCCTCCCAACAATCCTAAAACTCCAAAGAACTTTGCAGCAGAACCGACCCGCAATCCAAACCCAAACGGATGTTCCAGCACCCAATTTGCTTCTCCCAGACTTGCTGCCAGCACCTTCCGTGGCTGAAGGCAGTTAATAGCTGGAAATGTTTGACTCTTTCAGCCTCAGAACCCAAACTTCAAACGGTGAAGACACCGGATAAACTGGATACGAACTCGCCAGGAGGAATTTTTCTGCTAAGGAGAAGAGACTTGGGAATCTCCTGGGAGAAACGGTTTTATCCTAAGGATGACTATTCCTCTGTTACACCCAGACACAAAAGACTGCACTTCACTTCTCCTGTGCAATTGCAATCTAAGTTTAGTTTGGCTGCAATCCTGGCAGAGGCTCCCTTGGGAAGCAGTGAATTTTACATAGAAATTCCTCACCTTGCCTGCTACAGGAAGGAAGAACAGCCAGGACACTCACAGGGATGCTATTCCTCTTTAAAAGCCATCAGAGAGCTCATATGAGCTCAGGAGGAAGTTTAGTTAGTGGCACAAAAATCATTACTGGGAAGGGATTTCGAAGCCCCCACCCAGAACAATCAACTTGACAATGTCCCTGCCAGGAGATCACCACCTCCTGAAAGGGTGATGGATCAGCCAAAGAAATATTCCCCCTTTATTGCTTAGAATTCCAAAGTGAACACTGATCTACAATATCAACGTGTAAAGGCCAGAGCCTCACAAAGGCATTGGGTACATAAATTTAATACTTTCCAAGGACCCAAAAAGCAGGAACCTCCCTTTTCCTGCTGGGGGCTGATATATGTTTAATTAAAGATGATGCATGGCATGATTTGCCCCGATTCCAAGATTCCCAGTGAGCAATTCCACAGTGCCCACCGAGGCTTGGAAAAGGGCTCAGAACTAGGAAAAAACAAAAAAATAAAAGCCCACAAACTAACTCTGCTTCTGTATGTCATCCATGATGGCAAAAGAGGGATCTAGGAATCCTCCTGAGCAGGATAAAACCTTCTAAACCAGACAGACTGAGCAATATCAGGAAGATAAAAAGAAATTGATGGTGCACTTCCATGGAGCTCTTGTGTTCCTGAGCATCCCCAGGCCAAACTTTGTGCAGGAGATTGATCACTGAAAACAAGGAGTTGGCTTCCAGCATCCCTTTTAACCACCCCACAGCATCCCTGTCTGAGGCCTTTCTCAGTTGGTGGCTGCTCTTGTCCTACAGGATCCAAACAAGGTGACAAGGAATTGTGGAACAAGTACAAGAAAAAGAGTGATTTTTCTGCAGGGAGCCTCCTTTTTTTGAGTTTTGCCTACCAAGAAAGAAAAGGCCCAAAAATACACCAGTAAGCTAAAGACTGTTGGATTTCTCAAATGCAAATTATTTGGTGATAAGGCCAGGAAAACCACATATTCCCTCATTTCTGGGTTCCTCCACTCTTGAAGCAGAGATGAATTCCTTTTCTTAGACTGCTAGGGAGAAGGGACAACTTGAAAAGGGCCAAATATATTTAACCACAAGGTATAAAACAAACTCCCACTTGGTGCTGAGCAGGAGCCACTTCTGCAAAGCAGAGCTACAAATTCCTATAATCCAAGGCAGGGGGATCAGTAGGGTTCAGGAAGGCTCCATCAACAATGCCACTGAACAGGACTTCCCACCGTTCCAAGCTACAGCAATTTCTTCAATTACTTCACTTCACTTTTCCTACGTTCCTCGCCAGAAGATGGGTCACATGGAAGAACTTGTGGAGAGGCAGAGTGGAAAGAAACATGCTATTTAAAAAGATTTTTTTTCCCCCAGGCCTCAGAACAAATTAAATCTTTGTTATCAGGGTCCAAAAGGCAAAAAAAAAAAAAAGAGAGGGAAGAAACAACCCACAACTACTCCCATTAGGTGGTCAGAACTAGAATCACTCTGTATTTTGGGTGACAATTTGTACCCACAATCCAAAGGAATTATTTCAAGGGGCTCACAACAAACCTGTTCTCATTGCTGGGAGCAAAAATAACTTGGTTATACACACAGCTCACTCCTCTGACCAATCCAACTGCAGCTCCAAACACTGATTTAGCCAGTGGCTAAATAAAAAAATAAAAGCTCACTCACTTCCTACTGGGTAGAATTCATGCAACCAGTAAAATCAGAACTCAGCAGCTCCAAACTTTTCCTCCAAGTCAAAGGCACAGACCAAGTTGTGCAAACTAATCTAAACTTTTAATACTTCTCCATTTTCTTGATGTTTTAACCCAAAGTTAAACTACTCTGGTCCAAAAAGTGCTGAACGCTGGGCACTAATCTCATCCCCAACTGGTCACTGCACATCCAGCAAGCAGATTTAGGATGCAAAAGGAAATATAATTCTCCATCTGTCAAGGAAGGAGCTACATGGGACTGATCTTCCTCACTCCAGGTACTAATAAACTTGTCTTTTTCACCAACTGTTCAGTCAGATTGGACCAAAGAAGCTTAAATCAGCAGTATAAGGATCCAACGAGACAGAAAGGGAATGGTGCTCCAGGCTGCCAACCACCAGTGCCACAGTGGGCTAAGGAACAGAAAAATAAAATAAAAATGAGACAATTTCCCCTGAAAGTCAGGGCCTACTCTGACAGAGGTCAGGTACTTCAGCCACTGCAAACAGAGAGCCCAAAAAATGAAATGTTTTCAGTAGAACCTGCCGAGCAGAGTACTCAGGGTTAAACTTCCCTCTCAAATCCATTACTTTTGTAAATTACATTCAATCTCCAGTGGGAAGCCAGAAGCTAATGACTTAGTAAAAAGCACAGGCAGCCTCCATCATTCCCATTTCCATGTGGAATACTACCAGTGCTAATTTATCCTGCTGTGCTTCTGATTGCCCTCACCCCGTTCCCTCCACTCACCGGCAGGCTGGAAGGTCTGGACTGAAGATTCAAGTTCATGTCTTCTTGCCCTTTACTGGAAGCCATTGAGGGAGCAGATGATGCCTGGGACCCAAATGAGTCTTGAGATAACTCCTGAAACATCAAGAAACACCACAAAACCACCACAAATGGGAATGCAATAAAGCCTCTGTTGGAATCACTGCGGTATGTTCTCACATTGTGGAAGATTCGTGTTCCCTTGGTGACATTTGATCAAAACAGGAGGCAAGACAGCAAAGATTTGCACACAAACACTGCCCAACTACTACAGAGTTGGGAGTACAAGTCTAAAACCTGACAGAACAGTATTCTTGAGCTTTCCCTTACAACAGATCCTGGAGATCAGAGGCTGTCCTGGGATCTGCTCGTTTCACTTCTTCACCTTCTAACATCTCACCAAGTACCTCATTACATACACAAGGCAAGTCAATTAAAACCTTCCACTTTTCAACAGCTGCCTTGGGTGCGTCGCAGTGTTTGCTGAAAGGTCCCAGCCAGCTTTGTTTCTCCTCCCTAAAGCCAAGTTTTACATTTAAGAGCAAACTCTTCCATCACCACCCACGTGTCGCTCTGCAAACTGTGCTCTGCCATTGTGCTAAAACAAGTAGCTGTGGGACCACCTGGAGAACTGCAGGTGGAAACCATTCCATTGTGGAATCCTTTACACTGCTATTCACAGAAGCACTGAGGTTGGAAAAGACCTCCAAGGTCATTGAGTCTCACCTCTGACCAACCACCACCTTGTCAACCAGACCAGAGCACTGAGTTGTTCCCTGAACACCTCCAGGAGTGGGGACTCCACCACCTCCCTGAGCAGTTCCAATGCCTGACAACCCTTTCCACGAACAAATTCTTCCTGAAGTGCCAACCAGCAGCATTTTTCTTAGCATGAGTCTTTAAAACTGCAGTATTAGCATGGCCTGGTACCACCACATCTGAGACACAAGAGAAGTCAGCCCAGCTCGGATCATATCCTCCCACCCAACTTGTTGACGCGTTCAACCGATTTTAATGCACGAACCAAAAGGATTTGCACAACTTTTTAAAAAAAAACAAACAAACAAAACACTTGCAGAAGATTAAAAAAAAAAAAAAGGCAGGAGATGACCTACCTGAGGAGGGGGGAAGCGTTGCTGGGAATACGCAGACTGCGGCTGCGGCGGCTGGGACTGGGGGTACGACGAGGACTGCTGGGACAGGGCTGAGGAAGCTGATTGCTGGGTTTGCTGCTGCTGGTACGGCGACTGTGACTGCTGCTGGGAGTAGGGGGGCTGGCTCTGGGGGTGCTGCTGGGCTGTGGATTGCTGCTGGGGGTATGGAGTCGGGGACTGCTGATGGGGCGGCTGGGATTGCTGCTGGGAATACGCCGGCTGCGATGTCTGGAGCTGTGGAGCTTGAGACTGAGGCTGTTGCTGCTGCTGATAAGAAGGCTGAGAGTGAGGGGTCTGGGATGGAGGCTGCTGGGAGTATGGAGGCTGCTGCTGCTGGGGGTGAGGGCTTTGCTGGTTGTAATATGGAGTCTGGCTTTGCTGCCCATACGCGCTGGGGCCCTGCTGCCCGTAGGGAGGCATCTGCAGAGGAAGAGGATGGAGTTATGCCAGTTACAAAGGTATTTCACACACACACACACACACACAGATTATCCTCAAGAAGTAAAAATTCAGAAACCTGTGCAGAGCAGTTAACTGGGAATGTACTGGAAATGCCAACACCTACGTATTTCCCAGACAACAGCAAAAGTCACTTGTGTGTGACATTATTCTTGGCAGTAACAAAATTTTAATAGCTAAGCCTTTAGGGATCTCCATCTGACCACCCTTCAAAACTGACAGGAAAAACTGCTTGCTCCAATACAAAAAAAAAAAAAAAATAAAAAAATAAAAATTGTCTCTTGAATCCTGCAAACAGTCCAGCAGGCGCCACTCGGATCATGTAATGAGCCAAAACTGACCTGAAGTCATTTCTTCTGCAAAGAACAGCTGTGTCTTTAACACAACACAGCGGAAAGAGGATCTCCCTCCCCTCGCTATTTATTTTTCCCTTGTTGGATTCACTGCTCTGCTGCTGCTTCTCTCGGAGACGAGGATTCCACAGGTCCTCGGGTGTCGATCACACCTGGATCCAGGTGTGGGGGGCAAAATGCAGCCTTAGGAAATGCCATTTTGCCTAAATAACCGGTTCCAACCCGGCAGAACGTGATCCCTTCAGAAGACACAGCATTTTGTTGTTCTTTTCCCTGCTGTAACAGAGACCACAGAAGACCAGGTGCTCTACCTGCTGTGCATATGAGATGCTGCCCATCGTACTTTGCGTCCTGCTTTGCATTCCCATGGGATATCTCTGGGGAGTCTGTGGCCCATAGGGCTGTCCTGGGTAGCCATGTCCTTGCTGTGGCCCCGCCTGAGGTCCCTGCTGTTGTGTGTAGGGGTTGTTCCCTCCGTAGGGCTGTGGCCTCATCTTCCCCATCTGATCCATCGGGCTCGAGGGCTGCAAGGCAAGTTGTGACATGTGATGTACATCCAATACTACAGGAATTGCTCCCGACTTCCCAAAAACCCCAGAAGAAAACTCCAACAGGTCGGCGCAGGGAAGAAGCTGCTCTCGTCTCCCCCTTCCCAGCTGCTAAACTCCAACATTACAGTCGGAATTACAGCAGGATTCCTGCTGTCCTTTCAAACCCACAGATGTTTCGCCAAGAACAAACCCAATGAGAAGTCATTTAATGCTGACATATCTCCCGTGGCAGGACGGGGAAGAAGGATCATTAAGAAAGATGAATTATCAGTGTAAGCGGCTTTTCCCCATAGCAGGTAGTAGTTTAATGTCCAGATATTCCACAACGAGGTAAATTTGGGCTGGAAATTTAAATATTCACAAGAAACACTGCTTTTTTCACGTATAACAAGGTCTCCCAAAACACTACAGGCTGTTAATTTACACTTATGCATTTCAATTAATCCACACTGATGCAGTAACGCTGGTCAGTGCTACTGACATCCACAGCAGTTTTATTTTTGCCTTTTTTTTTTTTTTACATGTGCTTTGTGTCTGCTGCCTTTTGTAGAATGAAGAGTTCTGAATGGAATTTATTCGGATGCACGCAAAAAACACTTTGTCAGCCTTGAAAGTCAGCTCCCTGAGCTTTAGAGCTGAGACAAGACAACTGAATAAATGCAACTTTCCTTGGACTTCCTAATCTGTGCTACCCCTGCCTGGAGCCAAGACGTGGGAATAGTCAATCAGATTTCCTGAAAGCACCATAAACCTCAAGACTATAAACCTCAAAACAGAGGGTTTTTTTTTACCTTGGCAGTGCTGTTCCCACACTAAAGGAAGGGCTGTTCTGGCATGGTGACCTCTAAATGAATCCCAGCACAGTCCTTAACCTCCACCACTTGGACTGAATGGGAATCCTTCCCTGATCTCCTGGTGACCTAACTAATACCAATTAGATGTTTTCCACCAGATCACCATGACAATGGACTCTCTATTACACCATCCCTTCCTGCCACAAGCCCTGGGGTGGTATTTGTACAGATCCACCCTCTCTAGCTGAGCTCAGGTGCTTGAGGAGTGGCACTACAGGTCTGCACAAGCAAATATCACACACAGCCAGCTCTGGCTGGAAAATCTGAAGAATCCCGGAGACCAGAACAGGATTTCACTTATGTTTGCTGAATCCACCCTCCCAGGGAAAAAAAAAGTTCTTGCAGTATGCTACACTTCAGAAAATCCTACCCCAAGAGCCAGCACAGCTTGAAGCCCCAGCACACAGACCCTGTGAACATTTGTTTGACCAGCTGTCTGCTGAGTTTGGCTGCCAGCAGAGGCTCAGCCCCGAGCCCACAGCAACACCGAGCCAGAGGGGCACCACAGGGAGTTAATGGTGCTCTGGTGGGGCAACAGCAGCTGGGCCATGTGAGGGATTTAATGGGGATGGCAGGAAAAGCACCCCGTTATTGGGAAAAGGGGGGCTGCCCGCTCAGTGGAAAGCAGGCTCCCCACACCAACATGGCACAAATCAGTTAAGAACCAGGTCCAAGTCCTCTACTCTACTCCAGCCCAGCTTCAGACACCCACAGAATCATAGGATATGCTGAGCTGGAAGGGACCCACAAGGATCATGGAGTCCAACTCCCTGCACAGGACACTCCCAAGAGTCACACCATGTGCCTGTGAGCCTTGTCCAGATGCTCCTTGAGCTCTGTCAGGGGTGGTAAAGCAAACATCCCTGCAAACACAGCATCTGTCACCCTGTGGAACCTGCTCCCAAACGACCCTGGGCATGGCACTGGTGTGATTCTCCCCACAGAGGCGGATTTTGGACGCCCTTCCATGCTCAGCTGTGCTCACGTTCCCATTCTCCTCCACACTGGTACTAAAACAGTTCTGAAGAAGTTGTATTTCGTGTTTTGTGTTCAAGTCACCACAGATGCTGCTGCTGCTGAGGAGTAACACAGACACAGGCTGCAGGACTCCAGGCTCCTTCTCCAAGGAAGCCCCAGGTCCCTGCACTCCACACCCAGAGCCCACACAGGGTTCTGTGCCTGGCTCTGAAAAGGAGCTTCCATTCATGGGGGCAGAAAAAAGAGCTCTTTGATGGCTCTGGTTGGAATCCTCAGAGCTACAGGGCTCAATCCTGAATGGAGCACCCATGTGGAGCCCCCATACACCCTAAAGGATGCAAATTGTGTTTACATCTTCCCAGCAATTGTTGCTAATGCTTCCCCAGTCCTGCCTTGTGGGTATCACCTTACATTACTGACATCTTCTCCCTCCCCACATTATCTTCTTTGGTATGTAAAAACAGGGCCACCAGGAGGTTTCCCAGCCCCTGGCTTTTGACTTCAACCTCTCTCTCACCACCCCCAAACACACACATCCTTCCTTCCACCTGATAAAGTGCAACTTTGGGGTTACTGACTAAATATTTCAGCATCTTTTCCGTTTGTTACTTGCTTCCTCCTGGTTATAACTCACCTCTGCAGGTAGCTTCTCAAATACATTCCTTTTGAGGGATTTTGGTTTTTAATTTTTTTTTTTTTTAAAATACACTCAGACCACATGCTGCCACACCTCTGCACTGATTTTCTTGCCTGTGGTCACCCACAACAGTAACCCTCTCTTCAGGAAAGAGAGAAACAAGGTGAGGATTCACTTTTTCATGACTCCTACAGGAAGCATGACGAATGCTAAAAAACTCCCAAGAAACTTTTGGAACTTTATGCAGCCATTAAAAAAAAAAAAAAAAAAAGAAGAAGAAGAGAGGGAAGAAAAAAAACCCAAAACACAAACCCCAAAGATATTTCCAGGATGTGACCAAGTCGTCACCTTGATTGCTCAGCGTAGGAGGACACGACAGTGCCTCAAACTGCCACCCTTCCACCAGGCCCCAGCACAGAGAAGATGCTAAAAACAAACACGAAGAGTATCTAAACTGCAGCCTTAAAGATAAAATTCTATCAACAGAAGAAATGTAAACGCCAATTAATCTCTAATGAAGGAACTATTTCATACACACGCTCCTGCAAGCCAACAGGCTCCCCGGGGCTGCATCTCAAACGCTGCCACGTGTTGTTTCCTCCCTCAAAATATCCCACTAATTCAAAATATCCCACATCTCCGTCTTGCTGACGGGGCTTTAACTGCTCTCCACTTGGTATTGTTGCTCTGGCTCAAAGAGCCAACCATCAGGAAGCCTCCTTGAATCTGCTACCTCAATCCTTTTAGGTAGTTTAACTACGTGCGCCTCATGAAAAGAAAAAGGTTGAAACGCAGGGATGTGGGGATTGATCCAAGAGCTCCTGTGAAGGTGCTGGGAGGAGCAGAGGTGCTGCACAGCCCCTTTGTATGCCCGTGTCACACGAGCTGGGCCGAGAGGAAGCGATGCCTGCAAGAACACTTCAGGATTAATAAGGAAATACCAAACTCCGACTGCAAAAGGCTGGAAATTCTTCTCTGGACTGATACGTGGGAAATCCTTTCAATAGGAAACCACAGGAGTAGATTACTGTGATTACACTTCAAAAGCAAAGGCCCTGCCACAGAGAGACATAATTGAGAGAAAAGTGTTGCTCCTTGATCACTGAAGTCCAGACCCCCTGCTTACACCTCCCTGCATTCATAGAAATTGCTTCTATTCTCCCTCAATCCCGCTATCTCTGCTGTTGTGTAACACTGTCAAGTACCAAAACCTGGCAAAATATTGTCCTGCCACCAGTCAAACTTCCCAAAGGAGAGCTGGGTGGTTCTGTGTGTAATGAGAGCGACCGAACGCTGGTGCTCCAGGGAAACTGCTGAGCTTTTGGGAAAATTTTAGATATTTCTAGGCTAAAGAGTTTGTAACAGCAAGCCCAGAGTGAGCTTAAATTGCCGAGTTCAAAAGCTCTTCAAATCACTACGTGTGATGTGAAGGGTGTCAGACCCCTAAAGTGAAGCAGCACAGGGAAATCAGCTCTTCTTCCAAACAACACCAGCATTTTCCTTAAAAAACAAAGAAGAAAAGAAAAGCTTTAAGCAGACAAGAGGATTCCACAATAGTTCTTTTGAGATTCTGTCTGGTAGAAGAGAAATTTGGCCTCTTGAACGAGTAGTTTGGTTAAATTGGAGGGGACTTGCTATTGGTCCCAGCAGGAAAATGAGTAAAGGGAAGAGGCAAATCCCGCTTCAGAAGCAAGAGCCAAACCCTCCACAGCTGTACAGAAAAATGGAATTCTGACCTTCCCAGTTACCTTATTACGTATTTCTATTTTATTAGGCCAGAGGAAGAAAAGGAAGGAGAGTCATTTACTGAACTCTCCAGTTTCAAATCAGCATCATTCAACTATTGGCAAATGTGGGGTGCTGGCCACAACTGGTTTCCTCGTCTGCCCCCTGAAAAAATAAGAATGCCAAAAAAATAAGAGAAAAGCCCCAAGCCCTCACCTTGGCTCTTAAACCTTCTCCTGACCAGCTCCGTTGTCCGTTTTTTGTGATAAAAAAATAATAAAGAGCATTCCTGGCTGTTTAACCGAGAGAAGCCCTAATTGATTCCCACAGTCATTAACCTGCATTTTACCTCGGAGAGTGGTAGTTAAGGAAGTCGGCACTGCTATTTATAACTCATCTCAAATTGAGGGCAGACTGCCTAAAATCTAACACATCCCAGCTGTACTCCTGTTTGAACTGGGGCCAAGGGAATTTTTTAAAGCAATCTTGGCACTGAATGAATGACACCAACAGTATGAGCGCGCGTGTGGTTGTGTTGTGGTGACGTAGCAGTGGAGGTGGAAGGGGAAGGGGGGGCCACGTGCCGTAATCCCTCTCTCCCGAGCCCGGCTCAGCCCCGGCCGGCACTGGAGCCGGAGCCGCCCACCCAGAACCAAACACAGGAAACGTCTTTTCCTGTGGAACGCCTTGAAGTGAGAAAGCACATGGCTAATCTGCATAAAAAGCAAAGCCACACCAACTCCTGCCAGGAAGGTTAGTGCTCGTAATCTCTGGCCATGGAGCTGGCTGCCTGCGAGGACTTGGACCCGCGCCGGATAACCCAGAAAGAGCCGGGAACAGATGGGAAGGACCCCGGCAGCAACAGCCCCGCACGTGACGCGCCACATGGCCCCGCCAGCACCAACTATTGTTTGGCTACCGGTACAAAGACGAGCCAGGCCAGGCCCGGGGAATCCAGTGAGAGGCAGCAGCTGCTCCCTGCCCACCGCCAGTATGGCTGGAGAACGGGGACCACCAGACCCCGGGGGGCTGGAAGTTGTTGAGCTGAGAAGACACTGAGCGGCGCCGGTCCCGGTTCACCCCGTCCCGCAGGCTCAGGGAACCAACTGCTCACCTCCCCCAGGCTGGATCCACACGGGACCTTACTGCAGTGAAGAAACTGGGTCTTGTAGAAGAACGGGCTCTCAACTCGTGTCTCCAACCCCTCGTTACCCAAAGGCAAGGACGAGTGGTCTCGGCAGCCAGTGGAGCTACAAAGCACACTGCTGTGTTGGCTACAAAAACTGCATTAGTGATGGACAACGCTGGGAAAGGGGAGTTGTTTTCCCCAAGAATTTGTCAGCTGGGATTGTGGTCATATTGGATTTAATCACTGAAAGCAGGCAAAGGACTAAAACTACCCCTGCCCCCCCAACCGTCCTATGCTGTTCCTACCAAAAGCAATGATCTGGATGAAGCAGAAAAGCAGCGACAGCAGCAGCACCATAACAGGCTGGGAACACCTACAATGGCTCAGGAACAGACCTGGGGTCAAAATCAGTTTTCCAGTGTCTTCCACCCCATTGAAAAACACCAACCTTGCCAAGGCAGGAAGGGGAACCTCCACAGGAGAGTCAAGAGAAACAGAGAATCACTCAGGAAAGAATATTTTGTCTTGATCACAAGGCTGCCAAGAAGTTTTATCAACCCAGCATTAGTGTCTCTAAAAACTATCCCTAATCAAAGCCAAGAGGCTGCACTGACCTTTGCCATTTCTAGTATGTTCTGCATCCTCTGGAGTTACCAAGAGCTCAGGTTGCCATGACCCACCAGCGCTGGGTCAGGTCTTGGAGGTCTCAACCTCCAACACTGCATCCACACTGCTTCCAGGGACAGGAGATTCGATCTCCCACCTCTAAACCCTCCCCCTAAACTAAACCTCTGCCATATTTTTATGCCCAGGAGGCACTGTGAGAGTTACACTGCCTGCAGCATCAAGGTACCAGTGCATTGAGCAAGACAAACCCCATTTTCCATGTACTCCACAGTGACATTGAGTGCGACGGCACCTGCTCGTAAAGCACAGGTCTCGTGAACAAGCATGAAACACAGGGGAGGTATTGCCCAAAGCTGGCACAAAGCCTTGGAGATCCACCAAAATCAACCAGGCCGTGGCAATTCCACCAGCTGACACCAGCAGTTACTCCCTTCTGCCAACACACAACCAGGGCAATGCCACAACATCGCCGAAAGCACAACTAACAGAGAGGTGGGACACAACAACATCCAATGAGCAACACAGGAGGCTTCAGCAAACCCTACTTTGAGCTGGTCACGCTCATGTTTGCAGTTCAGACACTTTCACACCCATCTGTCTCTTCCGAAACTCCACACACAGGTGACTCCAACTCCTCCATAAGCAGAGAAACGAGCACAAACCAACAACCGTCCCCATTCGGGAGCAAACATGGTTCATCTTCCAGTGAGGGGCACTTTCATCTGATCTATTTAAGGTGCAACTGGCTGTGCTAAGGTCAACACCCCAGCCTGAACTCGCTGCCTTTTATAGCCTTCTGAAGGGCCAGTGTGCCGGGTCACGCTCCATTGCCCCTCTTCCCACGGTGGTCTGCTTTTCAAGAGAGACACAAGAGGCTGAGGGGAGGTTAAAGTGAAAATAAAGATCCCTCTTGTAGTAGATAAAGATGCTCCCAAAAGAAAACACCTAGAAAACCCCGTGGTAAACACTACAGTGAGGTGTATCCACCATCTCACCAGGACAGTTTAAACGACAAGTATGTTTTCCTGAGAACATCACAGGAATGCACAGTTCCTGTTTTGCTTTTCCCCCCCTCCCTTTTTTAACTTGAGAAATTCATTAACTTCCCTCAGTCCCTCAGCACCAGCAGGACAGCACATTGAGCCCGTGCTCGCCCTGCTCAGCACCCACCAGTGACCCTCCTTGCCTTCTCTCCGGGGCAGCACCATCACTTTGGGAACAGCACTCCATTCAGGAAGCAGGACAGGATGCTCTGACTCACACCCATAAGCTTGGGAGTACCAAAACCTGACTTCTGGAACACAGTACAGCGTTACAAACGCTCATCCCTCAGAAACTTGCAGGACAAACACACTTTTACGTGAGCTACAGAAAAATACAACTCCCCCCTCGCCCCTACGACTGCCAGAATCTAACTCAGATTTGGATGCATAACCAGCAGGTGATGTATCACTGTCATCTCATTATCAATGGCCAATGCAGATTGAAGTACTGGTTGCCAAAATAACTGACCTCTGCTCAACAGTTTCAGTTCTGCAACTGGAAGGAGCCTGGTTTTTCTTCTGACTTTTTCCAGTAGGTCAGAGTTTGACCGAAGACACTTTCTATTCCTCTAAACTCCTCCTAACACCCAGCCCTCAGAATAAGCTCATGACACCAACACAGAAGGAAAACAGGACGTTTTCTAAATTACCTCAGGCACCTGCTTCTATCTGGAGCTCCTGCAAACTTAAAAACTGCCCTGTTCAATGTCCATCCTTTCCTCGATCATTTATTACACCACTTTGGGGAGTGTAAATCTGCTGTAAATCCAGATGCTAAAGTTGTACCAGTGGAAGAAGGATGAGTTTCTCCCAGCAGCCATCCTGTGACCTGTATCTCCCTGCTAAACACAATCCAGTAATTACCCATTAACATTTCTCAGCAAGAGCCCAGTCCACGCATCTCGGAGGACTTTCCCAAGCACAGCTCTTACTAATATTCTTGTAATTGATTAAAACTGGCCAGAGTTTTGCTTACAGGATGTATCATTATGGAACACTTCATCCCTGAAAGAAGTCGATCAGAAGAAGGTGATGTGGTGGGGAAGTGAAATGAGAGTCACCCCTCAAACCCTCACTGGAAATAACCCCACAGGAGCCCAGTGTTTGTGTCCAAGTACAAGCAGAGTTATCTTACTTTTTATTTTATTAAAAAACAGAGGGTGGGAAGGTGCCAAGCCTACCTGTGTTTTAAACCAAGTGCATTCACTGATTTCATCTTTCCTTCCCAGCCTGACTTTAAACAAGCCTTAACAAATTCTACAAATCCAGCTTACCGAGGCTCTGGATTTCACTTCCTTTCCTCAGTCAGTTGATCTCTCTGACACGTGGCCACGTTGGTTATCACACCACA
This sequence comes from Pipra filicauda, assembly GCF_003945595.2. NCBI lineage: Eukaryota > Metazoa > Chordata > Aves > Passeriformes > Pipridae > Pipra > Pipra filicauda. Next base: position 567,650 of record NW_024104331.1, read on the forward strand.
TTATTCAGGCATCTCTCAGGACCCTTGATATCAATATTTCAACCACTATCATATCTAAAGATGACACACAACTGGTTTTCTGCTATCTTCAGGATCTACTCAGAGGCAGAACAGGACATTTTTCTGGACTTGTGAAAAGCTGTCGTGCAAAAGGACCCGAAGCAAGATTTATGCTGTAAACACTGAGATGGGCTGACCTGGGAGAGGGGGAAACTCTGCTCTGTGTTTATGCAAACCTTGTCCTCTCACAGCACCCTCCTCCTCCTCCTGGGATGCACAAGCAACACAACGGCTCCTCATGGACACCTCTCCAACCTGCAGGCCTGGGGCACATCCCTGTGGAAACAGCACAAGGGATCCCCCACCTCCTGAAAATTAGGCAACAACCAGAGGATTCATTCCCTTTCCCTCCATCTTTCTCTTGCCAGCACCACAATGATATGACATGCCTGTAAGTACCTGAAAGGAGAGGGCAGAGGATGGACCAGGCTCTGCTCAGAGGTGCCCAGCGATGGGACAAGAGGCAACAAAAATGATGCCCATCATTCTGCCCGTCTGCTCTGGGCAGAAAATGATCCCAGGAAGTTCCACCTGAACATGAGGAAGAAGTTCTTTCCTGTGCAGTGACCAAGCACTGAACAGGCTGCACCGAGAGGGTGTGGAGTCTCCCTGACTGGAGATATTCCAGAGCTGTCTGGACACAGTCCTGTGCCACGTGCTCTGGGAGGACCCTGCTTGAGCGGGGAGGTGGGACCAGATGACCCACTGTGGTCCCTTGAAACCTGACCCATTCTCTGATTCCGTGACTGAACACCCATGTTGTTCCAAAATACCACAATGTAAGGCCTTTGCAGGGGCTCTGGGTTAGGGAACAGCCCAAAGCCTGAGCCTGCCCAGGGCATGGCTGGAAGACACTGTCCCTGTCTGACAGCCCAGCCTGGGCAACCTGGCTGGGCCATCAGTTCCTTCTTTATCAGACCCTGATGTGGGAGCAGGAGCTGAGAACCATTTACATGGTTCTCTTACCATGGCAGGAGACTCTGACAAACACCATTTACTGACTTCACTATGGCCAAAATTAACAAAGAATTGCAATTCTTTTACAGTATCTGCAGACCAGTGAAATTTTCAGGCTTTTCCCAGCCAGTCGGGGTCAGATGATGCAGTTTGGTATTCAGACTGTGTGATCTCTGTACAATTCCTATATAATTTCTCCAATAATTTCATTTTAGGATGAAAACGTAATTTCCTTCTATCCAAATAATTAGGTAACAAGCTACCCCTCACTCTCAGACTTCAACTCACTTTAGAAGCACATTATTCAACCAACTTTCCCCAAGTGTCATTGTTGACTCCTCCCAAAATCTGAGCAACACCAAGATGTAAAGAAAACTGCGCCTCAGCTCCATGGGAGATGATCCCAAGGACCATGTGACAGTTGTAATGAGGTGCTGTTCCTTTTAAGATGGAAAGAAACTTCCTTCCTGAATGTTAAATCAGGCTTTAAGTTTAGCCAACCCTCCTACGTCTGCTCTAATGAACTGGAGACAAGTCAACAAAAAGACGTTCAAGTGTCTCATTACAGCGTTTTCGTTCCAGGCCGACTTCCACACTGCAAGGAGCAAAGCAGGCTCATGTTGTACCACAGAAATGGGACTGGGCCAAGAGCAAGCCATAAAAAAAGCAAGAGGAGGAAGGGCTAGGATGGAAGAGCAGAATTATATTGAGTGTTACCCCTTCTTAAGTGATCTCAGTCCGATCAGTACGAGAGCGGCTGTTCCAGATCACCAGAGAGTCACAAAATATTTGCTCCAAGCACTACTGAAAACCTGAAAGGGCTTCAGAAACCCCATAAATATAACCTGTGGCAAACTTCAATCGCCCAGCTAATTCCCCAGAACCCCCCATTTCTTTTAAAACAAGCAGTGCTGATCTTATGGCCAAACATCTTTTGCTACTGAACACAGTGGATATTTTCCAAAACTTTAGGTCTGAAGGAAGAACCAATGCAAGAGGTTCACTAGAGTTTACTTGCTAGAATACAGCTGGTTTTATCAATTCATTAAAAACCCTTCCTGCACAGAAATCTGATGGGTGCTGGTGCACACTCCAGAGTTGATAAGACACCTCCAGCACGGCCTCCCAGCTTTCTAAAAAAATTCTTTCTAGCTCTTCATCCATAAAATGCAGCAGCACAGGTTTTACCCACTTGTGTCTGTCTGAAAGCTCCAACTGTATTTGAATATCTCATCACTTTGCAAATCTGTCTCATTTTACACCAGAATAAACGGAGGCTGAACAGACCCGACTGGACAGACAAACTCCCATGACCTCTTCCCACGCTGGGTTGGCGTGAGCTTAACCAAGGAGCCTCTCAGGATCAGGTCAGGGCTCCATGGTCCCAACTCTCCTTGCACACACAGCACTGTGTGAGAGAGAGGTACAGCTGTCAGAAGTGCCTCATCCCAGTTTGCAGAGTTCCATCTTCTCCACAGCAGCTGCTGCTTCAACAGGAGCTGCGCGTCGGGGCCTGTAGCTGCTCCAAGCCACGTCTCTGCTCCTGCAGAATAACTGAATTTATTTAAAAGCGTGTGTTATGGAAGACCAAAACGATACAAGAAGTCTGAGGTTTGGGACGAAGCCGTGGGAGAGACAGGCAACCCCAGTTTAAGTGAACACAAACCCTGTGCTCACCATGCTCATCTCCCAGAATTCAAACTCACAGCTCCGTGCTGGACACCACCTCTGCTTTGGGATGGGGTTCTGTGGGTCAGGCAGCTCTAAGTGGCCAAAGGCACAGCCTCATTCCAGCCAGGAAGTTGGGATGAACAGCCACTGATTACCTCAAGAGTATCTCACACACCCCCGGGTCACAGGGCAGGAGGTGACTGTCACCACACACCATGTACTGCACCAGCCCCAGTGTCACCTCATCAGGAAGCAACTTGGTAACTCCCAAACCCCCTCCCATCCCTTCTTACCCCTGTGTTTTATATCCAACACAAAACAAGGTAACAAAGCTTTGTTTTGCTAACAGAAAACAGAAAAGTTACTTCATTTCCCTTGTCATTACAGCAGCTGACAAATTTGGGTGCTATTTTTGCGGGTTTTATTGAGCCTTCTCTTATTTTAGCCTTAAAATTCAACCTCCAAGTCTCCACTTCGGTTCCACGGAACCAGAAATATTTAAAATAGCAGCAACGACAAGTTACCATCTGCATTTACCAGGGATGAGCTTGGTAACTTTATAGCAAACCACAACCAATCTCCAGTATTTATACCCAAAAGATCTATTTGCATCCAGCAAGCAGAGCTGCTGTCGTGCTTCTGTCGGGAAGAGGAGGTTGGGGGAGATGGAAAAAACGTAGGCAAGAAACTTGGAGCTGCAGCCAAGCTCCCAGACAGCAGGGAAGACTCTCCTGGAGCCTTCACTGAGCCAATGCTGTCATGATTCAAAGGTTCCTTACTCTTGGCAAGTCCAACACGGATCCCAAGCGACACAAGGTCATTGTTATTTAAAAATACTAATAGTTAAAAAAAAAAAAAAAAAAAAGCCCACCAGGGCTTGGTTATAGTGATTTTTGAAGCCTGGTTCTGCTGCCCCACATTTGCTTCAGTCCTCGGGCTTTAATTTCACCCTCATCCAGAAAAACCCAGCTTTCTTTCCAGGCAAAACGAACAACGTGGGGAGTTGCCGAGCGAGTTCCGAGGAGCGTGTGCTGGCAGCTGGGGAGAAGATACAAGAATTCCCAACTGTGCCAATGCCATGGGGGGAGGAGGAACAGCCAACGCTGCAAAGTCTTCACTGGTTTTAGGAACAGGTATAACGAGAAACCGTAAGACAACTCATATGAGAAGAGGAAGATGAGACATGACTGTACCTTGACAGCAGTGACAACTCTGAACGGTTTATTGCCATTTACAGAGTGATCAGATTTAAAGCTCACCTTAATTCCTGCTCCCCAATCCGCACGAGCATCTCTGTGGCCTTGACACAGTGCACTTCCAACACGCTCTGCATTCATCATTAAAGCCAGTAAAGCTACACTCTGAAGCTCAGCAGCAAATTATACCTTGGTCTCCTGGTACAACACACCTACTGAGTTATTCACACAAGCAGATTTAGCATCAAGCTCCAAGGAGGAGAAGGGATGGAAGGGTTAAGGGCCAAAACACAGCTGAAAGCTGAGGAGCACTGGATTGCTCTGGGATGTCTCATAGAACACTAATCACTTCATCTGATTTTAATTCCTGACACCAAATCAGCATATAGCTTTTCAAAGGAAATCTTGTCCTAGATTGCAAGGTAATCAATCACAATTAACGCGGAAACCAGCTTCTGCAACGCCGTCGTGCCCCGTGAACCGAGCGGGAAGGACGGGGAAGGGGCTTAGAAGGATCTTTCAAGTACAGGCAGACAGGATAATTTGGGATAGGATCACTCTGTCGGTGTCTTCTGCACACCCAAGAGCAGACAGCAGACAGTCAGGTGTTTTGCTTCTCTTCCAGAGCAAGGGCTGAACAAGAGGGGGGCTTTATGCCAATTCTACCACAAACATTCACCCAGGACCAGCCCCCTGAAAAGTCCCTTCCCCATTCATGTGCCCTATTCCAGGGGAGACACATTCTCCCCACAGGCTGCTAGAAACCACGTTCCCAGGGAGATGCTTTTTCCTTAAGCCAAAGAAAACTGTCAAGAGGATGGTGCCAGGCTGTTCAGTGGTGCCCAAAGACCAGACAAGGAGCGATGGCCGTAAACTAAAACATTAAAGTTACATCTCAGCATGAGGCAGAACTTTCCATGGAGGGTGTCAGAGCTCTGAACAGCTGCCCAAGGAGGGTGTGGAGTCTCCCTCTCTGCAGACATTCCAAACCCACCTGAACACCTCCCTGTGTCACCTGCTCTGGGTGACCCTGCCTTGGCAAGGGGTTGGACTGGGTGATCTCCAGAGGGCCCTTCCAACCTGTGATCCTGTGAAAACTCTTCTGGGTGCACATGCCCAGAGAGAAAGTCTGATCCAGCAGGGAGAGCATTAACCTGGATTCTGAGCTATGGCTTTGAGCACCTCTCTGAAGGTTTCCCATGTGCCCACCCACAGGAAAGGCTCCAGAGACGTGGAGAACTGCTCGTACAAGCCTTGCTGGTCTATCACGATAGCCTGAAAGACTAGGAGATACTTTGATACTTAAATGCTTCCTATCACAACACTGTTCAATTGTCCACATATAATTTAAAAAAGAAAATTAATGTTCAACTCTGCTGTACGCAGCAGCTGCCCTGAGTCCTTCCCAGGGGATCCGAAGCACTGCAATCACCACAAATGACCCACAGAACAGTAAGGGAAGGAGTTTGGGGGGGTTTTATAATAAAAAAATAAACCCCCCCACCCACCCACACAGTCCAAGGGGCAGGACTCCAGGACTTCTCAGAACACCGACACAACACGTGCAGCCACAGGACATTAAAAAAAAAAAAAAGGGCAGTTTCTGGAACACGTGATCACACTTGGTAAACTGGCCTTGAATGGGATGTCTTTTCCTTGATTAGCCATGCAAGCTCCAAAGTCAGAGATACTCAATTTGAAGAAAGAAAACCCCCAAGTTGTAACTAATTCCAGCACTTCCACTGTTTCAAAGGATCTTCTGCACAGAGATAAGAACTTTTGTTCAAACCCTTCCACCAGGAACGCAGCTGAGGGGAGACCACCTCCAGCCTGGCACTGGTTTAATTATTTACACAGAGTTAATGAGTACCAGACTCTCCTCCTAAACTCGCACAGGGTGCATAGTCCTACAGTCATTTGGACTTTAAATCCATCATCAGACTGTTATGAAGTACAAAACTCCAAACAAGCCAACAGGAAGGAGCCCACACAGAGACCAGAGCGAGCCCAGTCAGCCCCGAGACCCTGGTGGAGTTCAGGTGGCAAAGCAGGACAGTCCAATCCCTCCAATGCAATTCCCACCTAGCACAGTAACCTGGAAGCACAGGAGACATTTTGCAACCTAACTAGTGAGTTTATCTCATGGAAACAGGGGCCAGGCAGAAAGCCACACTTTTGAAAGCAGGTTACTCCACACTTTTGCCTCTGCTCTCCATACCTAGAGAGCCAAGGACAACAAGAGACACGCAATTAAGACGATTTGAGTTGGAATGTTTCCCTCATATCCAGCAAAGCACTGAGACATGGAGGCAGATCCATCCCATTCGTGGCTGCCTGGCCTGTGCTCAGGTGTAGCAGATCCTGTCCTGCAGCAGGACAGGGGGCTTGATGACCTTTCCAATTCACATCCAGACCTCTGTTCAACAAGGAAAACATCATCACCTACAAACACGACACCGGCAAGGAACCAACAGCAAGATCTGCCAGGCAGCACAGACTACACTGCACCAAAAAGATCTAATTCAGTGCTGAAACCCAAACCAGAACGGGCATTTTCAGAGCAGGTACCCTCCCTCTCCCGTGCCTTGTGCTGCCCAAACCACTGCTGTGGGCACTGATGGTGAGAAGGTACAAACCCACTGCCTGCATTCCACCCGTGTTGTGGCCCGGCCTGAGCGTTTCCCAAAGCTCAGTCCCAGCTGGGGCAGAGCAGAGCAGGACCCCCATCACGTCTGGAGGTGCAGCTGGAGCTGTGGCCTGGACCCAGCTCCTCAAACATTCTTGCTGGTTATTCACGGGCAGGGTGCCAGAACGTGCTGACATCAGAAGGGAAAGGGTGACTTTCAGGGTTTCTCTCAGTCAGACCTGAATGAAATTTCACCAGTTCGTGGAGGGGGGGGAAAGTACTTGTTTAACCCATTCATCCTCCCCCAGGGGAAATTCCAGAGTCCTCCAAACTTCAAAAGTTTCTCTCTGAGAGAAGAGTCACAGAATCTCTCAGGATGGAAAGTCACTGCTACCTTCGGCCACGGTCTGACACTGGTGACCACCAAAACCCTCTCTCCTCCCAGCCACATCCAGGCTGTCACCATCACATCCCACCAAAATAAAGTCATCTTTGGTCCCCTCTGGTTCACCACAGAGCCAAGTGCACCTACAAAACACAGGGCAAGCAGCAGCTTCTGCTCCACACAGAGGAGAAGTCGACTGCATCAGGTCGACACAGATTCTCCAAAAACTACTCCCCAGGTCTGTACTGGAGCTTCTTGAACCAATTTGGGTTTAAGGTTAATTATCCAGGTGAAAGAGGAAGTTACTCAAGTTAAGAAAAAAAAAGGGGGGGAGAAAAACAAAATAAAAAGTTAATAGCAATTGAATTTGTCCTTGAAAGAGTTTCAATTACTAGAGCTGACTTAAGGAAATAATGACATGCTGGTTATTGCATGAAATGCCAATAACTGTAATGGAGCAGCAGCTTTTTCAGAGTTATTTACACAAACTGATTTTTCATGGGAATTTCATAGGAATTAACACACACACTCTAAATCTCCACTCTCTCACCCTCTCAAAGAAATTTCTTTGCCACACCTACAGAATGAACCAAGCCCCTTCCTTATTTGCTCCTACTCACTTTTGCCCCTTTTTTCTCCCAGAAAAAATAAAAAAGAACACGATTAGAAAATAGATTCCAGCTACAGTTATCATTTTACTCTGAGCACGTAAAGCAAAAAAAAATATTTGCTGAGAAATTCTGAAGCAGCTTTTATGAAGTTTACCTGTCGTTATGCAGCATCCTTTACATGTAACTACAGAAAGCTCATGCCCACGTCGTCTAAATACTTACTGAGCTGTCACTTAAACTCAGAAATACTCCAGAAAGTCACTGTGGCAAACCTGGAAATGCTCTTGGGGAAAAAAAAAAAAAAAACAAAACTCAAAAATGCTCAAGCTGCAGGACTGAACTGCTGAGTTTAAACACTGGGAGTGCAGGTGCATGGAGGAGTAAGAACTGGGAACCCCTCCCTCATACATATGTTAATATACATTATCATCTGATCAGAATGTGGAACTGGTAAAATATGTGCAGGAGCTGAGTACTGAGAGCAGCAGCTCCTGTTTCCAGGCCCGAGCGCTGCTTTAAGCACAAAACTACATTAAAAGGGTTTATTCGGCTAAAACCAAGGGGGAAAACTGGTCTCAAATCACAGGATGAGCCTCAGAAGACTCATATCCCACTCTCCACCCTGTCCCGGCCCCGGTGCCTCACCTTGGCACGTTCCCACAGGAGCATCTCAGCTGCTCCCACTGAGGAAAAGTCGCTGTGAGAACTTCAGAGCCCACATTCCTCCCCTGAGCACCAGGGAAAAACAAAAGGCTGCCTGAAACCCAGTTCCTGCAGAGCCTCTGCCTGAAGAACCGCAAGCGGCAGAGATGACTTTAAATTTAGGATTGGAATTTTACTGGAATCGGTTCAGGAACACAGCACGGTCCTCCCGAGCTCCCAGAAAGCACACCCAGCCTCTCTTCAACTGAGGAACTTCCCTGTCTTCCAGCCACTGAAGGGAAAAAAAAAAAAAAAAAAACAAAAGGCAGCAGCTCCTCTGGTGTCACCCCAGAGCAGGCAGGAGGGACCCAGACACAGCAGTTCTGGTCCAGTGTGCCAAAGAAAACAGCTTTTTTCCTCCAATCCCACCTGTCATTCACTTCCAGCTGGAGATTTATGGCTCTGGCTAACAGACATCCAGCACAGTTTTCCCACTGCACATTCATAACCCCCGGATAAATTAAAGCCTGAACTTTCTCAAATCAGCACATGACACAAAAAAACTTCTGCAGGACTCCTCAAAAACTTATTTTCCCAGCAAAGAGGCATCCTTCCTTTCTTTTCCACCAGAACAAAAGGGGAAATATTATTTTCCATCCCTGCTGATGGTTTAAGGACTCTGCCAGAAGAAAAAGCCAGTGGCCATAAGTGCAACACTAAATACTGACAAGTTTATCTTTTCCATCCTCCCTCCACCACTTTAATGCCTTCAGTTTTTGCTTTGCTGTCTCTGCTCCTTGAGAGTTTCCAACATTCCTGGCAGGAATTGGGCAATGGCACGCTGATGAGCTTTTCCCCAGAGCAATCCATCACACAGTAGTTGCAATTCAAAAAAAGAAACCAAACTGACTCGACAAAGAATTTCAAATACGCCAAGTAAAAACTGGAAAGGGCATCTTTCTCCTCTAATATTTTAATTACTGAGAGCACAGATGCAAGAGGGCAAAAAACAGGATTTCTGACTGGTGGTGTTCCTTTGAAAAGAGTAGGGAGAGAAAAATGGTGGAAAAGTCGTGTATGAGGTAACAGATAAAACCAACAGCTGCACTATTTAGCCTAATTTTAGACATTATTTTCTCTCTGAAGGAAAGCTGCCGGGTTTTTTTAATACAGCCTTCATGGACAGGGTCTCACTTCTGTAACACAGTACTCATTGACCAGAGTTCTCAAATAAGTCAACAGAAAAAACCCAAAGTATTATGAACACAGGAAGCTGATGAGAACAGCAAGACACGGCTTTATAACAGCACATTTGATTCTCATGCCTCCCCCAACCCCAGTTTCTAATATTATTTAAGAACAGGGAAGAAGCTGTGCCAGCTTGTTGAAGGAAAACAGGAAGTTTTCCTGTTTTCAGAAACAGGAAACAGAAGTTGCAGCAGGTAAAAGGAATTAAACTGGACAGTTTTAGGAAACTGCTAAGCAATCTAGCCAAAAAAAAAAAAAAAAAAAAAAAAAAGGCCTGAAAGTCAACCATAAAACCTTCCAGAAAACACATTTCCGTCTTGCAACCAACAACATGATTACAAGAGAGACACCAAAGGTAGAAACCCTTCCCTAACCCAGAAAATAAATAAGGATTCACAGAGCAATTCAATTAGACTTCATAAAAGGCAGTAGGCAAGCCTTGCTAACCCCATTTCACCACAACAATCAGGTGGTTTGTCCCAGGTTTCCCAGTAAACCGGGGGTGATAAGGGCAGGAAAAAATAAAAGCTCCAGCTGAGAGTCAGGATTGAGGTTTATTGTCCTGTATCCTACACACATCCTGCCTGAAAACACTGCAAACCTCAAAATTGGGCATCAAGGAGATGATACTGCAGGAAACAAGAGATTTTTAAGAGAATCAGGCAACTCTTAGTTTATTTCAGAGAGTTTAAAAAGACAAAGCAGCAAAACCTCCAGTGTCCACACCAGAATTAACAAGACCTTAACAACAACAACAACAACAAAATCAAACTAGCACAATATTCCTGCTTTTTCTAAAACAGCCAAGCCCCAAAATCACTCATTCAGAGAAAAGAAGATGCACCACACTCCTCTTTGTTGGAAAGCTCCAGTGCACAGCACACAACTCGAGGGCTCCTGACTTTACAATGCAAAGGAAGGAAAAACCCTGCACGAGCCAACAGGAGCCAGGTCCCAATTTCCCATTCCAAGACATCACAGCTCATTGGCAGCACAGAGCCATTTGGTGCCAATTTAGTTTAAAAACCATATTTCCAACAACATTTTTCATGCCTCACTTGCTACTAAAGTTGAAATCTAAGTCAACAAAAAAGAGCTATTGTATGGCAACAGGCCCAAAAGCTTTTTTTTTTTTTTTTTTTTTTTTTTTAATTAACATGATTTTTAAACTGCTTTCACTGAACTTAAAACAGAGGCCCAGAGATGTCAGGGCACCTATGGGGAGGTTATCCAAGATGTCAATGTTTAATGTGATCCAAAGGCTGCTCCCATTACAGGAGACACTTTGTTGTAGCCCAAGCACGTGCCACAAGAAATGCCCATCTATTAAAGGCAGGGAAATCCTTTCACTCAAGCAATTTCCTTTAAATCCCAAGACACTGGGAAAAACAGTGTATTATTAAGGGCTGCCACATGCTCTGAAGGGAAGGGGGTGGAAACAAATCCATGGGAGAGCTGGAAAAATTGAAAACTAGAATCCCTGGCCTGGTTTCTTACGAGTCATTCCCACAGCAAACCACGGATTTCTCATCCCACACAGCCATCCTGATCTCTTGATCCTGCTCCGTGTTTCCCAGCCAGAAAGGTCATCCGGAAAAAAAACACAAAGTCCTCTCTCTCTCTCAGTCCCCAAAAATGTGGAGCATCCTTGTCTTCACTGGGCTCCCACTCAGCACCACCTCCCCGGGGACAAGCTGTGAGTAAAGTTCCATCAGGGTTACTCCCCAGAGCCCACCTGGTGTAAGTGACTACGCTCACTTTACTACAGGAAACGTTCCACTCAAACAACTTTCACGCCAGAAATTACTTTGCCTTTTTTTTTGAGGGGCAAAGCGACGAAACCCTCCTTATGGCATCCCTCAGAACTCCCGAGGAGCAGCAGGAATTAAAGGCACCATCCTGCTTCTCATGCCCAAACTCAGGTTTACGACCCCGAGGATTCCCGAGTGGAGGAACCCCGGGCTCTTCCCACATCCTCCTCTCCCAGCCCGCACCAGGAGATGTTCTCTGTGGGGTTATTGTCAGGTGAGTCCCCCTCTGCTCCTGCTCTCCCAGAGTTTCTCAGAAGTTGGGTGGGAAGGACCCGCTCTGCTCATCACTGTGCAAGACAAAGAGAAGACACAAAGCTTTAAATTCTCCCAACCCATGGAATTTAGGAGTACACAGCCCAAGGAGGCTGTAATTTAGGGCTGAAGTATTATTATTAATCAACCGTTTCTTGTGGGCAGCCCAGATGACACGTGGAAGCTTTTTTCATTAGATAAGTTCTTTTTCCAGCAGGAAAAAAAAAAAAAAAAAGGAATTGTCAGTTTGAGTCCAATAATCCTTGGCACAAAAAGAGTTGGGGGGAAAGTCATTTGGTTTTTGGGATGGGGGAGTTGTTGGTTCGCTTTTTATATGCACTGTTTGTACCTCATCCAGTTCAACTAATTCTCAGAACAACTATTCATTAATAATTCCAGTTTATGGGGCTACTTAATCAGATATTATTAATTCACAACATATCAGCAGCTCGTGGAATCAAGTGAAATTCGTTTTCCAAGACAAAATAAGCTTCTTTTCCAAATTTGTACCAGAACACTGACAAAAGTGAACTGTAGGAAAGTACCTGCTTGAAAAGTTCAACCAGTATTTTAGCACGCATTTTATCTAAATTGAGACTTTTCAGGATACACAAAGCACCTTGGAAGTATTTCGTACTTACAACTATGACATTTGTCCAAATGTATTGCAGGAATATGTGACCATATTGCCAAGGAGCTGAAATCTTCCCTGAGGATACTGGAACACTCACTACCAGTCACCACTGGACGGTTTGATGGCCCCAGCAGAGAGATTTGCTCTCTTGGAGAGCAGAATTCCAACCTGACAGAAAAGCCAACCCAGAAACCCAAGATGCTGCAGCAGACGGTGCCTTTGGTAATAAAGGAACAAAAATTAAGCCATTTTCAGATCAGCACAAGAGAAGTTCCGAGCAAGAAGGGAAACTCTGCGTGTCACCCCACATGGTATCAAATGTCTCCGACCCCAGCCTGAAGTTGGAGCAAAGTACACAGAATGAAAAGGGAAGTTTCAGTCCCACGCGAGGCCACGACGGGCCCTGGAGATGCACATCTGAGCACGGAAAGGAACCTGGTTTTCATCAAGGTTTCCAGATACAGATACAACCACCTCTTCTCCCCATATCTAAAATGTCTGATGTATACACTGTATTGCGTTCACCTCGTTTTCTGGCTATCTGTACTCCAGCAAACAGAGAATTCTACACGTGCAATGATAAAGACAATTCTCAGGTTTGTTTTTCTTAGTTTCACTCCTCTGAAAAGCCAAGAGTTGTGACACTACTGAGCCTGACCACAACCAGCACCTGAGTGTCTGTAGTAAGCGCCTTTATTTATGGAGGGAAAGAGACACATCAGTGTTCACTCAAAGTAAGTCAAAACGTGCCCTAAGACACAGGGCTGGAGGCTCCTGTCCCGCACCAAAGCCCTGCTGGACATAAACTGGTAATTCTTGGTAACTGACCATTTTCAGTGTTTTGGCCACAAGTTTGGTTCTGATTGTTTGGGGGTTTTTCCTCCTTTAGGCTGTAACACACCCCAGAACCCCCCACCATCTCCCATCCAATAGAGAACCCAAACAGCCCCAGCTTTGAAAAGGGCCAAAACCAGGCAGGAACAAACGCATCCTCAGATCCATCAAAGAAATCATTTATACCGAGAGGGAAAGTCACATAACCAAAATAAACAGCAAGCCCATTGTGCGGAGCAGCCCTGCCACCGTTCCGACAACACAGACTCTATTCCAGGCTGAACCCAACATCACAAGGAAAATAAACCCAAGGTACAAACAAAGTGCCACCGCCTCCCGTTTTGTCCGGGGCACGGAGCAGCGGGGGCAGAGGGATGCGGGGCTCAAGGTCACGGCGGGGGGGATGCGGGGATGGGGCGCGGGGCTGCCCCGTCCCGGGGCTGGCGGAGGAGGCGAGTGTGGAAGTTTATGAGCTCATCAGGATGGTTGTACCATTACATCAGAGGCAATTATAAATGGCCAAGAGCAGGGGATGGGGAGCCAATCAGATCACAGATGGGATGTCAACCTAAGACCAACTGTCTCCTGGCTTTGACAGAAGGATTTTACCTCCATAATTCAAATCCCAAACCCAAGCGATCCGCACTCGCTGCTCCCATCGCCCAGCTCCCCGCCAGCGCTCCCGCCCCGGCCCCGCGGCCCCTCCGCCCGCCCCGCGGCCACCGCGGCCCCGCCGGACCCTCGCCGCCCTCCCCGCCCCGCCGGACCCCGCCGGGCCCCGCCGAGGGGTGCGGGACCCCCCCGCCCCGGGGACGGCGCCCGGGGGTCGCGGGGCCGCGGGAGAGGCGGCGGCGCTGCCGGGGCCACGCGTTGTCCCCGGGCGCGCCCTTCGCCGCCCCGGCCCCCCGCGCCCGGCCCCGCCGGCCCCGAGCCGCCCTCCCCGACCCGCTGCCCCCCGCCGGAGCCCCCCGGGGCCGGCGGGGACCCCCGGCGTGCGGGCCGGCCGGGGAGCCCCGCACAAAGGCTGGGCAGGGAGAGGAGGAAGGGAAGGCGGCGAGGCAGCCATTTTATAGAGCGAGCGAGCAGCACAGACAATGGCAGCGCCCGGCAGCGCCGGCCCGGCGGGGGGACCCGCGGGACAACCGCCGCCGCCCCGAGCCCCCCGAGCCCCGCGACCCCCGCGCCCCGTCCCCGTGCTCCCCACGCCCGGCCCCGCGCGGCCCGGCCCGGTACCTGCTGGCTCCTGCCGAGGGTCTGTCCCCCGCCGCCTCCGCCGCTGCTCCCGGGGCTCATGGGCGCGTGGTGGCTCCTCGGCGGGGCCCCGCCGGCCGCTGCTCCCCAGCCCTGGCCGCTGCCCCCGCCGTACTGCGAGACCATGTCGGCGGCGCCCTTGGCGGCGGCCGCCCCGTCCTGCGGCCCGGCGCTATAGTCGCCCCCGGGGTAGCCCTGGTAGGCGCGGGCGGAGCTGGGGGAGGTGAGGAGCTGGTTGAGGGTGGGGGTGGCCGTGGGCTGCGGGGTGGTGCCCCCTCCTCCCGCGCCGCCGGCGGCCGAGGGACCCATGACCCCGAAGCGCTGCTGCTGCTGCTGCTGGAAGGCGGCGGCGGCCGCGGCGGCCGCGGGGGACTTGGCGGCCGGCGGCGCGGAGCCCCGGGGGGAGCTCAGGGCGTAGGCCTGAGGGGGAGGCGGGTAGGAGCCGGCGCTGCGCCCGGCCGCGTAGTAGGAGTTGTACTGGTGGTTGGGGAAGCCGTGCTCGGCCCCGGCGCCGTGCGAGTTCTGCGGAGGGGGCGGCCCCGCGGGGGCTCCCGCCGGCCCCGGGTAGTTCTGCTCCAGGCCCCCGCTCTGCAGCGCTGCCATGCCAGGGCTTTGTTGTCCGCCATGTTGGTGGAAGGCAGCGGCGGCGGCGCCCCGGCCGTAGGGCTGCCCGAAGCCGTAGGCTGGCGGGGGCAAGGCGGCCGGGTGGGAAGGGGGCGGCTGCTGCTGCTGCGGCGGCGGCGGCTGCGGCGCCCCCACCCCGTCGCTGCCGCCGCCGCCGCCACCGGGCGGCTCCGGGAGGTTATTGTTCAGGGTGGCGGCGGCGGCGGGCCTGGGGCCCGGGTTCCCGTTCGAGCTCTTCAGGTCGGACTCGGCCCCTGCGCCCCCTCCGTTGCTCTCGGCCCCGTCCTGCAGCTCCTTCCCCGACGGGCCCTCGCTCTCCGCCTGCTTCTCGCCGCGCTCCGCCGCCGCCGCCTCACCCCCCGCCTCCTCCGGGGGACAATCCCGCTGCTGCGCCTCCGCTTTCTTCAGCTCGGATGGAGCCGGGGCGCCCAGGCTGCTGGCGGCGGCGGGGGCGACCTGAGCAGCCATGATCCCCCCCCTCCCCACCCAGCCACCCCCCCGGACCGGTCCCCCCGAGCTGCTCCCTGCCTGGCCGGCCGGCGTGAGGCCTCGCTGCTCTGCTCTCCCCGCTCAGGCGGCGGCGGGCGGCTCTTCAGGGCAGCGGGGGCTCATTCCCCCCCGGCCTGCTCGGCGAGGCGGGGAGGGCTCCGCTGGGCTGGGCTTCCCGGGGCCTGGCCCCGCTGTACCTCCTCGGTTGCAGCCGGCGGAGAAAGGGGAGGAGGAGGGAGTGGGGGGGAAGGAGGAGGAAAGGGGGGGTGGGGGGGGACCCGGGACGGGGCTCCCGGTGCGGGAGAGGCGGGAGGGAGGGAGGGGGGACACGGCGGGCGGGCGGGCGCCGTCCCCGGAGCGGGGCCGAGCGGCGGCGGGGCCGGGCTGGGCGAGCTCCGACTCTGCTCGGCCGAGCGGGCTCAGTCCGACACGAGGCTCAGCGCTGCCATTTTACCCAGCGCCGCGGCCGCCTGCCAAACCCGGAGCGGAGCGCAGCCCGGCCCGGAGCGGAGCCTCCCCCCCGTCACAAAGGAGGAGCGGGCCGGCCCCGGCCGCCGCCGGCGCTGAGCTGCCGCTCGCAAAACCCGCGGCGGATCCGCGGAGCCGGGGGCGGGGGGGGGGCGCAGCGCACCCCCCCGGACCTGCCCCGGGGCGCTCCCGCGGGGGGAGCGGGGCGATGTCCCGCGGCGGGAGCCCCTCCGGGTTCTCGCCGGAGCCGCCGGGCTCGGGGGGTTTGGGCCGGTGGGTTGCCGAAGCGCCTCTTCTTTGTCCCTAGAAATTCCATTTAGAATTAAGCCCTCTGCGAACTGTTAGCGGTTGTCATTTCCTCTCCGCTTGGCCGTGTCCCTCTGGAAAAGGCGTTGGCGGCGCGCCAGGGCTGTGACTGCACGTGCAGGACAATCCAAGAAAGTCCGGTTCCCCTGCTCCTGCCAAGGCGAGGGCGGTGGGCACGGAACCAGGAATTCCCAGATCCAAAACCACCTGAACGCGTCTAGACACAACACGTTGGGCAATGGGACAAGGAGGCTCTGGCAGTCGCGGTGCTGGAGCTCCCCGACTGTGGAGAGGTGAACTGGGAACTGGGCCATGCTCTTCTGCAACCCTTTCAGGCCCAGATTCCCACCTCCTCCATCCCCGAGGCCTTTGCCAGAGCGGGAATAGGGAGGAGAGGAACATACCTGGAACTCCGTCCTGGACTCAGCCTGGCCTATGCCAGCGGGGTCTGTACCTGCCTGTTTTACTTCAAATGGTGTTGGGCTGCAGCAGGGCATGGAAGGTACAAGAAGATGAGTTATTTGGATTGTAAACACCAAGAAGTTAGAAATTAGGACACAGTTGTCTGGTGAAAGTGGCAGGCATGGTATGGATTAGGCCGGGGTTCCATGGACTGGTGTTCCTCTGGAATATGGAAATATTTGGAGAAGCGAAGTTTTAAGTAAATACAACTTTAAGGAGAAAGAAGACAATGGGTGGAGGGTCAAAAGGCTGAGGCTGCCATTTTAGAACATCACCCAAAAAGAGAAAACAGGGCAGAAGTAACCCCTGTACAGTGACAAACACACAGGGCTCAGCCCGAACCCAACAAGGGCAAACTGCAAGGAATCCCATTTTAACTGGTGACACCGGGGAAACACGAGTACAGCACAAGAGGCAAGGCCAAGGGTAGCAGAACTGGATCCCTGCCAGCCCCCTGTGCCTGTCAGGGGTGAAGTAAAGTGAAGTGAAGGTGTCAGTGTCTACTGGCATCAACTCAACCCTCACGCTCATTATAGGACTTGTAATATAAAATACTTATCATCTAGAATGCAGGTGGTGGAACAAAGGGGTTTATTCCAAAGCTGGAAAGTGGGAGGAGAGGAGGGACAGAGCGATTGAGAGCAAAATTTTAAATGTTTTCTAGAGCAATAAACTGTTCTGCGGGGTCCAAACAAAGCTGCTTTGCCATTTCACAGCCTGCAAGCTGAGTGTGCAACGTGGAGCAGATTCCATCCACCAAATTGGCCGGTCGGTCTTTGTCCACAGCTGTAAATAAACTGCTAGAAAGGAAAGGGTGATAATTGATGATATCAGTATTGTGATAATACTCAAAGGCCTTCGTGAGGGCTGGAGCCTCAGTGCAATGATGGAATCTCACACGAGAGGCTCCGTGGCTTTAGTGAGATCTGTGCAGACACAGAGCAGCAAAACCACCAAGATACTCTTCTTCAGAAGAGTTTGGAAACCGTGGAACATGCTAGAAAAAAAATTGGTCCACATCCTCTCTCCAGAGGAGTTATTTGATGAAACCCTGGGTTCTGGAAAGACAACAATAGGGAAAAACTCCTCCAACATCAGGTTGGCTTTATTAATGTCTATGGTGGGCTACAGTGCCCCACAGCACCAAAACACTCTTCCTCCGATGTTTCATTTACATTAAACTTTAAAAAACACCAACAAACTGGAGAGAATTCTGCCATTTAACCCCAGAACCATGTCAAGCACCCACCTCCCCAACTCCAAGGCCACAGTCCAAAGCCCCACCAAATAACTGGGCACCACCAAAAGTTTAACCACTTCAGTTCAGGCACTTGGGATGCAGCTCAGGCACATCCAGATAAAGATCCCATGCTCACACCTCCCTACCTGTGTGGGTCTTTTGGAATCTCCTTCAAGGAGCACTGTGTCAGACTATGAAACCCGGTGTTGATGGTAATGTGCAAAGCAGCCTGGATTCCCCAGCCACCCACGCAGTGAGGAGACACTCACTTTACCAAATGTTTGTGAAAGCTGAAGCAGATTTTGGAATACGCCTCATCAATGAGGCCCTGGCACTCTACTCAATACTCAGGCATTCAATGAATTTCCAGCTATGAGGATTGGGAAGCAGATAACAGTACAGCTCTTAACAACATTGCCACCTCCGAGCTGAAAATCCTCCCGCCGGTCCCGTCATCCCTGGGGTGTAACGACCACCAGGACCGGACAGGACTTTTCATTTTGACACATCAACTCTTTTCCCAGCTGGAGCGATCCCTGCTGAGCAGCCGCGCTCCCTTCCCCGTGTCCCCAAGTGCTGAGCACGCTCCCCTCAGCCCGGCTCAGCCCCTGGCTCTCAGATAGGCTGGAAAACCAGCGCTCACATGGCACTGCAGGCCACCACCACCGCGCTGGCTCCTCCTGACTGGAAGTCTCCTTCATGAAGGTGGCCGTGCCATTTAACCCAGCACTGAGGCAGTTTAGGAAACCTGGTCTAGATTAGAGTACTAGAAACAGGAGTAGCGTCTCCCCCCTCCAGGAGAAAAAAAAAAAATCAGGCTCTGCCAACTGTGTGATGGCAAATATGGACTGAATCGTTGACATGGAAACCGGACTAAAGTCAGCGCTGCCTCAGCTCAGCTCGCACACACACAAGTTATCATTATCCCCAGCCTTTCCCTGGCTACAAACACGGACTGGATTTGTGGCTGCGGGAATTGGGTGCAGCTTCTCCAATAAAGTATTAACCGAGCACAACTAAGCCAGAGCGAAACGAGCTGAGGAGGAACTAATGTAGTTGGGCGAAGGAGGATGCTCTTCCATTTCACTGAGAGAGGCACAGCGTGCTGAGATGTGCAGACTGGACCCAAGAACAAGAGACCCATCTATTATAATTCATGGAGCACGCTGCAAGAAATGGGATGGAGCGAGGAAAGGTTATTGGTTGCACCTCAGCTGATCTGAGAGGGGGTTTGGTAAAGAAAATTGCATTTTCTGTAAATATGTTTATATTTGCCCAGCCCATTCCTTGCAGTGTTTTAGCCACTGTCGTATCTAGGTTAAACGCTCCCATTGTGGCTTCATCCCCACGAAAGATAAATATTATTTGAATTATTTGTTTGCTGGCCATCATGTGAGGCAACGCTTACTTATCCACCTAAAAATAACGTTACAATATTGTATAACCTCCCTTTTTTGGGGAGACACAATGGGTCTGCGCTGCGAGTTCCAGCCGAAGGTAACTCTGTCCCTTCAGCTGAACGCAGCAGCTCAAAGGCAGGCGTGGATTTTCCAGGGGTTTTGCTGCTTCCCACGCCAGGTTTTTTCCGCGGGCAGGGAGCGAGCCCCCGGCTCGGCCGCTCAGCGAGAGCCCGCTGGTGACATCTGACAGCGAGCTGCGAAACTTTGGATGCATTTTAAGGCAGGAAAAGTGGACTCGGCCTGACTCGAGGAAATGCATTATTTTAGCAAGCGCTGGCGAGGAGGAGGAGGAAAAAGCGAAGCGGAGTTTGCGGAGGGGAAGGGACGCGGGAGCGCAGCCCCCCCCGCGCATCCTGCGCGACCCCCGGGGGCGGCCGGGGCTGGAGCCACGCGTGTCCCACCTCTCACCCCAACCACCCGCGGGGTGGGGGCAAAGCGGGGCGGCCGCAAGTTTTTGGGGCACGTGTGCGTGCGCGGATTCGGGGAGCGGCGAAAAAATGAGGCCGGAAGGTGGAATTTAGTCATTCCAGGGCAAACTGAGGGGTATCGGGAAGGGGAGGGAAACAGTAATGAAGTGCAGGGGAAGGAGCGAACCCCTTTTATTTTATACACGGGGGGCGCACCCCGGCCGCCCTCGGACACCAGCGCTCCGGTGCGCTCGGGGAAGGAAGAGTAAATCTACTTAAAAAAAAAAAAAAAAAAAAAAAAAAAAAAAAAAAGGAAAAAAAAATCAAAACGCGGACCGGAGTTTGCAAAAACCCCTGCACTGGATCCGGAGCCAGCCGTCTGGTTTCCCTGAATCCCACCAGATTTGGGAGCTCTCGGGTGGGCTGGAGGAGCAGCCGCGTTCGGCTGCGAACCCCACTGTGAAGAGTTAAAAAAAAAGGGGGGGGGAAGGGCTTTTAAAGCTGCGAAAAGAGAAAGATCTCAACTCTGGTCCTGGATTTTCCCACTGAAGGGAAACTATTATTGTGTTCCAAGTCCTCGGGACCCGGCGATGCCGTGCGGGAGGGGACAGCAGCAGGTTCTCCTGCCTGGAAAAAGCTGTCCCTCGGCCTTTCCCCCACCTCGGCGCCTCTTTTCTGTGGGGAAGGGGTGGTAAAAAAATACATCCCCTCCCGTGAAATTCTGCCCTCCTAAAGTGTATTTTTAGAGAAGTTTGAGTTCAGGCGTCACGACTGGTGGGGGGGGGGGGGTTGCTGCGGGAGATGCAGGCGCTGAGAAAGAAGGTTTTTTCCCCCTTTTCATCAAGCTCTTGCACTGCCATTTTCCCGAGGCAGGGAGGGAGCGAGGGAGGGAGAGCGGAGCGACAGACAGCGCTGGCGAGGAAGTTTCTCACGGCAACTGCGGGCTGGATCGGGAACGGAGCCTTTTGTTCCCGGCAAGTTCAGCAGGAGAGAGAGTTGGAGTCTGCTGAAGAGAAAAACCAGCGGAGAAATAAAATGGAGGGAAGTGGGAAGAGAGGAGAGAGAGCTGGTGCTGAGCTGAGATTAACTGCAGAGCACCGAGCTCGGGTGTGCGAGGCAGCTCGGCATTTATTTAGAAAGTTGGTGTGGTAGCCTGAGGCAGAAATCCCTCGTTAAGTGCATGGGAATGAGTGAGAGACCCAAGGACACGCAGTGCTGGGCAGGAAGTGGAATTTTCCAAGGGGTTCACATCCTTCGGTGCTCTTTTTGCCAAGATTTGATCTCCTTTCTCGATGAAGGCTGCCTCCTAGAGACATCAGGGAAAAGGCCTTAAAGATGTGGCGTGCTCTAGGTCTGTTTAAGCTGAATAATTAAAAGTAGGGGGCACCTTCCCGCAGAGATTACAGCGAGGTCTGAAGACCAGATTCAACCTTGGGTACGGCCCTGCCTCCCTTCCCTTTCCCTTTCTCTCCAGTGAGTGTTGAAACACGGTGCATTTGTGCCCATGATCTCTGAACGGGGTGAAAAGTCACCTGAAAAACAGGGGCCCCCCCCTCCGATTTAATGCTTATACACACCCCCAGTATACCCTACATTCACATCCACAATTGCCTTTGTCTCCCTGTACACGCTGCTAATCCTTCACCCCAAACCACACGTGCTCTTTGCATGTGTGCAGACCCAGAATGTGAAATAAACTTGCCTGAATTAACCCCCAAATCGCTGACAAGCATCCATCCCTTTAGCAGGCACCCAGGAAGGTGGGGCAGAACTTTAATCCCCTCATTATTTCTACGCTTGGTGGTGGAATCAAAAAGCAGGAGCCTGATCACGGGCAGAGTGAGTTTTTCAGAGCAAGTTTGGGGTTTAATGCGGTGTCCCGAAAATACAGTTTGATTAAAAACGTTCATCACCTTCTGCCTTCCCGGCAGGGCAGGGCAGGGCAGGGCAGAGGCTCCTTCTCCCGGCGTGGCTGTGACAGCAGCTCAGCGAGACACCACGTGGGAAAGCCGGGTTCGGGATTTAAACGTGCTTTTCCACTCCGGCCATGAGGGAGGGAGAGCCTCAGCTGGGGGGGGGGGAATAAATAAATAAATAATGAAAAAAGCCTTTTCGTGGTGCTCAGAAGCGACCTCTGTGGCTGCCGGGGACTGAAGTTCAAGAGCCCTGGGCTGGGAGCGCGGGGGAAACGCGACTCAGGAAAATCCAACAGGAGCAGGAATGGAAAGGGGGGTGGGGGGTGACGGGACCCCCCGCCCCGGGAGGCGCAGCGGGCTGGGAAGAGCCGTCCTCGCTCCCATCCCTGCCATCGGAACCGGCCCTGGGGCGGCCGTGGGGGAGCACAAGGAGCTCCGAGGGTGGGGGGACACAGCTCCCGAGCCTCTGCTCGGTCCCCCGGTGCCCCCACGACCCTTCGCTGCATTTCCACGGCCAAGCTCCGGGGGCCGGCGGGGGGGTGCCCGGAGGAGCCCCCCGAGAGCGGCCCCAGCCCCGCAGCACCGACCCCACCGACCTGGGGGGGTTCCGGGACGGGGCGGGGGATCGGGGGGGCCCCGGCGGTGTCACCGCCCTGCCCGTCCACCGGGATGTTCCAGGGAGCCGCCTCGCACCGGGACCTCTGCGGGCCTGGGAAAGTTGAATAGGGAAACGTCAGAGAGCACCAGGCAGGAATTTCAGTGCATCCCGTGTGTTATGGTGGTGTGAACTTTTGCGTATCGGGAGTAATTAGCAGCGAGGCTGTTAAAAGAAGATTTAAATACACCACCCCCTCTCCCTCTTCCCCCCCCCCCTTTCTTTCCTGGTCCAAAATGGTCCAAATCCGGTTTACCTCTGACACAACCCCCACCGGGACAGAGGTGAGAGCACAAACCCCACGGTTTGTCCATGTAGGCAGGAAAACACATAAACCCCCACATATTAATTGACACGTCAATTAAAATAAATATAATTTTGTTACGGTTATTTTTGGTTCTTCCTCCCCCCCAACTTTGTTTTACTAAAGCGGGGAAACATATACAGAAACCTTCCTTGCAGTAGATGCCTTTTTTTTTTTTTTTTTTTTTTTTTTTTTTTTTTTAAACGGAGCCCAGATGCTGGTCAGGATTAAGGTTACACCAAACACATTCTACATTGCCATTTTCCAAACAGAATAAAGCAGATGGAAAAGATGGAAGAGGATAAGGCAGGAACGGAGCAGCCCTGAAAACTGCAAGCCCTGCACTAACGCTGGAGAGGAGTGAGCTGGGATGCCAGGAGAGGCAGAAAGAAAGAATCCAGGCGTAGCAACGCTGCATATCACATTCCTCACGGTTAAAATGAGGATCTTTAATTAAACAGCTGTCAGAATTTGGGCTTTAAACCTTATATTTAAAATGGGAAAAGGAAATTCAGCTGCAGCCGTACACTGTGTCTCCTTAGGGCTCAGTCCTAGAAGATGTGAAAGCCACTGGCCGGGGGCCATCAGAGTACTTAAGTCTCTGTGTAATTTTAAACATCAGCAGTCCCGGTGATTTTCAGGATATACTCCCTTAAAGTTAGCCACGGACTCAGCACTTTGCAGGATCCGCCCAGCAGACTCACAGCAGCTCAGAGCTGGAGAACACGAGTGTCTGCACATCTGAGAAACAAAGAAAAATCTTCTTTTCAGCGGGCTAAAGATTTTTCTTTTATTTCTAAAGGACACCAGTTCGTCCGTACTGGGAAGTTGGATCAAACTGGAATAAAATCTTGAGGGGGAGTTCACTGAATCCGTGCTGGTTCGTAAAATACCACCAAATGTGGCAAACCCAAATTTTGGGTGAAATGCTACAGTGGTGTAGTTTACTCAGCAGTGTGACTCAATCCCATGATGTGCTTTGAAAATCTCGTGCAAAACCTGATTTTAAGATGTTTTGCTGGTGTTCTATAGGCACACCCACGACACAGAGAAAGAACACGCAAACTATTAAATATTCATGCTATGGGGAGAACACTTAGTAGCGTCCCTTCATTCCAGCTGTACAAAGGCAGGCACAAATAGCTGGTGGAAAAACGAGTAAACCAAACCAACCCCAATATTCCACTTAAACAAGGTGTTGAGCAGCTTGGAAACACTTGCTCATGGAAGGGTCGGAGAGAAATTCTAATTATCTGCCTTTCAGCAGCCACCCATAAATGTGTATTTCCCAATCTGAGTTCTGTAACCAGCCCACATGGGGAGCATTAGGGATTCACATTCACACACGGGGTCTGTGTGTGGGGATGGGACCCATTTTCTGCTCGAGGCCTCCACCCCATCGACCTCAAATGCACGTGGCCTCAAAGTCAGATTCTGAATGTCACGAGTTGGTACCTCAGTGACATTTACTTAGAAACAAAAAAATTCAAACACATTCTGACCAGCTTGGCTGGTACTTTCAGAGTTCAGCTGTGGGACTGTGAAACGAGGTCATTTTTATCTATCAGTTACCTCTGACTTGAGAGGGGGCCAAGGTGATCACACCTTGGCAATAGCTCTGCTTGTAAAGGCTGGGCATAGCACATGAATTTTCAGTAAAACCAAGGCATTGGTCAGAACTTCCTCTGTAAAACACGCTGAAGAATCATAAAAAAATACATAATTTTCAAATATTTGGAAAAATATTGAGTATATCTGGCAAACCCCTGAAAAAACAACACCAAAAAACCACCCCGAATCCAAACATTTAATTAGGTAGAATTGGGTACCTGAGTGAAACCTGCTCAGAAAGATTCCTGTTCAGTTTAGCTGTTAGAAAAGAGTGGAATTAACTACACGACAAAACAAAGCATTTAAAAATATGACTTTTCCCCAGCTGCAGGAAACATAGTGGCTGACCTCGGTTTTCCCGTGCCATGGGTTCATGAGGGCACTGAGAGCACTGGAGCCTTCCCTACGTAATCCTGACCCTCTGGATTCACTGTCTTCCCATTGTTTTGTTTACTTTGTCTATTCTTAGAGTGTGTTTTGTTCAGGACTACCTCGTGCACGAGTGCAGAGTCCCCAGCACACTTCAGTTTCTGTTTAAATAAAGCTGAAGCAGCACAAGGAACAGAAGTTCTGCATGTCAGTGATCAGCCACTGGCACTTATCAACAGTCCCACAGGATAACAGAGCCCTGGACCCAGCTATCATTGCTTAAGGACCTTCTCATTATCATTATTTTTTGAAGAACTTTGCAATTCATTACTTTTTCCTGCATCCACAGTCGTGACAAAGCATCTTTCTTTAAAAAGGCAAAAATACCAAACAAAAAAAACCCCACCAACAAGCAAAACCCAATCAAAACATGAAGCCTTATAGTTGAGTTGTGATGCAAATGAGTGTTTTTTTTTTCTATCACTTCTAGAAGTACAAAAATAATCAAAAATTGGCATCCTATTATGGGGAGAAAGGAGAAAAAACCACCCCAAAATCAATACAAATACCTGGAAAGTAAGTCCAGACAACTGGAGGCTAATTAACCTGACCTCAGCAAGATGCAAAATGTAAATTATTTTTCCTCTGGAGGGGGCAAAGATGTAGAGGAAAGTAAAGAGATAAAATGCAAAAAAAAAAGGTTTAACGCAGGCAATCATGCCAGACAAAGCTGATGTCTCTCTTTGATAAGGAAGCAGATTTTTCTGGGTAAAGGAAGACACAGTTGATCTCACAGCCCCCAAAATCAGTAGAGCGTTTGGTCTGGTGCAACATCTGAAAATACAAGTTAAATTGGAAAATAGGAAGATTAGTGCAAGAAAAGTTTTCTGGGTAAAAAAATGACTAAAAATCCAGCGCTGGGTTGTGCTGAAATGGGAACTTCTGGGCTAAGGATTGAGTGCTTTGAAAAGCTTCTGCTCTCAGATCTGGTGCTATGATTGGCTTTAAGTGACACAAGGAACTGGGAAAAGAGTGTTAGTACAGATAGTTACTGACAAATTCAAAAAGCATCAATGCAGAGGACTGGAATATCCTAAATGAAGAACTGGGTGAGGTTCTGGAACAGCACAGGAATCCTGAGGAATGGACTGGTGGAATGCAGTAATAAGATTAATGCAAATCACAAGGCTGTTCACACGGGGACTGACAGCCAAAACTCTTGTAAACTGGGAATTCATCACAGCTAACAGGGAAGGATGGAGACTCAGAAGCGTTATTTAGTCACAGGAATGGAGATGACAGGTGAGATCTGAAGAGCAGGTAAGGCACATCCAGATGTTACGGCTCTCTTACGGAATTTTGGGTACAGCTTCTAGTCGAGAATGACATGTGAAAGCTGGGATAGTCACAGAAAAGGCTCCCTGAGCTGGTTATGAGAGCAGAGAATCTGTCAGGAGAGAAGACTGAAGCCTCATTTCAGCAAACTCCAACAAAAGAAAGGGAAGAGAGGACAGGGTGAGTCCATATACACAGGTTATGGCTTGAACACAGGTATTTAAACTCGAGGGTTATGTTGGCACCAAATATATGTCTAAAGGCCTGAGTGCAATTAAGCTGATTGCTAGAATAGAATGTCTTATTATTAGAAAACCTAGGTTTTAGAGAATCCTTCCAGTGGGGCTCTCAGGCTGGAAGGGACTTACTGTTTTTATGCTGGAGGTTGATGTCCTTATGGATGAAGTGGGATACAATTTCCTCAAAATCCTGGTGTGAGGCAGCCAACAGAGACTCCTAAAGCCCAGTGTGAGGAAACTCCAAATTAGAGGAAATAACCAGCACCAGCAGCCCCTCTGAAAGCTTTTCTGCAACCTGGTGAAGAAGATATTCACAATTAATTTACTGGGGCTGGTTGGAAGTTGGTTTGTTGTCACTCTGGAACATACAGATACAGTGGAGAACTTTGAAAGTTTTGCCATTAATTTCCCTACTTTGCACCAGTGAAATGAGAGGAAAACCTCTGCAATATTGTGAAGAAACAGGTATGGTGGTTAAAAGGTATTCAGACACTATAGTGATAAGCACAACGAAAATCCATTACAATTAGTAATTCTGTATTTACTGCAGCACTTGAATTACATGCAATAAATAAAATATGGAAGCAAACATCAAATAACAAGGATAAAAGAAAACTCTGAATGAGACGAGTTTGAGAAGGCAGGTTGTATGATTTAATTTATAATTAGGGACTGCATCACAGTGCAAGGAACTGGATTAGGATGGGCAAAAGTGTAAGGAATGTACACAGGAAAATTGAACACACCAGTCAGTCCCCTGGTAAATTCATCCCGGTCACAGGAGCGTGAAGAAACACGGAACACAGAGAGAATTAATGTGGGCCCTGGAGTAGGGACCAGCTCAGCACATTCCCTGTGTCAGACAGTGCTTGGAGAACTAAGCAGTGATCCTTGTGGAGCTGAGCCTGCACACACTGTCACCTCAGGAGAGAGGGCTCCTCTGCCTCTGCAGGGAACTGTTGGAAAACCAGGACTTTCTAAGGGTACAGCTTTCCAAAAATCCCAAAGGGTTGCACCTTCCAGAAGCTCACACCACAGGTCTGGCTTTTCTAAGGGTTCTTTGTTTCTATCATAAATAACACTCCAGGAACGTGGATCACCTGTGTCTTCCATCTCAGGTCTCTTCCTCTCCACACAGAACATACCTGCTCTGGCAACATAGCACCAAACCATGGCTGCCCTTCCTGGGATCTCCTGTTCTCAACTGTCTGAGCTCTGGGGAGCTTTTCCATGATTTAAAACACACAGTGTCCCATGCTGGCAAAGGCTCCTTCCTTGGGTCTGCCACCTCTTCACCTTTCTGTAAACAATAACATGCACTAGCACGGAGCCAGAAAGCGTCTTCTCTTTTGGGGTTTTCAATTTTTCTTTCCTTTTTCTGCAATTTCTCTTTTTCTCAGTGTTCTCACCAGAGGACACCTCACAGCCACCAATTGTATCTTCATGCCATCAATGTTTGGGAGCAAACCAGGATCCCAGAACTTTTCTGTTGTTGTTTTCTTCTTTCTTCAAATGCCTTTCAGATTTAATTCTGGTTCATCTCACCTCTAGGGACTCTATTATTTTTAAAAAGGGCCATTAACTAATTATTCTGCTTGTCTTGTTAATGAGAGAGTGAAACATTTAGCAAGAAAATGATAATCTAAGACTCGTGTGTTCTCTCCCATTTGCAAACAAACACTCCCTTTCCATCTCAGAACTTTTAGGACATTAACACTTTCTCAGTAATAATAACACGAAACATAATTTTCATCCAATATTGAAAATTAATATTATCTCACAATTATGTCACAGCTCTACTTCCATTGGCAGGCTGACACACTTGGAGTTCACGAGAACAGTGCATTTGAAAAGCCTCCTCAGCTCCTTATTTTCAGGGATGGCATTTTCAGTGGAGTTTTTTTTTTGGAGCCAAGGATCCAGACATGGGCCTGGATGAGGAGGGGAGCAACTGGCTGGGCAGACAGTGGTTATAATGGACCACAAACTGAATTTGAGTCAGCACAATAAAGATAATACATCACAGAAATATTTAATAAAGCTGCTTTACGTAGGACACCCCTGACAATTATCTTGCTGAACTCAGTGAAATCTCAGCTGGAATATTCTACCCGTTTTCAGGTACCACATAAGAAAATAAAAGCAGATACAAAGCAACTGGAAAGAGCAAAAAGAGAGCAGCAAGAATGCTGGGAGGCTGAGGAAATCTAACCTTCAAGAACAAAATGAAATGCTGGATTTGCTTAATCAATTAAGAAAAAAAAAAAAAAAGGAAAGAAAAAAGAGAGAGCTCATGGGAAGGGATGAAATAGTCCATTTTGTCAGCAGCCAAATGTTCATGTCCACTGGAAATAAAGAGGTAATATTCTTAATTCACAGTGAGATTTGATAAAGTAACAAAAGTGAGGTTTGAACAATGAGAACACTGTATGGGAAGCTGTAGAAAACCCTGCATTGCTGATTTCTTTAAGGCCAGGATACACAAACATCTGTATGGGATACAGATAGGCATCTCTCTTATCTCAGAGTGGGATGGGAGCTAAGGACCTCCTGATGGCTCTATGACAGATATATTTGTTATTATAGCAAATGCAGGAAGAAAAATACTGGTGGGAAAGGAATGTCTCAATTAGAAAAGTGGGCTTTGAGATGAAGAACACACGGGTTTGGGCCCCTGTCACAGGCTGTCACTTCAGGAAGTTACCTGGAAGACCTCCTTCCAACTGCCAGCTCCAGAGAGCTGAGGGAGTGTGTTAAGCACATCCCTTATGCTGATAGACAGACACACTGAGTTTAGAGTTTACAAGCCATTTCACATTAAATATTTCTTGTTTTAATAGTTTGATTTTGCCAAGCC
Organism: Pipra filicauda; assembly: GCF_003945595.2. Lineage (NCBI taxonomy): Eukaryota > Metazoa > Chordata > Aves > Passeriformes > Pipridae > Pipra > Pipra filicauda. Next base: position 596,570 of record NW_024104331.1, read on the forward strand.
AAACTACTTTGATAGTTCTGTTGCAGATCTCCACCGAGCTCCACCTCAGCCCACAGTAGCATGACATCACCTAACAGTGATTGTGAATAAAGTCAAACGCTGTTTCTTTTATTACATTGCTGTGTTACCTCATGTTTGTAAAATCCTAATGCAGTTTCTCCTTAAAAAAAGGCTGTTTTGCAGAGGCTTTTTCACTGGATGTCCGTAACACTGAAAGTATCTTTCCATTCCTTGCTTCCCCACACCTTGCCACAGCTTTCCCTGCCTCTGGCAGACCTTTGAACACATCAGGGCAAGCTCAAATTTCTAACAGGTTTGTGTGATACCATTCTGCACCCATTCCATGGTAAATCACCTCCACTGGCGAGCAAGGCCCTGTGCAACCACTGAGGAGTTGTTCTCTGTGTTCATAAATCCTTTCTCCTGGCCCAAGAGGCCATGCTTATTCCTTGAAGCTCCATGGAGCTCCAGTCCTTGGACTTGTGCTTGGGAAAAAATGTAGGTAATTTCTTATGCCAAGCAGAGAAGATCAGATATATACATTATAAGAGATCCCATGACAATATCCCTGGCAAAACTGGTAGTTTTCTGTTGGAATTAATCAGAAATCTGCTCTTCCCCAGGTGGCAATGGGCTCCTGCATGTTAAGGGAAGTTTTGGGTTGTGTCCTGCCCCTGCAGCTGAGCTCACAAGGGTTTCTAGGAATGCAGTTTTGTCATCCTGATGTTTGGCTGCTGCTCCTGGCCGTCCCAGTTCTGCACCAGTGCCCTGTGCTATCAGTCCCTGCTAGCAGGCTACACCCAGGAACACCACTGGGGAAACTGCTCCTGATGAATCCCCTACAGGAGGAGCAGGTTGATGACATCTCACTGTTTCTCTTTCTGCATTTCTTCTATTATCAAAGCAGCAAAAGCTCTGTGAGGCCAAATAACTAAACCTTTCCACCTGTGCAACCTCACAGGAATATGCATTGTGATGGATCTCCCAAGTTTCTTCTTCGTGCAGCATTTTGAAAAAGAAGTTGCACAGGCAAAAAGAAAAAAAAACAAACCACCCAACAAACAAACCCAATGGATGCCAGGAGAAAAGGAATAGTCATTTGTCAGGTTGACCCACAGAATCCTCAAATTCCTGAGAATTCCCTGTCAACACGTTGTGAAAAGTAACATCCAGCTGAGCAGCAGAACACCACTCCATGGGATAACTGCTGAGAATATCTTGAGAGGTAAATTAATACAAGAAAGAACCAAGCACCGTGCACCCGATTAACAGTGAAAATACCTGAAATCAGCATAACAAAGTAGGGTGAGTGCACTTGTGCTCAGGATGGTTAAACAGCTGTAATTAGATCAAACAAACTAGATTGATGTATCATCCCTTTGTAGCTGTGGCCTCAGAAGGCAGGTCAGGAGCTAAGTTCAGTAAAACAGTTTTAGTACTGCAGCTTTTATCTAACAAGGCACAGCCACACACTCACTCCAAAGTAAATACTACTCAGGAGACCTGCTGAATTCCAAAGAAAAAGAGTTTCTAGAGAAGATGGCATTCTCTAATAACAACCTGAACTTCTGTCAGTAATAAAACTCACCTAATTAATTTGATACTGTACCCTTTGGATAAACAGTGCACAAAATTTTGGTTGCAAATTCATTCAAGGCATTTGAAGGTCTTTCTTGAGCTGTTCCCTCCTCACTTAAAGTGCCTGCACAGAATGGGTGAATTCTAATTTGCTTTGTTCTTTCAGAACCTTTTAATTAAATGTTAAGAAAACCCGTGTAGAACAACGTTGTATGAAATATGGTCACTACCTCTCAGAGAGGAGAAAAACACAAGGTAGCAGATGGTGGGAAGAGGATACATGTGAAGAAATGTAAATAGGAGGGAACCTCACCAAATCAAAGATGTTAAGGCAGAACTGAAAGCGCCTGCAAGAGCCCTGGGAGAGCTGAGGAGACGAAGTAACAACTGAGCTCAGAGATATCAGCTTGCCCAGAAAGGACAAAACACCAACAGGAAGCTCTAATCTTATAGAGGGAACGACCCTTCGTAACTAAGGGCATCGAGATTGTTGTGGAGGATCCTTAAAGTGAGCTTGGAAGGAGTGGGGGAAGCAAGGACAGGTGCCAACAGATATATTCATCAAACAGTCTCAGAATCAAAAAGAAGCCCCTTCGCTACTTCATAACTGTAAGTAATGAGGACATTATAAAAGAACTGATAGATAACCTTGTATTGAACGAAAATGAGACGAATTGTTGAAACTGGGCAGGAGACCAAGCAAAGAGCAGCTCGGGAAGTCATCAGAAGAGTTCTAACCAGCAGAAACAGCCAGAGGGTGACTCTGGGGTTAGGAGGAGATGTAGCCTGTGTGTTACCATTGTTGGCCCAGAACCTGCACTCCAGGTCCTCTGAGGTGCTGTGGCTGCACAGATTGTTGGCTGGTAGCCCCATCTCCCATGATAGAGCCAAGTAAATTAGTGAGTAGATTACGTTGTATCTGCATATCAGAGCAGTGCCTGGATGAAGACCAAGAAGGTCTTTCTAGTATTTTGATTAAAAAAGTTATCAATACTAGACCTATTCTGTCAAATGGAAGGCACCAAACACCAGAGGATATTTAAGGGTGAAGGGAGGCACAGCTCCACAAACTTCATGGAGCCTAAATCACAACTGTTCTCATTCTGTATCTCCTCCTGCCCCAAGTTCCATTTGTCTGGGTGATTTATGAGGTGAGCTCTGGCTGTGCAAGGCTTCTCTCCTTCTGAATGGAAGAACAATTCAGATAAGAAACAAATCTCTTCTGAGTGAATAGAGGAAACTGGACTTAACTGCATTGACTAAGGTATTTATTGTACATCTAGGCCAGATGAAGCTTAGCACATTTAATACATATAAAACTGCAGAATGCTGCTGGGAAGAGCAGAAAGCAAACAAAACAGACTCACAAGTTCCTTAGTAATTTAAATTAAGCCACTAAAGTAACAGAAAAGCGAGAGCAACAGATATCTAGGAATTCCAGTGGCTGATTCCAGCCACCCACAGGAACTGAGGAGCAGTTTGGGCTCTCTGGCCCCTCTGGGACAGCAAAGCTGTGATCACATAACCCCCAACGGGCAGCACTTTTGTTGAGACACTGGATATAATTACAGACCAAAAAAAAAATACAACTGCAACTTACAGACCTGGTCCTGAGCAAGGCACGTGTGCTTTGGTGACTCAGCAGTTCGGGAGGATCATCAACACTTTGTAGACAGGAGCCCAGTGCTAAGAGAGAAATTGCAAAAAATAAATCCCTGTGGTATAACTTCAACTTACCAGTTCAGAGAAGACCATGTGCAGAACTCCGGAGACGCGGTGAAATCACAGAATTCAAAATTCCAAGCGTGGACCCCATCATTAAGTCATCCATTTACAATTGTTGATGGCAAATCCATCTACTCCAGATGGGGAAAGGTCACTCTCTCCTTTTTCCAGGGCAAGCCTATGAATAATTTGAGTGATTAAAGCTCAAATCAGGTGTGAAAATGAAAGATCAGGAAAACATGGAAGAGAAACCACACTCCCAAGGAGATACTCAGCCTTCCTTCTGGAATCAGAAAAGGCTCCCTCCATTCCCTACTGCCACAAAATACAGGTGAGCTCGTACGTTTGTTTTTTTTTTTTTCTCCCAAAGAGTTGTCACTTTTAAAGGCACACTGAAATCTTATTTTTACTTTTTAGGTCTCCCTTCTTCCATCGGAGATGACCTAAATTTTGAGCTGAAGCACTCACAGCATCCTCGCTTGGAAGAGAAAACAAGAGCAAAAAAACATCAGGCTGCGAAAAGAGGCAAAATAATAGGAGGGAAAATTACAGTGAAGACCTCCCTGAATAACTGGAGGTCACAAACGCTGCAGAAATAGATGCTGAAGTGGTGCTACCCAGAGCCAGTGGACACAAAGTGGTTGAATTCACAGAATCCTGTCAGAGGGACAGGTGGGCAGGATGTGAATCGAAGCAGTTCTGGGAATACCCAAGAGCTCTCAAAATTTCCCTTCAAATATATCACTGTACTCTTGGTGCAAAAAATGTCACGGATGCCAAAATCCAAGAGCCTCCTGTCACAAAAAAAACCCCAACCAAAACAAACCAACCAAAACTTGAAAGCTTACAAGGAGTGTTCAAATGGAATTAAACAGCTACAGAAAGGGGTAGAGGGAATATTTTATATGCAATGAAGAAAAATGTATGGAAACACATATACAACCAGGTAACCAGCAGTGGAGACAACTGAACATTCACCCACCTCATTATTAACAAAAGAACTCCCCAAATGTACTTGCAGAAACATTTATTTTGCTTTATTTTATCATCTTAAACAGCCAACAGAAACTAAGATTATAATCTGTGCCTTTTTAAAATTCCATTCAACAGATGTTCATAAGCAGACTTGAGCCAAATTTCAGCTCCCCAAAAGGATATTCAGCCCGAGAACTTTTACAAATGGATGATAAAGTCCCGCTTTTCCCCTTGTAATCATTGCTTTTCTGGGACATCAAATCCTCTCTTAGCCTCATTACAAGTTCCCACCAGCATAAAATGTATTTTTCATTTCCATTTCCTATAGTATTGTTTTCCAAAAATGGCATTTTCCAGCACAAGACAACTCTCCCTCACTCCTTTTTTATGTCATCTCCTCAATACGAAAGGATCATCTTAGTGACAAGGCTCTGTTCTTTTAAAAAGATGAAAAAAAACCCCTCAACTGGTATTAATAAATATTTACTTAATGTAAAGAAAAGGGAATTCAATAGTTAAGGATTAAAATTACAGGGGGGGAAAAAAAAGGTGTTTGGAAAAGCAAGGCTGTAAGAAGTTCAGTGCTGTTTATGAGAATGACTGTTCAATGGCTCCTTCTGGGACACAGTGAGATGACTTCTTTAAAAGTATGGTCTAGAAATACCCCCAAATCACAGAAATTATAAGTCACTCGAGGATTTCAGATGCAATACAAAATTAAGAAATATCAGGACACATAATGAAAATGGTGGAATGAAAACAGCATCGCACTGACTTGTCTGTGTTAAAAGGAGAAGGGGGGGGGCTGAAGTGAAAGGTTTTATTTTTACTTAATTACTCTCAGTGTTCCCTGGGGACTCCTTCCAAAGCATATTTTGCATTTGGACCTAAATGCAAGCAGGATTCAGCCTTGATCTTATTCCTTATGACAATACGTTTCTTAAATTAGAAGTCCCACAACTGGAATGTTGACACCACTGCTGGTACCTCCAGCACCTCAGAGGCTCTCCTGTGCTATCAATCTGTTAACCTGGGAAGCAGAGGGGGAAACATTGTTTAAAATAAAAAACAACAATCCAGAAAATCATATTTCGTAAGCTTATAGCACCTTTCATCCAAGGATTTCAATGGACGTGGAAATACGAAGTCTCAAAATGGTTAAAAGAAAACCCGCCAAACCCACCCAACTTTAAGGTATTTTGAAAGGATAATGTATAAATTGAGTGAGCATCCACCTGTGATGCGATTTAAGAGTCTCCTACTGCAGCATTTCACACATATTCAATCCACCTTCTGGTTACAGCGTGCAAGTTTGTGGTATGTAGAAGGAACAGCAGAGCTGGTTAAAGATTTTCTCTTGCTTCACATACTCTGCAAGCTTCTCATTAACTCATACATGACTTTAATCAGTGCTGAAGCACACACTTCCTTCAGCATGCAGGACTGGGCTGGGGGGAAAAAAATCCTCAATAAAATATTATTGCAACCACGAATTAGTAAAGAAAAAAAGCAACATTTTCCTAAAGTGGCTCCTGATTTTCATCTCTAAAGGGTTAAACCGACCTTCACCGATCCAGAAGAGGTAATAAAATAGAACTTTAAGGACAAAAACGCAGCACTTCAAGAGATTATTATGAAGAGCCACATTCAAGGAGACAAAACCTTATTCTTAAAGCACAGATGCTTCTAAAAACAAGAGATCGCACGTTTTTAACAGCACATTGCCAAGCGCTTATAATGAATAAGCAGAACGAGGGTGGGTTTTTTCTCTTTTTTTTTTTTTTTCCCTTGGGTAGCTCAGAGGGAAGGACCATTTCATGGATGTGCTCAGAAGGCAGCGGGCATCCATGGCTCGTGCCGGCAAGAGCCAGCTCTGCCTTTCTGCAGGCGCTGTGGGCGGTGCCGTTGGTCAGAGAGTGGGTATATGCTCGTGTGTGGCTTAGTGGGTGCGGTGGCCGCGGGGGAAAAACACAAGGTACCCGCCTGAGACAAAACCCCCTCAGGGCCGTTCCTGATCCTATACATCACAACCCCTATCAGCGTTCATTGGGGGAACTGAGTGCCATGGGCAGCTTCCGTGGAGATGTTCGGCGGAGGGGTTAGTGTCAGGGCTGACCAAGCCGAGCGAGGCCTTACCACCATCAGCAGCTCTTGTTCTTGTTCCTTTCAGCCTTAGCAGGCGGATGTGACGCTCCTGGAAGCGTGAGCGGTCTGGGGGGGGGGGGTGGCGGGGGGGGGAGCGGCAGTAGGGAGAGAGAGGCAGAGCCAGGATCATAGTTTAGCTTTTGTCCTCTCTGCACAGGGTTAATAGGAGGACACGAGTGTAACCGGGACAGGGGGATGGATGGGGGGGTGAGGGGTGATCGCAGCTCCCTGCGGGGCTAAGGGAGGGTGCGCTGGGGGGGGGTCCTGTGCGAAGTCAAACACCCGGGGGCGAGGGGAGGGGGAGAGAAACGGGGCAAACTTCCCCTCAACGTGGCGGGGCCCTGCTTATCCAGCGCAACCGAGCGCCCCGTGGGGTGGGGTGAGCCCAGCGCCTTATCTGTGGGGCGCAGGGAGAGCGGCTCCCAGGGAGGGAGGGAGGGAAGGAATGAGGGGAAAAACCCAGGTGCGCTGACACACTGAAGGATGGCGGGGGGGGGGAGGCGGCACAGGCGGCGCCGCTGTGGGAGCCGCTCTGAGGGCGCTCAGGGCACCGCGGCGAGAGGGTGGGGGGAAGCTTAGAAACGACCCCTCAACCTTGAAACAGGGGAAAGTTTCCAAAAACTTTGGCGCGTCCCCCCCCCCCAACCCCTCACAGCGACCCCCTCAGAGGGTGAGGGGAGGGGGGGGGCGCTGTTCCCGCCCCCGCCGCAGGGGGAGGGGGGGGCGCTGTTCCGGCTCCGCGCCGCGTTTTCCCGCTCGCTCACCCCCCCCCCCCCGCTCCGCGCAGCGCTCCCCGTGCCTCCTCACTCCTCCGCGCCTCCGGATCCCTCCGCCGCAGCCGGCGCTGGGCTTTTTTCACCTCCCCCACCCCCCATCCCTTACATCCCGATTATCCCGCCGGAGGGGGGGGAATGCGGGAAGGGAAAGTCTTATCCCCCCGTTCCTGTAAGAGTGTCCAGGGTAAGGAAGGGCGCGACGGAGCGTTTTGCTGAGTGAGGCGGAGGAGGCGGTTGGGACTACTTGGCGTTCCTGCCACGGCCTCGGCGGAAGGAGCGCGCTGTGCGAGAGGCTGCGCGGTGCTGCGGCTCTCCTCAGCGCTTCCTGGAAACTCCCGCTTAGGAGCGGGGGGGGGGCGGGGGGAGCCCTGGGAGGGAAAGAGTCCCAGGCCGGGAATGGGAGAAGGGAGGGGGCACGTCATAGCTCCCTCTCCCCATGCCCGGACACCCCCCGAGCCCGCTGACACCCCTCAAGCAACCCCACCTCCCCTCAGTTCCTGTGCAGATGGAGCAGGGAGAAGTGAGGGATAAACTCCTTCGTAACCGCCGTGCAGGCTGGGGGAGGGGGGGCAGACCCCCCCCGTTTTCTCCTCATAACCCGATGGGGGGAGGGAAAACCCACAGTTTTCCCTCAAAACCCGGCGGAGTGGGGGGCAGACCCCCCTTTTCCCTCACAACGCGGGGAGCTCCCCTCAGCACCCCCAAAACTGAGGGGTGGGGAGAACGCAATGGGGTGGGTGGGGGGCGAAAAGACCCTCACCCAAGGGAGGGGGCAGGAGGCAACGACCCTCTAAACAACCCCATTCCTCCCGTGTTCCTTGGGCTGGGGGGCGATCCCTGGATCCGGGGGCTGGGAGCGGGCTGAGGGGGAGGGGAGGCCGGGCTGGTGAACGCGAACGCTGGTACAGAAGCGTTTTAGCACAATCGGGCTGGAAAGCTCCAACTGCAACGGGGCTGAGAACAAAAAAAAAAAAAAAAAAAAAAAAAAAAAGAGAGGAAAGAAAAAAAGTGAAAAGGCTCCTTTGCTGCCCTCTGCCTGCCGAGGCTGCGGGGGAGCCCGGCCGCCTCCTCGGCTGGGGAAGGGCTCGCACATTTCCTGGGTGGAAAAACTGAGGAAACGGGGGCCAGCTCGCACACCTGTGGTGCTTTCACAGAATCGCAGGATCCGTCAGGTTGGAAAAGACCTCTGAGGTCATCGAGCCCAACCTTTCCCTGCTCAGGATGCGCTGAGTTATCCTTTGTCCCAGGCGTGGATGCGCTGCTCTTCACCTCACTGCCCGAAAACTTCAATAAGGGGTAAAACTCATTCCCGTTAGAGTCGGCTGAAGGATGTCTCCAGGCTGAGAGGGCTTTGGGATCTGCTGTTTAATACTTAAATTATTTAACCAGACAACACTAAAAATGCATAACATATGCAAGCCACAAAAAAAAAAAAGGAAAAAACAGGAGGGGAAAGCGAGTCTGCTGACACACAAACACGGCCAGTAAATACCGTGTGGTTCATTAGATACGGGCTGGGGCGATTCTGCCCAGCAGTTAAAGGCCTCTCACTTCCTCTGCCTGCTCCAGATTGTTGCCTTGTACAAGCTCCTCTCTCCAGCTCTGCCGGTTCCCAGTTTGCCACCTTTTAAATGTGGAGCTGTTGATCCTCTCTGCTGTTGCAGTGCAACACTTTGATGCCAAAAAACCCCCCTTCCTCCGCTGAATCCACAAGTTTCAGGGATGCTGGGACTACTCAGGAAAAGCAGGCAACATGTAATGAAATTATGTGGAAGAGAAGGATCCATTAGAGCAAGGAGATACCCGTAAATCCTGTTAGCAGCCAAGCATTTCCATAGAAATTTCCTGATTCTGGATGCCCCGCACCTTTCCTACGCTTCCCTTTCCTTAACACCACTCCTAAATCTCTACATGGCTTCATTTACAAACCTAAAACCCAAATGTAAATGGAGGGGGGAGGATCTCTTTGAAGTCCTGTCTCCTTTGTGGGTTTTAACTCTTAAATTTCGTTGTTCAGGGTCTACTGGAAAGAGCAGCCTCCAGCTCTTGGAGTAGGAATCATCTCTTGGCTTTACACTCCTCCAGCACCACTCAGTTAAGGATGAGCTGTGTGGTTTTAGTCCTTTTAGTATCTTTTAGTTACTTTCTCTTTGTTGTACTTTTATTCCTTTGCTCTTTGTACTCCAACCGGTGCAGAACGGCTTCCAAGTACGCGGATTTATTCTGTCAGCCTCGCGCTGCTTCCCTTAAACATCAAAATATTAAAACACAAAAGCTCCCTGATTACTCATCAGCAGATCGGTGACTTTGCACACAGACAGCTTTCTCTGGAGCAAATTAAAACAACTCCTTCAAAAAAATTTGGGCTGAGTTGGATTGTTTCCAGATCCTTTTTTTTTTTTTTTTTTTTTTTTTTCCCCTCAATAAAAAAGGCAGGTCCCAATAAACAGCCGCTGTAGAGAAGCTGATGGCTCACCACATTGTGATGCTGGTGGTTTTGGTTTCACTGCAGCCCTGTGTTTAGAGTGCACAAGAAGGGAAAATGTCACTTTGCCCACATGTCCCATAAGAATAAATCATCCTGGATACTTCAAATGGATAAAGCGTCCCCCAACAAAGAGCTCATTTCTTAGTCTGCACTGCAAAGCATGATGATGCCTGGTAGATAGTTTAAATTGTCATAGGAGAATTATCAAAAGCCTAAAAAAAACCCCCAACACATTAAAACGAAGAACTGAAATTCTTCAGCTGCAGGAAATTCAAGTGTTGGAGAGAAAAAAGCCCACAGCACCCTGATATCAGGAACTCTTCATTGAGGAAAAGTGGTTTATTCCTACATGTCCTTTTCAGTGTGCTCTTGTCTAAGTTATTGTTTGTCCTCTTGTTTTTATGGCAACCACTCCAGGACTGACCACTTTAATATTCACTACTCGAGTGTTTGCAGTGATTCCTGAGAACTGGGAGGGATAATGTGCCCAACACAGGGATCCTCAGCACGGCTGTGTAGGGGGTGAAGATACACCTTGAGAAGTCTCAGGTTCTGAGATTAAGTCTAAATCAATTATTCTGACTGAATTTTGTTCAATTCATGATGTTAATTGCCTGCCTGGAGACTGTTTAAAATTTGAAACCATTTCATAACTTATACATAAAGATTTTGCAGTTGGGAGTGATTTGTTGATACCAGATTTGATACAAATCCCTCTCCTGCTGTTTTTTTGGCTCTCTGGTGCCAGGTGGAAGGGCAACCCTGCTTAGTTTGGGAAAACAGATGATCTGGTTGAGAATTGTGCTTTATTTTAAGTAATTACCAGATCCAGGGTAGTATTTACACCTGTATTTTTCATGTTCTGGCTGATGACATTTTTTTATTATTGAAGTTGCTCAAGCAACTCCATCTCAAGCAGAAATTCTGCTGAATCCAGACTAGCAGAATCCAGTAAAAAAAGGTGTTAGTTTTCTAAAGCTGCAGTTGCAGCACTGAGCACAGCTTAACCAGGGAGAGCTGAGGTTATTGGCCTGGAGTACTCGGGCCTTGCTACATCTGCAGTGGTATCACTGAAACATCGCTGGAACACGCTGCAAGAGACTCTGCTCTTCATCTTCCCGGCCTCCTGCCAGGCCTCTGGCGGAGGATGAGGGAAGTTTAGAGGAGCTTCCCAAATGGGAAAGGAAAAAAAAAAAAGTCATTTAAGTGATGTACTTGTGAATCAGCAGCTGAAGAAACGTCATGTGAAGGGAATCCCACTGTCAGTGACAGAACCCTTCCCGTTGCTCCAGTGAAAGCCCCGGCAACACTGTCCAGTCACAGCTCCTAAATGGTGCTAAACGTCCCCAATTCCATGCTCCGAGTGCTGGCAGCAGGAACACGGGAGCAGAGAGGGGATGGCACTGTCTGTGCCCTGAGCTGCTGTCGTGGGCACCGGTGTTCACCTTCCCCACCATGGCTGCGCTGCAGGTCACAGGAGCTACAGCCACGAGGACGGAGAAAACACGGTGGAGGAGTCAGGCAGGTGCTTTTGAAGGAGGAGGATGTTTCAAACACAGTTCTCAGCCCTCTGCATGACCTGTTTGGGATCCGGCAGGGCTGAGTTAGTCCTGAGGCCAAAGGAGTAAAATGCAGGTAGAAGACAGAGGTGTCTCCTCTCCATCTCACTCAAGGAGTGATAGTGAAGAGAGAGCACAAGACAGCACAAAATTGCCAAGACATCATGCTCATTTTTCAGCAAACACCCATTAGTGAAATTGTTTTCTTTGCTTTTGACAAATCAGTTCAAGCCCACACACATCCTGCAGGATACGTTACACTCAAGGCTCAAGCCTCTCTCATTTCCCAAACAGCTCTGACACCCTGCTAGTGATCATCTACTGAAGGCACCTCATTTCACGTTGTAGTCCCTCATGACAAAATAATTCCCACTGTTTATACCCTTTTTTAATGAATGGAAGATGCTCTGATGTATAAGTGAAATACATTGTAAACATCAACAGTGGCTAAACTTGATTTGCATTTTCTGCGGATGTCGAGTTGCCCCCTTACAAACCTTTTTGGTTTTTTTTTCTGGCCTCAAGAGATTTTTGAATGGTGTTTCAAAGACCACTGATGACACTATTCAGTAGCTGGCAAGAGAAAGAATCCATGGATGGAGCTAAGAAGGGAGATAAAAGCAGTCTGTGCCCCAAACCCAACATTTTCACAGTGCACGTGGGCTGGTTGTGTGAGCCAGATGCAGAGAGCTCCAGGGATGCTCCGCCGCAATCCTACAACCCTAATTCCTGCGCATTTAAGGCTGTATCTGATTAGGCATTTCTGTGTTTTCCAAGTGTGTAATTATCTAGCACAGTACGTGTGAGTTATGGAGTAAACCCAGTTGGGAGTGGAGCACTGGGAAGGGGAGAAAAGGTCTGTATGTGGGTGGGTGGGTTTGTCCGTGCTGGTGATTGCAGCAATCAGTGAGTGCAGTGCAGAAAAAACCCTTTCCTGGGAAGAAACTGAGATAAAATCCTGGCGCTGTGCTGCGAGCAGTTATCACCTCGCTGTAGGCCACTAGGGAGGCGATAACTGGATCCCAGATCCTTGTAGGATCCTCGTTAGGAAGAAATTCTTTACTCAGAGGGTGATGAGGCTCTGTCACAGTTGCCCAGAGAAGCTGTGGCTGCCCCATCCCTGGAAGTGTTTCAGACCAGGTTGGACTGGGCTTGGAGCAACTTGGGCTAGTGGAAGGTGTCCCTGCCCATGGCAGGGGGTGGAACAAGATGAGCTTTAAGGTCCCTTCCAACCCAAACCACTCTGTGCTTCTATGGTTCTGTGATCCAGAGCACCTGCTCAGGTACGGTCCCAAGCAGGTGAGAATTGAAGAAACAGAAGTTTCAGGCTTCTCAGAGTTGAGGAGTTAAGGAAATCCAAGTGTCCTTGCTGTAAATGCAAGGTAAATTATTCATTCTCTCTCTCCCCCCCCCTCTTTCCTCCCTCTAGTTCAGTTTTTCTTTTCATGCTTTAATCGTTTTGACACCAAGCTGTACAAAAGTAATTTAAAATTAACATGACTGACACTTGGTAGATAGCAGGACCCAGCACAGGGCTCCACCTTCTACTGGGAACTGTGGAGAAGGGCTCTGGATTGGCTGCAGGTCCTGAGGCAGCTGATGGGGGCTAAGGAAAAACACGGCAAACAATTAATTTGCTAATTTAGTTTTCTGTTTAATTTGAGACCAGAAAATTGTCAGGCACTCATCAGCCCACGAGCAAGGCTGAGTGGACTCAGGGCAGAGCTGCACTCCTGACAGCAAGGAGGGGATGTGTTTGATTAGCCAGCAAAGCAGTTTCTCCTCCGGTACCGGTGGCATTTCACAGGCTCGACAGCGTGTTTGACCGCTGAAGTTCTGCAGCGCTGGGTTTGGTGTCACCTCTCCCCGATCCGGCGCGTTCTGCACATCTGATAACGGTCTTTTTCCCCGGGAAAGAGGTGACACACACACACGTGTGTTGAGAAACAGCTGTGAAAAGTTGTCACCTCAAGCACAGAACACGCCGCAGCCCGTCATTAACCTGGCGCAGCCACACGGTGCCTCGGTCAGCCGGAATTCTTGCAGGGATAATGACTCCTGCACGCGATCAGCGATGGCGAGGCGGAACGAACCTGCATCGGGACTAATGTCCTTTGATGGGGAAAGAAATGCTCTAATTTGATTTCCTCCCTTCAGCTGCCGAGTGTGTAATTTCAGATCTGCGCGGAGCGGGCCCTTTACGCTCCATTTTGGGCCTATTTTTGATTGATTAAATTGAATTGTGTCTATTTATTTCACACATCCAAGTCTGTATTTCGCGAGTGGCTCGTCAGAGCGAGAAGGTGGACTCTTATCGGGAGAGAGAAATCACCCCAGCCCTCAATTTCCTCCTGTGCATTTGCCGGGATTTGGTGCTGTGCTGTGCGGACGAGTGGGTGTGTGAGGAGTTGGGAACTCATTAAATCAATGAGTTGGTTGCCAGCAGAGGGAGCGAGGGGCAGGGCCGGGTTCAGCGGGGAGTCAGGAGCCTGGAAACGGGACCGGCTCCCAAGGCAGGGTCACACAGCTCTCTGGAAAAAGAAACCAGACTGTTGAAGCATCAGCGCAATTTGTTTCCTAAATCCAAATGAGCCAAGAGATAGGATCTCGTTTGCAAATCTGGGACCTTCTTGGCCTCCCAGATTCACAGATTCCCTCTTCCCGGGCTAAGTGGTGCTCCCTGTAAGCCCGAGTCACTAGATGGTACTGTTGCTGCTCAATATTGCCGCCTCCGTGGGCCACCTCCTCGGGAAACCCACGTTTCTGCTGAGGGGGAAGGAGGGCTGCGCGATTTGTCAGGGAGACGCGAGCGAGGAGCCAGGGAGAAGAAGTAGGTCAGAGCTGGTTCCTGGGATTCGGCTGTTGGAGGGGGAGAGGAGGGAGGGCAAAGATTTTGTCTGTGCTGGTTTGCTGCCAGGTTTGCTGCCCCCAGGGGGCACAGGGTCAGGCCCTCATGCAAACCCTGTGAAACCCGGGTTTTGGTCAACCTCACTCATGGTTAAGCAGTGCTGGGGGCGGAAGGACGAGCCCTCTGTGGCTGCAGTTGGGGGGAGTTTTGTCGCTCGCTGACCTCGGTGCACATGGAGTCACCTCCTGGCAGGAGGCAAACCACAGAATCATGGGATGTTTTGGGTTGGAAGGGACCTTAAAGGTCATGTCATTCCGTCCCCTGCCATGGGCAGGGACACCTTCCCCTAGCCCAGGTTGCTCCAAGCCCCGTCCAGCCTGGCCTTGGACACTTCCAGGGATCTCCACCTCTACACTAAAAGCCGACCCGCGGTGAGGGACTGGTCGCACGAATTCCTGAACCGCTCTGAAATCCCCCCAAGCTTGCAAATGACATCATCTCCTGGGTCCCATCCCCGTTAGGAGGTCACCAACCTCTCCCTGGTGGAGGGTAACAAACAGGTTATTGTGCTCTGTGCCACAAACAAGCCCCGTCCCTCCCGACTCTGTCCCTGGGAGCAGAGCGGGGAGCTGCTGCCTGCCCGGCCTGCGCTCGGGTTTCTATTAGAGGGGAAAGTCAGGCCAATTAAATCAGGCAGCATTGAATCCCTAATTGACATAAATGAGACAGACAGACAGCTGGGAAGACTGGGAGGAGGGGAGGGAAAGGGGAGCAGGTGCCCTGGATGAGAAAGAGATGAAAATCCAGCCTAATAGTACGGCAGCTTTCCTTATTCTGTGTGTTTAGATTAGCCAGCAACATCTTGGAAAGTGTCTGAGCTTCTGCTGGAGAGAAATTAGTGAAATAAATACAAGTTACAGCCATTGTGGACCTGATTAGAATGTTCCCAAAAGCTCCAAAGAAGCATAAAGCAAAAAAAAAAAAAAAAAAAACAACAAACCAACCCAAAAAACCAAACACCACCATCAAAAAGACTTTTAAATTTGTGTAGTTAAATTAAGAAATCTGGTTTTCCCCATGCAGTCTGAACATGAGGCCTTGCAGCTGAACAATTACAAAATCATTTAAAATCGTATTTGTTTAATTTTCCACATCTGAGAAGCGCTTGCCCAGGTATTTCCCCCTCTCCTTTTACCAGGGAGTGCTCTTTTGCCTTGAACAGACCTTTCAAACAGTAATTTATACAGAAATAAGTTATTTAAATTCATACATTTCAGAAGGATGAGGCACAAAGGGGAGGAACTTACCCAGGTCCCACCCGGCAGCACCGGTGCTGTGGAAGGAACCAGAATTACCAGCCCTTGCACTGCCCCACCCAGGGTGTGCCCTGATGGAAACACAAACTCTTGGCCGTTTTCTCCAAACACACCCCTGGTGCTGCACAGGTGAGAAGCAAAGGTGGGAGAGCGTTCCCAAGGGGATGCAGACTACAAGGAGGGGGGAAATTCAGTTTTGTGGTGCTGGTAAATCCTCCAGTAGCACAAGAAAGCAGCGATTTGGGATTAGCTCTTACAAACCAACCCCTGTCTTAGTTTTAAAATAATCAAGATTTGCACATTGCGGTGCAGGAACACCAGAAATGCTTTTCACTTAACGTTTCCAGAAACTTTTGAAGTCTCTTCCCGAATATTTCAACACGTTTTCCTTCCCTGTTTTCCCAGCTGGGATCATTTTTTGCCAGTACAGGCAATTCTTCTCGGTATCCATGGGAATTGCCTCCATAATTAGACGTGCACCCAGTGCACAGATCAGAGCGCTCCAACCCAGCAGCTGGAACTAGGAGGCAGGTCTGATTAAATCTGCTCTGCCACAAGGAGAAAAGCCAGCTTTAATGAAACATCAGAGGAACTCCCTACCCCGTCTTTAAACAGGGCAGGAAAAGGGGCTCTGGGATTATTTTGTGAGTCGCTGCTCCTCGTGTGCTCACAGCCCACCGAGCAGGGAGCGAGTGCAGCAGTGAGTGATCCAGGGCCTTGAAATTGGGGATCTGCCTCGTTAAAAGGGGCTGATTGCCAGCAGTGGCCTTTATTAAAGGGGCTCACTCACAGTCTGCCTTTGTAATTACAGTAAAGACTGGAGGTCTCAGCAGTTGCAGTTGGAGGTTTTCTCCTCCATAGTTTAGGATAACCCTCCTGAAGGCAGTGAGATCAGGGTCAGCTCGTAGAGGAACCACTTCCCATCTGGGTTTCCTGCCTTGCCCAGCAGTTACTGTTTGTGAATCCACCAAAACACACACAGAGCCAGCCAACAGCTTTTTTCATAGAACACCAGAATGGTTTGGGTTGGAAGGGGCCTTAAAGACCATCTAGTCCAACCTCTGCCAAGGGACACCTCCCACTGTCCCAGGTTGCTCCAAGCCCTGTCCAACCTGGCCTTGAACACTTCCAGGGATGGGGCAGCCACAGCTGCTCTGGGCAACTTTCATGGAAAGCGAATGATTTCTGTTCCTGCACACCCAGTTCTGCACCTACAATGTGCTGTGCAGGAAAGGGAGCTGGTGAAAGGCAGACGGTTGGATAGAAATTATTAATCCCACACAAGTTTTTTACCTTTAGTTGCTGCTTCTGCTTGGTGCCACAAACCTGGGGGCTGCGACACGGAGGGGATGGAGGCAGGCAGGAAACTCATGCTCTAAGCCTGCGTTTCTCTACATTTTTATTTTTTTTTTTTTTTTTTTAAAAATAGAGCCGGGAGTTGGGCTGGTTAAAATTCCAAGTAGTTTGGTGGGTGGGGAAAAAAGCGACTTCTAACAAATACTGATTTTTTCCTGCTGCTGACGGCAGCAAAGGACACGGCGGGGCCGGGGGATCAAACGCGGCTCTAGTCTAGACAGAGCCGCACTCCCCGCCTGCCTCAGAAGTTCATACAACACCAGCTGAGCAGAATTTAGCATCTCATTTCCCTAACATGATTAAGATGCAGCTCCGTGTCCTGGGGTGCTGACAGGCCCTCAGATCTATCCCCGTTGCCGTTTCCAGCGCTGGAGGAGTAACTCGCTTTGGAAACGCGGCCCCGCGGACAGATCCCAGTAACGGAGGTTCTCCTTAACTGGGGTTTGAACTCAGCCCTTCCTGCAGTTCTATAATTTGAATATCATTTTCACAGCCCTCGCAAAGCAGCAGATGAATGAGAGATTCCTGGCTTTGAGTCAAAAGCTGCGGTAATTAAATGTTTATAAAACACTTTAAGCATGCGAAGTGCTATTATAGACAGGGAACCAACAGATCTGGCAGATTGGAGCCGGATTTTGAGGCACACCAGCAAACACAGCTCGTCTCCCCCACTACATCTCTCTTTTAGAGCTGCTAACAGAGGATTATGGAGGCCATTACCAGGTTCCTTTTATTATAACCAGAATAAGTCGAATCAGAATCACTTCCTTCCATACGAACACGTGTGGTTCAGAAGTTTTTTCCCTCTGTAATAACTATCCAAGCAGAGGGCCAGCTTGCTGTTCAGCTCGGGAAGGAACTACCCCTTGGGAGAAATTGCTGCTACTTCTGATCTCTCACATAAAACTGAAGAGCTTCCACCTGTTACAGGTTTCTAACACCATCTGCTGTTTAAAAAGAAGATGGCATTGGAGCTCAGCAGCACCGAGAGCTCCTGCTTGTTTGATAAACCAGACGTGACACCAGCTAATCTGTAATTGCCAAAATTACCTTTTTTTCCCCCTCTTTCAAGCCCTGAACATATTTCAACTTGATCTTCATTATGAAATGAATGATTTCTTCACTAGAAGACCCAGAAGCCCAACGTGCAGCAGCTGAACACCAGGTCCACGCCACACTTCATCCCCAGCCATGGAAGTGCATCATTTCAGCACCAAAGCTGAAATTCCAAGCAATGTCACCCCCTCCAAAGCTCGGCCCAAATAACCAAGTTAACACTGTTTTCTTAGGAGAGAGCCTTGGTCTCCCCAGGGCATGAGGAGCTCAAAGGAAATCATTCTTTATAATAAAAATAAAAATATTGACCTTCTGCTGGCTCACACTGCTGCCTGTAGGACAGAATAAATACTCTAACCAAGGATCCTTTTACTGCTTCCTAATTGAAAGTGATACAAACTTTTGTCCCAGGGAAAACAAAAGAGCCCTGGAGTTCATTATACATATAAATTGAAGGGCTCGCCACCAAATGCTCTGAGTTTTTGTTGCAGATATTCATAATAACAATGATTTTTAAAGAAAAGAGTTTTCTCTAAATAGGTCCCTGCAGAGCCTGGCAATTCACCGTGAGACAACCGTGGGTTTAGACAAAAATCATCCAAAATCTCAATCTAATACCAAACAGGGGTTGCAGCTACAGGACCCTTCTCCGGTGTTACGAAATTTTTTGTCCCAGGAAAAACAACAGAGCCCTGGAGTTCATTATACATCTAAATTGAAGGGCTCACCATGAAGTGCTCTGAGTTTTTGTTGTACTTATTTGTAACAACAACAATTTTTCTAAACAAAACAGAGTTTTCTCCAAGGGGGTCCCTGCAGAGCCCGGCCGTTCACCCCCCGAGACGAGCAGGGGTTTGGACGAAAATCACCCAAAATCTCAAAGTCTAACACCAAGCAGAGGTTGCAGTCACGGGATCCTCCTCTAATTGTATCACATCAGCCCAGTTACAGCATCACCCCCCCCCACATTTCCCATTTCTCAGCCCCTCCACACGTCATTTAAAGAGTCAGTGCCTCCTTTTGTAAGCGATCGGCTCCTCACCCCGGCACTTTCCGTGCACTTCGCGACAAAAGAGACCTTTTACATGTCAATTTATTTTCAGACAAGCATATCTGAAAGGGAGTTTCTCTCCGGAGTCGAATTAGTATTAATGGCAGGTGTTCAGTGCCACACAAAGGGAGGGAGGCAGTAAGACAGCTTGATGTTTTAATAACCGGAGGCAAGGAACTGGAGTGGCAGCGGCCCTCCAGCTTCCCTGGCGTGAGTGAAGGTTTTATTCAGAGCCCCCACGTACTGCCAAAAAGAAGACCTTGAAATATTTTAGATGTTTTTCTTTGCCTTAAAAGAGGGATTAAATTGTCGAATATTCCATGAAAGCCCAGTGCCTGCCCCACATACCGTCTGACACACTCGTAGTCACCGAGCGCTTCCAAAGCCTCCCCCGTCCTTGGGAAGGCAGCTGTGGCCACCACGAGGAGGTGGTGGTGGCACCCAGGAGGCCACCAGCTGCACGATCCAACACCCACCAGTGCCTAAAGATGCAGGAAAAGGACTTAACGTGAACTGACTCAAAGGTGGGAGAGGGACTGGCATTAGTTAAAAATAAGTTAAAAAACCCAGACCGCTTTCACTGTGAAAAAGGAACAGGAGGTGATTGCTGAGGAAGTTACTGGCCTTCAGTTTTAAAGACGGCCTAAAGAATCATGATGGGAATATTGATCGGGCCAAAATACATTTATTTATGCCCTGGTTAGTTTGACAGAGGGCAGAACCACATCATTAAGGGGAAGGCACAGCTATGGTACACAGTGGGAAGAAGGGAAACAGCCTCTCAGCCTCTTTTACAGCAGAGATATTGCTGGTTTATACCCCAGAATAGGGAAGTTTAACCTTTCTTACACAAAAACTGTATTATATAGAGCTGTTCAATATAATTTTCAGGCTCTTTGACTTTGGATGCTCTTTCTGCACAGGTTAATTCCAGGTAGACTCAGCAATTCGAAGCTGGATTTTGGGATTTCTGCTCCCTTGAGCTTTCATGCAGACCTACAGGACAAAAGCTTAAAGGTCAAGTCGATTATTAAACACCTGAACCAACACAAGCAGTTTTCCTTGCAAAGATATCCTTATGCATGGAAGTTAAATCCATTTCTACCCCTTTTCAAGTCATAACAATTTGTGATATCCTCTGTGTATCCTTTGTCCCAAGTTACAGCTAAATGAGCCCAGACTCTTGTGAGAGCAGATCATTTGGTCTCTCCCAGACACTAGCTCCCCAAAACAGACATTAGACAGCCAACTTTCACCTCAAATAATGCAATTCCAGTTAAGATAACAGTTGGTCCCAACTGTATTTTGGTAAAGGTCTAATACTGTCAGGACAAAATTAAAAAGGAAAGGACAGAGCCCGGCTGGTCACAAACACCTACAGTTCTCATGTACAGAGAATTCAACAAGTCCATTTTTATTGAGCACTGGAATTAAAAAAGGTAACAGCACTTGGTTGATTTGGAACTAAAAATCCAGACTTGTTTTTACTTATGGATCACTCAGAACAACGTGGGTAAAAGCACCCCAGGGGGGAAGGTGTAGCTCTTCTTGTTCACTCTCTGCTCCCGAGGGATGGAGGTTCCAGAAGCTACAGCTGCACCAAACACAAAGTTCTTCTGACTGAAGAACCCCAGTGAGGTGGAGGGGTTGGTGCCCCAGGCACTGGGGTTGGATGCCCCAGGTATCATCTCGTGGCCAAGGGCTGCTCTCCCCGTGCCCACAGAGCTCTGCACCCGGTTGTCCCCACACACCTCTGAGTTGTCCCCAGTTGGCCTCACACCAGCACAGCACAGGGAGGATTGAGCAAAGGTCACAATGTTTTTCCTGACTGATATTTGAAAACATTGGCATTTTCATACAAACAACCTTCCAAGCAGGGCAAACATTTGGTTTAATTCCCCCTAAACCCCAAGGCTGAAGACCCTGATGGTCCATATCAAGAAGCTGACAGGGAGTGTTGATTCCCACCAACATATCCAGCCCCATCCATCACTCCAGGCCTTCCCTGGAAATACAATGTAGGAAGTATTCTGAAAAACTGCTGAGGTGTCCACTTCAATCCCAACTTCAACCTCAGCTCCAGAAAGATGTTTATAATTATTGTGTTGGTTGCAACAGATTAAATTAGCTAAAATTAGCACACCACTGGCACAAGAGTTACTGTGGAGTTGTAGGGAAGAGAGGTGAAAACAAGTATGTTTAAGGAAGGCATCTTGGATAATGGTGTCCCCCTCCCCAGATCTCAGCAAAACATTTAATCCATCTCTGCTGGGGTCAGTGGCAATACCAGTAAGAGGATCCACTGTGAACTGGTGCTGGCCTCCTCCTCTCAGCAGCACTGGACACTCAGGCTGTACTTGGAATAGAGAAAAAGAAAAAATTGTGACTATTTCAGCTTCTCACTGGCTGCTCCAGGGATTAAACCAGGACCTGCTTGGATTAGGGTAGAGGAGGAGAGAGCTGTACTTTTCAGATAATTCTTTTAATGGAATTCTCCATTTTAAAGCCAAGTGGGACTAAGCAAAAAAGAAAATTTCCTCTCTTGTGACATGATCAGCTAAAAGTAGGAGAAATTCACAGGAGAACCTTTGCTGGCTTCAGTCACATCCTCGAGCTCGTGAGTGTTTGCAGCCCTTTTAGCAACCCTGCTCCTTCTCCCAGGAAACTGCCACCAGGGAACCAGGGAGCTCCAGCAATTCCCTGCAAGTCAGAACGGGACAGGAATTTATTTCTAGCACAGTTTGCCTCCAAGTGTTGGTTTCTATTAGCACTAAAATGTCCTGAGAGTAGGAAATTCCCTTCCACATCCTGCCAGCTCCTCGTTCCGTGACCGGTTCTAATCGCTTCCCACTGCGGAGTGAGGTGTTGCACCTGAGAGGAGGTGGCATGAGATGCAGCCCTACTGCTGGTTTTCCCACCACAGGGCCGGGTGAAAAGCTTTGCAGCTCTCCCAAAAGGCAGGCAAGGAGCACTGTCCCCACACAAGGCAGGGAAACGAGCGGATTCTGCAGCTAAAAGTCAGGCAGTAACGTAAAGTCACCTGAATGACACGTTTATTGGACGAGTCAGAAAGAAACCCTGAGTTACCAAGCTGGAGAACAAAGTTAAATTAAAAAAAAAAAACAAAGGATGGTTTTGTTCAGAGGTTCCTGCTGACAGGAAAGGAAAACCCCAAAATGGTAAAAGCAGCAGCCAGAGCCAGCCCAAAGCCTTGGCTTTGCCAAGGAGAAGGTTCTGTTGTCATCCCCACCTGCCCAGGTGACAAACTCCCATCTGGTGATGGGAGAAAACAGAGATGGGAGGGCAGAGGGAAGGAAGGAGCCAAACCTAGCAGGTGTTCTGGACAGGTGAAGCATCTAAGGGAGGGTTTGGAAAACCCGTGGTTTATTTTGTTCAGAGAACTGAACTGCTGGCTGGGCTGGGGGAGTGTAAGAGAGAGGGAGAAACAGAGGCTGGAAAATCGACCTCACGTGGAACACACACACAGAAAGTCAAGGGGAGGGAAGTCCTTTAAGGACAAGAGCACTGCTGGCTGGGAGGCTGCAGGGTCGGCTTTGGGAAGGGCATCCAAAGGTTCAAGGAGGGAAAAACCCCAGAGCCTAACCCCCAAATGTGGTACAGTCTTCCAGCTGCAGTGGAGCTGGAGAGGAACAATTCCAAGAAATGCTGTAGCAACGACAAATACCAGGCCCTACACAGGGAAGGGTGAAATCAGAGCTGCTTTTTAGTGCCACTTGACATCAGTTATACACTCTAGTTCTCATATACACGGATGTCTTTAAAAATTGACAATTTACACTTCAAAAAAGTTTTACAGTGAAGTTCTCTCGGCAAAGATCAGTCCACACGAGGAGGAGCCAGTCTTTCAGGAGCAGGAAGGCACTTGGCCTTTTGAGAGCAAGCCTCCAAGGGAGCTCCAGTGCAGATACTGACTGTCCCCTGTCCCCATCTTCCACAGGTGTGCAAAATCCAGTGTGTGCCTGCACCGTGTGGCTGCAGCCCAGCCCAGCCCGGCTTCACAGGGTGGTGGAGGGAAGTTTCTTCACCCGCCTCTGTGCCAGGATGGAGGATTCAATGGGCTTCAGCTGAGGGCTTGGCTTGGAGCTGTTCAGTGCAGAGTACGTGGCAGCCATTGCACCCTTGGAGAAAGGGAGGAGAGAGGTAATTGAAGTGTAGAAATCATGTAGGTGTGGAGGAGCTATTTCAGACTCACGGCTTTACAAGATGCAGCCAAACCCACAAACAAAGCCAGAAGCATCTTTCTCATTTCTTTAAATCTCCCTCCTGCACTGATATGCTGTTCAAGAACCTCCCATTTTTATCTCCCCACAAACCCAGCTTGTCTGTATTCCCTCCCCTGCCCCCCCCCTCTCCAACCTGCCATCCTGCTTTCCCACCCCACCATTGCCCGACCTGGACCTTTCCCAAGGTACACGAGGGACCAGCAGAAGGCTCAGCCCAGACTTTGTACCTTTACAAGCTGAATGTCCTGGTGATTGAGCTGGCTCTGGGGTAAGCTGTCCTTCTGGGTTATCCACGGATGCTGCAGGACCTGCTTGGCTGTGAGACGCTGGTGAGGATCTACGTGGAGCATCTTTGATACCAAATCCTAAGGGCATCGTTTGGAAAAGTCAGACTTTAGAAGATTTCATGCTTTAAATGCAAAAATACCACCTGTCTGCCCCCAAATTAGGTTTTAAATTCAGAGGCCAAGTTTAAAATCCCCAGACATCAAACTCTTTTTGTATGAAATATGTTTTTGGCAGGCCTGGGAGGCACAACACAGCAGCAAACCCCCACATGGGTCAGGCACGAGGTTGGTTTTCCATGCAAATATTCACAGCCAGAACTGAAATAAAGCTGCTGTGTGGAAGGCAGACATGGGGGAGAAGCTACACTGCTGGTATTCTTCTCTCTCTTGTGTCCTCCCTCCCCAGCCTGCTCTAAACTTGCCTCACTGCAACTGGCCTTGCTTGACCCCAACCCTTGAATGTAACACAAATATCAACCCCTACCTTGGCCATGTCAGAAATAGTGTCCCAATTGCCTCCACTGATGGAGAACTTCCCCCCACCTATCCGGGTCAGGATCTCTTCTGGAGTGTCACTGGGACCGTTTGCAAAGGGAGTGCAGCTGGGGAGAGAGGAGAGGAGAGAGCACTGGGTTTACTGGCCTGGGACACAGGCAGGGAGCACCACCGGGCAGCAGTGACTGAGGAGAGTCCTGCTGCCACTGCAGAGCAGGGGGTCCCAGCCCCAGCCCTGCCTTCCAGTGGGACAGAGCCACTTACCCAGCGAGCATCGTGTACAGGAGAACCCCCAGGCTCCAGATGTCACAGCCCTCGTCGTAGCCCTGGCGTTTCAGTACCTGAGCAGAACAAAGGGAAAACAAAGTGTGTTTTGTTCTTGTCGCTGAGCTCATTTCAGAAGAGGGGGCTTGACCTGGGTGCAGTCCATGTGCAAAGCATCCAGAGCCCGACAGAACAGAAAAGTCTTGGACCGAAGATCAGGATTCAAATCGGACTTTGGTTTCATGGAGCAGAGGAACCCCTCAGGCACAACAGTGTCACCACACTGTTCCAGTGTGGTGACACTGCATGTGTACTCCCATGCCATGCTGGCTCTCCTTCTTTCTTCCTCACCAAGATAACTGAGTGGAAAATCATCCCACCTCTTTTAACAAGTCACTTAATGAGGAAGGGAAGCAGCCTAGGAAATCACTGGGATTTTACAGTCTCGGTACCCTAAGCAGACCTCTCATGAGGGCAGTGCAGGTTGGAGGACTGCCCTGTAACTGCACTTGGGATCTCCTATTTATTCATTATTACAAGTTGGATCTCTGTATTTCCCTTTTCCAGGGCAGGCTGGAGCTGGGAATGGGGCAGATCCACTGTGCCAAGAGGGAGAACAGGGACAAGGGGGCTACCAGAGGGTCTCAGGTCAGCACTTACCTCAGGTGCCACAAAGTTGGCTGTATAGCAGGGAGTCATGAGCAGCCCATTCTCAGCCCTCAGCTGCTTGGCAAAGCCAAAGTCACAAATCCGAATGCTCTCGGGGTTTCCCGACTTATCCACATAGAGAATGTTGCTGGGCTTCAGGTCCCTGTGAACCACCTGTGGAGCAAAGAAAGGGCCACACCCCAGGTAGATAAAGGTCTGAAAGCTGCCCGAGGACACTCAACCCCTGCTCTGGTCCCACATCTGCTTTGCCAAGAGAGCAACACCAGCAAGAAATAATTGTCCTGACGGGCAGAGTTACTCCCTGGAGGAGAGGGAGCACAGTGTAATGCCAGAGAATTCCCAGGAAGACCATACTCACCCCTTGGGAATGCAGATACTCCACTGTTTTACAGATCATGTGCAGGACTGAACTGGCTTCCCTCTCTGAGAAAAACTTCTGTCTGAGGATTTTATCCAGCAGCTCCCCTCCCCTCATCAGCTCAGTCACCAGGTACACGAACTTCCCGTCGTCGTACACCTTCCAAAGCAAACGTGGAGAGGGGATTAACCAAAAAGTGCTTCCGGAGCTTCCCTTTTGTGCTTCTACCATCAAGAAGCAGGGATCAGCAGAGGTGGCTCTGGGGGTGCTTCCCCACCCCAGAACCATGGAATATCCTGAGTTGGAAGAGACCCACAAGGATCATCAAAGTCCAACTCCTGGCCCTGCACAGGACAACTCCAAGAATCCCACCCTGTCACTGACAGTGTTGCCCAAACACTCCTGGAGCTCTGGCAGCCTTGGGGCCATGACCACTGCCCTGGGGAGCCTGTCAGTGCCAACCACCCTCTGGGGGAAGAACCTTTTCATAACAGAGACAGAGTGACACATTGAGCTGGGCTGTTGGGCCACCTGTGCTGGAGCTGAAATCTGCTCCCTGAGCAGCCTGCACTTCCTAGACCAAAACACAGGGAAGTCATTCAAGCCACACTCACATCTTTCAAGGTGATGATGTTTGGATGCTGCCCGTACCGCAGCAGGATTTCTATTTCCTCAGAAGGGTCTCGCTTGCTCTTGTCAATCATCTGCAGGAGTAGGGAGAAGCAGGATTAGTCATAACAGGGTGAGAAGGGGGCCAGGACAAAGCACACAAGCTGAGTTTGGGGCCTTGCAGAGCTCCTGTGCCATATCTGCTCCCCTGCTCTCTGTAGCAGCTGGAGAAGGGGAAGTTGTGTTCCTAATCCCCAAAGTTTTATGTCTGTTGTATTTGTTAAGATCTGGTGTAGCCACAGCTTTGCAAGCAAAGGTGAGATGCTCTCCTCCCTCTGAGGGAAGAGAATGCTGCTCCCTGCTATTCCTGGGGAAGTGCAGGTACATGCACAGGAGCACAGAAATTGTCCTTTTAGGCCCTACACGAGCAGGGAAAGCGATTTCACTCCTGGATGTTATTTTGCTCTTCGTGGGATGAGCAGAAATAGAATCACAGAATGGTTTGGGTTGGGAGGGACCTTAAAGAACACCTAGACCAGGCTGCTCCAAGCCCTGTCCAACCTGGCCTCGAACACTTCCAGGGATGGGGCAGCCACAGCTTCTCTGTGGGCAAAAATCTAGCAGGGGAGCTCAGTTCTGAGGGCAGGGCTCTGACCTTGACTGCGTACTCCATGTTGGTGGCTTTGTGGATGCAGCGTTTGCACACGGAGTAGGAGCCGACGCCGATCACCTCCTTCACCACGTACCCGTCGCTGAACTGGACGTTCTTGCCGTGCAGCTGCTGCAGGAGCAGAAAGGAGAGATGAGCTCTGAGGGTTCAGGGAAGGGTTTGTGCAATGTGATGAGTTAACTGGCAGAGCTGGCAGACTGTCTGCTACATCCCACAGCTTCTCCTCCCGGCTGGGAGAGGGAGGAGAAGAGAGCAAGGCAGATATAGGTCAGTGGGATAACACTGTCTGCTCTGAGCGCGGTGTGTTTGGGTGGCACCTTCAACCCACAGGCATTTACAGACCCCCGCCAGCACAGATCCACGTGGGGAGAGGAAAAGCCACAGCCCCGCGTTTTCCTGCCAACCTGTGCACAGTGTGGCAGTCAATGGAAATGAAAGAAAAACAGGATGCAAGAATTCCAAACAGACACCGCCTCGGGCTTCCTGTCAGAGCTGCTCTGGGCGGCACAGACCTGGAGTATCTCTGCGCTTTCAAACAGCTGTTCCAGTGTCTCCATTTCTCACCTGCACAACCGAATGCAGGGGTGGCTGGGCAGGTTTCACCTTGCCATCCTCCATCAGTCCGGTCGCCACGAAACTGAAGCCTCGGAAGAGCTGGTGGGCCCCCGCGCTGGGGGGGACGCCCGGGGAATCTGCAACAGGAGTGGAAACACAGCGTGAAGAAGGCTGGTTCTGCAAGCCTTCCCCTCGCTCCCAGGAGCTGTGGCTGATGCTGAGTTTATTCCAAACAAGAGCCACACCAGCAGCACCCAGCTTGCCCCTAACACCCCACAGAGAATCATGGAGTCATCCAGGTTGGAAAAGCCCTCTAAGATCAGCGAGTCCAACCATTCCCCCAGCCCTGCCAAGGCCGCTGCTAAACCGTGGCCCCAAGTGCCACATCCACATGTCTTTTAAATGCCTCCAGGGATGGCGACTCCACCACTGCCCTGGGCAGCTGTGCCAGGGTTTGACAACCCTTTCCATGAAGCAGTTTTCTTTAATATTCAACCTAAGCCTCCCACGGCACAACTTGAGGCCATTTCCTCTTGTCTTACTTGTGAGAAGAGCCCGACATCTCTGTGGCTGGGCCACCCTCTCAGTGCTGGAACCATCTGAGCTGGCAGCACCAGCCCGAGGCAAACCTTGCCCTGCAGGCACCAGATGCTCTGCGGTGTTAAATATTAAACCACGGAGCATCACCTCACACAGGAAGCTCTGGCTTTTGCGTGAAGTCACACAAACCTTTCGGCGTGCGCGACGTAAATTCTGTGTCAAAGTAGAAGGTGTCGTCTGGCTGGCCCACTGCAGGCTTGAAGGGGGGCTTGATTTCCCTGCGGTACAGCTTCTGCAAAACACAGAGAGTGCTCTGACGGGTGCAGCCTTCCAGAGGGTGCAAAGGCTGGCAAGGAAAGAGATTTTGTGAAACTCCCTGGCTTAGCATTTAGCTACAGCTCAGCAGCCCGAGAGAGGACTTCTCGGCTGGTGGGTTGCTTTTGAGTCAGTTTGTGGAGAAATATTACGAGTTACCTCATATATTAAATCAAGAAAATAAGTGTTCTACAGGCAACTTGCCCCCACTCCAAGTGCAGCATCCATAAAGTATTTTCCTTGACAGGCTCTCCCACCTCCTCCTAACTCCCATTAGGGTTTTGCTGACACGTATCTCCCCAGGGATGGCCAGAGGAGATGCATTAGGAGGGCATTCATATCCCAGAACTCCCACAAGTGCCTTTTAAAATTGCTTCCTGAAGCAAAAATTGGAAATAAGCTTTACTGGCATTGCTGGAGGGTCAGTCTAGCAGCTTGCAGGGACCTTGGAAGTATTAGGAGTGATCTTCAAATCCCTTACCGAGTAAGGGAAAACAGGGAAGAAACAAAACTGTGTGGCAAAGTAGGGAGTTGGCCAGAAGCAGTTGGGAAGTGCCAGTTCAGTGATTGCCCTGATTTCCTCGCCAGGAACGTTTCCCTGGTTCCTTCCCACTTAGTGCATGACAAACCTTGTGCCAAACCCCAATTAAAACCTGCGCTTCTCTGCTGACAGATGAGTAAATTCGATCTGAGGTGAGGTGACAGGCAACCCAAGTATGGAACAGTTCTGTGACAAACAGAATTTTAGTTTCGGGAAGGATTATTGGAATGGATGGGGACAGGGGCTGGTGGCTCTCCCGTGGCTGCTCAAGCACCATGACCACGCTATTCCTGCTGCCAGAAGTGAATTGCTGGCGCTGAATGGTGGAGAAATCTGCTTTCGTGTTTCCAGTACTCACGTTCCAGTCAATGGTGGAGTAGAAAGGATGGCGCTTGATCTCTTCTGCCCCATCTGGTCCAGAACCTGCAAGATGCACCACGGAGCACGTTGCACTAAACCCCTGACAAAGTGAGGGTGACACAACACAGCCAGGGGTGATGGAGAGCTTGGCTGCAACTAACCATTAACTGAGCACAAGTGTGAGCACGCTGCTGACCCAGGAGGGTGAGAGAGGCCCCGATAGGGCATCAGGTGTATTTAGAAGGAAACAAAACATTTGTCTTACCTAATCTGTTGGCTGGATTCCTCTTGAACAGGGCTCTCAGGAGGCTCTGCGCCTCAGCACTCAGGAACTGTGGCATGCCCAGCTTCGCTCTGGGGAGGAAGTTTTGCAATCAGCTGCAGGTTTAAAGAAGTCAAGCCACAAGCTGACTGCAGCACCTCCACCCCCAAAAAGCACAGTCATCCCCTTGGCATTTACACTGCACCCTTCTAACTAACTGTTGGTAGGAAACCGCTTGCCAAATAACGCCATTAAATTGCGAGAGCCCCCAGATTGCAACACGGCTCAAAAAGCAGCACCTCCTATGCAGGCAGGAGAGAGAAACTCCTCTTACTTGAGGATGAGGGTCATGGTCTCCTTACGGTCCTTCCCCTGGAAGGGCAGCGCACCGGTGAGCATCTCAAACTGGGAGGGAAAGAGAAAAAGGGGGGGGGATCACGTTTGGGCAAGGCTGAGGGTTGCACAGATCTCACTGCCCCTTCATCTGCTCGTGAAAAGCTTGAGGGATCCCAAGCCTGGCTCTAACAGAGCTCACAGGCATCGTGTTTTCTCAGGAGGAGCTTCGGATCACAAGGTTTGTGCAGCGGGAACACGTTCGGGCCAGCGCCGGCTCCTGCGGGAGCCCTGGGATTCAGCAGCTGCCAGATGGTGGCACCAGATCTGCGCGGACACCACATCCCGGCGCTGGGGTGGACACGGACACCCCCACATCCCAGAGCTCACCGGGACAGCCCCCTCGGGAGCGCTGCCTCCCACGGGAAACCCACCCAGCTCCTGGCTGGGCGCCGGGACAGCCCCTTACGGAGCCCTTTGGGGAGCGTGGGGAACACCCCAGGTCAGCAGGTCTGGCAGACACACAGACCCGTGTCCGGGTGTTCCAGAGCTGGAGCAGCTGCTCCTCCCAGTGCCCGCAGACTCTGGCTGGGTACCTACCATCAGGACCCCGTAGGACCACCAGTCAGCACTGTGTGAGTGGCCCTGGCGATTCACCACCTCTGGGGCCATGTACTCCACTGTCCCACAGAAGGAGTAGGCCTTCTTCTCGTGGTCTATGGCCTCCTTACTCAAGCCAAAATCTACACAAGAGAAAGCCCGTCAGCACACACACCCACGTGCCCTGAGCAGTCACACAAGGAGCTCCATACTTCAAGAACCGACCTTGCAGGAGCCCAAGGCCTTGTGGAGTCCCTCACCTGTGAGTTTGATGTGCCCTTCTTCATCCAAGAGGATGCTACAGCAGGAATGGAAAAAACAAGTTGTTACAGTCTGCAGTGAGGGCTGGTGAGAACAAGCACTGCAGTGGATGATCTGAGGTGCTGCCAAAATCCAGAGGAGAAAGTTATCTGTCCCTTCTCCCAGTGCTTTAAGCTCCACCACCAAGACATAAGAGGGACCAGGAGCAGCTCCCTTCTCTCTACATCCTCAGCTTCACATGGAACAAATGACCCACACAGGTTGCACTCGCTCTGATCCCCACATACCCCAGGCAAGGAGAACCAAGCCATGCAGAGGCCTAGCCTGGTGCCTCCTTCCCCCAAAGGCTCTCAAACTGCTTAAAGCTGGAGCCCAGAGGCTGCCAAGGATTGCTGTTCACACACGTGGTGCACATATGCTGCCTCCTGGCCACAACCACTGATCTGAGGAGAGGCAGCCTTGGATTGGCACTGCCACCTCTCATCTGCCTGGCCCTGGGCCATCCTCCAGCCCTGCCTGTGTGGAGGGCTGGCTACAGGCTCGGGGCTGGATGCAGGACTGGGATCCCTGGCTCAGCTGGGCCACACGTACTTCTCTGGTTTGAGATCCCTGTATATGATCCCCAGGCTGTGCAAATGGTCCAGTCCCAGCGCCAGCTCCGCCAGGTAGAACTTCACGTCCTCCTCGGTGAACATGACCTGCAGGGAGGGACAGGGAGAGGAGAGGTGCTGGGGTCACAGCGCCAGCAGTGAGACCCTTCACGTCCATGTTGCTCCCTCCTGCTGTTTCTAAGTTTCCCAGAGTTCACCCCCATTCATGGAATGACAGAATGGTTTGGGTTGGAAGGGGGCAGGGACACCTTCCACTAGCCCAGGTTGCTCCAAGCCCTGTCCAACCTGGCCTTGGACACTTCCAGGGATGGGGCAGCCACAACTTCTCTGGGCAACCTGTGCCAGGGCCTCCCTACCCTCACGGGGAACAATTTCTTCTCAACATCTAGTATAAATCTCCCCTCTTTTAGTTTTTGTTATTAACATGATGCCCAGCAGAAGCTGCTGCAGAGGTGAGACCTGCTGCCTGTGCTGCTGCTTTCCTGCCAGAACACAGGATTCCCAAAACACCCTCTCCCATTGCCAGCTGTGGACTAGCAGCAGGTTGGAGGTTGTTTCCACCCCTCTCAAGGGTGAGTCCCTTCTCCAGGCCATTAAGCACAGATGAACTGGGAGCCTCAGCAACCCACCGAGATGCCAGAGCATACCCACCTCTTTGGAAAGCCGAGTAAAAAGGTCACCTCCTCTGAGGAAATCCAAGATGAGGTACAGCTTCCCCTCTGTCTGGAATGCTGAAACACAAGCCAGAGTGGGAATCAGACCCCTCCACTGAGGGAAGGCTCCATGGTGTTCCATTAATCACTTAAATCCCAGTGGCTCCAGTTGGGCAGATGCCCTGCATGGTTACTGGGTTAAACGCAGGTAGGGCTGATATCTGAGGTAAAGGAGATGGCCTGTCTGTGCTGCTGAAATGGGAGCTCACCACAGCACTCTGGCACTGCAGAATATCCTCCTTTTATGGGGGTCTGGTTCCCTTCCAGCCCTACAGAAAGGGCTGTTTTCCCAGGAGAGGCACTGGTCACTTCACAGCGAACAAAGCTGACTCTAGCTTGACTAGTTAACTCTGCTTTCTCAGTTTCTCCTGATTTAATGTTTTAATCCCAAGGATTTGATGTTTCAACCTCTTCTCCTGGTCTGTTCTCTGTTCCCCATTCAATAGCTGGAGCAGGCACAGGACCACAGACCCTTCCAGGAAAGGATTTGTGTTAAGGGGATTGCATTTAAAAGCAAAGAGTCTGTTGGAGCCTGCAGCCCCTCTCCCAGCATCCCAAACAGCCCCACACTCACCATAGTGGAGTTTCACCACAAAGGGATGGTTCACATCAGCCAGGATGTCCCTTTCTATCTTTGTCCTTAGTCGATCACGCACTGTGGGAAGACAGGAACAGCTCAGACACAGAAAAAGCCTCAGAGTGCCCCAGTCTTGTCCTCAACCTTAAGCCCTTGAGCACCAAGCACCAAGCAGATGGAGAGAAAAGGAGGATGTTTGGCTGGGATAAAGATGCTCCTCTTTTACCTAAACCACCCCAGGACTGCTGTGACATTTCCCCAGCGCTCTTTAAGTCAGGGAAGGGTCAGAGCATCACAG
The DNA here is from genome assembly GCF_003945595.2 of Pipra filicauda. Lineage (NCBI taxonomy): Eukaryota > Metazoa > Chordata > Aves > Passeriformes > Pipridae > Pipra > Pipra filicauda. The sequence goes on from NW_024104331.1 coordinate 629,005, forward strand.
TAAGAGTCTCCTTCCTACCTTTCAGTGTTGCCTTCTTAAGCACTTTCATAGCATAGAGGTGGTTGCTGTCTGGTGGTGTTATTTTTCTCACCAAGAAAACCTGAGGCAGAAGAACAGCACATTCAGCAAGCACTAAACACTGGCAGTAGGAGCTGGATGCCTCCCAAAGTGGCAGACCTCACAGTAACCCTAAAAAGCAGCTGTACCTCCTGCGAAACCCCACGGGGTTTTCAGGGAAGTGCTGTGTGTGGACTCCTCTCACCCCCCACCTCCAGCCATTGCAGCATTTGTGTTTTCATACTGCACTTCCCTCCTCTTGCCTTCCACACCTCTTGCTCACTCCTGCAGCTCCTGTGGGGCTCTGGCTGATTCCTGGGAGCTGTGACTGGAAGCACTGATGCTTCAATGTACCACAAATCCTGCTGGTTTGTCAGTCAGATCAACTCCTTATTATTCAGGTCCTGCATCCTCTGGATTTTTGCCTCCTTCCTTCCCCTGGTGTCTCATTCTACCTGGTTTTAGGCAGCTTCAAAAACACACCACCTGCAAGTGGTGGCCTTGGCAGTGTTACTGGTTGGACTGGATGATCTCAGAGATCTTTTCCAACCCAAATAATTCTCTGATTCTACAAAGCCACTGCTGCATTTGCCCAGGAAACAGCACACAGTCCTGTCCAAGCCCCCACTGTCAGCTGATAACTGATTGACATGAAGCTGATTTAATGTGCCAGCAGATGGTCTGTAAGAGACTGTGGATTATTTACATGCTGAAATAGATAAGAGCTACAGGCTACTTCCTTCCTGCTTCACAGAAGGGAAACTGGACCATAAACAGGGGCTAGAACACAGTTCTGAGAAGGGAGGAACATGCCTGAGCCCTTCAAGCCCTCAGTTTGACTGACAGTTTGGCAGGCAGCTGAAGAGCTGCAGGAGGCCCTTCTGCCCTGTGTGACACCTGCATTCACAAGCAGGACATTCCTGCTCTCCTCCTGACCATCTGCAAAAGGAATTACAGGGCAATTTGGACATTCAGGCTGGCCCTTAGGAAAGGCATCACTACAGTCACCTTCCAGGTTAGAAGCACCCATTTGCTCAGTTGGGCTCATCCATCAGATTTTCACAGTCCAGTGGGAACCAGGAAAGTGGTTTTGTTGGGAACAGTCCCTTCTGTCATCAAAATCATTTCTGTCATGGCATATAGGAAAGAGTGATCTCACCTTGCCAAAGGAGCCCTGTCCCAGCACCTTCAGCAGCTCAAACTGCGAGGGATCAGCCTTCTCAGAGCCTTCCTTCACATGGTGTGTGATGTTGAACTCCTGCACGACACCTTCTCCCTGGAAAAGAGGGGACACGGTTGGCCGGGACTCCTGATCAAGGGAAGGCAGCCCTATCGGATTATGGAACAAGGGTTGTGGCTACAGACCCCCAGTAACCACGTCTGAGAGAACCATGAAAGCTGGTGCTTGTCACAGGTATCAACATCTGGAATAAATAAGTCAGGGGCAAGCAGCACCAGGCAGCCTTGGCCAACTCCCCCTGCTCTCCCCACGGCTCCGCTCACCGCGGGTGCTTTGAACTGCATTTCAGAAGAGTGCTTGCAAAGCACCTTCCTTTTTAAGGCACTGGTAGCAGAAACGGGAGTGTTTATGCCACTAAAAATCCCACAACACACACACACAAAAAAAATACGGCACTGTTGTCAAAACAGGGCCAGGGCTGGCAAAAATCAGACATGTTGGAGCCCATCTGCTCGGCAATCTGAGCAACTCTGCAACATAAGTCTTAGTGCATCTTCAGCACATACAGATGATGCTTTAACAGACTCGAGGCTTCAAGAAGATTGAGGGGAAGCCAAGGTCTCTGGCACATGTTTTGTTTAAAACACATTATTTTACTTATAAAAAAAAAGGAAAGAAGAAAAAATAGATTTAATCAGCATGAATAGAATAAACTCATCAAGGGAGCTAGGCCAGCACTCCAGCACAGCCACAGACCCTGAGGTGATGCTACAACACCTCCTGTTCCCAGCAAACCTTTTCCATACCTCTGATGACTGAAGCCCCCAAAAAAACCACCTTGTGCTGCTTTCTATTGCATCCCAAATACACTGAGACTTTTTATAGTAGTAGTCTTCCATCTGTGCCTTTTCCTCTACTTCTCTTTATCATACCTAGTCAGTATATCTGAACTTGGATTTCCTCTGAGCTTGACCTGCTCCAGCCCCTCTCCCACAGGGCGGGCTGGACTCAACTTCCCACTCCTACAGACATGACTCTTACTCAGGCCATAAATCCCTTGTAGCTGGACATCTTGTAAGGGCAAGTCCAGGCTCCTCAGCACTTCCCTCCCACGTTATCCAGTGCAGATATGGAGGTTGCTTTTTGGACTCCAAGGCCAGCAATTATGTTTCAAAGTGCATTGAGCTCGGTTCTCCCTGACCCTTGGGCAGACGTGGCCATCAGAGGCTGCAGGAAGCTGCAACCACTACTCCAACTTGCGGAGTTGGGGGGACAAAAAAAAGAAATTACACTTTATTTACTAAAGCTACTCAGACACTTGGTCGGGAACCACCTAATCAAAGCAGCTTTTAAACCCAACAGGAACCAAGTGCCAGGCCCTGCCTCTCCTCTGCCCCAGCCCACTCCCCACCCTCCCAGCGCCTGCGGATGTGGTTGCCCACCTGCACTGAGCACCCACCCTTCCCTCCCCGCTCCCAGGCTGGGCTTTTCTCTAGCTTAGGAAGTGGCTCTGTTCCCATGGTGGTGGCTTTGCTCTCTGCTGTGTTCCTCAGACACTCAGAGCTGGCAGAGGAGCCCACACTCCCGAGGGGTGCAGCAGGGACAGCCTGAGCACGGGGAGGGGGCAGAGGCAGAGGAGCTCCCTGGTGTTATCCTGCCTTTCCCTGGCCCCAGTGATCACAGGGGAGAAGGATCCTATAATCCCTGCAACAACATGTTTTCGTGTTCCTTATGATCTCCCGCTTAAAGCAGCCACTTTGCATTTCTGGTTTCGTTTGGAGGCTTAGTCCCTGCAGAAAGCTGCCATGAGAAACAGGTTCCCACCTCTAGTCAAGAGCTGGAGCAGGAGCCAGTTAAGAGGTCTCCTCCTGCTAGTCCGGCTCTCCAGGGAGTGACCCCACAGCAGGAAGAGACTCGGGGAGGGGACCAGTGGAAGCTGTGGGTTCTTCCCCTCCCTTCATATTCCTGAAAACACTAAAGAAAAACCAGTTCTGCACAGCATCAGCACCTGTATGACCACACATGCTTCACCCTGTAGCATCACACACCTATGCTGAGAGGAACATTTAAAATGAACTCCTGTATCCAGCTCTGAGGCATCTGGACCCATCCAGGACCCATTAGGGAGAAATTCCTCCCTGTGAGGGTGGGGAGGCCCTGGCACAGGTTGCCCAGAGAAGCTGTGGCTGCCCCATCCCTGGAAGTGTCCAAGGCCAGGTTGGATGGGGCTTGGAGCAACCTGGGCTAGTGGAAGGTGACCCTGCCCATGGCAGGGAGTGGGACAAGATGAGCTTTAAAGTCCCTTCCAACCCAAACCATCCTGTGATCCTCCTGCCACAGCTCCTCTGGAGCAGCAGAGCTGTGTTTCCACAGCTGTGGGAATTCTTTGCAACAGCAAAACCTGGCATGTTCAACTGCAAGTGGTTTCAGCAGCCCAAGCTGCAGCTGAGGGCAGGCAGGGTTTGCATACACAGCCAGACCACACACACCAACGAGGCCAGCAGTGGCACCAGCTCAGACACTGCTGATAGAGACGCTGAGAAACGCTTTGAGGTGCCATTTGGCATCTTGCTGACACAAGGGAGTGTTTCCCTCCCATGGACTCGTCCAGCGGCTTGGAATTCAACACTCAGGACTCTGGCCAGCAGCTCTTGCAGCCTGGTTAGCAGCACACCACAAGTGTCCAGCACAAGAGCACACCGAGACAAGTTTCTTCCAACGGCACCATTAAAAAACCATCCCAGAAAGCAGAGAAAGGGAAACAAGCCAGACTGCTCCGAATATCCCTCGGGAGCATCAGCCAGCGGGAGCAAGGGAAGCAGAGGGAGGCAGGGCCGTGGTACTGACCGGGCTGGTGAGCTGGCTGGGGGCAGGCAGCTGGAGGCTGCAGGGCTTGGCTCGGTGCTTCCTCTGCAGCCAGAGCGTGAGGAACGCCCAGAGGCGAGGAAGTTTAGGGTCGCTCTCCATCCTCCCATCCCGATCCACATCGTCCAGCCCCAGGAACCGCCGCCCCCGCCAGCTCCCAGGGCTTTGGGGGGGGCTCAGGGTGCCGGATGAGGAGATACAGGTGGCTGGAGGCGGTGGCAGATGCGCAGTGGGGACGAGAGACTCGGTCACACGGAGGCAGGTTCACTCTCCCACTCCCCAGCAACAGCTCTTGTGGTTGGGGCTTTTTTCTTTTTTTTTTTTTTTTTTTTTTTGGGTTTCCTTTTAAAAAAAAAAATAATCTCACGGCTCCTCGTTCGTGTTTGGGTTCCCTGGCTCAGACAAGACACTGATAGAAAACACACACGGTCTAGTTAAATTGATTTCCATCTAGTGCTGCCTGAATTTCACGTCAGGCTGTGAGCTTTGAGGTATTTCCACAACAGGGCAAAATTCTGAGAAGCCACTTTTGTCTTTAAAAAGGAAGAGGAAAGCCCTTGAGAACCCACAGAGAAGTGTGACACCACCTCGGAGAGCTGCACATATCTCTGCTCTCACACGGGCACAGGGATGATGGGATTCGGGGTGAATCAAACCCATGACCATCACTGGGATTTGAATTCAGTCCTTCACTTGCATAATGCTGCACAAGACTTCTTGCTGTGGATGCTGGAGTTATCTAAGAACAGCCTGGGAAGGTCCCTGTGAGGTGTTTTTAAGGGCATTTCTGATGCAGAGGTTCCGATCCCACTGTGGCTCGGATTATTGGCAGGACAGAGCAGAGGTTTTAGAGGGCTTGTTTTGCCTCCTTCCCCCTCCAAGACTGTTCCCCTTTGACCTTTCCATCAGGGCAGACAGATGTTTTCCACAGCAAGACCCTGGGGTGTGCAGGTAAGAAAGAAACCCCTCAAAATGAGTCAAAATACGCCCCCACACCTTTGCAATTGGAAATAGCCCCGTGTCAGCGTTATTTCTGAATTACTCCAGAGAGCACAGGGGATGAAAAGGGGATCTTGGTTTGGACCAGAGAGACAAATTATGACTGTCTTGCCTCCTCCACCCCCAGAACGTGCTTTTTGAGAACCGATAGTGAAAGACCCAAATGACTTAATGCCAGCCAGGCAGCTGGTCCCAGCTCCACGGTGGGAACCTCGGTGGCTGGTGAGGCCCGAGGAGCTGGGAACAGCACCGTGCAGCTGCTGGGCACAGCCAGGAGCCCCAAAAAACTCAAACCTCCCTCACCCTGCCACAGTCTAGGGAAGGAGAAACCGTGTCCACAGCGTGCTGCCCGAAGACAAGCCTCACCACTCCCAGGGAAGCCTCACGCTGCTCCAGTGGAGCCGTGTGGGAGAGCAGCCGGCTCCTGATAAATCCTGTCCCAGCCAAGACAATTTTCCACGTTGTGTTACCAGCGTGGGGAGGGGAGCCTCAGAAAAAGACAATATAATCTCCCCCCCCTGCTGTGTCCACACAACTAAAAGTGCCCACCCCAGCAGGGCGACAAGATCAGAAAACCACAGGAGACGCAAACGACAGCACGGAAAGGGGGCTGGTGTGGGGAGGAAGGAGGAGGAGGATGAAGCCAAGTCCAGGATGTCACGTGAGCCATAGCTGTTCTCTGCACCAGCAGTCCCACAGAGCTCTCAGCTCTCAGGGGCGGGTGGCAGGAAAGGGTTTTGTTTTCAGAGAGGTCCCTGACGTGGGACGACCCGTCATGGGACAAAATGCAAATGAAAGGGATGAGTCCCACTGCAACGGGCTCTCTTACCTTGTCTGCTGAGTCCACGAGGTCTTTCTCTATCCAGGTGATGTCGGATTTTACCTGTGGAACAACAGACAAGCATCAGCACAGAGGGGCTGTGATATTCTGTTAAACTTTTCCCGACTAACTTGTTCAGCAAGACCAGGCGAGCTGTTCACAGTCACTGGTGGTGTCCCACCAGCCACTGCTCCTCGGGATGTGATTCTGAGCTGTGTGGTGGCTCCAGGAGAGCAGCTGGAGCCAGCTCCTGTTACATAAATTTATATTGACCGGCTTTGATAAACTCTGACAGAGCGCTCAGGACACGGTGCTGGCACTTGGTTACACATGTCCCCCAAGAATCAGAGCACCAAGGAGAGAGAATTAATTTCTGGCAGGTTGATTAATGTCTAGATCAGATTTTACTCTCTGCTACACCTGGACAAGCTCCAAAAGCATCTGTCCTGGGTCTGCAGAGAAGCTTGGCACCCCCATGGCAAAGACTGGGCTTCTCTCCTGGGCACACTCAGCAGTTTCTAAAGCAACCAGGAGGAACATACTCAAATACCAGAGCTCCCCACATCCCTTGAGGGCAGGGCAGGGCCAGCCCAGCTGCTCTGACAGGTCCCCAGCAGCATCAGAAATGTCAGTTTATGCTGCCTCTGGGGCCAGATGTGAGACTGTGAACCCTCGTAGGGAGAGATGCAGAAGCATTTAAGGGGAGCTCAGAAAAGAACTGCTTCTCAGCTAGGAAATGGCTCCTTCTCCTCCAGTAGACTCAGACTTAAGGGAAGGAGTAAGTTTTTGCAAGGTCAGTCCCCAAGCCTAGTGTATTTTGATGAAGGTACAGAGACTTGCAATCTCATCTGGGTACTCTTTCTCCTGGTTTTTAGATCACGAGCCAAGTTTGAATAGAAAAATCACCCCCCAAAAACCCTCAAATCAGAGGATTTCCTCCGAGAGGTTCAAGTCTTTGGCTGTGGGTGAGATAAAACATGTGACTGCAGGGAGCAAAGGGGGACTCGAGCTGTGACTTCTCTGGTGTTTTCTCAGGAAGTGTGAGAGCAGGATGGAGCCCACAGTGCCAGCAGTGACAACTGGGTGGGCACAGAGTGACCTGGAAGTGGGACAGGAGCTACAGAGAGGGAGAAGAGAAGGAAAAGCAAGCCTTGAGGAACGGGAGGAGCCGCATGAGAACAGTGAGATTAGAGCTAGGAATTAACTGATTTTCAGCTCCAGATCAGAGGGGCCCCTGCAGTCACCTCTTCTTCCTCCTCTCCACTGCTCTGCCCTTGCTGCAGGAGCAGGCAGGATCTCTTTGGGACTGGGAGAAGGTGGCTGTCCTGCTGCTGTCACTGCAGGAAGGGGATGCCAGGGCAGCTGGCTGACACATCCACCAAAACCCCAGCTGAACCCCTTCCTGAGTGAAAAGTGATCACAAAAACCTCAGCAAAACCCCCTCCCCGGGGATCCCACCCACCCACCAGGAAACCAGCTCCTTCCTGGCTCCTTCAGAGCAGGCACCAGACCCTGCCTGGGATGGGGACGGATGGATTTCATTCGCACAAGCACGGATGTCTCTGCAGGTCCATCCCACCAGCACACACTGCTCCTGGGAGCTCCCAGCCACCTTCCATCACCCACAGCATCCAGAGAGGCATTTTACACAGATCCCTGCACTGCTGGGAAATGGTATTTGCTGCTCCTGGAAAATAGAAGGACACCCCCAGCCACCAGCCAGGGCTGAGCCCGAGAGGTTCCCTCAAGTCAGAGGAGGAGACAACTTTTCCAAACTTCCCAATGCTGCCTTCACAGATGGCTGAGCCACCTCAGATCAGGGGCTGGGGGCATACTGAGGGTTTGTTTTTTTTTTTTCCAAGTTCAAAATACGAGTCCTCTTTCCCACTTTCTCCCCCCCCCCCCTTTTTTTTTTTTTTTTGAGGGAGGATTTTACAAGCCAGAAGCCAAGAGACAGGTTTTGTTTTTGCTCGCGTTTTGTCACTTTGCTGGTTGAGACCGTCACATCTAAATGCAAGGAAGAAGGAAAAAAAAAAAAACAACCACCCTGCAAAAGCTCGAAACAGATTCTGCTCTTGGCATTTCCCTTCCTATTCATCAACAACTAACCAGAAGCTGTTTTAATTTCTGTTGCTTCAACACATGCTCTGGGTCCCAAAACACTCCCAAAATCTGGCAGCACCTAGGAAAGACACTTCTTAGAAAGCAGTTGTACCCTCCAAAATGCCTTTTTTTCCCAAAAGAGAAGTTGTAAATTAACCCTGGATAAGGTCTGGCTCTCTACAATCGGGCGATTCCCCGATTTCTCGTGTCCTGCAGAAGAGACAGAGCAGATATTTTATCAGACACTTGCCTCCTGGATCCTTGGCTTGCTGCGGAAGAGGAGCCTCAGCATCTCCAAAGCTTTGGGCTGTTATTCTCCCATCCTTTCCAAGCTGGATCCCGAGCTTTGAGCCCGGAGCAGTGCCCAGAGCGGCACGAGAACCCCGTAGTTATGTCACTGGGATGTATTTTGGGAGTTTTTGCTGAAAGGAAACCGCAGTTTCGTGTGGGGAAATCGCTTTGTGCGGCGACGGCTGCACAATGCAGCGGCCAAACCAGAACACTGGACGGGCTTTACGGGTGCTTAGGCGTGGAAAGAGCCATCAGCAAATCTCAGCTGCCTTTTCGGGAGGATCAGGCCAGTCCCCCGTGTCACACACAGGAAAAAAAGGGGAAAAAAAGGGCGACTTCAGGCACTACACGAGGCAGCAACCAGCAGCTGAGAGTCTCTGTAGTTTCCTTCCTCAAAATTTCCCTGCCCCTGCTCTGAGCAGTGCAAAAGCTGAGTCCAGCAGGGATGCTCTCCCTGCAGGATCAGTGGAATTGCAGCTCTCCAAAGAAGAGGCCAAGAGGAGGCAGCAGCTTCTGGATCAGCACAGGAAGGACAGGAACCTGCTGGAGCAGGGCCAGAGAAGGCCATGGAGATGCTTTAAGGGCTGGAGCCCCTCTGCTCTGGAGACAGGCTGGGAGAGCTGGGAATGTTCAGCTTGGAGAAGAGAAGGCTCCAGGGAGACCTTAGAACCCCCTCCAGTGCCTAAAGGGGCTCCAAGAAAGATGGGGACAGAGTTTTTAGCAGGGCCTGTTGTGACAGGACAAGGGGAAATGGTTTTGTGCTAAAAGAGGGGAGATCTAGATTAGACATAGGGAAGAAGTCTGTTACACTGAAGGTGCTAAAAGCCACAGCTGAATGTGGCTGGTTTCCTGAGGGAACTGGGAGTGCACATGTGGCTCCCTGTTTTCCTTGCTTACATGGAAGTTGGGAGAGAACTGATCCAGAACCACGGGGCTGAAGCCCTTCTTCCCTCTCTGCTCCCCATGTCTGCACTGCCTGACTTGGCCAGTTCCCATCTCTGTCCCTATTAAGGTATCCCTGCCTGTGTAGCAGCAGAGCACAGAGCAGTGTCTCGGTGCAGGATCTGTCCCCTGAGCCAGCAGACAGGGTTGTGCAACCCTCCCATGAGATGTGGGTGTGCAAACCTCATGTGGGGCCCCAAAGCAGCGTCCCAGGGACCTGATACAGCAGATAACCCCTGAGATGGGGCAGGGAATCATTGAGTTATAGGATAGGCTGAGCTGGAAGGGACCTTAAAGCCCATCTCGTTCCACCCCCTGCCATGGGCAGAGACACCATCCACCAGCCCAGGTTGCTCCAACCTGGCCTTGGACACTTCCAGGGATGGGGCAGCCACAGCTTCTCCGGGCAACCTGTGCCAGGGCCTCACCACCCTCACAGGGAAGGACTTCTTCCTTGTATCTAATCTAAATCTCCCCTCTTTTAGCTCAAAAACATCCCCCCCTTTTTCCCCCCTTCCTGTGTAAAAGAGGAGACACTGCCTGAGGGGGGGTGGGTTGGGCACTGGCACTGAAGCCAAGACCCAGCTGTAAACTCTGCATGGACCTGCTGCCACTGGCACCTCAGCACTAGGAAAGGCAATCCCCAAACCCAGTGCTGCCACACACAAATGCTTCCCAATCCTGTAATCCAATTCCATGCAGGACAAACCTCCAGCATCCTCCACCTTCCCGACAGCAGCTCCATAAAACAGGACACTCGCAAGCCCTACAGATTTAAATCAGAATAACCAGGGATTGCCTTTGCCTCCTGCCCAGGATCCAGTTACAGCCCACTGAGCACTGGGAGGGAAGGATCAGGGTTTCATAAACAGGAAGGAGATGGTGTGAAGGACTGCAGCCTGAGGAGAGACAGCTGCTGTCACATCCACAGGCTCCCCAGGTGGGAATGGTGCCCCACGCCAGACCAAGGGGGTGTCCCAGCAGAGATTTCAGCTGCTGCCCAGGAGGCACTGGGTGAAGATGACCTGAGACCCCTCCAGCACAGGCATCTCCTGGGTGATGGAACGTGGGAGCTTCACACTCAGGAATGTGGGAGCCTGAAATCAGTGGGAAGCAAGAGGTGCTGCAGCTCTGCAGGGGGAGCGAGGCTGATGTTTGCTGTTGTGGAGAGCAAGGGCTGCTCTGCCTGGAGCTTTTTTTTTTTTTTTTTTCAAGTGGTGGTTCTCAAAAAGGGGAACAAACAAAGCAGAGAAACCTCCCCAGCCACAACCTGCCCTCCTGCAAAGCCCTTATTTGGGCAGGGCTGGCCCTTGGTCTCATTTGCAAGCAAAGGGTTGGCCAGAACCTCGTCCTTTTGTCTGTACTTTTGTGGGGGATCCCCTCCAGTGCCCCTGGGAGCCCGAGAAATCCTGTGGGGTGCTCGCCCCTGAGCACCTCTGTCCTTCTCTGAGCAGAGACACTGAAGTGAAGGGTTCAGATTGGGGTACCTGTGTCTGAAGGGAGCCACCAGCCCACACAGAGGACAGGCTGGACCCCTGCAGGGGGGTGGGATGGGGAGAAGGAAGCAGTGCCTCAGGGTGAGTCATTTTGCCACAGAAGGAAGTGCTGCCCTCAGCCAGGGCACGGTGAGGTGGCCGTGCCAGCAGCTGCAGATTTGAACTGGTTTTGCTGCCTTCCACCGACTTCCAGGAAATCTGAGCACCCCCCCCCACAGGAAACCTGCCCTCGGGGGGATGCCCCAGCTGCTCTGGGACCTCCTGGGAGCTGAGACGTGTCACCAGGTGCCTGTGCTACACACACTGAGCTGCCACCACCACGTCAGCACCGCCACGCCCCACAGAAATCAAATCAACGTCGCCACAACACCGAACGAAAGTGGAAAATTTACACAAAATCCGCCCCTTGTCCCTCCACCACAACGACAACAGAAATTCCCCCCGATCATTCCACTCCCTGACGTTGCTCAGGACTTGTTTTGCCTCTCTCAAGTGCTATCCTTGTCTCAAAATCCTCGTGAATCCGAGCCACAGCACCAAAAAGGCCATGGTGGGTTGGCCCTGGCTGGATGTCAAAGCCACTCTCTCACTCCCCTCCACAATCAGACAGGGGAGAGAAAATATAACAAAGGGTTCATGGGTTGAGATAAGGTCCAGGAGAGATCCCTCACCAAATACCATCACAGGCAAACCAGACTCAAATTGGGGATATGAACTGAATTTATTTCTAAAAAAGTCAGAGCAGGATAATGAGAAGTAAAATAAATCTTTAAAACACCTTCCTGAGCCCGGTCAGGAGCCAGGTCAGAGTAAGCAGTTGAAAACAAAAGTCCAGCCAAGCAGAACAATTTGTGAGATCCCACCAGTTTCATTCAATTGCCAAAAATAAGAAAAAAAAAAAGGCCACCTGGGAGAATTGGGGAGTTTCACTTGATCTAATTCAGTGGGCATTGCAGAGTCAAGGCTGGGCTCGAGGATTAAACAGCAAGGCCACCTCTTTCAGGCTTACACACACCACACACACACAATTAAAGAAAACAATAATTTGAAAGCTCAAGTAGATTAAAAATCCTCTCTGCCCAAGAGCAGGTTCTGTCCTCCTCCCCTGCACGTGTTCCAACAGGTTTATTCCCTGGACATCCTTCCAGGGCCATACAGTTGCCTTCACTTCCAGGCATGAAACCTTGTGGGCTCTGCTTTTCTCACTCCAGCATCATCCCAAACATCAGGATCCAGCACCACTGCAGGGCTGCCTGCTCGGAGTGAGGGTCTGACCACTGGCTTGCATTTTTATAAGACAGAGTTACTTTTGCATTAATATGTGAAGGCTCACAATGGGAAAAGGGTCAGGGGGAAAAGACAGGAGAGCTCTCACTTGAGCTCCTCAGCCACTTCCAGCCACACTCAGAGCAGGAAAAGCTGCAGAATTCAGTCCTGGGTGTTTCATAAAAGCAGGGAGAGGATGGAGGGAAAAGATGTGCCCGTGCCCCTGTGAGTCACCAAAGAAACAGCAACAGCTTTTGCAGAAGGAGGGAGAAACAGGACAGTGTAAATCTTCGGGGTCAAGGACAGCACTCAAAAAGAGGAGGGAGATTCTTGGAGCAACCCAGGAGGATCTGCAGGGAGAGGAGGCTTCCTCAGCCCTTTGACTCACGCTGAACAAGGGCATTTCCTAACAGACAAAAGCCTCAGGGATGTCAGGGCCTGGGGAGGAAGGGCCACGGCGGGGTGGCTTTGAAGGTGGAAGTCCTGGACAGAGTCACTGCTACAAACACAGCTAAGGAACACCAGAGACTCCGGGAACTGGAACTTCCCAATGAGTGGATAAGGACGGGGGCGGATTCCTGGCAGGAGCTTTGCAGGAAGGGATTACTGAGAGGGAACAGGGCTGCACGTTTCACCCCACACCATCTCCAAGGACTCTTTTATCTGTGCCCTGAAAAACAAAACCAACCAAAAATGAGGGAGGGGGAGGAAATCCAGGGGACACAGACAGGCCTCTGCCCAGTGAGCTGTTGGTAACACTGGTGTCTAGAAATCCTGTTAATCACTGCCTTCATGCCCCAACCCTTACAGGGCCAGAGCAGCCAGGAGAAGTGAATGACCAGCTCTGTCTTGGCATGGATAACACCAGCAGCCTCACCCCATATGGCTTAAAACAAAAGCCTGAGACTCTGAGCATCCTAGAAGCACTCTGCAATCCTCCTCATGGCAATGGCTCTCCACTCACAGAGGCAGCCAAATGCTCAGTGTAAAACTGACTTGCTGACCCTTGGGGAGGACTTTGCTGCCACTCCAAGCAGTGATCCTGGCTCCCCACAATAGGGGTGACAAGCAGATCCCTAGAAAGGGAAACCTTGGACCAAGGCAGCAGAGTTTTACCCCACCCTGTTTGGTGTTTAGGTGGGGCAGTTCCACCTTTTTTTATTCTTTTCATGGTCCCTTCTCTCACCAGCACATTCACTCCTCTTATGTGTCAGACAGTGACCCACATCCCCTTCTGCACAGAAGGATGGAGAGGAAGGAAACACTGCAAAATCCTGGAAGCCACAGACAGACCCAAGCTCCAAACCCCGTCCAACCTGGCCTTGGACACTTCCAGGGATGGGGCAGCCACAGCTGCTCTGGGCAACCCGTGCCAGGGCCTCCCCACCCTCACAGGAACATGTAAAGGCATCACAGTAAAGATGTGATGGGCTCTGTCACCCTGAAGGGGCTGAAGGTGACAGGTACCAGTGTCTGCAGCCACAGGACAGGCTGTGCCACCCCAAAGGGGCTGAGAGCCCAGGGCACCCTGCCACCCCTCGAGCACATTCCAGCAGGTGGCACTCGGAGCATCTTTAATGCCCAAAATGTTTTTTCTGTTCCGAGACAGGACAGAAAGAGCCCGAAGCATCCATTTCATAAACGTTCACATCATAAACACCCCTCTGGGAAGACTCAGCACTCCTAAAACAGGGGGATCTCAGAAACGATTACAAGGGATGAGGGGTTTTCTCAAGCAAAGCCTGAGGGTGAAAAAGGGAGAAGGCAGATGGTGGCTCACACAGCAGAGCTCCCGTCCTTGTGCTTCACAGCATCCTTTTTGATCTGCTCAGTTTTTAACTGACTCATTTGACCAGGGGAACCCAAAATATCTGCTTTATATCAGAGGGAGGGCTCAGGTCCCTTTTGGAATGGAGAGAGCAGAGAGATTCCAGTGCAGGCACCCCCCTCATGCTCCCCACTCTGCTCCCCTCTCCTGGCTGTCTCCAGGGCCGTGCTGGCAGCAGATTCTGAAAGTGTCTTAGAAAAAAAAAACAACCAAACAAACACACTTTCTCCACCCTTTCCAGGCACTACAAGCCACAGCTGGCCAGGATCAGCTGACAATGAGCTGTTTGGGCTGAAGACACAAGCTCAGGCAAAAGATGTTCCCAAACCCCACCGAGACTTCCCGACAGCTCCGGTGCCCCTGCTGTCACAGAGCTGTGAGAGGAGCACTGGGAGCCAGCAGGACTTTGCACCCAGTGAAATGAGATGCCAGAGAGGAAAACACCTTTAGCAGCCAGGAGATAAGGAACTACTTAGTTATGCAGCTTCTAGAGAGCAAATCAGTCTCCATTTATAAAGTGCAAAGGATACAGCCTCCCCTTCCTGCAGCCCTGCACACACTTCCCAGCAAGGAGGAAATGTCTCCTCTCAGCAAATTCCAATCAGCTCGGTGCTTTGCTGGTGGTAAAACCAGGAGACTCCATCCCAGGCTGTCCTAAATGCAGAATCTCACTCTTTGGAACCGGCAGGAAAGCACCACCTTCCACCTGGGTTTTGGTTTTTAGTGGAGGATATGAAAACTCCCTCTAACTGAATTATAAAATACAGCACTGGTTTCACAGCAAGAAGCAGGGCTTGTTTGCTGCCCTTGGAGTTATCGTGGGATGTGGAAACTATTCTCTATCGCAGGAATGCCGGAATTCCACACTCCTCCCACAGCACACGTGCTCCCGGCAGCTTCCTCGCTGCAAGACACACAAAAAGTGGTCTCAGGACTCGCTGAAGCCTTTTCTTGGTGCCTGCCAGGGGCTGGTCTCTGGTCCCAGGGGCTGGTCTCTCCATGCTGGGAGAATCCAGCTCTCTCCCACCCTCTGGGAAGGACACACAGGAGAGACACGTTGCAGGAGAAGTGATTGTCACGTTTTCACGGTGGCTGTGAACTGCAGGAGTGTTAAAAGCTAAAAAAAAAGCCCCGTGTCCAAAACACACCCTGAGCTGTGTGTTACCAACACCCCGGTGAGAGTGCACAGGGTGAGCATCTGCTGTAGCAAAGCCACATTTTATCACTTAATGCTTATAAAAAACACAGATGCAGCCACCAGCCACCCCTTCCACGGCTCAGCTGCTCTGCATGGTGGGGCACGAGACCATAACATGAAGGTCACTATCCATCCCCTTCCCAAGCAGCACAGCATGGGAATTACAGCCAGCCTGAACGCTGGGAACACCGTGGTTTGTCCTCTTCCCCTAAGATGCTATTTTAAGGAGTTTTCCCCCCCACACTCTGTCCATGTGGAGACCCCAGGGGTCCCCTCCTGACCCCAGTCCTGGTGCAGAGCCATCACCTCTGTAAGCAGAGGCACATTCCCAGTGTGTAGCCAGGCCAGCCCAGGCTGTCCAGTTAAACCCTCCCCTCTGAGAGTGGAGATCAGTACAGCCACGTCTCAGAGAGCTTTGGGAGCACAAAGAGATCGTGTCCTCAGTCCCCTCGGTGTTCCCGGAGCCACCAGCAGCCCTGCCCAGACCGAGGTTTTCAGTACAAACGAGGGATAAACACCTTCATTTTCCACATCCAAAGGGGTGACATTTCCCAGCTGTGCACTCCAGGACTGGCAAGGGAAACCCCTTCCTGCCTCAGAGCACGGTTGCAATGAGATCAGTGGGAATTGCTGGGAGGCAATGCCTCTGCTTCCCTCCCCTCGGAGGCTGCCCCAGGCACACAGCGAGGGGTTTTCCTAAGGGCAAAGGAGAAGGGCTCCAGGCAAGGCAGGAATTCTTAGAGAGCTGGGACTACCCTCCCTGGATGGTCCCCAGCCCCGTGACAGCCCCTGGCAGGCAGAATGGTGTAACCAGGGGGGAAAATATTATTGCAGCTTCACCTGGAGCTATGGAAGGAATTTACTGCTCGTGTCCAAACTAGGCTTCACTTCCAAATAAAGCTGAGACTTGTAAAGCTGCAAGAGCTTCAGGCAGATTGCTTGTGTGTGCAGGGAGAGTCACAGAGCCAGTGACCCCCAGTAAACCCAGCCAAGGGGACTCCAAGCTCCCAGTTGCTGGGGTGGGATGATCCAGGGACCCAAGCCCATTCCGATCCCTTCAAAAATCAAATGTGAATGAGTTCTTCTGGTTGAACTCTTCTAGGTCCTCTTCAGTGCCAGCCATCACCACTGTCCCTGGCACAGAGGGAGCTGCCACTGCCACATTCCCTGTCTCCCTTTCCCTCAGTCTGGGAGAGGAGCCCGTGATTCCTCTGGTTCTGGGGAAGTGCTGGCAGAGCTCTGGCCTTGCTCACGCTGCCTCCTGTATCCACAAAGAAATCAGCTTCAGCAATCCTGTGCCCCCAGCTCAGACTGCCAGGAGCAGCCTGGGCAAAGAGAGGGTGGCAGGAGCCTCCCTCACTTCCCTGTGGGATCAGGAGCTCTTTGACAGAGAGAGGGATCACAGATTTCCTCCAGGTACAACACGAAGTAACCGATTTTCATGATTTTTTTTTTTCTCCTTCAATAAAAGAGGCTTTCTAGACACAGAACACGAGGCAGCTTCTATGAACCCACGAGGGGGGTGGAAATGGAAGGGAAGAAACCGGAGTGGTTTGGATGGGTTGGGGCACCGTGTGGGAGGGCTGCTGGAGCACTGCTCCAGCCTCTGCCGCATTCCTCCTGTGCAAGTCCTGTAAACTGACCCCTCTTCAATTATTCATTAGAGTCTGCAGCTCATCAGAGACTCTGCTCCTCAAACAGGCATTTATTTGTGTTTTTTAAGAGCTCAGAAGCTGCTGTTCCCCAAAGCCCGGCCTTGCCAAGGACGGAGAGCAAACGCTCTGCCAGGAACGGGCCGGGAGCTGTCAGGCACTGCTGGAGAAACAAACCCACTCGATTCCTTCAGCTGACAGGACGGGGCAGCCAGTTTAAACTTGGAGCTTTACCACTGACAGGCTGGAAAAGCCAAACGTTGAGAGAGCAGCCGTGGCTGCAGCCCCTGCGAGGCAGGGGGAAGGCAGATTTCCAGGCAGCACCACGAGATGTTCTGCTCCCACCAGGTTATCCCAGGTCCTGCCCAGCCAGGGAGGGGCCAGATTTGGCCAGAGCACTCTTGGCTGGAAGGAGCAGGAGAGGGGCAGTGGGCTGAGAGGGGATTTGCTGAGGAACCTGCCCCTTCCCACAGCTCCACAGCTTCCCAGTTCTTGGAGAAAGCAGCAGCAGCTGTGCAAACACACGGCCCACTGCAGGGCAGCCACTTGTTTGTTTTGAAACCCTTCCTGTTAAGAAGCTGTGATTAGTTGTGTCCAGTTCTGACAGGGATCACACCACTGGACACCAGTGGAATCCTGTCCCACTCTCAGCCTGGAGCTCACGTGCAAGGCTGGCACAAGGGCTCTCCCTCACCATCCCTTGCAAGATGCAGCAGGGAAGGACCTTTCTGCAGACTTTCCCTGGTCAGGACATGAGGATAAACCAGCAGGAGCTACACAGATCTGGGAAAAAGCCTTGTCTTCCCCTCTGCTGCATTCCCACAGCCAGGCCCAGCCTGAGCAGGTGGGGCACCACATGCCTGGTTCATGGGCAGGAGCACATCCCTCACTCCAGTCTCAAAGGTCTCTTTTATGGCTCAGAGCTGGAAGAGTTCAGTTATTCCCTTCCCCAGTTTTCACTGTGCTCTGTGATTATCACCCAGGAACAAGCTGATCAGCAACCCCAGCCCGCGCCACGTTCCCTCCAGGGAGAGTGTGGGCTCACTCAGCACTGCAAATCCACTCCTCTGCTCTTCATTATGAAGTGATTTCACTAATTGGGTGTTGTACTTCCATGCATAATTCCTCACACTTGGCACCTTCAGGGAGCACGGGCTCACCCCTCAGCCTGGGTGCAGAGCAGGCTGGCAAACCCCAGATATGAGAGGTTCCATTCTCCCACTGAATTCAGTTGCTGTTCCCCAGCTCAACAAGGACCAATTTCAGCCAACCTGGCAATTAAAATCTGGAGAACACAGGAGAGAACAAGGCTCAGCACCCAGGATCAATGCACAGAGCTGCCAACCAGCCCTGGGCTTTCAACCACCACCACCAGCAGAGAGGATGAGAAAAAAAATCCATCCTTGAACCTAAATTTGCCAAAGGCTCCTGTTCCTGCAGTGTGGGATCAGCATCCCGGTTTTAGGGATGTGACCATCCTGTTCTCAGCACAAATCCAAACCACAGCCATCCTGAAGAAAATTAACTCTACCCAGCCCAGAGCAGCACAAGGATCTTGCAGGCATTCCCAAGACACGCAGGTGAACACACCAAGGAACGGGGCTTGCAGGGACTTGTGCACCACAACTGTTCTTGAAAGGTGGAATCCACCACGGGTTGTGAAACGCACCAGCTGTCCTGGGTAGGAAGCTGAGTTGGAGGCACAAAAGCGGCAAGAAGGTCCCTGAATGCAGCCAAAACCATCCCCTCACTACCTCTGCAGTGACCATTTCACCGTGTTTCGTGCCCAAAGACCCCAAAGTGCAGCAGCAGCAGGTGAGATGCTGACGGAGGCATCCGACTCTGCCGGCCTCGCGCTACCAGCTGTGAAGTTCCCGACTCTTTTGAGGAACTCTTGGATTCCCTCCTTTGCAGAGTGCCTTTGGTTACTGCCCAGGCAAATAAGGACTGCACTCCTGGCAGCATCCTGCTGGCAGGGGCAGGGGAGGGACGGTGCTGCTGTGTGGGCGTTGAGTAATCGCCGCTGTCCCTGCTCCGGGTTATTTTTAGAAGAGATCCCAGAACGAGCCGCAAAAGGATAGCGAGTACAGACCTGGAAAAAAGGTGCCTCTTCCCCCTACAGCTCTCCACACACAGCACAGAAGGGTGTGGGAGGGAGCCTGAGCAACCTTCAACTTGAGAACAGTCACCTCAGATGGTGACGGCCGCTCGCTTCCCCTGCCTCAGTCCTTGCTGTGGGTAGAGCCAGTGCCAGAAGCTGCTGCTGACGTCTACACTCCAAGTGAACAGAAAAACACAGATATTCTGGGTGCTGCCTGTGCCCCCATCTGCAGCATCTCAGGGCAGAGTTTGCCCTCAAGCTGAAGGTATGTGTTTATAGGAGGGATTTCACTCGTGCTGGTGGCAAACATACCTTGTACAAACTTGGAAAACGACGCCGGGGTTATTTCAGGACCACGTAGCAGGGCTTTGTGTGTTCAGAAGTTACCCAAAATGGGATTGTCAGACACTGCTCACAGGCACTTTGGCCACGGTGCCTCAGAAAAGTGGAAAACAGGACACCTGCACCAGCACAGGGCTCTTGTGGCTTCCCTGCTGTGGGATGTTGGACAACTTGCCCACTGCTCTGCTCCAGCTTGGGCTTCATGTCCGCGTCCCACAGACACAGAGCAGCAAAGGGAACCTCAAGTGTTTTTTGGCCTCTACCTCATGATCTTTCTGTGGGGCAGCATCTACAGATGCAATCAGCCAGGGTTTGTCTCAGTGATGTTCTTCAAAGAAAAAAAAAAAAATCTTAAGTGATTTTTAAAGCAACATCCTGCAGCAGCTTTTAGGGGAGGGCAGTTTAGCCAAGTGTTTGAAGATGAAAGAGGCAAAGTCTCGAGTCTTAGAAACCCGGCTGGAATCCAACCAGAAGACACAGATTACTTTTTTCCCCATGCCAGAGATGCAGGCACAGTGAGGAACCATAAACTCACTGCTCTCAGGGGAGGGAAATGCCCAGTTTCAGTGACTTGAGTTCACCTGACCCACACCAGATTTCTTTGCAGGCTGCTGGAAAAGTGCCAGGCCAACGAGTGGGACAGAAAGGCAGAACATGCAGGTGGGATGCAACAGCACTGCTAGAAATCCACAAAAATTCCAGGGAGGGGAAAAAAACCCAAACCCCAAACCTGGCTGAAACGTAGACAACTGGTTTTTAGGTTGAGATTTCTTTTACTAAAAATACAGCGTAACCAACTGGAAAAACAACACCACAAGCCCCCAGAGCCTTTAGCAGGGACGATGATTCAGAGGGAGAAGCTGCCACAGGGCCCTCGCTGAGGGTACAGCACACAACAAGCTCTTGACAACCTGCTTGGCAAGGCTGCCCAGGGCAAATCAAACATGTTGTGTCATTCTCCACAGTTGGAGCGTGTTATGGATCAGGAAAGGAAATCCTGAAAGGATTATGATTTCACGGTACTGAAATGGCTCTTCTGCTCTGGAGTGTCTTGCAGGGCAGAGAGGAACAGGCTCAGTTAGGATGCTGTGGCAGAATCAGCACTCAGTCCTGTACTTGGGGAGGGCTCACATCAGAGAAATCAAGTCCTTCAGCACCACACTGTTCATGTGTGGGGCAGGATGAGCTTTAGGCGCCTGAAGAAGGAGTAGCAGGTTAAGATCCTTGCTCAAAGACAGCAGCTCAGCTCCCTCTGCCATTCCCAGCTGATGCCAATGGGGATGCAAAGGACAACCTGGCAGAAGTGGAGCTTCTCCCAGCCCCACCAAGGCAAGAGAATAAACAGATACCAGGCACTCAGCAAGGGCAGCTGTGCCAAAACCATCAAATACTCTTGCACTTCTCATCCCATCTGGCAAGATCACAACACAGAGAGAGGCGTAAACACGGCACCGAAACACCCCAGGGATTCTCACTTCTCGCCCTCAGCTGTGGCCTCCAGTCCTGCTCCCATGTGCTGGACCAAGGCAGCCCTTTGGGAAACCTCCCAGGCACGTTTGGATGACCAAAGGGACAGGAAGATGGGGGTTTTATCTTTCTTTTTGGTCATCTCCAGTCCCTCACGCTGCCACGTGCGCTCATCCCGATTACGGCGCAGCAGCTTACAGGGTTTATAAATAGTCAGCTCACACCCCCCACCCACCTCGGGGGGACGGCTTGGAGATGTAACCCTGGAGCAGTTTTACCTTGGCTGGAAGATTTCCACCTTCTTCTGGGGCTGCCTGCCCGTTCTGTAAAGGAAGAGAGCCTGCTGTTAGCACGTGCTGGCCACGGGGTCGCTCCTCACACCCTTTACCAAGGCCGGGGGCTTTGGGAGCCCTTCACGTGGGACAAACAGGGCAGGACGGCACTTTGGACGTGGTACAAGGTGGTTGAACGCTCCCCCCATGTATCAAGGGGATTCCTGTCTTTTAACTTGCTTAAAAAAGGCTTTTGCCCGGAGAGTCTCTCCACCGTTCCCTCAAATGAAATTAGGGCTCCTTATACACCAAATGTTGCTTGTGGGGTGAACATCACACCCCTGCACTGCTCCAGCTCCTGCACCCTGAGGTGGTGGGTGCAGGATGATCCCAGTGCTGCAGACACTGCTCCATCCCACCCCTCCTGCACCCACACTGTGGCTTTCCCTGCACTGTTCCTCTGGAAGCAGCAAGCAGGGAGACTGGGTGAAGCCGGGAGACCAGAGTGCAGTTAACAGCCATTGTGCCGTGACACCGGCTTTAAAGGGAACATTTATCACTTATTTATTACCCTATCGCAGCTGATACCTGCGGGAACTGTGCCCCACCTGCCTGGCTCCGGGTCCAGCCCTGCACAAAGTCACGGAGGGTGACCTGGAGTGGCACCAACCCGTCACACCGAGCGCTGAACCCCAGAGGGATCAGGTTCGGCGCTGGAGAAACCGGCGGGAGCAGAAGTGGGTGGGATTTCGTTAAGACACAGATACTCAGAGCAGGATAAGCACGTACAGAAGGTTTTCTGCAGACTGTGGAGAAAAAACAAGGGCAAGAAGACTTTGACGTCTGTTTGCACTGCAGTCGCAGGCTCCAAAAAATCACGGAATTCCTCTTTTTCTCTAAAAGAACGAGGCCAATTTGTTCACTCCTTTTCGCAGGTTATGGCCTAAGAGAAGAGTTGCAATGCCAATGTATTTTGGCCTCAGATTCTTATTGGAATGACTGGGTTTTAGAGCCTTTCAGGAATGGACAGAAACAAAGCCAAGTCCTTCCCTGGAGAAGCAACAACTCAGTGATATGATCAGCCTGGCTTCTGTCTCAGGACTCCACTATCCCCTTCCACCCCTTGGGCCAAATTTAACTCATTACCTTTTAATATCAAGCAAAACTTACAATTGCTGATCTTGACAGAGCTTTGGGGCCACAGTGAAAACTTCCCTCTAACGCTGCACTTGCTTTCTACAACATTCACTGGGCACTCTCCAGCTTCCCACAGGAGGGTTTTAAACCACCACTGCTGGGTTTACACTGCTCAGCTCCCTGCTCGTGGCTGGCTCACAGTAACAGCTGTAGGGCTAAAAAGCTGAATCTAAGCACAGGTTTATTTTTCAGACACTTCAAATCCACAGACAATAACCCAGAGTTCCCATGTATCTTCATATTTAGGTCCCTCCACTCAGTCCAACCTGTGCTGCCCCAAAGAACAGCTCAGCCCTACAACACAGAGTACCACACACCAGCTGAGGACATCACCAGCCTGACTCTGGCCCTGCAATATTTGCATTGATATGGACCCACTCTGAGCTCCACAACTCACCTCAGTCCCAACTTAACTTTTAAGTTCCAAAGTATTTTCAGACAATGACTGAAAAAAAGCAACAGCACCACCTCACAAGCCAAGTTCTCCCTGAGGAATGTTGCCCTGGTGTTTACAGGGAGATCTTGGTGCCATTAGCACAAAGAATAGCTGAGCAGTGAAGTAAGATTTGTGTTTATGAACAGCCCCCACAACGAAGGGGGGGACACAGCACTGGAGATAACCAGACTTGGAAACACAGTGATGTTTACTGGCTCAGCTATCACTGAGCAACAATTCCTAACTGGCTGCTAATCCGAACCAGAGCTCAGGGAGGGCTGGTTTTGTCTAAAACAGCCCAAGAAGCAGAATTTCTGTGTTGGACAGAAGGAAGCAGTGCCTGGCTCATGGTCTGGAGAACAGATCTACGAGGCAGGTGTCAGGAGAGGGGTGAGTTCATGCACCACAGTTCAAGTGCTGTGTTTTGTCAGCTCCCTGCTCCAAGGAAGACTTGTCCTACACATTGCTGTTGACAGAAATCCATCCTACCTGGGGATGGAAGGGATGGGGAAAAAGAAAGAGAACAGTGCCCATGCCAGGGAGGTTTCCTGGGCATATAGTTCCCTGGTCTCGAAGGGATGGAGCTCCTGATGAAACAGTTGCATTCTCAGGCTGACATGAGGCAGATGTGTGAGGGAATTGCAGTATTTAGAGCCAAGCACTTTCCTTCTACCCCAGAGCAAAACCAGTCCTTATTCCCTCATATGGAATTCGAGGGCCATTTGTAACTGTCCCAGATGGAAACACACAGTTCAGACTCATCACCAAGATAAAATACAGCCATTCACCGCATTGTAAGCACAGCTGAAATAGTTTGTGGCTTTCTTGGTTTGACATTTGCCTCTTTAAAATGTTTTATTTCTGCCATCCCCCTGCACGGAGGGCGAGCGAGGGAACATGTGTTTGCTTCCCTCCCTGCAGATGCCCTCTCAGAGCACATTGCTCTCAGGGCTGGAAAGGAGCCTCCTGGATGTCCAACTCCAAGAAAATCCTGAAGATCTCCCATGGGCAGCAACCAGGCAACGAGTGCTGCAGGAGGGAGGCAGAGCTCCTTCCCTTGGGGCAGTGAGGAGCTGACACAGATTGGGCAGAGCAGGGCTTGGGTTACCAGGGAGGCACGACACGAGCCTCACCGGGGGCCAGCAGCCTGTCCTTGCAGCTTTCCAGCCTGCCCTGCTCCCGGGTGAGCGGAAACAGGGATTACAGAGCTAATCTGATGGGCACGTGGAGCAGCCGGGCAGCGAGGGCACCTCTGGGTGAGTGACCACTCCAGCTGCCCCAGAGGTGACACAAAAACCCTCCTGAGCACACACGACACTCTGAAGTTTCCTTAATAGAAAAGCACCCTGGAAAAACAAGTGTACTCAGTTACGCAACTGCCTGGCTGAACTTGGGAGATATTTATCTTAGGACATCTTGTGTTTTAAATCCTTTTAATTCCACATAATCCGCAGTGCAGGGAGCAATTTACAGACCAGGCCAGTGTGCTCTGATGTGAAACCAGGACGAGTGGCACCCTGGCAGGACCGTGGGGATGGTGCCCACTCCTGCTGTGCTCTGTGGTTACACCACCAGCATAAGTCACCCCCCTGGGTTATCAGCAGCATTGTCTGCTGCTATTTCTGGACCTTTTGACTAGTCATTTTTGAGATGCCCAAAACACAACCTGGGTGCCAGGCACCCAGAGATGCTCTTTCACCCAGCCCTGATGAACAGTCAAGCACTCAGGCAGGAAGGAATGGAGGAAGAAACCCTTCACCCCAGAGCTTCTGCCCGTTTGACGCAAGAACGAGGCATTTTTAAATTATGATGATGATGATTATTATTATTAAGTGGAATGTGTGGATCTTGCCTATTGCAGTTCAGAGAAAGGAAATAATTGTGCAATAATAGAGATCTCCAAAAGAACTCCCGTAGCCCAAACAGACCGAGGAGTCTCTGCACAAAGCACATCAGAGACAGTCACTCGGCTGCCTCCCTTGTCTTTTGATCACAGTTTTTGCATTGTGCAGCTACGATGCTTGAGAAGGAGTTACTCATGAATAGCTCCCTGCTCAGTAAAGAATGATACAGGCAAAAATAATTAGCTTGAAGTGGTTGAGTTTGGCGTAATCCCACGTCAGTTGCGTTGCTGTACGTTTGTGTAATGAAACAAGAATTTAAAGCAAAGTGGAGCCCTGATGACAGATCCATCACTATGGGGATGAAATCATGGAAGCACGGAATCTCAGAATGGTTTGGGTTGGAAAGGACATGGGCAGGGACACCTTCCACCAGCCCAGGTTGCTCCAAGCCCTGTCCAACCTGGCCTTGGACACTCCCAAGGGATGGGGCAGCCACAGCTTCTCTGGGCAACCTGTGCCAGGGCCTCCCCACCCTCACAGGGGGGAATTTCTGTGTCATTCAACTCCATCCTCCAGCGCTCGTACTGTGACCCAGTCAAGTTTTTCTACTACATAAGCAATATTCGGAATAATATAAACAGAATGGGGAAAAATAAAAAAAAAAAAAAAAGAAGGAAAAAGTCTTACAAAGCTCAGTCCCCAGGACAGAGGGACTTGGCTCCTACAGGGGATCAGTTCAAGCTCCCACTGCCACCCACTCCCACACATTTCCCTGGCACGGCCGAGCTGCAGTGGGCTGGGACAAGGGGCACCAAACGGCCAATCCTCCCAGAACACACTGGAAAAACCACAAATCCCTCAACAATAAGACTGATGCCTCCACCAGCGCGGTGACAGCACCTCTGCTCCGTGACTCAGAAAGCAAAGGTCGGAGGAAGCCGGTTTCTAACCTGGATGGCACCGATCCCAGGGCAATTTACGTAACTGGTGTTCCAGAAAAGTCTCCTCGCTCTCTCAGTGGTGCCACCTCTCCCAGGAGGGGTGAAAACTTCCCCCTTGGGCCCCTACCCTTGGCAACTTTAGCCTCAAGGTGCAAAACTCCTCCCAAGCCTTAGTCCCTCTCCGCCGCTCACGGGCAGTGCTGGATCTCAGGGAACTCTTTAACATCTGGCCCAGGTGTAGAGGTGAAGAACGCCTGTGTTATTTTCCTGGCTGGAATCAGGCGTGTTTGCTTACCAGCTTAAACCAAAGGGAGATAAATTGCTGATGTCCCACTCCAGAACAAAAAGCCGGATCTGCAGAAATGTCACCTGCACGCGGTGCCTGACCCTGACCCCCGGCCAAGGTGAGGTGGGGGAAGGGGAGAGAGCCAGAGGCTCCCTCCGGTTTCAGTTTACAATTAACACACCCCTTACTGGTGCAATGAGGAAAAAGGTCCCCGCTGCTCCCGGGAGCTGACTCGGGATGACAAACACACGGGACCCCCCCCGGCCGTTTCCTCTCGGAAGCGATCCCGTGGTGCTGACACAGCGCCCGCCCGGCACTTGGGGGACCCGGGATTAGGGAGTCAATGAAATCTCGCCCACGGCATCCACAGCCCCGGGCGCTGGCGTTATAGTTTCCTCCCATTGTGAGTCTAGTGGCGTTTTCTGGCTTCTCAGGCATTCTCCCTACTTAGGAAGGGAGAAACCACAAATAAAAAGCCCTGTCTCCCAGCCCTGGCTCCGGGCGCACGGTGTGGTTTTCGGGAATCGCCGCAGGACTTCCCTGCTCTCCCACCTTCCAGCACAAACTCATCCCCGTGACTCCAGCGATGCTTCCGAGCAGATGCTCTTCACCTCCCGCACCCTCGTGCCAGGGGTTTGGCCCAGGCAGACCCTCCACACAGCCCCCACCTGCACGGGGGGGGCTCCAGGGGAGGCTGTGCCACACCTGGCTGATGAAAATTAGGAAACCTCGCCTCCGATGGCCAACACACCTCCCTGCTGTCCCTACAGCAGGGGCGAAACGCTGCCTGCACTCCAAGCAGAGATCTCTTAAGAGGCAATTTTGAATAGGAACGAGCAAATCTGACTGATTAGCCATCACAACATCCCCAGGCATGATAAAGGACTGTGACGGGCATCAAATCCTGATAGAACAATGGGAAAGCACCACGGACCGGGAAACACCTGGGACAAAATCCCCACCTTCCCTCTGGTTTCTCCAGGAGAGCTGCTACTGCCAATCTGGATGAGATGTTTAACTAAAGAGTTCCAGAGCACAGTGCCTCAGCCGGCTGCTCTGCAGAGGGTGACAACTGCTGCAAGCTGTCCCTTCGTCGGGAAATGGCTGTGGCGCGAGCCATGGATGTGGACAGGGGCTGAGCACCATCCTGCACATCTGGCTTGGGGGGCTTAATGAGGAGGAAAAGAGCCAAGTGGGAGGGAAGAGCAGACGTCCAGCAAAGTGACACAGGACTGAGATCGGAGTTGGCAGCGCAGGCCTGTGCGAGCAGCCGGGGCTGGGGGGGCGAGGGAGACCGCGGGAGAAGAAAAAAACAAAAACAAAAACCCCAAACCTGAGATATTTATCCCCTGGGCCTTCAGCGGGGTCCGTTTTCCTCCGGAAAATAAAAAACGGAGGAAACGTGCCCGGGAGGTTTGGGAGCGCTGCCCGCGCTCCCCGAACCATCACAGCCTGCAAGGGCAGCAGCGAGCCCGGCAGCCCCCCGGCGCCCCGACCCCAGCCCCGGGCGCACACACCGAGCCCCGGAGCAGCCCCGGAGCAGCCCCGGCAGCGCTCGGCTCCGGCGGCCGCGCTCCTCCAGCCCCGGGGAGCGGCTCGGGGCGGGCGGCACCGCATCCCCCGCCCCGCCCGGGGTCCCGCCGGGGTCCCACCCGGGCGCTCCTTTGTTCGGCGGCTCCCCCCGCCCGCCGCCCCGGCGGTGCCCGCTCACCTCCGGGTCCAGATGGACCAGCTCCATGTCGGACCAGGGCTCGGCGAGCTGGGCGAGCGGCATCGCTGCCGGCGGGTGCCCGCGCCGCCGGGCTGGCTCCGAGCGCCGGGCTGGGCACCCACCGGCTCCGCGCCGGGCCGGGGCGGGGCGGGGGGCGGGCGGGAGGCACCGGGGAGGGGCTGCGGGGATCCTCCGCCCGGAGCATCCGGCACTCACAGCCCGGCGTGCGCCGGCTGCGGGAAGGGATGGGAGCGTGGAATCGTTCAGGTTGGAAAAGCACACCCTCCCCTCTCCGGTCCAGCTGTTCCCCCAGCGCTGCCAAGGACACCCCAACCCATGTCCCCGAGTGCCGCATCTACACCGGGTTTTTAAATCCCGCTGCCCTGGGCGGCCCCTTCCAATGCCTGACCACCCTTTTGGTGGAGAAATTTCACCTAATATACAACCCGACCCTCCGCTGGCACAGCTTGAGGTCGTTTCCCCTTGTCCCGTCCCTTGTTCCCTGGGAGGAGAGCCCGACCTCCCCCTCCTGTCAGGGAGTTGCAGAGAGCAAGAAGGTTCCCCCTGAGCCTCCTTTTCTCCAGGCTGAACCCCCCCAGCTCCCTCAGGTGCTCCTGGTGCTCCAGACCCTTCCTCAGTCCCTTCCCTTCTGTGGACACGCTCCAGCCCCTCAATGTCTTCTTGTCATGAGGGGCCCAGAACTGCCCCAGGATTTGAGGTGTCTTATCAGTGCCTAGCACTGCTCTGGGAAATCCAGATTCCAAATTCAAGATGTGCCAGGAGTCACTGCTCATCACCTCCTGCAGTGTCCCCCACCTTCCCTACAAAACAGGGGTGAAGAACACATCCACCTCTGGAGAGCCTCGGAGGAAAGGTGCCTTGAGTGCAGGTGTTCAGAATTCCTGGCAATTCTCACCTGTCAGGTTTCTCAAATAGGAGAAAGTTTTGCTCTACTCACATTTTACCAAACCCCAATGCACCATGTTTTCATGTTTCATTATAAAACTATTTGTTAAAAAAAAAATATGA
Source organism: Pipra filicauda (assembly GCF_003945595.2). Lineage (NCBI taxonomy): Eukaryota > Metazoa > Chordata > Aves > Passeriformes > Pipridae > Pipra > Pipra filicauda. The sequence goes on from NW_024104331.1 coordinate 657,328, forward strand.
AAGTAAATCTTGTTCAAAGATGCATCGCTAAGGGTTGACTTCATCAAGGTGTGGCTGGAAACATTTAATGAGCCTGAGCGGAGCTGGGATTGTGCATTCTGAGGGCAGGTGTCCCAGGTTACAGCCCTTGGCCCTTTACCTGTTTCCAAAGGGCAGTGAACTCTGAAAAAGCCAAATTAAGCCAGAGCCTGGTGCTTTGAAAAATTCCAGTGACTCTCCAAAGCACGTGAAGCTGCTCCGTGAGTCATCACCAGGACCTGCTTGTGATTTAGGAGAGAGCTGCCATCTTTTCTGCGTGTGGGGGAACCGAGTGTAGGAAATTCCCACGGTGACAGTGCCTGAGCCAAGCCTGGGAATCGCTGTCTCCGAGTCCTGGGCTCGGAGCCTCCATCTGTGCCGTGCGTGCTGCAGCCCCAGACGAAGGCATTAAACAGCACAAATCCACCCGGCTGGTACTAAGTGAGGTCCTGTTAGAGCCAATTAAACTCATGGCACTTGCTGCTGGAGCAAGCTGAAGCAGATCTTGTGGAGAGTTATTCACTCAGCTCCAAAGCCATCCGTAATTTCCCCTCGCTGCCTGGAACACGATGTGCCGGCTGGTTCCATCCAGCCTCCAGCTGCTGCAACCTGCTTTAAATGGCATCAATAACACGGTGATGTCAATACCAGAATCCCATTTACCTTCTTCGTTGGTTTGCCAAACTCATCTCCCTTTCCTTCTGCTCTGGGCAGGGATGCAGAGGGAGCTGAGTGCAGGACAGTGCTTTCTGTTTCCTTTTTGGAAGGAGAATGAGACTCTACTCAGTGACCTGCCGTGCTTTAATGCCAGACCCCGTGAATCCATCACATCCTGGTGCACTTGGAGCTTCCCACCCAGGTGACAAGCCCAGAGGGAATATTTAAGCAGTAGTGCCAGGCACAAAGGCCATTTCCCATCAGGTGACCCACTGAATGCCTCCCAACTTCCATTCGTGGGATTCAGGCAGGATCAGGTGCTGAGCAAGGAACCTGCAGCAGCTGAAGGGGGAATCTCAGGCTGGTCATTAACTCCTGGGAAATTTCTCATTCCAAAATCACAGCTGCAATTATACACTTTTTTTTTTTTTTTAAGTTAAAAATAAATTACTTTTGAAATGTTGTAAGAGTTATAGTAGAAAAGCAGGTTTTCCTCTTCAAGGTCACAGTGAAAGGTTCAGGGGCAATATCCAGAGCAAGGCCTGTGAAGGGCAGGGAAACAGAAATGCTGCTGTTTCTACCCCTGGCAGGTCTCTTGGGATGCAGGAAGTCCATCATATTTCATGGCAGAGACAGGCAGGCTGCCCCTGGACTTGACAAAAGACAGAAATCATGAAGCTTTACAGAGCAATGACTTCTTCAGGCTGGAAACAGACAATGGCTCTAAACCCATGATACCTTTGCACCTAAATAAAACTGCCAAATTATCCTGCCCACTTCTTTTAGTAAAACAGCAAATTAAAGACATTGCTGTCTTACGAATGACTTGTGAGTTATTGCTCTCTGCGTCTCTGCAGCTGCTTCTGTTAAAGGCCAGGAGAAGATTTTGCTGAGGTAGCTCTACAGTATCTCAAAATTATAATAACACCCCAAAAAAGGCCTTGGTGACAGCACAGCAATTCAGCAGCGATGCTGGGTGGACACTCTATGGCCTCTCTCAGTTCCCAGCTCCAGGACTCCAAGAGAAGCCACCTCTCTGCTGATAGAAGGTATTATCAGACTGACCTTCCCTCAATTCCTGCACCAGATAATGCTGAATCCTAGTTGGATTAACAGAAGGTGAAATGTGCCACAGGAGATTGCTGCTAAGTCCAGGGCAGGATGTCAGGGTAAGAGAAATTGAGGTAGTGGTGTTCCCCAGGGTGTATTTCCAGTCAAAGAACAGCTGTAAAAAGCATCCCTGATCCTGGATCAGGGTAGGAAAAGCAAAATCTGCTGTTTGGGTGAGTGTCATGGCTAAATACAGTGATTAAAACATATAGACTGGCATTTTTCTGAGACAGTTGCAGGCTGGGGAGAGCTACTGCCATGGTAAACAGAGCCTCTGGATCAGCTGGATCCTTTGTCAGCGCTGCATTCACTGAAAATTCAAAATGCTGCGGGTTTTAGTTTGGTTTTAAACCCATCAAATCCTCCTCAGATACAATTGTGGATATTTTTGCCTCTGCAGCTGGCTGGCTGGGTAACGTTTTCCTTTGCAGAGGGGCTGACAACATTCGTTAAGCCAGTTAAGGAGAAAATTAACTCTATCCCAGCCAAAACCAGAACATCCCCGAAAGAAGCTGTTCCAGAGGGGATGGAGACTGGTCCATATCCTCACCAGATCCAGTTTTCCCTCGTTATTCCAAAAGCTGGCCAAGTGATTCTCCCCATCACCACGCAGTGCTCCCGTGGCTCACCGGATCCTCTCTTTTTCCGAATCCAGGGACGTGCTTTCACACACACAAGGAAATGCAGAAAGCTCACAGGCACGAGAACTCGCAAGGCTGAGGCCCAAATGTCTGCTACAATTTACGGGCTCGTGTAATCTGCTAAGACAGTCAATTAATTAGAGCTCACAGCAACCCTCTTTGTACTTCTAATATTGACTAATCGGCTCCAGAGCTCGTTGTTGTCCCACTGTCCTCACAGGGAAACTGAGTCACACTTGAGATGCCAGGGCAGGTCCTGTCTTCTAAACCCCAGCTCTCTATTCACCATCTCATTTCTTTGCCTCTTCTGCTTTGTTTTGCCACTGTGGAGGAAGAGATGATGGATCACCTTGTTTTGATCCCAGGAACATTCTTCCTCAGCGTGGTACAAACCACGTTGAAGATACAGAGCAGGGGCCCCTGGAAATGAGAAAAACTGGCTGTGTTTAACAGCTCTTTGCTTTTCTGACACATTTCTTTCTGTTCCCCAGCACTGGGTGCAATTGCAGCTGCCTCAAATGCCAGCGTTTTCCAAGGCAGGTCCAGGCAGTGGTTGGAATGCAGGAACTGCACCACAGCAGGCAGCAGGAGGCAGAGCTCTTAGGGAAGCACAGCCCAGGCAGCTCCCATTCCCCTGGACAGGGATTGTGCAGATTGAGGCTTATTCACAGAGCAAACACCTCTAACCTCTGCTGACATTCCTGCACAGGTGAGAATCACATTCCCTTGCTCAGCTCACCTGCATTTCTGAAGGGATTTAACGTATCTAAACCCTTTTTTTTTTCCAGCAGAATAAATTGCATTTTGCCTGCTGGTTCTGCAGATTCTCAGTCTGCCAAGCCCACCCTGCTCCTACGTGGTGTTTGTGTAAACCACACCATCCCTGCATCCGGATCTCCCGAAACCCCTCCCAGGGAGCCTCTTGGTGAAGCACAGGCAGCTCAAGCCAGGGAATTCTGCTGCGTTGGCTCCGGGAAATGTGCTTAATTTGTGGATTTTGTGCATATCTCTGAGGAACACTGAACTGCAGCCAAGAGGTGCCTTGAGGAGAGGGACCGTCGGAGCCGGGGTGTGCCCTGGGAAGGCGATGGGGAAGGAGCTGCGAGGCAGCGAGGCCATATCTGCTGGTTGTCATGGATACAATCGCTGCCCGTCTCCTGTATCAGTTACCTTCCCTTTCCTGGATGCAAATAACCGAGTGGTGGTCGGCTCCAGCTCCAGCTCCAGCGCAGGACGCAGCCCCGGACATCCGAAGAAAAGGAGAAAACCATCTGTTTCAAACACAGACATCTCTTCACATCATCAGAGGGGAGAGTGGGAGGTGACTCGGTTTTTCGGTATTCGAGCTATGCGAGGCCATTAATGCTCTGCCCAATTGCCTGTGGTTCTGCCCTAACCTTTGGCTGCTTCCTGGGACCTCAGAGGAGCTGTTTCACAGCCCATCCAGCCTTTTGGATTCCCGACAAGCTACTGAGGGCTTGGGCTCCGCCGGCTGCAGCACTTGCTGTGCTCAGCAAACACCCCCCAGCTGAGCTCTGCAGGCTCCCCCGACCAGCTCTTCCTTCAAAACACGAGAGGGCAAGAGTGGCTCAAACTACACTTCGAATCATGGAATGGTTTGGGTCAGAAGGGACCTTAAAGATCATTTCGTTCCACCCCCCTGCTATGGGCAGGGACACCTTCCACTAGACCAAGTTGCTCCAAGCCCCATCCAACCTGGCCTTGGACACTTCCAGGGATGGGGCAGCCACAGCTTCTCTGGGCAAACCTGTGCCAGGGCCTCCCCACCCTCACAGGGAAGCATTTCTTCCATAAAAGTATCCTTTTTCTACCTGAAAAAGGCTTTTTCAAAACCCCATACAGAACAAAAGCAATTCCTTACCTTTTTTTTTTCTCTATTTTTTTTAAATTTAATTTTTAAAGCAGGTTTGCAGCCCAGGTGGGAAGTTACTTAGAGCGAGTTATCCGGCAAACCTTGTGTTTAATGGAGCACACAGCTATGTTTGTAGTTTATTCCAGTGTAGGGATATGTGAGGGAGGGATAACATGAAAGAGAAAACGATTGGAAACTGTAAACAGGAGTGAAGCTGCCAGGGCTGTTTGCACCGACCCCAGCCAGGGAGAAACCTGAGTAAACACAGCACTAAGTACAGTGGGGTTTTATGGCTCTTTTAGGTTTAAGATCTTGTAAACAAGTGATGGGGCTTTCAAGTGGATACAAAAAGATGCCCTTCCAGAGCACACAGCTCCCAGCTTCTCCAGACAGGGGAGGGGAAAACAAAAACACATTTCAACAGAGTCCCAGTGAGAGGAAGATGTCATCCCAGTGTTTGTGGTCTCAGGACGACATCCTGCAAGCTGAACAAGTCTCGTCCTGCGTCGCAGAGGGCACACACAGATACCTGTTCCTAATTACCCCATCCCGGGGTTTGGGATGCCATCACTCCACCTAAAAAAAAAAAGGAACCGTTTTAAAATTGGAAGTGAATGTCAGAAATCCTGCTGAGAAGCCCAAAGACCCCAGAGCACTATTTTCCTCAGGGGGAAGCCAAGCTTTATTTCTGATTTCAGAGCGATACACGACCTGCAGCATTTTACTGCTCAGTCCTCTTAGTAAGCAGAGACCATTGCACACATCCAGCCTTGAAAAGCCACATCCCAAAACCAGGCAGAGAAATAAACTTCTAAACTGTGAGAAATGATCCTGACTGGGAATATTTTGGCCTAATGACTGACTGTATTACATAGGAAGGCGTAACACAAGCACGATTTTTTGAAGAGGTGGGAGAAAGAGGAGCCTTCATCATTTAAGGAGAGAAGAGCAGTTCTCCAACTTCTCTTCCAACAATACTTGTTTTCTGTGTTTTAGGAACTGCTTCAGGCAGCACAGAGCACAGGTATGACTCAGCTTCATGGCCAGGTAGGAGATACATTGACACTGTACTCAATGGTTTCCTTGTTTGGGAGTGAACAAAAGGCACAAGAGGTTCAGTGATGTCAGAAACCCGATTCCCTGGAAAAAGAAAATCCATCTGTCCCTCATCAGCATTACAAAAAACCCCCAAACAAACAGATTCTGGATTTAGTGAGGCTCTGGGATATTTTGCAGGATTGCACAGTCTTGCAACACTCTGTAAAATACAAGGCTTGTACTTTGTGCTTGACTATTAAATTGCTCTTTCCCTCCTCTCTCTCACCTTCCTGAGTAAAGCAAGGAGCTTGGAGGCTGCTCTTTAGACATTCTTCTTCCCAAAGAGGCTCTTGTGGTTTGTATTAGAAATGTCAGGACTGTCCAGCTGGACCTTTACTGGCTCTCTGAGGAGATGCTTGGTGCCCTTCTGGGTGAGTTTATCAAGAGTACTCAAACCCCCGCTGACAAGGGAGGAACCACTTGACTCTTAACTAGAAAAACCCTCTCTCAAAATTATTTAGTGCCAGGCACTGCAAGTTCAGCCCAAAGGGTTTTCCATTAGCAGTCTACAAATACACCTGCCTAAGTCTTGGGTGCTGCTCTCATTTTATTGTCATACTCCAGAGCTGCTCAGAAAAGATAATTTCCAGCATCAAAAGCAAGAACTCACTTTTATCTTTCTTCCTTCTAAACTTTGTGGGCACCCATGTGATTGAAGCCACCTCTTTCTCGTGTTGTGGCTGTGCCTTTCCTCTACTGTGCAGAGGGGAGGGTGGTGTCAATCAGATGGTGAAGTTTTACCACTGAGAACCAAGTATCTTTTGTGGAGAAATGTGTCCCAACATTCCTGTTCAAGAATTCAAGAACCTTCCCTCTCACTCGCCTGTGCTTTGCTCTCCCACGAGTCTCCAGTCGCTGATTAACAGTAATTTACAAAGTAAAAACTTGATTAATCAAGTATTTTGCCACCCAATGGGTAGATAAAAGCTTCAGTGGGTGTTATTCTATGCCAGTAAATGTTTTGGAAGAGGCAGTGAGCAGTCTAAACTGCTCCAACCCTGGAAGGTGGTTTGAGTTTTGCCACTGACTTCAGTGACAGCAAAGCTGAGACTTGTATGGTGGGTAACGGCTCCTTTCACCCTTTTCCTGGGGGAAATCAGATATTTGCTCCCAACCTGGTTTCAGAAATTCCTGGCCAGACCTGCTGTCTCATTTTTCTACTTACAGTCTGCACAGAGTCATTTTCCCCCTCAACCTAAGAAGCCACTGACATAATGTTGGAGATAAATGTCCTGTGGCAGCTGCCCAGCACAAGATATGGTGGAAAGAGGGTCAGCGTGTGGGAAATTGATAATAAATAACATCTGATGTAACATTATTTAACTCAAAAGCATTCTATCAGATATAAGGACTCTGGGATATGCTACAGTCCTTAAAATAGTATAAGAATCATAGAGCTATTAGCTGTTAACACTCAGTAACACCAGATACTTGTTGAAAGGGACTATCGATCAACAGAGAAGGGAAACAGTTTTTTGGCAGCTGTTTGCCAGTTGGAAGTTAATATGGGAGTCAATTACCAACAGATAAATGTCCCTTCTACGAGATCACCAGCAGAAGCCTTTGGAAGAGGAAGACACAGGCATGGGTTTAAATATCATCACTGTACACACAGAAACAGATGGGTTTAAATATCAGCACTGTGGTCTTAGAAATTAATCCTTCCTTGAAGTGAAAGGGTTATGGCAGAAAGCAAAGCAGCTCAAGAACAAAGCAAAGCAGCCTGCACAGAGTAGGTTTGTTACCCCTCATGGTCCTGCAGTTCTTTGCACCAGTCAGGGGGAAAAGGGAGTTATTTGTCTCCCAGTGTAAGACGGGGACTGTGTCTAAATGCAAAAACCCTGCAGACCCCACGTGTGGGCGAGGTGGGGACGCTGGAAGTTTGCCTCCTGTGAGGAGAGCCCGGCACTGCACAGGGAGGTGCACAAGGAAGCAGAGCATGGGAACCGTGCTGGGAGCTGCACACCGGCACGAGGAAGTCACAGCTCTGTCCTCACCCCTGTCTGGTTGTGCAATGTTACCTGCTCAGACACTGTTCCCTCGTGCCAGGCAGGAACCCAAGGCCTCTGAGGCTGGAACCCAAAGAGCTGCAGTTCTCACTGCTCCGGTGCACAGGGGCTGGGAATGCTCAGACCCAGGTCTGGGCACATGGCATGTGACAAGGACCTTGGGGTGACATTGGGGCGGTTTATCTTAAACAATCTGTTTGCTCCTGTGTGCAAGGCAGGCTCACAGTGTAGGATATCACGGAGCTGGAGCCAGCACACGTCAGTCCCAGCAGCGGGGCTGCCAACCAGACCTCCTCCTGGGAGGGAAGGGTTTATCAGCATTCCCAAGTCTGGGCTGAGCTGGCCTATTGTTTTCAAAGAATTCCAGAATGTTTGGGTTGGAAGGGACGTTGCAGCTCATCTCATCCCACACCCTTGCCGTGAGCAGGGACACCTTGCACTAGACCAGCCCTGTCCAGCCTGGCATTTCCTCCCCAAACCCAAACCAGTGGCTCATCCCTGCACTGCTGATAAAAATCGTTCATTCACTCAGTTAATCAATAAGCCAAACTCCCAAAGCACTCCCTGCAAATGGATGGGAACCCTGGTCTGCTTGTTTTGCAGACAACCACTCTAGGTTTATTATCCAGGAACTACCAGGGCATGGTGACAAGGCCTGTTCAATGGAGACATGGGAATAAAATCTCCACGTTTTTCAGCACACTCGGATGTCCCCGAAACATTTGGTTTCAATGTTTGCTACGTTTTCATGCCACAGCATTTATACTTGTGACTGGAAATCTCTGCCTTTTCCCTACAATTCTGGGTTGGTGTTTTGCCCAGTTCATCCAATAAATGCATAAATCCCTGCCCCAATAAATGCATAAATCCCCATCCCAATAAATTCATAAATCCCTGCCCCAGGCAGGTACTGAGAACTGAAGCAGAGGAATGAGTTTGGCTTACCAGGAGCTCATCTTTCTGTTTTGCATCCACTTCAAGGAAGTATCATGAGGGTGTCAAGTGCTTCCCCTGCAATCTCGCCAGCTCTGGGAAGCAGCCACTTCCTTTCCAGCTTTACACACTGCTCCTTGGAAAAGGCAAACATGGAAAGCATGTGCTAGAAGGAGATAACTCAAACACTAGAGGCTTTTTGATAATGTAAAAGGTGAAGGAAAACCAGCAATTAATGGCATTGCTTCAGCCTAAGAGGCATCACAGGATGACGTTCTGGGACTCTTAAATGCAATGCTGGTAAAAGTTGCTGGCTGGCAAAGTGGGCCCACAGTTTTACAGCATCAGAAAAATCACCCTGGTGAGACTTTTGAAGAGATTGTGAACTAGCACAGATATTACAATTCAACTCCCTAGGTTTTGCTTGCAGAGAAAAAGCACGTGCACTCAAATACTGGCACACAAAAGCAAAAGGAAACATGACAAAAAGCACAGGGAGCTTTCCAATGAAGAAAGTATTATTTCTTTGGACATTATTATTTATTTTGTGATCTCAGGTTGAAGATTCAGCAAGTCTGATATAAGTAGTTTGTGCCAACAAGCCTTCAAGTGACCAGGCTTATATGTTTCCTATTTAAATCCAAGTTTAGGATAAAGTATCCCTTCCCCAGCTGAGGACAGATGAGATGGACAGCAGCAGCTCTAGTTTAGGCTCAAACTTTCAGGACATGAGCCACAGCAGCTGCAATAATGGCCTGAGGAGGAAAAGCAATGGTCCAGTGATTCTTAAAATAGAATTTGGGAAGCCTAAGTTCAAAGGCTTGATATACCATGGATAGATTCCTGTGAAATGTCAGCTATGCCTGTAAACCGATGAGGAATTGAGAACTCTGTCTGGATTTTGAGCAAAAACATAACAAAAAGTAGAAAGAGAGGTTCAGAGGGGCCTCAGACTGCTCTGGTGAGTATTGTTTGACAAAGTCTGAGCCTCTGATGGTGGCAGAGCATGGAGGATGCTGGAGCAGCACTTCTGCTTTCTAAAAGAAAATAACTCAGATTGGACCATGACAAACCAGGTCCAGTCTCCCCAAGTTTTCTAAGCTGGTTTTGGATGCTCCCTGCCATTTGTTGATCTCCAGGCCCCGATTCTGTGTTTCCTGGTACCACCGTGTGGCGAAGGGAAGGAACAGGCTGTTAATCAAAGCGTGTTAATGAGCTAAACGGCACGGCGCAAATCCCCGAGTCCACTGGGCCGTGGCAAGGAGACACCGTGGGGCTGCCAAATCCAGCCTTCCCCTGCCAACCTGCCTCAGATCCAGCTTACTTCTGTAATTTTTTCTGCAGGAGAAATTGATTCAGTATCAGTGGAATTTTCCTCTGCAGGGCTTGGCAACAAGGAAGCTAATTGGATCCTGGCATGGCAGGGAAACCTGGGCATCTCCCACCAGGCTGCAGGCCAACAAAACCCATTCACCAAACACCCACAACACGGGAACAACCTCTGGTATCATCTCCAGTAAGAAGGAAATTATGGGAAAAACTAATGTAGTTGCCACAGTTTACAATCAGTCCTCAGGCTAAACTCAGAACCCCCAGTACAGGTATGTTCAGCTCTTGTGCTGAGGTAACACTGAATTTCACCAAGATACCACTTCATTAGACTAAAGGCAAACAAAATCTGTCTGGGCAATGCCAAAATAGTAATCTAGAGTAACCAGATTAATAGAAATCTAACAGTAACTCCTCTCTAGCTCCATGTACACTCACCTCTGCACAGCAGTGGCAACCAACAAGCTTGAGAGCAGGGGAGAGAGCTGCTGCCTGGAAGGGAATTTGATAAAAATCCAAAAGTAAACTCAGTGGGATAACTGAGCAAGAATAAGTTAAATCCACTATCAAACCTGTCTAGAAGGGGAAAATTAGAAAGGTTGGGGTTTATATGTCCAGCAGCAAGATGCCAAGCCCTGTAGTACCTGCAGGTGCTTTGGAAGGTGGAGGGATGAGCTGCTCCACACCCGGGTCATCTCAGCCACTGTGGGAACGTTCCTTCTACATTTTCCAGGTACTTTCTCCAGGCTGGTTTGTTGTATTTAAGGCCATGAAATGTTCTTGTTTGGAGGCTTTAATGCACTTTAAAAGATCTCACATTTAGTAGGTTTTCCCTGCTGCTTTCTGTTGCTGTTCCTTCTGCCACGCCACAGATTTTCTGGCTCCCTTTGCAAGGAGACGGTTAAAACCCCAAAAGATTGACAAAACAGTTTTCAATAAAAGGTTTTAAAAACAACCCAGCCTTTCACATCAGAAATCTTCTAAAGCCAACTTACTAAAGCTCTTTATTAGCCTCAATCAACTCTACTCAGCACCAGCTCCCCCTGTGCCATCTCCTTCCCATCCCTTACAAACGATGGGCTCACTCTGTAAATTGTGAATTTAACTTGAGCTCCATTTCATCTCCACGAACTGCAGGATAAGGAGCCATTTCCCAGGAATTATAGTCAGCAATATTAGTCCCTGGGTATGGTATTACCATATCTGGGATGATTTAGGGACAATGAAATCCCCGTGCCATCAAGCTGGGTGATTCTTCTGACACAAATGATCCTGAAACTCAGTATCTGCTGGATGCACTCACTGAATTTAGGCCATTTTCCTTCCTTGTTCCTTTTCATCCCCACCCGTGGCAGGGCTCAGGGACAGGAGGAGGATGCTGTCACTTTTTCCAAATAATCTAAATAATCAAATAATCTGAACCTATTATCTTTTAGCTTGAAGCCCTGTCACTCCAGGCCCTTGTAAACATCTCTCTCCATCTTTCTTGAAGGCTCCCTTCACTGGAAGGCCACAAATTTCTCCCAAATTTCCTCACAGTGCTCCACCCCTCTGATCATCTTGGTGGTCTCCTCTGGACTTGTTCCAACAGCTCCATGTCCTTCCTATGCTGGGGAGCCCAGGGATGGATGCAGCTCTGCAGGTGGGGTCTCACCAGAGAGGATCCTCAGCTTGACTGCAAAGAGGATACTCCCTGTCTTTTCAGTTGGAAAATAATTGCCCATTGGTGCACAGCACTGGTACCCTCCAACAGGAAGATTGTTGGGGTTTTCACGTGTGTCTCCATCAAACTGGTGATCTCCAGTTTCCAAAGACTCACACAAACAGGACAAAATCCTGTGCTGATGCAGAGCCCACCTGGCAGACCGGCTTGTTAACTGCACCAGGCAGCACAAATCCCATTCCCAGCAGATACACAGAGGCCATTTTCCATGTAAAATGATTACAATTTAACAGAAAAAACTTCCTTTTTAGCTTCAGGCGTTCTGGCAGGCGGCGATGCAGATTTGTGGTGCCTCTAACCACTAACCATGCACAGGCTGCAGCACAGAGCTCCTCAGCTTTAATTTACACAGCTAATTAGTTGGATTTACTGGCTTTAGCATCCCTCACCCTCTATTTGCTTAAGGAGAAATAGATGAGCCCTGCGAGTTGAGTCAAGCCCAACAGGCCAATAATTCCAGCGCAGGGCACGTCCACTGGGAAGCACCTCAGATGTAGCAAGAGCTTGGAATCTCAGCACTAAAAATATCCATTGATTTCTGTGGAGAAGAGACAGAGCCCTCACCAACTCATGGCACAGAATCACCCATGGGGGGGTTTAAAACTCCTTTATAACATCTTTTACGTGGGGATGTTTGGATCAGCATGTAGATTCCAGAGCAGGATAAAGGAAAACACAAGAACATTCCTCTTGGCAACTTGGTCAGTAGCAACCCCTTCGGAGCCCAATTCCTTTGGAAGTGCTCATTCTCTTTGTAGATACCCAACAAGGTAAAATTCTGCAAAAGCAAGGTAGGCTATTTCAAACTCGCAGATTTAAAAATGTAATTTGTTATTTTAATGCAATTACATTATTGGGTGAAATCCTGATTTCACCACCCAGACAGTGCTTATGGTATCACCCAGCCTGTGCCCAAGTCCCAGACCATCCCACAGCTTCGAGACTCGTCCCCTCTGGTACTTGGAAAGTTGGGATTCATTGGGAAATCCCAAGTCCACACCTCCCACCATCCCTGTGATGGGAGCAAGGCACAGGGAACCAGAGAGATGTCACAGAACCCCAGCAGCCATTCTGGTCACTCCTGGACTCGCTTCCCGCTTTTCCCAACACCTCAACCCCACACAGGGCTCCTCCCAAGCTGCACCTCTTGGAGAACACCCTGGACAACCACCAACCTCCTCTCCCTGCTCCCAGTGCTGGGAAGCCACAGCCTTCCAGCAGCCACATCCCACTGCTTGGCTGCCTGAGCCACTGGTCAGGAGCTGTTTCTAAGCTGCTGCTTCTGGGTGGGGTTTATTAAAGACTATTAAACAGGATTATTCATCATTATTTCTATTTGCTAGGGCGAATGTGACATACCAGCTACAGTAACACAAGATGGAGCAGTTCATATTAACACATCTCAGTGTTCTCTGTAGGTGCAGCAGCTCCAGAACACTTCCCAGCACTCCTGACACTGAAAACCTCTGGATGTGGAACTCTGCCCTGCTCGTTTTCACTGGAATCCCTCTGAAATCAGCACAGGTTGAAACAGGTCACTGAACTTAATCACAAACAGACACTGAAATCCCAGGCAAGGCCAAGCAGAGATGGAAAAAATATTCCATCTGACAGTCACTGAAGGAGACGTTTACACAGGGGGTTTGGGCTTGGCTCTGCTCTGGAGTCTAAGTAGCAACTACAAAAATGGTGCATTTTTACTCAACAAACCTCGTCTCCTGCTTACTCACTCCCACAGCCAGGTCTGGATTCGATTAGCAGGAGCAACAGTATTCAAATTTAAGTGCAGAAATGTAACACATCATCGGTTTTATGGAGCCCGTTCTGGTTTCACTCCCAAGAAAAGCTCACCAGAATTTGCTTTTCTCTGCAGCAACTGCAAGATCACTGTAATCCTGTTTTACACAGCACCATTTTTTTTGACAATAAAGAGGATAATTTATCTCAGTAGATTCACTTACATGCTTCATTTTGGGCCTTCCCAGTAAGCTGAAGTTTCAACACATCCTGCAGCCAACCTAGTTTTTAGTTAAGGAAACCTTGCTTTTAGGTAAGGAAACCCCACTTTGCAGTTGCACACTAAGACTGAGCTAATTATCTGAATGAAAAAATAAACACAGGCATGCACACAGCAAGTTCTTAAATGAAATAAAGGCAAGAGAAATTAGAAAGCATTAAGAACAGTCCAAGCCAAACCGTATCCAGCTTTATTAAAGGTACTTTTCATGAACAATCATGGTAATTTAGGCAGGACATGGGCTACAATCTGCAACATTTTACAAACAACTGTCAAACTCCCCTCCCTTTGTGGACTAGTGAAACGGAAAAGTTGCTATGGAACCGTGAGGAATCTTCAGCTCACACTTGTAGAGGGAAAACTTTTTAGAGTGAGGGTGGACACGTTCACACCAGCGCGTTGTTTGACAACTCTGCACACACCGACCCTGACTTTTTTTTACAGCAGAATAAAATTTAAAGGCAGGTTTCTGTAATCTGAAGATCCACAATAGAAAAGAGGAAGCGCAGCTCCGTTTTTTGAGCCAGTGTATCCCAAATTAAGACACCAGAAATCCGGATCACCTGACAGTGGATTGAGTGTGGTACGTCCCAAAAATGCCGGGTTTGCCGTGGTTTGGAGTGACAGGCTCTGGGTAAACAGGGAGACACCAAAGGAAAACTGGTGGCATTGGGGTTTTGGAGTGGGCAACGGCACCTTGGGAGCTTTGATGTTCACTTGGACTCGACTGACACGCAGCATCAGGAATCCCTTCCCTCATCCCTGCAGGAAGGGCCCTTCTTCCAAAAAACTGGGGGACTGGAAAAAGCTTTTCTTATTAAAATTTAGGTTTTGAGAAATAGACTAAATGACATTTGCCCCCACTGCCCCCCCCTCCCTCCACACCCTCCCCCAAAACACAACAACGAAGCGGTCTGTGTGCTAACAACATAGCTTAAAAAAAAGTAAACCAAAATTCTGCATTGTTATAAAACTTGATAAAAAATAGTATTTCAAACTGTACAGTCACCAGAAGTACACAGTTATCAAAAATTCACACGTTTTTACTTGGCTTCACCAGCACCTTCGGCTTTCTGTGCCTGGAAAGAAAAAAGGGGAGCAAGTCAACACATAAAACAGAACAGAAACTCATTTTTCTAAATAACAAATCCCTGAGCAGAGCCAAGTGTTCTTTGGGCTGTGGTGCTCTGATTTTAAATAAAATAATTTTTAATAATATTAAATCTAGCATTTGAGGTACCATAAAAGACAACTTAAGTTGCTTTACAGGTGCAAACTTTACAGAGCCAGAACAGTAACTGGCAACAGCACCTGGCAAACAGACAACTTTAACTCTTTACCAACACCTGCCATGAGTGTGGATGTGTCTTTAAGTGTCATAAGCAACGGGTGTGAATAAGCAACAGTTCCTCTTTGTTAGCACAAGCCAAGACCTGTCCCTGTTTGAGAGGGAAAGGAGTGAATCCTGATGTAAGGCAGGGTGCTGTGATACCTGGTCTGTTTTGGCATCTCCGTTTTCTGCAGGGTTGTTTCCCTCCTTGCCAGCATCAGCTTTTCCTTTCTTCCCCTTGGGCACCTTCTCGCTCTTCTGTAAAGGCAAGGTGGTATTTTTGGTGTTGGTAACACAACAATGTCTGTGTGTCCAAGGGATTGACAACCACCGTGAAGAGTCTTCGCTTCGGTATTTTTAACACAGATTTTGTAAAATCTGGAAGTTTCCAGAGCCACTTTATGAAGTGACAACACGGGTCAATCTAGTCAAGGGTTTATTAGTTGTCGCCAACCAAAGCTAAACCTCACAACCCATTTAGCTCTCGAAACAGCACTGACACAACTCACCTTTGGAGCTGCCTTTTTAGGTTTGGGCTCTGGCTTTGGAGGAGCAGGTTTCTGCAAGGGAGGGAAAACCTTGTGTTAGAGAATCATGGAATAGTTTGGGTCAGAAGGGACCTTAAAGATCATCCTGTTCCACCCCCCTGTCATGGGCAGGGACACCTTCCACTAGCCCAGGTTGATCCAAGCCCCATCCAACCTGGCCTTGGACACTTCCAGGGATGGGGCAGCCACAGCTTCTCTGGGCAAACCTGTGCCAGGGCCTCACCACCCTCCCAGGGAAGAGTTTCTTCCCAATATCCCATCTAACCCTGCCCTGCTTCAGTTTAAGGCCATTCCCCCTCGTCCTGTCACTACATGTCCTTGTGACAAGTCCCGCTCCAGGGACTCTTCTTAAAATAACTTATTCATGTTATTTACTGAATTTATTTTAAAGAGAAACAAACTGCATTTTTGAAACATTCAGCCTAAACAGTTCAGTTTCAGGAAAGCAAGCCAAAACATTTAAAATCAAAGCAGTTACTTGATTTGTCAATTATTTTACCACTCCCATAACGCCACACAATGGGGCAGTTCCTTAAGCCAGTTACTTACTCCCAGCTAACAACATGTCTCCAGAGTACCTACAGCTCTGACACATTTACACAACTAATGGTCAATTGTAAAAATACCAAGTGTTGTGACATCTCTGCCCAGCAAGAGGGTACTCACAGCAGATAACCTCGCTGATCTCCGTTGTGGCTGTTGAAAGAGGAAAATGATTGAGTTTAATGCCACAGAACACGAACTCTCAAAAACTCATAAGTAACTCTGACTTCAAAGTAGTAAAACCGCCAGAAATTATGTTTTCAGCTCCCTTTTTCCCCAGTTCTCAAGAAACACAAGGCTATGTCATTGAAATCACTAATAGCTGAGGATATTCAAGTAGAATTTTCATGGTTAAAAGTAGATTTTTCACGATTAAAAGACACTTAAGACTTTGAAAAGTCAGAATCGATTCAGATCAACCCTCCCCCCTCCCCCTTGGCTCCCCAGATATTCTGATGAAGTTAAACCCCATCTTCCAACGGGAACACTTGATGATCCAACTTTCCCAAAACACCGAAGTTCTTACCTCATCCTTAACTTTGGCCTTATCGCCCTTGGTCTCTCCTTCAGCCTGGGGACACAGGTTGTAGGGACAGGTGATGGGGGGGGGGGAAGGGAAGCACACACGCTCAGGCACCAGCCGCTATTTTAACCCCGAAAAACGCCCCAAGGGGGAGCATCCCCACGGCACCATCGCTACGGTCGCAGCCCCTCCCCGCGGGGCCAGGGCGGGGGATCGCGGAGCACAACCCCACACCGACCGACCCACCCCGAGCGGGGCGGGCGCTGCCGGGGCCGTGTCTGTGTGTGTATGGGGGGGGGGGGATGGTCAATGTCCCCTCAGGGCCTCTCCCCCCCCCCCCCCCCGCCGTTTTGGCGGCAAAGCTTTGCCGCCGCTTCCCGCCCTTTCCCGCCCCACACCGGCGCTCCCCTCCCCTCCCCCCCCCCCCCCCCTTCCCCTCACACCGACCTCCCGCCAAAACCAACCGGTTCGGACCGGCGGGGACCCACCGGGGCCCCTCCCGCCCTTCCGCGGGGCCCCCTCCCCGGGAACGGGCCCCGCCGAGGCCTCGCGCCGCCGTTACCGCCCCGAACGGGAGGGGAGGAAAGCCGGGGGGGTTGTTTTAAGCGCGTAGTCCCGCCCCCCCCCTCCCACAGGCGGCTCCGTGGGGGGGGGGGGGGGAAAGGACACCGTGAGGGGGGGATGGGGAGGGCAGCGGGAAGGGGGGGAAAAAGGACACGGGGGAAGAGGAGAAGGGAGGGGGCGGCAGCTCCACGTACCTTTCTCTTCGGCATGGCTCCGTGTGTGTGCGTGTGGTGTGAGTGTGTGAGGGAGAGCGGAGCGCGCTGGGCGGCGTGAGGGGGCGGAGGGAGGCGGCGGAGGGAGGGAGGGGGAAGGTGGGGGGGGAGAGAGAGCCGGGCGCGCTGTGCGGGGTGAAGCGGTGCCGGCGGGTTGGCAGCTCGGTGCGAGCGGGGCAGGGGGAGGAGGAGAAGGAGGAGGAGGAGGAGGGGGGGGCTGCACCCCGTAGGTTTGCGGGGCTCGCGCTGCGCTGGGTGTTCCCCCGACCCCACTAATTGGAATCGGGTGTTTATAAAGTTTTATATAGAGCCGGACGCGGCCCAACCGGTTCCAGCCGGATCCCCGCCGCCCCGCGCGCCCATTGGCCCGCGCGGGTCACGTGGGGTGGGGCCAAAGGCGGGAGGGGGGGGCGAAGTGGATGGATATGGGGGGGGGGCGCGCGCGCAGTTCCCCCCCCCCCCGCCTCCCCTCAGCGCGCGCGCGCGCGGGGAAACCCTGTGGGGAGGGGGGGGGGACACGTGAGGGGAGGGAGGGAGGAAAAGCAAATTAAAAATGGGGGAAAAAAAAAAAGGTAAAAATTAGGGATGTAAAAATGTAAAAAAAAAAAAAAAAAAAGCGGCCGGAGGGGGAAAGGGAGATATTACCCCCCCCCTCGCGCGCAGGTGAGCGGAGCTGTTCGTTCAGCACCCTCTGGGATATATCAGGGTGGTCTCTCCCCGGAGGAATCGCCCAGAGCCCCCTTTTCCCCCCCTCCACCCCATCCTGAGATGGGGGGGGAAAAGAGTTGTATCCGGCGGCGCTGGAAGGAAAAGAAGGGGGGAAAAATATGTTAAAATGCGATAAAATGACGGTTAAAGGGATTAAGACAGGTGACCGATGGTGGTGCCAGGCGGCTCCAGGGAGTTGGGCTGCTCCCAGGAGGGGACATTCCTCTCACCTGGCAGGGCCACAGCCCACGTCCTTCACATCTAAGGATCTTCATCACGACTTCGTTGTGCCCCAAACTGCTTTTTAATTGAACCTCATCCCAAAAAACACCCCAAGGAACAGCCTTCCTCCCCCAGCTCCCTTCCCAGGCTTTTTCAGGCCTTGACCGCACATCTTTCCAGCCGTGCTGATTTTTTTCATCTTCACCCCATAAACACGAATTATGGAAGTTCAGTTCTCACTGACAGAAGCCTGTGGCTCTGTTCCCACAGATTCACTGGAAAGATGGACTCCTCAAACTCCCAAGTTTGCCTGGGTAACTTATGCCCACCCTCTAATACAGGCAGGCTTACAGGGGACATAACTGGAATTATATTTACTGGAATAACTGATGCAGTAGGATATACAAACTCAGGTAATACAAACCTTCTGCCACTGCTTGAAGGACTTCTCCTCCTCCCCTACTCCAGCAATGCCTTTTATAAAAGGGATTATTAAAACTTCCCCTACAAACCTTTTGTAAACCAGATCCTTCACTTACCACACCTGCAACAGTACTTTGTGGAAAGCCACCACTGTGGCTTTGGTCACCTGTAGAATCATAACACAATGGAAAAGGTTTTGTTTTTTTTTAAAGGCAAAAATACATTTTTTGGGTAGAAGAACCTCCCCATCAGCCAGGCAAAGGACAGTGTTCCATCTCGTGGAGAGCGCATTATTCCCAGAGTTTCCTGAAATGTGGAGAAAATACAGCAAAAGAAGTTTAAAAATCAACAGCTCCCATCATCTCAGCACATCTTTATCCAAATTCTGTTTGCTACTTACACAAGAGGTGGTACCTGCATGTGCAGCTTTACTCGGCCAAGCTTTGGAGCACCATCCAACTGCTCACACTACACTGTGAAAAGAACCTTCAAATCATTCCCAGGCTAACAGGAATCACATGAGGAGCCTGTCACAGGTTAAATATTATTATATTAGACCTGGATGCCAACTTCATCACACCTTAGAATAAGCAGCTCTATGTACTTTTAAACATTCAGCTCGTTTTTTAAAATAACTTTGGTATGAATATGCTTTATTCCTCGTTTGACAACGCAGTTATCCTCTTCACAATCACATGCCAAGTGCTCACTCTGCAGCACTTACAAGTCTTTCAAACCTGCATTTTCTAGTTTTCACCTGGAGGTAAAAAGAAACACTTTAAACCCAGCAATAGCTGGTACTGCTGCACCTGTGTGTGCATCAGGAACAACAACAACAACAAAAAATCCAGACATTTTCACTTATTTTGACCACGGGGACGGAAACCAGGAGAAATTAGAGATGGAAACAATCTTGGAAATCAGCTTGTCCAGCTCCCCGCCAATGGAAAACTGAGAACAAACAACACTCCACAGCTGCTCCGGCCACTCCTGCTAAAATCAGCCAAATAGCCCTTCTGAACCATTTTGGCTGGGGTCAGGTTGGGTTTGGCTACTGTATTCCTGAATTAAGCCCACCCATATTCCCTGGAACTCGTCTCTGGAGAGGGCTCAGAGGGGTTTGGCATACCGTAGCCATCACCTGGGTTTAGCTAACTTCTTTTCCCTTCTAAGCCATGAGGTTAATTCCCAACCAATCCTTTTTCCTTGCCTGCTCAAAGCCTTTCCCAAGGTCAGTTTGGTCCAACACCAGCATCTTCTGCACTTGAGTTTTCCCCACACTGCTCAGATGGATCACAGGACCTGGTGAAGCTTTGGAGTATTTTTTTCTTCACAGCAAGGCTGGCAACACCTTCTTTAGCTCTTTGGAAGCCAAGAGCAGATCTATCCAACCCAGCAGAGTCAGGTGGGGAAAAGACAAGATGCTATCCCAAAGCAGGCAGTGGGGGATGTCCCTGACACCAGGAATAACCCTCTCCCTGCCAGAAAGCAAGGCTCCCCTGATGGGACAGCAGAGGAAATCTCAACAGAAGATTCCCTACTGGAAAGCCATGGAAAGAATTCAAGCCCAGGACTGATTTAATGGGACTGAATTGGTTTGGCTGGGCCAATTCACAAGGAGTCAAACAGAACTGGAGGCTCATTGCAGTTTAACTTCTTGTCACCGAGGGTGCAGGTATTGTCTGCCATTGTGGCAGGGAGGTGAGACAGGACGGCATCACCTTCCTCAGCAGCATTCACAGCACTAGAGAGGGTCACAGTCCCTGTCCCTGCAGGGCCAGCGGGGACGGCAGGTCCTAGAGCAGCCTTGCACCCCTGCTGCAGGGCCACAGCGAGCCAGCTCCTCTGGGCAGCAGCTGCTCCCTCTAAAAGTTGTCTTCCTGAGGTAACCCAGCCCCTGTGTCATGCAGACACCGTACACAATCTCTCAAAGAAGTCTGCTCTCTTGTGCTCCAGTGCCTGCAGGAAGCCCTGGATCCTCTCCTCCCGCATGGCCGTGCATTTCTGCAGCAGAGTCCGTCGGCGCCGGGAGTCTCCGTGGGACGCACACCCTTCCTGCTGCAGCTTCCTTGTCACATAATCCTGATCCCTTTCCATCTGCTGTCGCCTCCTCTCCTCCATGTAGGAGTCTCTGGCCTTCTGGAGTGAAAAGCAGGGCAGTGTTAGCACCTTACCAGGCCTCTCAGCTCACCTGTGGCACAGGTGGGAGGCAGCACAGGCTCTGCTTGCCCATCAACCTGCAGGTTAAATGAAGGGTGGCTCTGGGACTGCCTCCTCCACTTTGAGGCTGCCTGCTTGATTGGCTATGAAAAATACAGGGATATCCTTCTGGACCTTTCCCCAAGACACAGCTCTGCTCACACTTAGTTAAAATAGATAAAGGTCACAACACGTTGTGGAAAACCCTCAGATATTGGAATCAGAGGAGCAGCCAGAAGAGAACATTTAAAGCCCAGACGTGCACACTGCTGTTCTCACCAGTGTCATTGCAGCATCTTTGATCCTGTTCCCCTGGCAGCTGAAAGGTTTTAGGGGATTCAGAACAATGATTTATAGGGCAATTCTTTGAGCAGATGATCAGGTATTGAGCTAATCAGCTTCAGAACAAAAGCAGGAATGGGCTCAGCATTCCCAAATGCCTGTGATCTACTAATGTACTGGCTTGAGACACAGCAGGATGGGCAGGAATAAGGCAAAGGCAGGAGCCATCCTTGCCTACCCTTCAAGTATTTGAAATCTTTTGTTGGAGAACATCACTTTCAGATTTCTCCTTATTGCACATGCCCTGGCCTGCAGCCTCCAACAACAAAAACACATCAGCAGCACGCAGGACCATTAAGCTTCTATTTTTAAAAACAGTTAAACTGGTCACTGTGACATAACCTGACACACACACACACACACACTTAGGGAGTGCTGGTGTTTCAAACAAGCAAGGAGAAATAATTACTCTAATGAGAGCCTGACTCACTGTTCCCCACACTTTCCCTGAGCCCAAGTCAGCCTATGCTCTGGCACTGGAGATTAGCTTTTGTTGTGCTGGGAATGAGAGCAGAAATATTCCCAGCCACAGAAACCCCACTGAATGGATGCACTCCAGGGCTGTAGCCCTGCTGATGTGAAACGCAGGGACCATCAGCCTGTTCAGCAGAAGCCTTCAACCCTCAAAGTGAAATTCTGTTTATTCACCAGAAAAGACTGGGTCTGACCCCTGCATGGGGCAGGCTGGGCAGAGAATGAATTCCGCATTCCAGAGAATGCAGAAACCTGCATTCTCTCCCTAGATCTACCAGGCACCAAAAGCAGGTTCTAGCTGATCCTGGGACTACCTGTTGAGCAGCAGGGTAACTGGAAAATTAGGATGGCAGCCATTAATTGTGATGTTGTTTGAGTCAATGGAAGGAGGAAATCTTTTATCAAATACTTCCTATTCAAGTTTTTTAATGTATTTTGTCACCCCCTTCCATCCAGTTGCCCATCTACACCCAAACTGCCTCGTGCATCCCAAATGCAGCAGCACATTCCCAAAGCAGTCACAGCTGCTGGAATATATCCTGGCTTCTCAGCAAGTCACCCCCTGGCTCCACCAGCCTCATTGACAGTAACCCTTCCACCAAGGGAATTTGTTTCATGAGATCCAGGTACTTTTGGCTTTCAAGATCACCTATTCTAAATGAAAAAAAAAAATCCAGCTCCTAAATCTCAGCAGTTCCTCTGAGGGATAAATCCTTCCTTTGCACAACTGTGAGGTCTCCCTTGAAACCTTGCAGCTTCAGATACTGCAAAGTGGGTCTTACAGGGAGAAAACTGACCAGAGAACAAATGTGGACAATAAGAAACCTTGATAATAGCATGGCATGAGCACATCCAGCCACAAACCAGGACTAAGAAAAGATGAGAATAGCTGGGAACAGAAGCAGCATTTGTTACCAGTCAGAAACCAGCACCAGGAGCAAAGTCAGAACAGTGACCTTACTGTTCCAGACAGAGGCCAAGCTCATGGCAATGACAAACACTACTGCCTTTTTTGCTTCCCTCTTCATGCAGAAGGTAAGCTGCCATTAGTTATACTAATACAATGAACTGCTGGTAGGAAAAGGGCAAACTTGGTGCAGGAATAGGAATAAAAGAGGTTAAGGACGTGGAGAGTTTGGATGCTGCCAGACTGACTGCACCTGATTAAATTCAGCCATAACCACGACTGGCTGTAATCTCTTTGACAACTCTCAGAGGTGAGCAAGGTCCTTGAAGGTAGAAAAGGGCAATATAATGCCTGTTTTAAAAAGAGGACCCAAATAACTAAGGAACAGACACACTCAGCAACCAGATATGGTGGAGGTTAAGAGTCACCACCCCAAGGTCCTCCTCCTGCCAATTACTGCTATCTCTGTTCTACAAGCTGCTGCCCCCCAAACTTCCTTATCAAGAGCTCCAGCTCCCACACTTGCTTTGCTTATAAATAGCCAGATTACTAAGTCACTATTTAGTTGGCCAGATTTATCTGAACCAGGTCAGGGAGAGCTCACAACAACAGATCTAAGAGGAGAGGAACAATGTCAATGGGAACAATCCCTTCAGCAGGTACATCTGGACCCGCCAGAAAGAGGACACTTGTCCACAGACTCACAGCTCAGGCAGCCCCACTTCAGCTCCCAGAAAGGAAACTCTAAACCCACTCGTTACAACCCTCAAAACAATGGGGGGTTAGAGGAAGAGCATGGAAATTCTCCCTGCTCGTTCCAGTGTGAGCTCAGCAGTCTTTGCTTAAGCCACTGATGAAGTGTTTGAGTCAAACTGGTTGTTTTCACCCTGTAGCAGATCAGGAGTCCTTACTTCTTGTGTGAGTTCTGGGACAGATATTCCAGCTGGGGGAATGAGCAATGAGTAACAGAGACAGTGGTGGCTTTAGACATTTTGGGTATTGCTGAAAGCAGAGGAGTCTGGCCACACACTAAGATGTTGTAACAAGCCACATGGGTACAACAGGAGAAGCAACACATCTGGCACAAGCTGCTGCTGCAACAGGATCTTAACTAACAATTCCTGTTCCCACTTTGCACCCTCTCACCTGATCTCCAGCTGTGCAGGTAGCACTTGGTGTTGGGCTTTACCTCCCTGGGGCTCCCTTACCTGTAAAGCACCGTAGTTCATCTGGAACCGAAGGATTGCCTCACACAAGTTCCAAAAGGAATATTCTGGCCACAAGACTGATTGAAACACCAGGCATGAATGGGATGTCTGCAGAAAGCAAGATCACCAACAATTCAATCATGGAGCAAGGGTAAAAAGTCATCAAGATGCAGCTCTGCTGGGCAAACTGTGCCAGTTTCCCCACAAAGGTTTTACCTAAGCTGTGTTATCAGATTCTACTTAAAATAAGTACCAGCCAGGAGAGTTTGAAATTGCACAATGCAGAGTCTTTCTAATTACTTTTTAATACTGGGACACTAGTCATCCACTCCTGAAAAGACATCAGAATTCTTTCTAATGCTGTGCTGGTCTTCACAGAGGTATTTTAATAACTTAAGCATCACAGAATTATAAAAACCCTAAAATAGCAACACTGGGGTACCAAAGTCTAAGGGAGTAATGTCCTGAGGATCAGGACATGACATTTAAGCCATTCTTCAAATGACATGGAGTGATACTCCTTACTGCCCACTCATGGCATTTAAACTGCTCCATGAAGCCAAGAGTTGTGGGGCACTGAAGATCCCCTCGAGCTGAACGACGAACCCTTTCAGGTTAAAGCCTGTTTTTGCCATCAGGCTCCTCAAAATTTCAGGTAAATGTGTTCCCATGGCCATTACCAAAAAATCTAACACTTAAAAGGACTCCTGTACCACTGAGAGGAGCAAGCAAAGTGTTATTTCATAGCACTGACATCCATTCAAGGTACAGGTGTGCTCAGAACTGGAGGGAGGAGAGGGGGATGCCTTGGTAGGTAACCACAACTCAGGCCTGAGTGCTTCTGAGAACTTGCCAATTAAATAATTTGGAATGGGAACATTTGATGTGGTTGCTTAAAGGCAATTGGGTTTTGGCTCCAAACTGTGTATGCAAAACAACATGTGAGCTTTAAGTGAAGCAGCTCGACTCAAATGTTCTCCACAAGCAGGTCAACACTGCCTGGCACAGGAGAGAGTGAAATGGAAGCAGCTTTGGGTATTTTAACTGCTAATACATGAACTTTTTATGCATTAGGAGCTTACTGTGTTTTAGCTTAGCAGCCCAGTCATGCTGATTTGGCTTTGCCACCCTCAGAACCTGTCTTGTGGCATCTTGTTTTATCAAGGAAGTCAAATAGACTCCTCAAACTGTGACAAGTCAGGCATGTACATTGTACATTACAGGGCTACACCTCCAGCTGACACATGACAAACACCTCTCCCAGGAATCTATAAATCCTTCCTGGGACTTCCTCATCCCAGGAAACATACTGCCAGGTTAAATTAATCAAAGCCAGGAATTTACCACTCAAATGAGGAATTACCTAAACGTGAGGAGAGGAGCAAAAGGATGAGCAATTCAGGATTTCCTTGACTGCTGCCACCTAGGCTGATTTGTGATTCATTATTAAGTGTTTTCGGGATGATACAATTTCAGATTTGTGCTGCAAGTTATTTTAGGCAAGAAACAGACTCCTCAGAGGTGCCCCAGCACTCAGTCCATGCAAGAAACTGCCTAATCCTTGGCAGAGAGAATTTCAGAGCCCTCATGTCAGCTCACACCTGGAGTCAGTAGAACACTAGCACTCTTTGAGGTAGAGATGGAATATTTCAAAGAGAAAGGAAGGACTTTACCTGCCACAGCAAGAAATCACTCAAGCGAACCTCTCCAGAGGTCCGGATCAGGAGGTCTGGGTCGGGGGAGTTGTTGGTGTACAGACACTTATCGAGCAAGGATTCTGACACATCACTAAAAGACAGACACATTTTATTAATTTATTATCCTGACCTGGTGGATGTGGCACTACTAAATCAGAATTGCTGAGGGGTTTTACATAAGCACAGGACCGCAGGTTAAAACTGGGTGGTGGAGCTGAACCACAGCCGGTCATCAGCTTGCTTCTGATGGACACTGCTGGCTGCTCCACAGGCTATTCCAAATGCTCCTTCAGCCCCCCCAGAGCATCCCCCTCCATTCTCTTTGAAACATAACACAGAGGTGGAACCAGACTGTGAGGATTTCCAGCTGGAGCAGAGCGTAACTACTCCTTCTCCTTCAGGGTGGAGGAACAGTGCACTATTCATGATTCATCTGTTGTTTGACCTCATAGCTAAGACTGTCAGCCAAGCAGCCAATTGTTGTGACATAAAATCTGCCTTCACATTTGAACTAACTTAAGACACAGACCCAATTTCTTGTCTGCCTTGGTTGTGTATCTATCCCCATGGCAACTGAAATAATAAAAACCAAACATTGCATAGTAACTTTAAGTCATTTGTTCCAGTCCTACTGGTTTAATGAGATATATCTAAAAGCCACTTGGCTTCTGAGAGGTTGCTCATGCAGTGTAGATGGCAAGACAGGCAGGATTCACCCAGGAAGCCTCACAGAGAAAGCCAAGAGTTACCTGGGTTCGAGCAGTCCTTGTTCCACCCCCCAGGCCATCTCCCTCACAGCATTGCTGATCTCATGTCTCGATGTGTATGCAAAGCAGACATTTAGAAAGCATCTGAAAAGAGGAAAAGATGTGAAAGGCTAATCCAAGGAAGGTCCAGCAGGTGACAGTTATGTGTGACTGTAGGACAAAGATGAAAAAAGAGGCGTAGCACGTCTGCCAAGTCTCAGCCTTCAGGAAGAAGAGGGAAGACGTGAGGTATCAGCAATTTAAACTGAGTGTTACTTACTTGTTGTAGTTCCTGGTTGCCAGCACAGCCTGGGCAATCAGCTCCTGAATATCCACGGGCAGGAGTGGCAGGTCCCCGAGGACACGGATACACACCCCGTGCTTCTTCAGGTTCTCCCTGCACCCAACAACGAGAGTGAGGACCACAGGAAACAGGGCAGTCTCTACTGCACAAGTGCCACATCTGCCCTGTGTTACATCCACCAGCAGCTTCAGTAAAACCGAGAATTAGAGAAAGGCAAAACCACCAAATGTTTTTCAGGTGTGCAAAGCTGGCTTGGATTGGATGATCCCAAACCATTCCATAGGGGGAAACTGCTCATTCCCCATACAAGTTCCTGAGGCACAGACATAACCAAAGGCCTAGGAAATGATCACAGATTAGGCACCCCTACCTAAAAGTTATAAAAATCCATATGGAAGCTTAGAATACTAACACAGACTCCAGGCACCTCTAACTAATCAAAAATTAAGACAACGCTTTGATACTTAATGAAAACAAGGCATCTGGCACTCTGGTACTAAATCAGCACAATCAGAAGCTCCTGCTTATCTGAATGCTGTCCTGTCCCCATGGTTTGGATGGGACTGTTGACACAAATCTGGTGTGGTGGGGGGACTGTGATGCACAGGAGCTCTACATCCCATCCAGGCAGGCAGAGCCCCTCCAGACAAATCTCTAACTGGAGGTGGAGAAGGTTTTCCTTCATTTAATCCATTTCCACAACTTGTAACATCCCTGTAAACATCTCTTCATCACGTTCTGCTTCAGTTGCACCCTGTGGGATACAGACAGACATGGGAGGACTCTTACTGTTCTTCCAGGAGGCGACTGAACTTCTGTCTTGCCAGGTCCATCAGTCCATCCACCTCCTCCTTGGAGCGTTTGAAGTTCTCAATGCTAAAGGCATAAACAGTCACCTCCTGAATGCCCAGATTTAAGCACCACCGTAGTGTCTGCAAGAAGACAAAACATAACAGAAAAACAGAAGTCAGATAAACAGACTGAGACAATCAGAGAGGCCAACAAGATTCAGCTTTTCCACTGTAAAACCCTCCTGTTGGTTCCCATGATGCCAAGACTGGATCAAAAGAAACAACCATCAAGCGCTGACAATGAAACCCACTAGATGTGAAATTCAGGTTCATTTTAAAGAACAGAAGGAAAACAGCACAGCCTGAGGGTGAGAATCCACCACAGATATGGGACTAATCCAGCCAGGGAAAGTACCTCTTGTAGGTAATGCTATAAATTTTATAGTACTGTACCTTTCAAAACCTCTTCCAACCTGTTTCACAGAAATAAAAGCTTCAGGATCTGTAAGGTAAATATTTTAACTGAGTATAAAACTGAGGGGAAAACAGCTGAATAGAATGACTCTGCAAGATAACAAAGAGAGGGGAGCTGAAGCTGTGAATCCTGATGACAAATATAAGCTGCAAGCCCAGGAGTGACTCTGGAGGTACCTCCAAGCACTGACTCCAGTGAAGAGAAGGAACACAAGACACCAGTCCAGCTGCAAACACAGCTCAAACCTGCCCCACAGCAAGGCAGCAAACACCCTTCCCACCTGTGCCAGCTTATCAAAGCCTTCTGAGTGTCCCTGCTGTCTCTCCACGTGACACTTCTGGGCGTAGCGGCGGTTGCCATCCATGATGAAGGCGACGTGCTTGGGCATTGGACCTGCCTGGAAAACAAGGAGAAACACAACAGACCTGAAGGGGAACAGGCATCTCAGCCACAGAGAGTTCAGCCTCACCGGTCCTGGCAGCACTGCCTGTTTGTAGGAGTGCAAGGGTATGAAATCTGCAGCTGGAATGAGTAAGGTGTTCATCTCCTCTTTGTCAACCCCAGTATGGGGTCTCCAAAAATATGTCAGTATTGACAATTGCCTAAACTAAAAAGCAAATTTGCCCTCCCTGTTTCTCTCACATGAGAGGACTGCAGTACTCAGGAGAGCAGTGCTGCCACAGCAACCTCTCTGCAGCCACAGGGGAGGGTGCACACAGTTTTCTGCTGCGTTTTTTTATACTTCAAGGGCCTTTTCACAGTTAACTTCAGAGAAAACAAAAAGAAGGTCATAAGACTCCCCTCCACAAAGAGGACTATTCCTTTCCACTGACCTCACTGGGTCTGAAGGGCAGCACCACCAGCCTCAAGCCTCTGCTGACCAAGGACAGAATTTTCCTAGAACTGGTGAGTTATTATTCTAATCCAGAGAAACTCAGTTTCATTTCTTAAGACTCCCAATCCAACCATCTCTTTTCTCTCCCTCCTTCCCACACCCTGCCTTCATCAGCAAGGGCACACAGCATGGAAGGCTGGGACTGTAAGCTCATTATTGGCAAGCTCTGCCTACAGCCTTGCTCTTTCTCAAGACTAAGCTTAAATAATCTCCCACCCTGCAATGCTGTTCAGGGATGTAGATCCCGTGCCAGCATTAAGTGCACCCTTGCCAGCAGTGCTCCCTTTCCAGAGACAGTTCCACCCTGAACCCTGGTGAACCTGCCAGTTCTTTACCCATCCCTTACCTTAATGATGTTGGCACAGAACCTCTCTATGATGGTCAGCTCGCCCTCTCTGATCCACGACATGTTTTACCCAGAGCTCCTTTTCCTTTTTCAAAGGGAAGATGAAAATAAAGGGGTTAAAGATAACTGTTTGAGCCCAAAGCAAACAAACCACCTTGAAAAAAATCAGCTTTGACTTGCTGTTCTGGAGCCCTTTATACTGTCTGCACAAGTCCTTTGATAAGCAGGCAACGGGGAAGCTCAGGAATGAGCTCTGGAATTTTCCAGCTGTGTCATCCAAGTGAATCCTTGCTGGTGGCAAGGAAAACCACCACTGAGACCTCCAGCCAAGCTGGTACAGACACACAATTTGGGTGCCACTCACAGGGTAGCATCAGCACAAACTGACTTTTATGAAGCCACAACCTGCACCACAACTGCCCTGTGCCCATGTCACCCACTGGTACTTCTTTGCCTTCACAAATAAAGAGCTTTGGCCTCTGCAGCTGTAAAAATATTGGGGTTTTTTTACCACAATACCTGCACATCAAATCCTAAGATGTGGTTTGAGCTAACAACTTTACTGAATTTCCAGGTTTCTTTAGGTCTCTCAGTCAGGAACACTGAGAGACGTGGGCACAGCAGCAACACTGGGAGAGCTGTGGGGGCAACAGCCCAGATCCCACCACCTGGAAATCATTCCACCCTCCAGGGGCAGAGGCAAATAATTACACCGATGGCATTATTGTTCCATATGGGCTTTCTCTGCCTCATTCCTCAGGAAGGGATCTCTACCCACAAGACATTAGGGCGAGGAACTGCTGAACCTCGGGCTGTTCTAAAGCTCTTAACCCTCCCCTTGCACAGCTCGGGCTGAGAACATCCCAACGCCAGCTCTGGCTGTTCATCAACCTTTTAGGGGCGATTTTACAAAGTCACCTTAAAGATAAACCGTCCCAGAGCGGCCCCTTGTCTGTGCCCCGGGGCAGAGCACGGCAGGGTCGTGACTCGCCCCCGTCCTAGCGGGGATGCCGCTACCCCCGCCTCCGGTTCCGAGCGGGGGAAGGACCGGCGGTGACTCAGCTCCCGACAGCCCCCCGGGCGAGGGGGAGCCGGGCACGGAGCGGCCCTCGGGCCTCCACCGGGAGAGCCCCCGTGGAACGAGGCTCCCCCGCGCCTTCAACCCCCCACCCCCGAGGGGTGTCCCGGTGCCCTCCCCCCGGTGCCCTCCCCGGTGCCATCCGGGTTCTCTTCAGTGGCCAGTTCCCGGTGCCTCCCTGGCCTTTCCTCCGGTGCCCGATTCCTCCACCCAACGTCCACCCGGTGGCCGGTTACTGCCCAGTTCCTGCCCGATGCCCGCTGCTCAGTCCCCCCCACCCCGATGCCCCCGGCCGGCCGGTACCTGCCCCGGTCCCCTCCCGGTGCCCGGTTCCCTTCTGGTGCCTGGTACCTTCTCCACTCCCCTCTCGGTATCCCGCCGGTGCCCAGCTCCTGCCCGGTACCGGTACCCTCCCCGGTTCCCTCCTGGTGCCTGCTACCTCCCCCGGTCCCCTCCCGGTGTCCCCCCTGACGCCCGGTTCCCTTCCAGTGCCCGGTACCTCCCTCGGTCTCCTCTCGGTGTCCTGGTAACGCCCCGGCCCCCTCCTGGTCTCGGCACCTACCCCGGCCCCCTCCCAGTTCTCCCCGATGTCCGGTTCCCCCTCGGTGCCTGGTACCTGCCCCGGCCCCCTCCCTGTCCTCCCGCGGTGTCCGTTACCTCCCTGTTTCCCCCCGCATTCCCGGTACCTCTCCCGGTCCCGTTCCCGGTCCCTGCCCCGCCGGTGCCCCCTCAGCCTCGGCCGGAGCGTGACGTGCCCTTCCGCTTACGTCACAGGTGGCGCCCCGGGCGGGGCGGGGCCGTGCGCATGCGCGCGGGCTGTGAGGGGAGGCCGCCATGGCGGGGGGGGGAGAGTCTTCCAGAGCCTGAGGGGCTCCGAGGGAGCTGGGGAGGGACGGGACACTGGGAATGGCTTCCCACTGCCAGAGGGCGGGGCTCGGTGGGATATTGGGAAGGAATTCCTCCCTGTGAGGGTGGGGAGGCTCTGGCACAGCTTGCCCAGAGAAGCTGTGGCTGCCACATCCCTGGAAGTGTCCAAGGCCAGGCTGGAGCAACCTGGGCTAGTGGAAGGTGTCCCTGCCTATGGCAGGGGGTGGGACAAGGTGACCTTCAAAGTCCTTCCCAACCCAAACCAGTCTGTGATCCCGTGGCAGGGCTGTGTTGGTTTTTCAGATACCCCAGTTCCCTGCCCTGACACCCGTTTTGGGGTCTGGGCTCCTCAACCCCAGGGGAGAAAAACAAGAGTAACCACACACACAGCATCACCAGCAGCCATTGCCCATGGTCTTTATTATTTTTATTTTTTTTCCCCAGACAACATTTTACACAGTTGGTACAAAAAAAAATAAATGAACAAAATAAAATGAACAGGGTGGAGGGGGGCAACCTGTGGCAACAGGAACCGGGGGAATCTCACTGTAGAGACTCCAGCAGGGAATCTCTTTGGAAAAGTGTGAGTTACTCAGGGGTCACCCTGAGCCTCACACACACACAGCCACCCCGATTCATCCCCTCCCTCCCACCCAACTCCATAAAACTTCACGGGTTTGACACAAACTTTGGTTGCTAGCAGTAAACATGGGTTACATTCTTCCGTCTCCTCGTGGACAACTTTTGGGGGACTCGAGGCTTTTCGCCCCAGGGCAAGACACCCCCCTCCTGAGGGATATCTTTATTTTATTCCTCATACATTCAAACACTCCCGTGTCACAGCAGGACCCTGAGCGTTGCCCCATCCCCTCATGCATAGTGCCCAGCATGGGCAAGGGTGGGTGATGATGCAGCAATTCAGTTAATTATTGTCAAAGATAACGGGAAGAACCACAATGGCAAACGCAAGGAGATGATGATGATGAGAATCAATCCCATCTTTCTCCAGTGTGGCTTCCCCTTTGCAGATTAAAAAATCCCTGTTTTCTTGGATCCCGGCACCGCTCTGGCCCCGGGGGAAACCTGAGTGATCCTCTATTTGCTTTAGCCCAGGACAGGGATGGTTACAGAGCTCATACCTGGCAGCTCTATGTGGGAGAGCAGATCCCATCTCCCTGGTCCATAACCTATTAGATCATTTGGCTATTTTTTTTTTTTAATTTTTTTTTCCCTCTTATTTTTGTAAACAATAATCAAGGAGAATACTGAGAGAAAATGGAAAGATTTACAGAGGTATTTACACACACACACACTAGACATCTAGCAGAAAAAATCACCAGACCATTAAAGTGGGAGCAGGAAGGAGGGGGGGGGGAAGGTCCTACAGGATTCTTGAGGACAGATACAGGAATTAGGGGGGCAGCAGTTTCCCTGGCACAGCTGAGGTGCCGAGGGGAGGCCAAGAGCCCCCCGCCAACGCTCTATTGCATTTACCCCGTCAGACTAAAGCTGTTTTCCTGAAGTAGTTCTGTATAGATCTCGTTGCTAGCCAGGAACTAAAAGTCCTTTCCCCCCACCCCTCCCAAGAAGAGACCACCACCTCACCATAAAACTACCGGAGCAAGGCAGGGAGCAGCTGGGGAGCCGCTCTCCATCCCCCTCAATGCCCACGTGCCGGGGGTCACCGGGCTCCAGCAGCCTCAGCAAGTCCCCCTGGTGACCCCAAACCTTGAGGATGGAGTCAGTGCTCCCCACCTGACCCAACCCTGCTCTACATCTAAACCTATTGCTACTAAAAACCAGCAGAAACTGCGCCCACGGCCCGACACCGGCACGGCGAGATGCCCTCCCTGGGAAGGCTGCAAAGTGGAGTGTTAATGCCCCAAAAACTGGCATCCAGAGTTTCCCCCAGCCATGGTGAGTCAGCATTTGAGGGAAGCCGGGAAGGGAGTAAAATACGGAGCAGTTTCACCTCCCTTGGACTTGGAACCAAGTCCCTTGTCCCAGAGGGTCACAGCCAGCCAGCCCTCAGCTCAAGGCAGGGGATTGAGGGATTGAGGATAACCCTCAGTCTCCCAACACCCTACTGGCCACTGTCTGCTCTTGCCATGTTCCCCTGAATGGGGCTGGGACCCCCTGAATTAGGCTGGGCCCACCATTCTGGCTTTCCAACCCCCAACCACACGGCACCAGCCTGCTGGGAGCCTGTGTGACACCCCAGCCCGTGGGCAACAGGAGGGCTCAGGCACAGGGTGGGCTGCAGTGTTCCCATTGGGATGGTGGGGAGGGGGTGTATGAGCATAAACAGGAGAGAGAAACAGAGGACAGTCCTCAAAAGCCACCAGGCTGGGAAAAACTCTGGAGCTGGGGAGCCGACATGGGCTCTAGCAGCTGTTCCCTGCCCCATGGCACTGCCTGGCTTCTCCATCCTCACACACAGATCTGCAAACCCAAATTCCTCCATCAGTGCATGGGAAAGGGAGAGAGACTATTAAAATACAGTTAAAAAGAAAACAAATCCCAAACATACCAAAAAACACAACTGAAAAGCTCGACAACACGTCAGCCCACCTAGCAAACATGCAGTGAGGTAGATCTACACTTCCAATACAAACTTCATCACTTCTTTGTGCTGTTAGAAAAAAACCCCTCCTCTCTGTCCAGCACTGGGCTACAGAGGCATTTTATCCCTGAGATTGCTCGAATACCTGAGAATAAGTTGCAGGAATTATGTCCTTTTTCTCTCTCTTTTTTTTTTTTCTTCTTTTTCCTTTTCTTTTCTTAAAGATTAAAATACAAAAAAATACAAAACCAGAATATTTATATTAAAAAAAAAAAAAAAAAAAAAAGAAAAGAACAAACCCAAAACAAAAGACGACAAACAAACCCAAAGATACGTCATTCACGCACGTCCTAGTGCAGGTTTCACTTGGCCTTGGCTTTGGCACGGCCTGGGGGGGCTGCCCTGGGAGAAGGGGTGTCCACCAGGGCCAATAAATAAAGGCAAGACTTGGGGGGGGCCATGGGGAGGGGGGACAGCAGCCACTAACCCGGGGACACCCTTGTCCTCTGTCCCTGGGGAGGCTCAGGAGCCGTCGGTTTTTGGAGTGTGGGATGGGCAGGAGGAGCAGAGGTGTGTGTTTTTCCTGTGTGGGTTTGATCCAGAGCCCGTGGGAAGATCCAGTCTGGTGTCTGGAGCAGGCCATGGCTGGATCTATGTGAGCCCTGGGTGGGATGTGTACATGGGTTTTCCAAAGGAAATGCTGCCAGCAACATTCCCGGGATCTGGTCCTGCCCCGTGTCCGGTGCCCAAGGCTTAACAAAGAGTGTTCCTGTTCCATGAAGCCCTCCCACTCCCCAGCTCCGTGTTCCAGAGGCAGGGAGAAGCCTTAGAGGGGAAGAGCTGGCTGCATGAAACACCTTATGCTCTCTGGGCTGGCACTTGGGAGGGACTGGGGGAAAAACAAGTGGTTTTCTTTTGACTTGGTCTCCCCCTGTCCGCAGCTCACAGCCCATGAGCAGGTGGTGTTGGTCTGACCCTGAGGGATGATCCATTTCCTCCCGGGCTGAGCCCAAATCTGGGCTCTGCTGGTGTCAGCAATTGAGCAACCATGGAAAAACTGCAAATCCTCACACTGCCCTGGGAGTGAGAAGCCACGAGGAGCAGAGGGACCCATGGGACCGGCCCATGGGCATCTCCCTGGCACTCCACAGCCAGCCTTTCCCCTCAGCCTCCCTCCCTGGGGCAGGGCAGGAGCAGGAGTGGGTTCCCTGCAGCTCATCCAAGCTGTGCCAGAGCCTGTTTGAAGCTCAGGAGAACAAGGAGCCATGAGCTCCTCCCTGTGATGTGGCTCCTCTGCTCCTCCTCCCTGAGACCCTGCTGCCTGGCCTAATTTAGGAAAAGAATAAAGATGGATCAAATATGTTCAGGTTTTTTTAGCTGGAAGGGGTATGTTGGGTGATGCCTTCCCCTATTTTTGAAACAAGCCATCCTGATTAAAGTAGGGCTTTTCCCAGCCTGGGAACAGGGGGAAAATGTCTGTGCAGGGACACCGGGTCCCTGCTGTCTGCCCTCCCCAGTCCTTCACCCTGCCCTCCCTCCTCTGAGCCCCCACAGCTGCCCCTTGCCTTGCCAAAGCCTTTTCATCCCGGTGGAATCCCCCCTCTCCCTGCCACCCACCATCATTCCCGGGTCTCAGGGAGGAGGGCCGAGCTGTGCATGTCCTCCTCCTCTCGGAAGTAGGCAGGTTTCCCCTGGGAGCTGGGGGACTGCTGTGCTTTCGCGGGGCAGTTGGCGACCATGTGGCTGATGCTCTGGCAGAAGTGGCACTTCTTGGGCTGTGGTGGGAGCTTGCACTCCTTGGCGTGGTGGTCCAGCCCGCCGCAGTTGTAGCATCTGTGTGAGGGGAGAGATTCCAGGAGGAGAAATGAGGTGGGATGTGCCGTGGCCGTGCCCGGGACCGATCTGGCTTCACAGCCAGAGCTGGGCTTTAAACAGCCCGGCTGCTGCAGGGATGTGGGCTCGGCTCTTTGGGGCCGATGGTGGCCCTGGGGTTTGTCCCTGCAGAGCCTCAGCTCCAGCAGGGCCAGTTTGGGCTCAGTGGTGCTGCTGGTACCCAGGAGATGGCAGCAAACCCCTGCACCAGAACCGCACACGGGGGACAAAAATCGGTACATCGGGGGCTTCCACCCCTCTGGCTCCATCAGGATTCTGGCTCCTGTGTCTCCAGACCCCACTCCCAGGGTTACACAGCCCTCAGAACTTGCAGGGACCATGGCCATCAGTGTAGGGACAACCCAAAAGGTGGCTTCTCGCCAGGCTGTACCTTCCAGCCCCCATCCCACGGGTGCCACCTTCACACCAGAGGCGTGTGGGCAGAGGGAACTACATTGTGTCCATTTCACATCCTGCATCCTTGTAGGATGGCCACAACCCTTTCCTCTTTCCTTTTCCTTCCCAGTTCCTTTCTGATTAGTTTATGAGAACAGCGGAGTGGGGCAGACAGCATCCACTGGGAAAACTGGGATGAGGCATCTCCAGGAAGCCGAGATGGAGAGGATGAGAGAGGAGAGGGGGAGATGAAGAGTTGGCCAGAAACTCGCCCCAGGGCTCGCAGCCTCACCGTGGGAGATGCTGCCAGGACGTCCGGCTATTTCCTTCCCACAAGGAAGGGTTGCTCTTGGAGAAAATTACCCCTGCCCAGCACGGCTCCCTGAGCCGAGGGGAGCGGCCGCCTGGGGTGTCCCTGACCTCTGCCCTTCCCTGCTGCTTCCCTGCCCTTTCCCCACCGAGCTGCATCTGCCACTCATTAACTACCAAAGGAAGCTGCTTTCCCAGAGGAAGGGTCGCTGCCCACCCCACCGGACTCGTGCCCATCCCCAGGGTACCCAGGCAGCTCCTGATCCTGCCCGGGCTCAGCCCTGGATCAGCCCTTACCGGTCTCCTTTGGATCTGCGTTTCTGGAGGCTCTTGCCCTTGGGCCTCCTCTCGCTGCCGATGCAGAAGACGCCCCCCGGGCCGGTCACCCGGATGGACTCCAAACCTTTGGATGACTTCTTGAAGGTGAACTCGACAGCCTCGCCCTCCTTCAGGCTGCGGAAACCCTCCATGTGGAGCTTGCTCTGGGAGGGGAAGGATGGGGGTCAGCACAAAGCTGGGGGTGTCCACTGGGCACACGACAAGTCCCAGCCCAGCAAACACCTCCTGTGGCACAAGAGCTGCCAACATTCCCCTGTGCCTGTCACTTGTGAGGGGACAGACACTGAGGATCAAGCTCAACCAGGCACCTTCATCTCCCTAAAATGTCTGGAGCCCTGTTTGATAACACAGAGCATTCAGTGAGCTCAGACACCCGGCTGAGTGGGGCTCACTGGTTTAAGGGCCAGCAGAGACAGCTCAGACACAAATTTCAACAAAATATTGGCTGTCAGCGCTGTAAAACAACTCCCTTCTCCCACCCAGCCCCGTGCTGGGAAGCAAGAGCTGCTCCTGCACCTCCAAAACATCATTTTAAAAATACAAAAGGATCTCGAGGCTTCGCACAAGCATGGTCATGGCAGGACCCACAGTAAAGCCAGGAGGCTGGAAGCTGGCACTGCCAGCCCCCTCACTGCAGCTCACCTCAGTTCAAGCCATTTAATCACCTCCAATAATTAATTAAGCAGCCATTTGGCCCGGGATTACAACTGCTGGGAGCTTCTCCCACCATTCCCAGGACCCCCTCTTATCCCTCCCAGGATCACCACAGTGGTCATCACAATGCAAGTCAGAAAGACCCAGGCTAGGGAGGGGGTTGTGGGATGATAGGAAAATCCTCTCCACTTTCAAGAGCTCTGTCCATTTTAGCAGAACAAATCCCTAAGGAGCCAAGCTGGGCAATGCGGGCGACAACTCTTAACCCCCTGTGCCATGAGCATCACTGCCAGCTCTGCCTGAGGGCCACTCAGGCAGCAATCCCGGGCAGCAATTCCAGCACGGCATTCCCTCAACTCCGTCAGGCAGCAGGAGCCCAAACGACCACGACCAAAAGAGTTAAGGGGATTTGCTGGCGGAGGGAGGAGCAGCTCCAGCGGGCTGGGGATTCCCAGCAGAGCCGGCGCCAAACGCCTGCGCGGCTGCGGCAGGACCCTGCATTTATGAATGGAGCATCTCCCCCCATTCATGGCCCGGAGAGTTCCCGTCACGTGGGGCCGTGCTCGCCCATTCTTCCCACACGGAGCCTCTGTGTGAGCGCTGCCCGGGACAGGCAGGCACGGTCTGTTCCCATCTGCACCCCAAATCTCACCAGGACCCACGGGGGAGCACCCCATGTAAAAGCAGAGAGGGAAGGAACCGAGTTGTTGGGTTTTAGGATTGAATTTTTCTTGGGGGGTTCTTGCAGGATGTCCATGGGCCTGTGGGGGAAGTGGTAACGCAGCAGAGCTCGAGGAACAACCCTTGAGACCCTTTTTTCTGCTGTTTCCCCCCTTTTCTGTGCCTGGTGGACCGATTCTTCATGGGACAAACCCCATAGGCTGGGCCAAGTCACCCTTGCCTGCTGGTATGGGATCCAGAGCAGGCCAGATGGGATTGCCCTTTGCTCTCTGACCTGCTCCTGCTCCCAAAAGGGAGAATCATACCCTAAGCCATGAGGTCCCCAATGACAACAAGGACATGACAGGGTCTCATGGCCACCTCTGCCCACCCAGGGCAGTTCCAGCACCACCTACCACTGGCAAAGCCCCTGCCACGCTCACAGGGGCACCCAACCACTGCTCCCCAACCCCAACCCAGCTCCCCTCCAGTGCTGAGCATCCCCCCAGCAGGAGCTCAGTGCCCAAAGCCTCGACCAGCACATCAGAGGAGATGCCTCAGCACCTTGGGGTCAGTCACCCACCCTGCCCTGTCCTGTCCTGTCCTGTCCCCGGCATGTTAAGTGGTTTGGGCAACAGGAGCTACCACAGATGGGGAATTTGCCCCAATCCAGCAGCAGCCACGGGGTTTTGGGAACCAGGGGGGGGCTGAGCATCATTCCCTGGAGGCCGGGGGACAAGACCAGCCACCTCCTGTGGCTGCTTTCGGGGTGTTTACAGCCCCAGCTGGCCCAGCTGTGTTTACACTGCAGGGATGAAAACTCCCAGGCGCTCTGGGACAAAGCTGAGCCGTGGCAGGGGGGACCTTGGTGCACAGGGCTGGGCCCCCCCAGCTGAGCCCACACCTTGGGCACCATCGCCCCGGTGCCAGGATCCACCCCTGTGGATCCCCAGCTATTCCGAGGAAGAGGAGGGCTGGGGCAGAAGCTGCTGCAACATGACGGGGGAAGCGATTTATTTTCCGGGAGCGGGCGAGGATGACAACCACCCCCCCAGCCCCCTCTGCCAAAAGGCCAAAGGAAACGCCCTCTCCCCAGGGGAGGGGGGGGGACAGAGGCTGGGGCGCCCCAGCTCCCCCCCCCTGCTGCAGCCTTTTGATGTGAGCTGCAGAGTGGCTGGTGGTCCCTGCGCATCCCCCCTGCCCCCTTCCCAAAACACACACATTGCTGGCATTCCTCTGTTATCAGATAGGTAATCAAACTGCAGCCCATTGAATTAGCTGCATACCTCCTGCATCTGAAAGGAAGGGGCCCAGAGCCCCTGTCCCACACCACACACAAAGCCGGAGCCTTCCCAGGCCTCCACACACCCACACCCCCCCCCCAAAAAATAAAGAGAGGAAGGGGGGGATTGGAGCGAGCCGGGGATGCTGGGGATGAGGGGGAGCGCAGGGGAGGGCCAGGGCCGGGAGCCACCGGCCAGCGAGAACAAAGGGCCGGCGGCGGCCGCGCTCCCGCTGCCCAAATTCCAGGAGTTCCAGGCCTCGGCGGGGGGAGGAAGGGTGGCCGGCATGGCCGCGGCCCCTCTGACCCCCTCCAGCCCCTCCACACACCAACCCTGCGTCCAGCTCACCCGCTGCGGGAGAACTGGGGCTCACCCATTGGGTGCCAGGGTTTGGGGCCCGGGTCCCTTGGAGGAGCTGGGGGGTCAGTCTTGGGGATATGGTTTTGGTAGGGGGGGTATAGGGTCACCCTGGGCTCGGGATCACAAAGCAGTGCCATCCCAACTGTTTTAAAGCACAGCCTGGTGCAAGGATGTCCTTGTCATCATTAGGGCCTGGGATTAACCAGCAGGACAAGGAACAGAAGCAGAGCTGGAGCACCTTCCACCAGTGCCACTCCCCCCGCCAAGGCACCCCTTCGCCAGGCATCACAGCGTGCTTTTCCACCCCAGGATCCACCCAAAGCATCCAAGGATGCTTTTCCACCCACCCTTTTCCTCCCATCCCGCACCCCGGTAGCTGATTTACGGCAGACAAAGACGCAGCACGTGAGCGGCCGAGAGCGCTGCCCACCCCCGCCCTCCACGGCACTGGGTGTCCCCCACACCCCCCCTGCACGTGGGTGCCTTCACCCCTCCTCTTCCTCCACCCAACAAATCCCTCATCACGGATCCCAGATCCCTGTGGAAGGGGTGACGCCACAGAGCACCCCAAATCCAGCCGCTGCCCCCCAAACTGCCGGGCTCTGGTTCACCCCCACCCCGCCGGGCTCCGGAGGGGCTCGGCCGGCCCCGGGGTCACCATTGTCCCTGCGGCCTCCCCACAGTGACACAAGGGGACGTTTATTCCCAGCCAGCCCCGGCCACTCAATCAAACCATCTTTGTGTCCCGCGGGGCCTGGGGCGGAGCGGCCGCTGCACCTCGGCCCTCCAGCAACGTTTAAACTGAGACCCTTTGGAAAACAAGCCGGGCTGGGATGCTGGGATAAGAGTGGCTGTGCCAAGGGCACGTCTGGGCCCGGCCCAGAGCATTTTGGGGGAGCCCAACCCCACTGCAGTGCCTCAGTGAGCTGAGACACCTCACTCTGCAGAGGAGGGTCAGGAAAAACGGCCCAGGGATTGCTGAGCCCCCAGGAGGCCTGTGCCCCATCACTGTGGGTACCGCGTTGGTGGTGACCTCTGCATGGCACAGCTCGATGGCAAACAGCCCCCAGAGCAGGTTTTGGCCCACATGGAGTAGTGATTCAAGCCCTGGGACAGCAGGGCCAGCTCAGCTCCCCACCACTGGCCACAAGGCCAGCAGGGAAATGTCCCTTTGCCTTCCCAGCCTGCGCCTGGATCCATCCCTGAGCAAAGCCTTTCCTTGTCTCCACATCACACAGCAAATCTTTTCCCGGTGCCAGAAGCTCCAGGGGCTGGTTTTGGGCTCGCACACGTAGGGGGCTCAGAGCAGGAATCATCCCAGTCCCTTCCTGCAGCTCAGACCCCCGTGGGAGCAGCCAGTGGATGCTGCTTGGGAATGGGGGTCCTGCCTCAGCTCCAGGAGTTGGTGCAGAGATCAAGAGGGAGTTGGGTGTGAGAGCCCTCGGGAGGAGCACGGGGGATTTAACATTAGCAGATCTTTCCAGTGCCTCCTTGGTGCAATATCCCTGTTTTCTTTTTTCCCCCAGTTCAAGTAAAATCAAAATAAAGCCATTTTCCTGCCAAAGTAACTATGTTTGCTCTTAATTCTCCACCATAACCCAGTAAAATTTAACTCTAAGTACCAATTTTGAGGAAAAAAAAAGAAAAAAAGAGCATCTACCACAGAGTTTAATCCATCAGTTTCCTGTCCTAAATCCTTTTAGCTCCTCTGGCTGTATTTTTCCCCACCAAAACCCTCCTGCGCTTCACAGGGGCAGCTAATTGGGATCAGGGGCTGCGTATTAATTTTGTGCTCCCATACTAAAGCAGGAACGCGGCCGGGAGCAGCGGCACATCTTCCAGCGGTGATTTCGGCTGCAATCCCGCTGATTCTTAGGTGCAAGGAAATAGGGAAAAGGAAACGTCGGAGCTGGACCTGGGAGCGGCAGGGACAGAGGCTCGCCAGGGCAGCAGCTCCATCCCAGCCCTCCCCACTCCATCCCGGGAGCAATCCCATTCATTTGGGCCATATTATCTAAGAAACCATTCCAGGGTGTTTTCTCTCCCTGGGGCAGGGAGGGGGAGCTGGGGGAAGGGATGTGCCTGCGGCCATCAGTTAATCTTTAGACAGAGACAGGAGGCTTTTTTTTTTTTTTTGTGTGTGTGTGAGCGTCTTGAGGGAGTTTCAGGGGTGGAATAAAGCAGCTCTCTTTCGCTATTTCCCTCAGAATTCGGCGCACGAGCGGTGCAATACAATTCTATTCCAGCGGTTATTTAAAAAAAAAACCAAACCACAAAATAAAAAAAAAAAAAAAGAAATTGCTCCTATCCCTCTCCCCCTTCAGAAGCAGAGATTCCAACGAGCATTTCTACCCCTGGGGATCTCTGGAGGGGGGGGCTTCCCTCCTTATTGCAGGGGGGTTGGACTAAATGACCTTTAAAGGTCCCTTCCAACCCAAACTGCTCTGTGATTCCATGTTCTCTTCCCGAGGGACGTGTGTAACCCTGGTGCCCACCCAGCTCTGTGGGTGACCCTGGTCCCGCAGAGCAAACACGGGTGTGATGCACACGAGAAAGCAGGAAAAATGAGATCCTGCCCGTGTCCCGTGCCTCTGTGAGCATCACAGGTCCAACCCTGACTCAAAGATTCCCCCTTTCCTTTGCTGCCCCCCCTCCAGCTCTGCAGAAACCAAACCCTTCTGGTCAGATCCTGCCCCAACAGGGGACCCCAAGGGAAGGCTGGCCCCTGCTCCCTGACAGAGAGGCTGCCCCTTGCTCCCCTGCCTTTGCTCTCCTGCACAGTCAGGGATGGAGCTCCCTCCAAACACGTGCTTTTTTTTTTTTTTTAGGACCTCACGTCATGCTCACGTGGATTATTATTATTATTATTGTTATCGTGGCCACATGCAGGCAGATGGCAGGAGCACAGGTGGGTGACAGCTCAGGTCAGCTCGGCCAAAATCCACGTCCAAGGAGCTGCCATCCCCCTCCATCCCACCCCTGCCCAGCTGAGTGGAGATGGAGCCCCTCCACCCACCCTGACCCCCACGGGGCTCCCGGGTCGGCAGCACCCAAGGGATCACAGGGGGACTGAAGTCTCTCCCGTGCTGGGATGTGCCCAACTAGTTCCACGCTGCCCTGGGCACTCGGGCAGGGCAGTAGTGCCACACCCCAGCAGGTCTAACCATGGGCACAGCAAGGACGCACAGGACCAGAGAGACACCAGCAACCAAACACCCTGCAGCCACAGCAGCCACGGGGTCCCAGCAGTGCCCAGCAGCTCTTCTTGCTAAAATCATAAGGAGAAACGAAAAACCCACCTGACTGCCTTTATCAAGGATTTAGACCTGCTGGCTTAGAGAAACACTTGGAGACAGGGAGCCAAGCTATGGAGAGCAGTGATTCCCAGGGGTTGGACAGCCCCTTCTCCTCTCAGCTGGGCCCCATCCCAAAATCCCAGCCCTGCTG
This sequence comes from Pipra filicauda, assembly GCF_003945595.2. NCBI lineage: Eukaryota > Metazoa > Chordata > Aves > Passeriformes > Pipridae > Pipra > Pipra filicauda. Next base: position 700,021 of record NW_024104331.1, read on the forward strand.
GTCTGTGTTCACTCCTCCAGCTCCAACGAGCAGCAGCAAGCCTTGGGGCCACAGGGTGCCCCAATTTTCTCCTCTCCCTCTTTCCAGGCTGCCTTCCCTGGCAGCCCCAGACTCCTTTAAGGGATGCCCAAAGCCCAGGAGCTGCATCCCGAGGGGACCACTGCAGCTTTAGGGTCTTCACCATCACCAGCCAAATTTCTGCCACCTCAAGACCCCCAACCCCTTCACGGGTGCTGCTCAGCCCTTCACCTCTCTGGGACGACCTGCTCTGCTCCTCTGTGCTTTATCCCCTCTGTGTCCTCACAGCCCCCAAATGAATCCATCTCCAGTGTCCAGGGGAGGCATTTGAACCCAAATGCCTCATTTTTAGCTCACAATGCGAGGGAAAGGCAGCCCCGAGGAGCCCTGTTAGTCTCCTGTCCTGCCGAGATTTTAATCTCTTTGTGATCAGATAAAGGCAGAGGGAGATGGAGACGCGCTCCCTGCAGAGAGGGGCCATTCAGACCTGGTTCCTGTAATAAAGTGATTTAATAGATCTAAAGAGGCCAATTCCCTTCTTTCTCCCACAATTACTTCCTGTGGGTCATCATTCACATATGTAAATGAAGAGGGGAAGGCTCGGGGATTTGGGGGCTCTGGGGTGCTAAGCCCCAGAGGCCGGTTTGGGGTACCCTGTGTGGAGCGGGCAGTGGGTGCTGGGCAGGGCACTCCGAGCCCTGAGTGCTGTCCCCTCTGGCTGATCTTGGCTTTTGCCCTCCCAGTCCTGACTCCCTCCCCAGGGAGTGGACGCCGGCTCCCGGGAATCGCCCGGATGCGGGATGGGGAGAGCATCGGCAGAAGGGCCCGATTCCCCGAGAGCCACCCAAAATCAGCGAGGCTGCGGTGGGAGCCTGAGTTTGATCCCTCTGCAAGAAGGAACCAGGGCTGAGCCAGGGATGCTCGGCAGTGGGAGAGCCGCCGGCATCAGCTCTGGCTGATTCACTGCAGGAGAGCAGCAACTTCGTGCCACCAGCGAAGTGGGGCAGGAGGCAAAGCCCAGCACAGAGGGGAAAGATTCTCCATCAGCCCAAAGCTGCCCCGATTCTGCTGGTGCAAAACCCCACGCTGGGACCACCCTGCCCTTCACTGCAGCAGGGGAACCCCCCACACCCTTTACTACTCAAAATAACCCGCTTTTTCCCAGTATTCCTTGTGTTTCCCAAATGCTGCAAACCCTGCACATGGGACCCCACGGTTCCCCCAGCCCTGGAAAACGGGGGGCACCGGGAGGCTGCAGCTCTCCCCGGGCAGTGGGATGCTCCCGACAGAGACACCCCAGTTAATTCTCTTTTCCTGCAGGAATGTGAGCAAAAGCAATCAGGAAACCAGACTGCCTGGGGGCAATAAACCCCCAGGAGAAGGGCGGGAGGCTTCTCCCCAGGGGCACTGGGTCCCGCTGTGCTACATTGAGATGCAAAGACCCATTTGCTCTCTGGAGAGCACCAGGATCTGGTTTTCCCTGGCCGATTTGGAGCCCTCTACTCCAAAACCATCTGTGTCCTGGCCTGGGATAGTAACTCCTAAGAAGGCACTTGGCCCACACCACAGCTGAGGGAGGAAGGATTTGCATCTCCCCTGGTCATCATTTGCTTGCCAAGTCACCATAGCCCTGCCCTGGAGCATCCACTCGTGGGTAGGGGGTGAGAGATCACTAGGAGCTTGTTGCAGCCCGGAGGCTCAATCCTGCACCCCCAGATCGCAGGATATACCCAGCTTGGGGGGATTTGGGCCCACGGAAAGCAGCAGTCTTTGAAGGCAGCTGCTCCAGGGGCTCCCTGGAGCCAGCACCATCATGCTCCTCCACACCCACCCCTGTTTGCTCCAAAAACACCCGAGCCCCCTTCGCTCGTTCTCACTCTGCTCCCCAGCCCCACGGCAGTTGTTGTCCACACTCAGGGGGCACGCTCACCCCACAGACCCCCGTCCACACGAGCCGGTGCTGAGCCCCACATCTCCCTCCCAGTGCTGGCCCCGGTTTGGGCACCATCTCCAAACCCTTTCCCCAGCCCCTGCGCGGGGTCTCCCGGCAGATCCTCCCCCGGGAGCCGGGGCGGGGGGTTCAAGCAGCTGCAGCCCCGAATCCACGACTTCCCTCGGCGCAGGGTCACCGACACGCGTGGGTCTTCCCCGCTCAGCGGGGTCAAACCCGGACACGAGACTGTCACTGTCATACAGGATCCAAAGGGACACACACCCGGCCCCGCACGCCTTTGTGCCACCCGCGAGCGGGACAAGAGGCGCGGGCAGAGGTTCCCCCCTCCCGGGGATGAGCTCCAGCGGGGGAAAGCGCAGTCCCGCATCCCTGGGAGCGGGTACCGCGGGGAAACCGCCTCTTCCCCGTGTCCCTCCACGGGGCGAGCAGCGTCCCCGCTCCGGCACGTCCCGCCCGGCCCCGCGGGCACCTGCTCCCCTGGATCCGGCCCCGAGGGGCTCCTCAGGGAACAACGATGGGAAAATTAAATCGCTCGGGATCAGCTTACAGGGTCGGTCCCCGAGGACGAGCCCCGGGCTGCGGCCGTGCCTGCCCTTCCACCCGCTTGGCTCCGGGGAAACCCGCCCCGGGCGACCACGGCTGGACCCCGGGCTGGGACAGGGGATCCCCGGCCTCGCGTGGGTGCGGCGGGGGGGTCCCCATCCCGCCTCGCATCCTCCGGAGGGTGCTGGGGGCTGCACCCCCTTCCCTCCCCACGCGGGTTCCGGCCCCGTACCTGGTGCACGAAGACATCGACGGGAGAGTCCAGGGTCGCGCCGCCCTTGGCGGTCATGGAGAGGAAGCCGAAGCCCATGCGGACGTTGAACCACTTACAGATGCCGGAGCCGTGCAGTGGCTGGGATTCGTTCTCGGGCTTGGGCGAGTCTCCAGCCGGCTCCTCGCCCGGCTTCGCACCTGGCGAGAGACCCACGGAGCCGCTGAGCCGCGGGGCTGGGGGAGCCGAGGGTCCCCCCCGGCCCAGCCACCCCGCATCCAGCCGGGCAAGCCCGCAGCAGGAGCCTCACATCCTGCTCGGCTTCCCCAGGCTGGAAAAGGCGAAAAAAATTCCAACTCCCCTCCAGAAAAAAACCCCCAACAGAGTGGTGAGCTCTGCTTCCACGTGTGCGTGGGGATCACCCCAGGAGCAGGGGGAAGTGAAGGCAGCTCCTGCCAGCACGACTCAGGCGGTGCGTGGGCTGGGGGCCCTAAATCCGTTTTCCCCTCAAAAACGTTAAAAACGAAAAAAAAAATCCTACCCCGCAAAAACCCCCTCAAAAAGCCAATTAAAAAAAAAAACAAAAACAAAAAACTCAAAAGATGAAAAAAAAAAAGTATAAAAAAGGGATAAAACTCCCTCAAAATATCAACCCGCAACCCCCCTGCCCTCAGCAAGCCACGCTGGAGAAACTCTTCCCTACCGCCAGCATCCCCCTGCTGCACGGGCCTCCCCCGCTCCCAAACACCCCCAGCAGCCACCTCCGGCCCCAAACTTCTGGGCTCATCCTGGGGCTGGAGGGGGGATGAAAAAAAAAATGATATATCCCCCCCTGCGAGCCCCCCGGTGCTGCGCGGGGGAGAGGGGCCGCGCCGGGCCCGGCCGCGCTGCTGGGGCGCAGCGGGGCTGGGTGGGCCGGGGTCGGGGGGGTCCCTGCGCCCCCCAGCCGGGCTCTGCCGTCGTTATTAATAATCACGGAGCCGAGGCGGGCTCCGACAATAATATAACTTAACCTGCAAACTGCTGGTTGGAAACAGACCCCATCCCGACACTCGCTTGCAAATTCCGAGTTGTGGCTGTTACCGCCTCCTCCCTCCTCCTCCTCGGCCAGCTTTGAGGGTATCAGCCCAGCCAAAAAAAAAGGAAAAAAAAAAAAGGAGGAAAAAAAAAAAAACCAACAAAAAACCCCAGCTTAGACCCCGCCGGGAGGGAGCCGAGAGAGGTTTGACTCCATCTTCACTCCAACAATAGGGGTGGGAGGGAGCGGGAGGGTTTTTTCAAAGGCTCCCAAATTCTCGCAGACAATGGCAGCCCCCGCCCCCCCCCTCCGCCCCAGGACCCACCCGCGGGGCCGGGGGGCGCCGGGCCCTGCTCCGCCATCCTGTCCCCACGTGATCCTAATTAACCCCCCCTCGGTAATAGCGACACATTCCGGGAGGGATTTGGAGGGGGGGGGCTGAACCCCCCCACTTAGGGCACTTAGGGGCGAGGCCACCTGTCAAGGGAAGAGGTGACTCTTGGGGGGGCGGGATGGACAGAAGGTGGGACCACCGAGGACTGGGGGGAGTTTCCACGTCGTTTCCCCGCGCCCCCTCCCCACGAGTGGAGCCACCTGCGAGCCGCGACACGGTGGGACGGGGGGAATCGGCACCGGGACGGGCTGATGCCCCAGGGCCGGCTGGGGGGCCGTTTTCTAGGACAGTGGGGTCTTCCTGCACCCCCAGCCCCATCCCGTGTCCCGCGAGTGGGTCGCGCACCCCCAGGGCCGTGTAACCCCCCGGGCACCGCGCGACCCCTCAGGGGATGCGCGACCCCCGTCCCGGCGGCACCGGCGGAACCAGGCGGCGGGGAGCGGTGCCGAGGCGCTGCCGGGGGCGGGGGGTCCCGTCGCCCCCCGGGCCGGGCGGGGACAAAGGGCGAGTGACCAGCGGCTGCATTTCCGGCGGCGGACAATGCCCCGGCCGCGGGGGCACAGCGCCGCCCGCAGCCCCTCCCGGGGCTGTGCCCGGGGGTCCCCCCGCACCGGGCTGAGCCCACGGTGCCCCCTCCTCCAGGGGGAAGTGTGGCTGGGGAGAGGGGGGGGTGTTTGCGCCCACCGCGGCCGCCCCACGCGGGACTCGCCACGCGTGGTGTCATCGCGCGGGGTATGGGGGGGTGGTCACTGTGCGGTCACTGGGCACGGCGGGGACCGCGGTGGTGTCACCTGGGGGGGGGACCCCCGCGCCGGGCGGGTGTTGCCGGTAAAATCCCGCGTGGGGAATCCCCGCGCGAAGGCTCCGCAGCCCGCGGGGCCGCCGGCGCTGGCCGTGGTGCTGAACCGGGAGGCCCTGTCCAGGGTCCTGGCGGCGGCCTTCCTCCTCCTCCTGCCCCTGTCCTTCCTTCCTCCTCCTCCTCCTCCTCCTGTCCATCCTCTTCCTCCTCCTCTCCTCCTCCTCTTGCCCTGCACACTCGGGGGCTCCGGGTTGCCCCTTTCCCGCAGAGCCGAGCTGGACTCCCACCCGCAGGTCTGGCGAGACAGCAAAGGAGGAGGAGGCGCTGGACTAAGACGCTTTTTCTCTTTGGGGATTTTTCCAGCCGGTCAGGGCTCTGCCAGCTCCCGCAGCAGAGGTGAATCAGCATCCCACGGGACACAGGTGGAGTGGGGGATGCCGTGACCCACCCACCCCTGACACTCACAGGTGCCATCTCATTTTACGCCGATTTTAGCAGGGATAGACCAGGCTGAGGAGGAGATTCCACTGTTCTTATTCTTAACATCAGTCTTCAGTTGAGCCCTCAAAGCCAACAAGCAGCCCGTCGTCTGCAGCAGCAGGAGAACAGAGTCTGGCCAGTGCTTCCTTTGGGATTCCCACTCCTCTCCCCCCCCCAACCAGACCCTGGCAGCCTGCAGAGCTCCCTGCCTGGGACAAGGCTGGTGGAGGGGACAAGGCTGGTGACAGTCTTGGCATGAGGGAAACCACGATGCCTGTCCACACTTGCTCACATTCACATTCCCCCTCTACCTGCCAGCACCCACAGCTGTCCCTGGTGGGGATCCGGGATCGTGGTCCTTCCCAGTGTCTCCTGTGGAACCAGGATGCATCTGGCCCCCTCTCCTGGCAGCAAGGGCCGGGTCCACAGCCCGTGTTTATTCTTGTTTTCCTCTCACTTGTGGGATAACTGGGACAAGAGAGAAAAAAATAACCCAAGATCCACCAGAGGCCCCTCCATGTGGCTCCATCCTTCTCAGCTCATCCCTCCTTCAATCCCAGCTCCTTCCCCATTTTCCCCCTTTCTCCCGGGGTTTGGGGAAGGCACAGCCAGTTTCCTGCATGTTTCACTCTCATGCAGAGGTGTAAGGGTATGGGAGAAAGACATGGTGAGGAATGAGCCCTTGCTTTCTCCAAAACCAATCCCTCAGAAAATAATCCACTACCCTGCACCAGCTTCCCCCTCCAGCCCCTTCCTGGTGGATCAGCAGCCCCAGAGGCATCTTCCTGTAACTATTTAACTACAGCAGTTGCAGCAGCAACTTCCTCAGCTTACCCCAATTTCTGCCCATCCTCAGTGACTTTCCACCCGTGTGACACAGCCACATCCCCGATCGTGGCACTTCCAGGCAGCGTCCCTTTACATCCCAACCTCATCTCCCCCAGTGCCGGTGACACATCCCTGCGTCATATTTCTGTGTGTGGTGTATTTGTTTTGGGGGCCTGTTGAATGGCAAATGCGAAAGGGAAGGGGACTCCTTCCTGTTCTTTCAGAGCCGGTCGCTGTGCCCTGCTCGGCTTCAAGGGAATAGCCAGCAAAGCGGCCGCTTTCACAAATAATGGCTTCATTAGATTGAAAGAAGTGGACAGTGACCTCACTGAAATGGACTTTCTGACCCCTGCTGACCTCTGGCCCCGGCTCTGACAGCCTGTAAATCTTCCCCCTCGGCACGGCCGGGGCGAGGGCAGAGCTCTGTGGAGCCCAGTGCTGGTGGTGCTGCCCATGGTCCGGCACCACGGAGCTGCCCGGGGGCTGCCCGGCTCCATCCAGCCCTGAGCCCGGCAGGATGAGGCCCCAGGGATGTGCAAAGCCCCAGCACGTGGGTCACAGCTTTGGCAGAGATGGGGATTGGTGTCCTCATGGTGCTGCAAACCCCACCAGGTGTCCTGGGGGACTGAAGGGCCATGGAAAATGATGTTACGGGGCTGAGGCTTCAGCACCATCTCCCAGCACGGTCACTGTCACCACTCGCCCATTGGGAAGACCCCAACCAGCTGAAAAGCCTCCGAGCCCCTGCCAGGGAAAACTGATCCCTCTCCCTGCCCATCCCACAGGCACAGCTTTCCTGGCTGCACAGAGACACACAGACCTGCTCTAACCCCCTCTGAGCCCAACTCCACCTCCCTCCTGTGGGCACAGACTCTTCCTCACAGCCCCCAGTGCCTCCTTCCCCACCCACCCTGGTGACAACCACCCAGCCCTGCCATCCTATCTGCTGGTGGGGAAACTGAGGCACAAGGGGGTATCTGTGACCAGTGAGTGCCTGTACAATGGGAACCCATGCCAAGCACTCCACCCCACTGGCACAGCCCCAGTGCTGGCAGAGAGCCCCTCGCATCCCAGTGCCACCCACCTCCCTCCTCCCCATCCTTCCACGCTCGCTGCTGACCTTTGGCTACAAAGCAATCAATAATGGAGGCCACGGTGCTGCTCCTTCCCCTCAGTGGCCCCCTGTGCTCCCCTGCTCTCCCTGTGCCTCTAACAAGCCCGGCTGGGATTGAGGGATGCTCTGACACCTCCCAGCACTGGGATCACAGGGATGGGGCACACTGACACAAGTGTGTTCCCAAGGATGCTCTAACCAGGCACCACCTTTCCCACACCTCAGAAATACTCCCCTGGGGCTCCTTTCTGGCTGCAGGGGGTCGGTGGGTGCCCCACAGCTCTGGGTTTGGGGCACTGGGCTCCCCACAGTTGGGATGGAACATCCTGCTGCCATCCCAAATGGGACTCACCAGGGCACTAACCCTGGCAAGGGAAGGGTGAGGAGCATGCCTGAGGGGTGCCCTGTGGGGTGCTGCCTGGTGCCAGGCTTCCCCCAGCTTCCTGCCTTTCCATAGGAAAAAGGTGGGTAGGGAAAATCCTGTCCCCTGGCCTGGAGCGATGGGTCGTGCCCAAATTCGGCAGCTCCCTTCTGTAAAAGCCCTCGGCAGCAGCTGATTGATCGGCTGCAGAGCGGGGATTGATCAGGATTTCAGCCCATACATATTCCTGCTCCCTGATAAAGGGGAATCGATAGCTGAAAGATATTCCCCTAAGGCAGCAGATCCCCACAGACCAGGGCTTGCAAGCCTCCCCTCGCCCCCTCAGTCCCCCCACCCCAGTTCAGACCTTGCTCCCCCCGACAGCAAACCAGGCAGTGGGGGAGAAAATTGCTGTGAGGGATCTGGGGAGGGGGAGGCACAGCAGGAGCCTCTGCTCCCGTCGCTGGTTCTTACCTCCCAAAGCACTGGCCTGTCCTGCCTCTTCCTCCTCTCACCGCTGGTTTTCCTCCTTCTTGGGGTGCTTGGGACACACCAAGCACCCCCCAAAGCCCAGTGCAGCCGAGCTGGCTGGTACATCCACAGTCATCACCTCTAAAGACCAGCACGGCCCTGGCTCAGCCCCTCCCCAGAGCTGGAAACTCGTTGCAGGTGTGGCCACAGCTGCACCTTTGGGGTGCTTGTCCCCTGGGAATGGGGTACAGGCACCCACGTTCACCCGGGGGAGGGGGCTCTGCCTGCAGGTGACACAGCCTGTGGGGGTTTCCTTTTCCTTTTCCTCCTCCTCCTCCTTCTCCTCCTTCCCCTTCTCCCTCCCACTGCTACCTTCTCATTTCCCCCTGTCTGGAGGGAGGGTGACAGCAGAACCCCCCTGCAGCCCCCTGGTGCTCTGGGGCTCCCCCTGGCCCTGTTTTCCCCGCTCCGGGCGTTGCGGCTGAGCCCGTCCCCCGCCCCGCTCAGCGTGCCCCGGACCGTGTCCCTCCCTTTGCACACAGTGACTCAAAGCCCAGGCTCGCCCCAGTGTCCCTCCAGTTGCCCCAGTGCCTGGGGAACTGGTTTGCTGCGGGGAGGACCCTCCCCGGCGCTGACTAAACCCTCCCCGGTGGTGCAAAGGGACGTGGAAGGGAGATCCCGCTCCCCGCAGTCAGCTGGCTCGGCTGGTTTGGCACGTACACATGCTTACACACGCTTATACATGCTAAATACACATATGCACACACAGTAACAAACACACTAACACACCGCAGCCCGTCCTGGGGCCGCCGGGACCCCCCCTTGCTGCTCCTCACGGGATCCCACACGGAGGGATGCAGGGGCCTGATCCTGCTCATGTGCTGGAGCCACGAGGATGGGCAGCCAGTCCCCTCACGGGTGCTCAGCCACTCTTGGGGTCCCCACGAAGGGCACTGGAGGGGGCCCAGGGCTCTGCCAAAACCCGGTGGAGCGAGGTCGGCTCCGCCTCAGTGTCCCCAGCACGTGAGCGGTGGCACCCGGAGCTGGGTGGCCCCGGGCGACCCAACCGGAGCTGAACTGTGGCCACCTGCGCCGGGCTGGCGGTGGCCAGGGAGGCTCCTGGGCTGGGCCGGCAGCCGGGAGTGGTGGCCCCGGGGTGAGGCTGGCACCGCAGCGGGCTCCCGCGGGGCTGGGGAGGAGAGGGAGGGCAGGGAGAGGATGCAGGGCGGGTGTCGGCTCTGCTGCGCTCCGAGCCCTGCCGGGACAGGGCTCTGCGCCCCGGGGTCAGGTCTCCTGTGGTGGCCCAGGGCTACTGTGACCTCCGTGCCACCCCCAAGCCAGTGTGAAGTCCCTCGAGAGCCCCAGCTCCCTGAGACCTGGGAGACCTCCCTGCATTAGGAGCCTCCCAGGAACGTCCTGCGGTGCTGGGGGCTCCACGTGGGACCCCCACGATTGATCCGGGTGCAATCACAGCCCTGAGGAGCCCCAGCCCCTCACCACAGTGTGTTGGGACCCTGCCAGCCCCATGGCCCGAGCGATGGTGGGGCCACCGTGATGGCTGGAGATGCAGTGACAAAGCTGGTCACTGAGGTCCCCTCTGAGGGACCATCGCCCTCGCCGAAGTGGGTGGCGGGACAGAGGTCCGGGGGGCCCAGAGCCACCCAGGCTGGCTGTGCTCCCTCCCGGCGCTGCTGAGTCGGAGGAAACAGAGGAGCTGGGTGCTGGGAACCAGCCTGACCGGCTCCCCGGCTGTCAGCACCTGAGGAATGCCAAACCTCCGCTGCGCCAGGGCTGGGTGCTCAGGGCTGGGTGCTCAGGGTGACTCTGCCGGTCCGCCCAGCTGTGGGGTGTGCAGGGAGCAGCACCCGATCCCGCTCGGCACGGCACGGCACGGCACAGCACCCCGCTTGCCACGGCGGGACCCTCGGTCGGCAGGTACAGGGGGCTGCGGGGTGGGGGGCCCCCGGGCAAAGGCGCTGCCTGGGCTGGCCCCATTTGCGTGGGTGCTGGCAGGGAGGGGGGTTCCGCGCTTCTCGGAGAGGAGGGCACCGGTTCTCCCGTCCCGCTGCCAACCGCAAGGGCTGCTCCGGTCCTTGGACCTGTGCCCCGGTTTGGCAGGCGCTGGGATGGGTCCCTCCTCCCCTGCCGGGATTACCACTGGCCAGGGAGGAGGGATGGGGCCGGGAGGTGGGGGCTGAGCCCAGCTCGGCTCCTCTCACCTTTAGTCCCTGACTATGGGGGGCTGCCGGGGTTGTAATCCTGCTCCTGCCACCAAAGTGCGTTCCAGGAGGCAACGGAGTGAGCTGGGGCTCCTCCGCCTCTGGTGACCTCACGACCTGGGCTGAGGGGACAGCGGGGCTCCCCTGTCACCTCTGTCCCCCTCCTCCGTGTGGCACATGGCTGCCCGTGACACGGCTCAGCTGGGGGAGGCAGGGGCAGCGAGGGGAGACGGTGGTTCCCTGCCCTCCCCGTGAACCTCAGCCCGTGCAGCAGCCACCCAACCCGTATCCCTGATTCTCCTGAAGGCGGCAGGTCCGCTCTCACCCCGCGGTGACAGGGCTCAGCCCAACGTGGCCGGAGGCTCGGCTTAATCCACGGTCACCGGCTCAAAGGCAGCAGCAGCTGCCGCCCTCAGCCCCCCCGTCTCTTCTGAATATTAAACGGCACCTCGTGCCTTTGACTTGGGTGCTGGGAGACCTGGGATGGGTGCTGGGAGACCCTTTGGGATGACAGGAGGCAGTAAACGAGCTCAGCAGGTTGGCTTGGCTTGGCCAGGGGGGATTAATTAGCTGTGCCAGGTGCCCCGGTGTGGCAACACCACTGGATCCAGTGTGGCATGTCCGGGCGGGCAGGGATGGCCGGCAGGAGCAGCTGGGAAACCACAGGGTCTTGTCCTCATGTCCTTCTGCCCTCCTGTCCTCATGTCCCTCATGACCCATTACTGCAGTAGGAATTATTTTAGCAGAAAATGGGGTGCTGGGGCAGAGCAGGGCTCTGGGTGACCTCCTTTCCCAGGGCCCGTGGGACATTGAGTGGCCCAGGGTGGCACCAGGTGCAGGGCTGGGATGGGAATGACAGACCTGGAGTTCTTGGGAAAGACAGACCTGGAAATCTTTGGAAATCCAGCTCCAGGTGAGAGGCAGGATGCTGAGTCAGCAGCTCCTGCCTTCCCCCAGCACCCTGGTGCTGCACAGAGACGGTGTTGCTGTCCCGGTGCCATCCTGGGGCCACGGGCATGGCAGATGTTCCTCTCCACTGCCAGTACACCCAATCCCTCTTCCACTGGTGAATGCCATGACCCTGGGGATCCAGCTGTGGTCCTGGGGATCCAGCTGTGGCTTTGCCCACACAGATATGTGGCCCCACCCAGGCTGGTCCCAGCCTCGAGCGGTGCTGGCTGTCCCAGACAAGGTCTCATCACCTTCCGGAAAAATGACACAAACTCTTCCTATCTGTACTGGAAAGACCTGCCAGGCCGGGGAGAGCAGGATTTGGAGGGCGCGTGGCGGGCTGGCAGAAGGGGCAGGCAGCTGCCTGCACCCAGCACTTCCCTGCCTGCTCCCAGCCCTCCAATCCCCTTAGGGACTGGGAAAGCCCAACCTGCCACCATTGGATGGATCCCATCCAGCTGGTGCAGGATAAGGCCCTCTCCAGAGGTGTCCCCCACGGAAACCTGCCCTGGAGCTGTGCAGGGAGGTGTCCCCATTCCCAGATGGGGACCTCAATTGCAGCCTGTCCTTGGGTTGACCCCAAAGCCTCATCCCTGCCACTGTCCCTGTAGCTGGGTGGTGACACCCAACAGCTCCTAATTGGGAGATGCTGGGATGTGGATGCACTTCCAGCTCCCTCCCCAGCACCTGCTGTGTCAGCTGCTTCCCAATCCCAAACCCAGCAATAAAACCCTTCTGGGTCAGGGACGCAGCCACAGCGAAGCCTCCACCAGCATCCTCCTGAGCTGAGGTGGCACAGGTGTCCCTGTCCCCTGCCCTGCGCCCCAGGGACCACAGCAATGCCCACCCTGCAGCACCCATACCAGGGTGTGGAGCTGGGTGCCGGGGACCAGCCTGGATCAGTGGGTGAGGGCTGGGTGGTCATCCCAGCTCGTTTCCTCGTGCCGATGGGGCTGCTGGTGGAGCCATCTCACCTTGGCCACACAGCCACAGGGAAAGGCCAAGGGATGATGCTGCTCAGGTCTCCACCTCTGCCTGAGAATCCTGCGGCTGCTCCATCCCTGCTCTCGATCCCAGCCAGGCCCTTTGCCCCACGGAGCGGCTTCCCTGTTGTTTTTTGGGCTTGTTTGTTTGCTGCATTTGCTGACTCGGCGCAGCCCTGCTGCCCGCCTGACTCATCCCTCAGCTTGGGGCACGGCACAGCTCGGGGCATGGCCCGGCCTGGCTGCATCCTGCACACTCACCTGCGCCGTGCCGGGCTCTGCCAGAGCCCACCGTGACACAGAGCAGAGCTCCCACCATCCCTCCTGGACACAGCAGCGTTGGCACGGGCAGGCAGAGGGACACACAGTGCCCTGCACATGCCAGGATGGGTGACCTGAGCACCCCAAGATGCCCCAAATGTGCTCATGGGACCCCCCCCAAAGTGTCCTAAAGGATCAGAGGGAGGTCTATGGGGTTCGAGGGTCCGGTTTGGGGTCCAGGGCTGGTCCCCGCGGGGTGGTTCTGCTCAGCTCTCCCAGGGTCTCCTTCTGTCCCTGCAGCTCCACCAGCCCCGGCGTGGCAGCCGCGGGGGCTGAGCCCGGCAGTGCGGGGTGTTACAGGGCCACGGCATTCCCTCTCCAGCCCCCCCGCATGGATCCACCGTTCCGGCACACCAAGAGCAGGGGCTTCGTCTCCAGCGCGGAGCTGAGCATGAAGCAGGCGGCCGGTGCTCCGGGGCCCGAGGGCAGGTCCCGCTTCCAGAAGGTCTCGCTGGTGTCGCGGCGGCTGGAGAGCACAGGGAGCTCCCGGGGCCGGGAGGGGAGTCCCTCCCGCGTGTCCCTCCTGCTGCAGGCCTGGGAGAGGGAGATCGTGGAGAAGACGGGGTCCAGCCCCGCCACCGTGACCCACCGGGAACACTCGTCCTCTGTCAACCTCCTCAAGGACTTCACCGCGCACGGCCCCATCTTCTCCCAAGTGTATTCCCCGGCGCAGAAGCCCCGGCGGCAGGACGAGAGGGGGAAGGCGGGGGCTGGCGGTGATGTCACCCCCTCTGCGGTGGGGTCCCCCCGCGAGGTGCCCGTGCACAGGGAGAGCTACGTGCACGGCACCCTCCTGCCCACCCGCCCCACGGGGGGACCCGCGGGGGGACCCGGGGACGGTCCCGGTGTCCCGTGCGCGGCCAAGCCCGGCTGCGTCCCCGCCCTGCCCCGGGCCAGGCAGGTCACGGTGCTGCGGACGGGCAGGGACACAGCGGGGGCCGAGCCACGGGAAACCCCAAATGGGACACACGACGCTGCCGGTGCCACGACGGCCCCGCCACAGCGGGAGAGTCCCAGGCAGGACGGCAGTGGCTCCGCTGGGGCTGCAGAGGGCGGCGAGAGCTCGCCGGGCACCGCAGAGGCCACCGGGCTGCCGGCTGAGGTATGCCCTGGGGAGAAGGACTCGCCGCAAGCCGAAGCCACGCCGGTGAACGCAACCCCGGGAGACGGCGACAGGCCTGGGGACCCACAAACCAGTATAACCAGCTCCCCGCAGTGTCCCTCGGCTGACGCCGGTGGCCAGGCTGATCCGGCTGGTGCAAGAGAGGGAAGCGTGGCAGACGTGGATGGCACCATTCCAGCCACGCCACCGAGGACAGAGAGCCCCCCGGGAGCTGACTGCGACCCTAAAAGCCCCTCCTCGGAGGTGAGCGATGGTCCAGAGCCTTCATCCCAAACACCAGCACCAACAAAGGCTGAGACTGAGCTGGATGGGGATGACACGATGCGAGACCCCCAGAGCACAGCCCAAGAGCCTGAGAACACCCCAGAGCCCCCCACCGAGCCCCCAGCCCCTGATCCCCCAGCTGAGAGCCCCCCGGACATGACCGAGGAGGACCCCGAGCTGCTGGTGGACATGGAGATCTTCGTGGACACGCTCCGCAACATGGAGCCCTCGGAGATGAGGAAGTCCCCCAAGGCCCCCCGGCAGCCCCGGCCGTCGGCGCTGGGCCGCTGTGCAGCTCTGCCCCCCATCCACGAGGACCGTGTGGACCCCCGAGCCCCCGTGTCCCTGCCCCAGGCCCTGCGGGAGCTGCTGGCGCGGGGCCCGGCGGGGCGGCCGGAGGAGACCCCCAAGGAAGAGGAGGAGATTGAGAACCCCTACCTGACACCCGAGGAACGGGCACCGGCCAGGACCCTCCATGGGCTGCCCAGGGACAGGGTGGCTGGCGATGGCTGGGTGGAGGGGGGCTCCTTCCTGGGGATGCTGGGAGGGGTGGGAGCAGATGAAAAAGCCAAACTGATGTCTGGGGGCTCGGCTGAGCAGAGCGTGCTCTTCCGAGGGAATGTCCTCAAGGGCATGGCGCTGCTCTCCCACTTTTTGGAGCACCGGGCAGCTGGAGCTGATGAGGGCAAGCCCTACTCACGCCTGGACAACAGTGTGCTCTACAGCCGCTTCGTGTCCCCCAGCACCGCCCTGCTCGAGCTGCCTGACAGGGACGGGGCCACGGGCCCGTCCGCACTTGGGGACCACAATGGACTGGGCCCTGGTGGCCACTCCAGCCCTGAGATGGCCATGCTGGAAGCCCTGAGTTCTGGCTCCATCCCTCCTGTCACTGAAGAGCCAGAGAGCACCATGGCCCTGTGTCCCGACGATGTCCTGGTGAGAGAATCCCACAACACAGTGCCCGGGGGGGATACTCTGCCCTCCTGGGCACATGGGGAAGGTCATGGGGGCTGAACCCTGGAGCATCCTTCCCTGCTCCCAACATATGGCTTCCCATCAGAGAGGCCATGGGTACTGAGTGCTGGGATGGGTGATGGGAAAGGTGGTGGGAGGATTCCGGGATGGGAAATGGGAGGATTAGCAGATGGGTGAAGGGAGGATATCATCACAAATGACAGGAGGCTATGAGGTCAAGCGATGGGAGGGTGCCACCATGGCTGCTGGGAGGGTCCCGGGAGGGTGACAGGAGGGTCCAGGGCAGGCAGGAGGCTGATCCCCAGCAGTGCAGGAATGCTCGAGGTGTGGCTGCTCGGGGCGGTGGGAGGGTTTGGCAGACGCCAGACGCGAGGCTGCGGCTCCGGCTTCCTCGGGCTGCAGGGAGATGGCTGGTGCAGCCCATGTCCCTCCACGCTCCTCACATGCCTGTCCCCTGGGGTCTTCACAGCAGGAGGACAAGGAGGGCTTTGAGAAGATCAACACAAGACCTGGCAAGGTACAGGGAGGGCGGTGGGGCCGGGCTGGGCTGGCTGAACGGGGCATGGCATGGCACTTCTCCTCTGTGTCACCCCTTCCCAGATCATCCTCTACTCCGACGCCGGCTTTGCGGGACAGAAACGGGAGATCTGGGGCGACATCCCCGACGCCACATCCTGGGAGCTCTCACACACCATCTCCATCCGTGTCATCCGAGGCGGGTAGGGGACAGCAGCAGGGCGAGGACACACCGAGAGGATACAGAGGGAGGGCTGGGCTGGGACTTGTGCGCTCCCTGTGCCGGGGATGTCGGCCAGGTCCCAGCCTGGGGTTCAGGAGTGACCGTCCTGCCGGTGCTAATTACCGCGGCTGCGATCCAGCACCGCGGCGGTGGCAGGACGTCCCCACCCACACTCTGCCCCGAGGCTCCCTCCCGGTGGCCACAGGGCTGTGGGTAAAGCAGGGTTTTCCCCCCCTCTCCACTCCCACCCCGCTCCCAGGTGGGTGATGTACGAGAAGCCGCGGTTCCACGGGCGCAAGTGCGTGTTGGCCGAGGGGGACGTGGAGATCGACAACCCCTGGACGGCCTACGGGGAGAACGGGCAGCCCCGGGGCAGCCGCCCCTTCCGCATCGGCTCCTTCAAGAGGGTGGTGAGGGTGAGTGCAGGGACCTCCCCCCAAGAGCCTCCGAGCAAGGGATGCTGGGCCCCTGTGACACCCCTCTGCCCCCAGGATTACCGCACCCCCGAGATCAGCCTGTTCGCGGAGGAGAACGGCGAAGGCGCCCGGCTGAAGTTCACTGACTCGGCCGAGGACACCCGCACGCGGGGGCAGGCGCTTGCTGCTGCCTCCATCATCGTCCACTCGGGGCTGTGAGTGGCTCTGTGGGGCTGGGTGGGTGCCGGGTGGGTGCTGGGTGAGCGGGTGTGATGCCTTCCCCCTCTTCCCCAGGTGGCTGGTTTACTCCAAGCCGTTCTTCGACGATGACCCCTACGTTTTGGAGCCAGGCGGGTACCCCAATTTAAAGGCTTGGGGAGCAAAGGACCCATCCATCTGCTCCATGCACCCCATCAGGCTGGTGAGTGTTGGTTGCTGGCCCGTGGTTCTTTGGGTGCCAGGGATGTATCCAGCCCTGGGCATGACAGGTGAGAGCATGTCCCGGCAATTCCCGGTTCACATCAGTGAGAGCTCAGTGAGGAAAATGTGCCAAGTGTGGCTCTGGAAAGAGCTCCTGAGGGTTAGGGGTGAAGGAAAGTTCCAAAAGAGCTTCTTGAATGAAAATGACCCAAAAACCAGCTCGGGCTTTAATGGGGGAAAGCACATGTCCCTGCAATGTCCCCTCCTGCCACTGCAGCCTCACTGGGGCTTCTTCTCCTTCCAGGGCTGCCCTGTTGTGGAGAGACCCGGAGAGCCACAGGTGAGTGCTGGGCCAGTGCCTGGGGAGACAAGGGCTGGGACATCCATGGGACCATTCTCACACCACTGTGTCCCCAGGTGCTGATCTATGAGTCTGCGGGGTTCCAGGGCTGCAGCTTCACCATCAGCCGAGACATCTACGACCTGAAGCGCCTTCCCGAGCCAGGGCTGCCCACCGTGGGCTCCCTGCGTGTCCTGGGTGGCTGGTGAGTGGCACGGGGTGAGCAGGGCTGGCAGCCTGGCTCGAGCAGGCTGGGAAGGTGATGGCCACCCCTGGAAAAGGGCTTGGAGGAGCTGCCCAGGGCTGTGGGATGGCTGTGAGTCACTTGGGAGAGTTGGAAATCCTCTGGAAACCTCACTGCTTGTGTCTGCCTGTGCCACAGCTGGGTTGGCTACGAGAAGGAAGGCTTCCGTGGACACCAGTACCTGCTGGAGGAAGGGGAATACCAGGACTGGAGGCAGTGGGGTGGCTACAGCAAGGAGTTGGTGTCCCTTCGGCTGATACGGACGGTGAGGGCAGGGATGGTGGCATCACTTGGGAATGGACCCAGTGTGGGCAAGGAGAGCCAGGCATCCCCATCCCACCCTCATTTCCCAAAAGGGAGCCTTTCTTACCTGCATCAGGCAGCTGGGCATGGCCTGAGATCCCACAAACTCAGAGGTTTGGGAGCTGCTCCCACCCTCCCTGGGGTCCCTGAGGCCAGGCAGGACCCTGGCTGTGTGTGTGCCCGGCCCACAGCCCCTTCCCCTGACAGACCGAGGGGCCTGGGGGGGGCTTCTTCTCCCTGCAGGACTTCTCTGACCCAGCACTGGTCCTCTTTGAGGCCATGGACTTCGAGGAGGGCCCGAGTGTGGAGCTGAGCGAGGCGCTCCCCGACACGCAGCTGGCCGGCTACGGCACCGTCACCCAGTCCATCCACGTGCTGAGCGGCGTGTGAGTGCAGGGACGGGGCACAGAGGGGCTGAGGGGACAGGGCAGGGTGGGGACAAGCCAGCACTCACCTTTTCCCGGCAGGTGGGTGGCCTACGGGGGCACCAACTACTCGGGCGAGCAGTACATCCTGGAGAAGGGGGTGTACCGCAACTGCGAGGACTGGGGTGCCACCGACTGCCGCATCGCCTCGGCACAGCCCATCCTGCAGGTGGGAGCACTGGAGTGGGACACCCCCGGCCCCCACGGCACCCCCGCTGCTGCCACACGCAGGGCTGGTGCGGGGGCCCAGGCTGGACACCCACCAGCCCCGCTCTGTCTGCTTCCAGGTCAGGGAACACAACCTCCATTTCGTCTCCAAGGTCAGGAGCGGCGGATGGGGAGGGGGATGTGCCCCCCTTTGGGGGGTGTGGTCCCCTCTGGGGTGGTGGTGATGCTTTGCACCCCCTCAACAAGCCCCTCTGCTCCCCCTTCCCAGATCCTGCTCTTCTCGGAGCCTGACTTCTCGGGGGATCATGTTGCCTTCGAGGAGGACCAGGGAGCCCTGCCCGACGCCTTCATCCCACGCTCCTGCAGAGTCCGTGGGGGCAGGTGGGGTGTCCCAGGGCCTTGCTGCTGCCACTGGGATGGGAACAGGGACATCACCCCAGCCGCTTCCCCAGAGGGTGGGCGGGATGGGAGTGCTGGGGGGTCACAGGAGGGATGGATGCCCACCACAATGGCCGTGTCAGCCTGGGCACACTCTTCCCTGCCAGCTGGATCCTGTTTGACGGGCAGGACTTCGCGGGGGAGCAGCACGTGCTGTCTGAGGGTGAGTACCCCACGCTCAGTGCCATGGGCTGCCTCTGCTCCACCACCATCCACTCCTTGAGGAAGGTTCCACTGGTGAGTAACAGCCCTTCCCTTTTCCCTTCTCCTTTCCCTTCCCCACAGCATAAACCCCCCAGGACCCTTTTCCCCTCCCACAGGCATCCCCTGTCCTGGCTCTCCATCCCTGGAGCCCTCCTGCCCCCATGGGGTGCTCGCTCTTCCCATCTTCCCCCTTCCCACCCCATCTCTCCCCACCATCCCACAGTTTTTCTCGGAGCCCTCCATCTTCCTGCACGGGCTGGAGTGTTTCGAGGGGAAGGAGATCGAGCTGAACTCCGAAGTGCGGAGTCTCCAGGCGGAGGGTTTCAACAACCACGTGCTGTCTGTGCGCGTCAAAGGCGGGATGTAAGTGAGCCCCCGGTCCCGCTCCCCCAGCACCCAGTGGGTGTCCCCTGCCCCCCTGGGGTGACCTGTCCTGTCCCATCCTGTCCCCACAGCTGGGTGCTGTGCGAGCACGGTGACTTCCGAGGGCGGCAGTGGCTGCTGGACTGCACTGAGATCACCAACTGGCTGACCTACAGTGGGCTGCAGCACGTGGGGTCCCTCTACCCCATCCGCCAGGTGAGTGTCACCTTTGGGAGGGGACAGGGCGCTGGCACATGGCAAGGTGAACCCCAAAACTCGAGGGCAGGCGGCTCACATGGAGCTGAAGAGCTGCCAGCCTGCTCCAGGCAGGCTGGGGGAGCCTGGAGAGCAGCGGCATGGAGCTGACAGCTCTGACACGTGAAAGGTGCCACCAGCCCGGCGCTGCCACCTCAGATGCTTGTCCCCCTCCCTGGGAGTGGCTGCCTTGGTGGCGAAACACTCCCTGTGGGCAACTGCCTTGTAAAATCCATGGCATCTCGGGGTGGTGAGCCCTGCCTGCACCAGCTACGAGGGACAGGTCACGGTCACAGCCATCGCCCTGGGGAGGGGCGAGGATCTCCTGGGGGGAGGACAGTGGAGTCCAGGATCCTCCCTTCCCAAGGCCCCGGCCAGGTGAGGTCCCTCAGGTGCAGGCAGCAGGACTTTCTGGGTGCAAAAAGAAAGGTTTCTCTCTTTGCAGAGACGGATCTATTTCCGCATCAGGAGCAGGGAGCTGGAGCTCTACCTCGCGGTCCCTGACGACGTGGAGGACATGAAGGCGGGGCGGGTGGTGGTCTCCAGCCTGAGGGAGCAGAGCAGCTCTGTCTGGTACTACGAGGATGGGCTGATCAAAAACCAGGTCAGGTGTGACAGCCAGAGCCACGGAAGGGAGCGGGGGAGCCCCTGGCAGGACTCTCTTTGGGGTACTCCCCACCCCACAGCCATCTTTTAGGGTTTACAGCAGCTTTTCTAATTGTCTGACCTCAACCTTGCCTCCAAAGATGGGGTGATTCTCCTCCCCAATGTCCTCTGGAGACATGAAGGTGTCTCTGCCTTCCCTGCAGAGGTTTTGTCATCCTCACCATCCCTACTTCTCACTGAGGGGTTTTCCTGCTCATCCCACATCCCACCCCAGAACCAGCAGCATTTGCAGGGACACCCCTCTGGGCTCTGCTCCTTTTTGCTGGTGGAGGTGATGGAGGGAATGGGCTGACCCGGCCACCACCACCCTTTTTAGGTGGCCCCCAACATGAGCCTGCAGGTCATCGGCCCAGCTGGGAAGGGTGCAAAGGCTGTGCTGTGGTCGGAGACCCGGATGCCACGTCAGACCTGGAGCGTGGATTCTCAGGGACGGATCCACAGCCAGATGTTCGAGGACATGGTCCTCGACGTAAAGGGTGAGGCCTTGGCGCTGGCACAGGGGGTTCTTTCACAGGGATGCCCAAAATGGGGCACCCATCCCTTTACCACCATGAGGAATGTGGTTTGCCCCCCTGAAACCTCCCCCTCACTCTGCAGGCGGCCGAACCTACGACCGGGACCACGCCATTGTCTGGGACATGGCCGAGGAGAGACCCACGCAGATCTGGGACATAGAGGTGCTATGAGGGGCTGGGCCTGCAGAAGTGCCACAGGACAGGACAGGGACACCCACAGCAGGGCAGGAGGCCTCAGACCCCGTGCACGCCGCACCCCAAACACCCCTCTGCCTCGGCTGCTGGTGTGAAGGACGCCCACCAACCCTCCATCGTGGGGGGGAACCACCCTGTCTCCCTCCCGGGGAGCCCTGTGTGCGGTTCATGAAGGACTCCATGGACATGACCAGTGTGGGACCCTCCAGAGAGTGGCAGAGCCCCCTCCCCACCAACACCGCCCCCCTGAACTGTATTTATGTACGTGTGTAAGATACAGCCCTTCTCATCTGGGCCAGCTCTGCCTGGGTGGTTGGTGTCTTTCTCCTTGTCCTTGCACTGTCCACAGCCTGGCAGCTGCCTCCCCATCCCAGCACCTTGCCCCCCCCCCAGCCCCGGGCCTAATCCTGCTCCCAGGATGGGATCCCAGTGCCCTCTAGTGCCCGTGGGCAGCTCCGTGGCCATGGGTTTTGAGATGGAAAGCGCTGGTCAAGCTGTGCCCTGGGAGCACTGGAGGCTGTGGTACCCCAAGAGTTCCGACTCAGGGAGAAACCCAGCCTGTGGGCTTGGGGGTGTCCATACCCCAGGGTGAGCTCAGAGCCAGCAGTGTTTGCTGTCTGTGGTGCAGGGCTGGATTATGGCTCATCTTCCATGTCCCTGGGACAGAGGTCTTGTCCACCTGGGTGAGAGCAGGAGCTCCCCGGGGATGTGACTCAGAGCCAGAGGGACAAATCCACAGAACAAGCACCTCTGCCCTCATGGCTGGGGAGAGGACACGGCTGCTGGCATGGGCCAGCTGAGCAGGTCGAGCCCAACTTGGGCTCCCCAGTTTGGGGGGTCACTGCACGGGGACAGCGATCACTTATCACCCCAGGCTGTCCCGCGGTGACAGACAGGTCCCAGGGGCTGCACATCAGAAGTCTCCCCTGGGCTGGTGGCTGCTGCAGCTTTCAGCGACAGCCACCATCAAGCATCCATCTTTTACGCTGAAACGTGCCCCTAGCTGGCCCGAGATCCGTTTGGGCAGGAGGACAGGCAGCCACACGACCAGCAACCCGCAGGTTCAGGTCAGCCCAGCGGAGCGAAAGCTGAAGGAAGCGAAAGCCCGTTATACTGCGGGGCCCCCAACATGCAGCAGCTCCTCCCGAACCGCGACCGACAAGGACGGAAACCTCTCCTTGCCCACTCTTATATACCCCCCACCGCGCCGCGATTGGCTGACAGCGGGAGCCTGGCAGCCCCGGATTGGTGGGGAACGCGAGCCCTGCCCTGGGATTGGCCAGGACGCGCCGGGGGGGATGCTCCGCCCGGCCGGCAGGGGGCGCTGTGCCCGCGCCGCGCCCGTTCCGGGGTCGGTCCCGGGGGGACCCTCGGGCGGTCCCGGGAAAGCTCCGGGGGGACCCCCGGGGGACCCTCGGGGGGTCCGGGCCGTGCTCCCCCGGCTCCCCATCTCGGCTCAGGCCTGGCAACCGCGGGTTGAAGCCCCCCCGGTGAGGCGCCGGTGTTGCACCCCCCACCCACCAAGCCCCCCCACCCCGGTACCCACCCGCCCCAAGGCGGAGGTCTCGACACCAGCACGTTTATTGCTCCGCTCCCGGGCCGGGGGGTCTCACTCCGGGACGAGGGGAGCGGAGAGCGGCAGGGATGGATGGGAGCGATGCCGCGGTGCTGCCGGTGCGGGGGATGCCATCCTTGGAGGGGGTCTTCTTGGGCGTCCTCTTGGGGGATCCGGGGAGGTGCACGGTGACCCCCTCCCGGTCAGCGCAGATGCAGGAGGAAGGCTGCGGCCACCCCCAGAGCGAGGGAGAGGAGCGGGGGGCTCCCGCAGGGGGGGCTCAGGCTGGAGCTGGTCGTTACGTTGGCAGGCAGAGGATCTTTTGCAGGCTGCTTCTCACCCTGCGCCTGGCAGAGGGACTGGGAAAGAAAACGAGTGTCAGACATCCCTTCCAAACAGCAGCGAGGGGTTGAAAGCCTCACTCGACTGCCCTCGGGGCAAAAGGAGTCTGGGGCACCCCAGAGCCCACACTGCCCCGTGCCAGGCAGGACAAACGTCCTCCTGTCCCACAGCAGGTTCTCCTTCACACTCAGACTCTTGGCTTTTGGGTTTTCCCAGCACAGGGTGGGAAGCGAGCTCTCCCTCGAATCGTTGTCCTGGCTCTAGAAGGGGGTTTTGAAAAATTAGGGGGGAAGCAGGAGCCAGGGAGTGGCCTCTGCCCCTCTTTCTGCTGCGAGGAAGTGGCAAGAAGGTGGCAGGACACGTGCCCTGAGCGGAAGAGGTTGGGGTGTGGGAGCAGAGATGGGAAACACCCGTGCTGGAGGAGAGGGGTAGGGGGAAGAAGGACCCCCGGGCTGTTGCAAGCAGGGAGGTTGCAGCCTGTGTGTGTGAAATACAACACAGCTGGGATGGTGATTTCAGGGCACTTTCCTTCCGTCTCTAACACTGCCCTGCTGCTGGAAAAGGGATGCTGTTTCCCACTGTGAAACACACAGTCCCCACGCTGCCTCACAACCCTCCTCAGGGTCCTTCCAGAGCTGGGAAAGGGTCAGGGATGGGGCCCCAACACCTCTGAGGGTTTTTGGCTGGTTCACCCAGCCACAGAGAGGGAATCCCGAAATGTAAATGCACCCTGTGGAGCCAACAGCAGGTCGCAGCTGCATGGAAGTTCATGAGTGAAATAAGCACAGACAGATCTGCCCCCGTTACCAACACATTGTAGGGGCAAAAATAATCATCCCAAAAGCTGCTCCAAACAGCATTGTACCCCCCAAAAGCATCATGACCTTCCCTCCCATGCAACACTCCCCACCCAGGAGAGCCGTGACATCCAGCAGTACGGCACTCAGAGCCTCCCAGGGGGAAGGAAAACAACCTCCAGTAGGGAGAGGCAAGAGGAAACCACAGACATGTGCCCACCCAGAACCCCCCACGGCCATGCCCGGCATCTCCAGCAAGCCACATTTAGCATCCCCACACCAGGCACGGGGCCAGCACGCAAAGGAGAGGCTGGAGAGCTCAGGGTGAAGGTTATGGATGTGGATGATACTCTCAAGTTAAAGAAATGCTTTAAAAAAAAATCAACATATGGAAGTATTTTAGACCTTCCAGACCACAGCGCAAAGCTCCCAGTCCATCACGGCGGTTTAGAGTCAGATAGAAAATTAAACGCTGATGTTCCCAGCTGAAAGCAGAAATTACCTCACTGGTTGAACCCAGGGCTGCCCCCCACCCATGGGACAGAGCTGGCTGGGCTACCAGAGCCGGCTGGGCTACCAGAGCCCCGACCTTACCATGCAGAGGGCGAACAGGGCGAGCAGGAGGAGCGGGCGGACGTGCTGCAGGGGCCGCATGGTCGGGGCTCGCGGGGCTCTCTCCGTGTGCCTGACACTTCCTCCTCTGCCCCGAGGCTTTAAGCACAGCGCTGGCTCCGTCTCACCAATCACAACCCCCTTCTCCAAAAGGCTGCTCAACTCAATTTGGGGAAGTCGCGTCTGTTGACGGTGCTGGGAGGAAGAAGGTGCCAGACACGGCGTGGGGGATCTCCACCCTTTTGGCCTCGAGTCCCTGGAGCTTTTCACCCACATCCTCTGCCACGAGAGCAGCTCCTGCTCCCTCTTCCCTGGCACAGCCACACAGCCAGCTCCAAGGGATGTCCTGGCCACTGTCTGCAGCCCCTGGCTCTGCCACATCCCCAAACACCACCCCCAGCATGAAACCCCTCAGGCTGAGCTCTGCATCTGCCTGGGGGCTCTCTGTCCTCACACCCACAAAGGACTGAAGAGTGGCTAAAACCCTCCCTGGATCACTGGGAGGGTTTGCAAGTCACAGCCAGTGTTTGAACCATGTCACAAACCTCCTTCCCCCAATGTGAAGCTGAGGCCAAGGTGTCCCTCTGAATTTCAGTGACACACCCAGGGTAGTCTGATCCAGGTAAGGGATCAGGGAAATGCTTCCTTCTGCCCCCCAATATCCACCTCCTCACAGCAGATCTCTGGGCTCCCTCAGCGACTCGACTGCAGCACCAGGAGACAAAAAAGGGATCTGGTTATTTTAAGGTGGTTTGAAATGAATAAAGTTACTGAAATGTGCCAAGCACATACACCTGCTGTCTGGGTTTGTGCTGGTGAAGCGCTTCACGAAGAGCTCGCTGTCAGCTTCCGCCCAGAGCTGAGGGCTCCTCCGCAGCAAAGCTTCAACAAATTTAGCTCATTTTTGCACTTTGTTGAAGTTTCAAACTGAAAGTCTCTCTGTGCACAGCCAACATCCCTGGGAAGTGTTCAAGGCCAGCTTGGACAGGGCTCGGAGCAGCCTGGTCTGGTGGAAGGTGTCCTTGCCCATGGCAAGGGGGTGGAACAAGGTGGGCTTTGAGGTCCCTTCCAAAACCAGTTCTGTGATTCTATGAGCACCCCATAAAAGGGGGTAAAACTGGCTAGGCTTCAGCTGGCTCAGTGGCAGCAGGTGGGGTGGGGGACACACAGGGTAGGCTCCGGGGACAGCAGCAAGCTCTGGACGGAGTTCAGGGCATCAGTGAGGCAAAACAAAAAGTGCCCAGGTGAGAAGAGCGAGACCAAAGCAACAGGCGAGGGAATCAGGAGGAGCTGCACAGCGGGAGGTGCCTCAGGACGGGCCGATGTCTATGAGCTGAAACAGAGGATGCGCAGAGGGAGGCAAGGGAGGGAAGCAGGACCCACTCCCCAGCTCATCCCGGTCCCATTCCCAGTCCCATTCCAGGTGCCCGCGTGCCGGGGGCGCCGCGCGGTGCATGCTGGGACTTGTGGTCCCCGGGGATGCATCGCCCACCACGTGACCAGCGCCGAGCCAATCGCAGCGGGGCCCTCGTCGCCGTGGCAACAGCCTGTAAACAAGATGGCGGCGGGTGGGTGAGTGCTTGGGGGTCCGGGGGAGCGCGGGGAACCCCCGCCGAGGTTCGGGGATCCCCCCCGAGGGTCCCCCTAACACACGGAGCTCTGCCCCAGCACACCCCGTGTGCCCCCGGCGCTGCCACCCCCCTCGGGCCCCCCCAAGTTCACCCTCCCCCCCCCAAAGTCACCTCCCCCAGGAGGTACCTGGTGACCCCCGTTCTTTTGAGCCCCTTTTCGCCCACGATCCCTCAAACAGCCCACCCTGCCCCGGTGTACGGGCTGGGGTGATGAGAAAAATGTACAGTTTAGGCTTTTTTAGACAGTTTTTTCAATTATATTTTTAAAAAATCACCCATCAAGCAAACCCCCCCAAAGTTAATGAGCCTGTGCTTTGTTTTTATGTATTATCCCCTCTTATTTTTACTGAAAGGGCAGAGCTGTCTAAGTTCATTGCCTTCACAGGTGAGGCAGTTCTTACCACCCTACACATTTTGCAGTGACTGTAGCTCTCTCTCTGCTCTCTCTCTCTCCTACAACTGTCCAAAATCAGATAAGAACCAACAGGCTTCCACATCCTCAACCAGCCCTAGAGCACAACAAGACGTCACCTATTTTTCCAGTTCCACTTTAGGTCACATCCTCCCCACCAGGTTTCAGAGCAAACCCTCACGTTTCACTCCCAGTAAAGTTTGCTGTTCCTGATTGTACCTTCCCATCTTCCTGTCTCATATCAAGTGCCCACACACGCTCAGGAATTTGGGAATACTCATGGGATTGAATGCCCAGGCCACCTGCTTTCCCTTCAGCACAAGCCTGATATTTCTTTCCCTGCTTTTGGAGAAGTTGTATCCAAACACTGACCTGTTTTTCTTCCTTCCATGCTCTCCGTGCTCCTTCTCAGAAGATGCCAGGGTGTCTCCTAGGACCAGGAATCCAGTGGAAGGCAGCCTCCCCTCCTGCTCCAGGGGACAACACTGAAAAGGAACATGGAGGGTAAAGTCCCTCAGTTATTAGGGGGTTCTGAGTTTCTCAGTGACACCCCAGGCCAGACCTAATTTCTGTGGTCCCCCTCTCGCCTACACAACGTGCTGTTGGTGACACAGCCACCCCCTTACCCCCCAAAAATATCCTCGTCCTCCCTGCTGTGGCAGAGCAGGAATTCTGGTGTGGGGCCCCCTGTGTGCCCCCCATTTCAGAGAGGTAACAGGTATTTGTGCCTCCAGGTGCAGCTCACACCGACACGGAGCTCGTGTCCCCCACGGTGGAGCTCACGCCCTCCCTGACGCAAAAAATCTCTCTGTTGGAACAAAAAATAGAGAAACAAGCACAAGAAATCCAGCTGAAGGTAAAAATCAGCCCCCCTGGCTGAGCCTGCTCTGTGTCCTGCTTTGATGGTTGAAGCCACAGCAGTTCCACCTGCTCAGACCTTGTTTGGGCTAAAAGAAGTTAATCTGTGGCTTGCTCTGTTAATTACCCAAATGAGCCTTTGCAAAGCAACAGAGCAATTGGATCAGGCCTTGGGGTGGGAGAGGGGATTATAGCAGTGACTCCCAGCACCCTGGCACTAATATCAGCAGCTCTTTGGCTTCAGACCTTTTATTTTTACCTCTTCCTTTTGTTTTCTGAAACAGCAGCTGCTCCCACAGCAGAGTCATCCCAGAGCAGACCTCTCTGCATTACTGAATGGAATAGATACCCTTTAATAAATACCCTTTAAAAGCTTAGAATAAATACCCTGTTTTGTTTCATTTTTGAAGAAGTGGCTGCAGAGATGCTGCTTTAGTCTCCAGATCAGCCCCTCAGCAGGAAGCACAGGAGCCTGTGTGTGCCCACAGCTCTCGTGCAGATGGAGAACTGAGAGATAGGTCACCTATTTCTGGAGTTCTGTATTTATCCCACCCCTCACTTGAGCCTAAATAAGGTGTTTGTGAGGTGATTCAGCCCTTCTGACCCTTGTTTTGCCTGTCTCTGAGTGGGGTGGGAGTACCTGCACCAGACTCACCCAGGACTAATTGTGCCAACTGTGCCTCGAGGCCCTGAGGCCCAGGAACTAAGTGAGGTCATTATTTGTTCTGTCCCTGCAGGACAGGAGGATTGCTGAACTCGAGGAGAAGATAAAGACTCTTCAGGAAGGGGAAGGTAAAACTTGATCGACCTCTGGCACCTCTGGGAGGGCAACAGAGCTCCTGGTGCTTCGACAGAGCTTCTCCCTGAGCTGTCCTTGGCTCCCAAGCCCAGGAGCCTCTTTGGTGAGAGGTACCAGCCACGCTGGTGCCATTTCCTAAAGCAGATCTGCACTTTAACTCGCATCTGTTACTCGGCTTTTTCTGGTGCAGCGCAAATCATCATTTCCTGGCCTATTTTCTGTGGGTTACTAAGTTTCCATGAGTGTAAACCAACCACCCAGACACCAGAGGATGGCCAGGAGAAAAAAAAACACCCAAAAAATCGGTAAACACTGCAGAGTTCAAACAGGCAGGAAAACAGCTACAGCTGAGAGAAACCAAAAATCTGCTTGGAGTCTCCAACAGGTCCAGGCTCACTTGTCCTGCAAGGCAGCCTAACTCTAAATTGAACCCAGCTTTAAGTGAGTCACCAAAGGTCTTTTCCCCTATTCAATTCCTCAGAATCCAGCAGCTCTCCAGCTGAGCCCACACACGTTTTCTGCAATGGCTGCACTACCTTGTTAATGCAAAGCTGTGGTAAATTCTCCATTTCCTGAGTGAAAAAACACGACTGTGCCTGTCAAACCACAATCATGTGTGGTTTGTGCCTCACCATGCGTTGTGCTGCCACTCAGCCAAGATTTCTGGACCCAGCTTTAGTGGACACCTGCTCATTTTTTTTTAATGGGCTGAGGAAGCCAAGCAGTTTTCATTGCATAATTGCCAACAGCACCACTCACATCAGCTTCCTGCACTGTAAAACTTGGCCAGTGTCATTCACAGCTATCTCCTGGTCTGTCAGCATCCTTGTCAAACCACTGCAGGCTGAATTGTCAGTCCAGCACTCAAAGCTCATGTTCAGCTCCTGTGTCACGCTTGAGGTCACTCACAGTGCAGGCAGGGTGCTGCTGGGGGTCTGTGCTGTGTGACAGGTTTGATCTACAGCTCTTCTTTAAGGCTGTGCACAGAAACATCAGCTCTTCTTTTTCAGGTGCTCCTGACTCATCCACCCTGGAAGAGCTGGAAGGGAGGTGCCTTCAGCTGCAGACCCAGGTCTGCGAGATGGAGGTGAGACACCAGCCTCACTTGCCCTCAGCCATCTGCACCTTCACTTTGAGAGTGCTGCAGTCCCAGGCTGCTTGGCCTTTTCTGAGCTGCCACTTTGGTCATCACAATTCTTCACCTCAGTCTGGAAAGAGAGAGCAGGTTGGATGTCAGCAACAGGGCAGGAGGAGGCTTTTTAAACACAGAGACATCTGTGCCTCCTGCAAACCTCGTCATTTTGATTTCCAGGACTGTAGAAATATTCCTTGTGGCTCCTACAGTCTTGAGAGATTACACTGTCACTACAAATGCTTTCCTCCTCCCTTTTGCCTATTACTAGTGGAGCTGCTACTACTGCCCTGCCAGTGAGTCTGCCTGTCTGGGCCAAGGAGCCCCCAAGACAAACCTCTTTTACCTCCCTTTCTGCTTCTCGCAGTCACAACTGACCACACTCAGGCTACCACTTCTAGTTTTCTGAAGCTCTGCTCTTGTACTTTCCCCTCTCAGCGGTTTCTGAATGACTACGGTCTGATTTGGGTTGGAGAGACACAGGATCAGCTGGAAGACACAGAATCTCTCGGGGATGAAGGGGAGCTGCTACCAAGGAGCCTCTGGAAGCCAGGTAAAACACCAGCACCCCTGGCTGAAGCAGCTATCCCAGCTCCCACTGCCTGCTTAGAGAAGGTGGAGCAGGTAAGCACCAAAGACCCAGGATCTGGGCCTTCAGAATTTGTGATCCCGTGCCGAGATCTTCACATCAATCCCTCCCAAGGACGGGGACATGGAGTGACCTAGCAGGAGCTAAGCCAGGCAGGAGGTTTAATTTTATACATCTATATTTTGTAAGCTCTTCAGGAGAGAACCTGATGGCTCAGCCCTTTGGGAGGACCTCACAGCAGCTGTTTCCTGCAGAATTCACATACCCTGCACTGTTTGAAGCTTCATTGCTTTAATAATATTGACGTAAAGTGGGTGGAAAGCGGAATCAGGTGCTTTGTGTACACAGCAGTTGTAGTAACATACCCACATTGTCTGGCTCCACCAGGGAGTATTGTTTGCCTTTCCTCCCAACTACCACGTGAGCAGTTTAATTGAGACCTGACTCTGCTGTGTGGGGTCCAAGCATGTTTAGCAATGGCTTCTTAGGAAGTGGTAACAGAGGAAAAAAAGGAAGAATATTTGGGCTGTAGAGGCAATGCTGCCTCCTAACCACCAGGCAAATATTAGCTAACTAGACCTCCCCACCCTTAGATACAGGAGGGGATGGACAGATGGAAATCAGTAGAAATAGTTTTGATATCAGCTCACTGACCCTTTTTAAGGGCATTTCCCCATCCTCCTTTAGCAAATCATAAAAAAGCAGAACAACAATACAAAGGGCTTTAGCTCAATCTACATCTTTTCTTTCATTTCCTCTTCTGATTTCATTCCTCTGCCCCATCACAACCTTTTCACTGCTTCACCCTGCCACCTTCAAGCACCCAGACAAACGTCCTCACAGCGTCCCTGCCCAACCTGCTGATGCAGGCAGCTGCCTGTGTTTACACTGACACCTCTTCAGCACCTCTGCCCTGATCCATTGATCCAATCTAGCTAATCCAACTAGTGAAATTCCTCCCTGTGCACTGTGCAGGGACAACACAACACTTCTGAAGCGATGAACAGGGCAAGGGGTTGAGCGTGGAGCCCTGTGAGTTTGCACCCTCTGCCCTGCCCTTGTGGTTTAGCCCACACCCGGGTGGACCTGGCAGCGCTGCACCACAGCACAAGTGTTGCACCACACTCTGCAAACATGTGAAAATGTCAGGGCTCAAAACACACCTCAGATTCAGACAGATAAAACTGCTCTGCTGCCACCCCTTTCCCCCTGTAACTCCGATCCCTCTGCCACAGGTGAAGCAGTTGTTTCCAAATACCAGATTGATTTTGATTTAATCTTGGAGAACGTTAAATATTTGAACCTGCTGGCTGGAGAAGGCAGTCCTCAAATCAAGCACACACTCCAGGGGGCTCGGCTGAAGCAGCCAGAACCCATCCCTCTCACCCTGTACCAAAATGGGATCGTCTTGTGCAACGGAGCCTTCCGGCCCTACCAGGACCCATCCACACAGGTATGGAAAGGTCTGGAAGGGAATTAGAGCCACCCTGCCATCCTTCACTAAGCCCCAGGAAAGGCAATAAGGCTTTTGAGCTCATCTCAGTCCTAAAAAGGAGCCCAGCTCCTCACCTCACGTTCCCACAGTGCCTTGAAAGGCTTGTATGTCTCTGTGCAGTAATTTTCAGAGGTGAGATTCTGTGCCTCCGACTTCTCTGCACGGCCATAACACCACAAATAGGAGCGGCCCAGCAGAAAGATCAGTCCTGAGCTAAACAGAAAGTCTGTGGTGTGGCCATGAGCTCTCATGTTGTTTCAGCAATGCCTGCAGGACATCATGGATGGGTATTTCCCTTCGGAGCTGCAGCAGCGCTACCCCGATGGCGTCCCTTTGCAGGTGAGTGCCAAACCCTTTTCACCAGCTTTTTGGGGAGAAACTGCTCTCTTGCTTCCCAAGAAAACTGTTCAGGTTTCTTTCATCACTCTGCTGGATTGAGTTTGAGGTTTGTGATGCTGTGCAGATGTGTCTGAGGGAAAGGGTAGTGGGGAGCACACCTGCTACAGCCGTTAGAGGAAGTGAGTGAGTGTTTCTGCGTCAGCACTGAAGGGTTTCTCTGCCTCAGTGAATCTTGGCTTGGAACAAGGCTTCTAAGAGCACAGCAGGCTCTGTAAGAGAAGTAGCACGTGCAGCATCTGAAGAGCTGTGTCACCCAAAGGGAAAAAAAAAAAGTTCTCAAATGGTTCCCCTGGAAAAGCTTTTAAAGCCAGATTGAACAAGTGTCTCTCAAAGAGGATGTCACGAGAGTTTATTTTGCACACCTTAAATGGTTTTGGCCACCTGAGGTTCTTTTGGGCCCTGCTTTTTGATTTCTTAGAAATGGCAAAGAGCCAAGGCCACATTTGCAGGCAGAAAGCCTCAGAGGACTCGAATCTAGAGCTTTGAGTGCATCTGAAATATAAGAAGGAACAGCCAGAGGCTGGACCTACCCACTGCCACGAAGAAACCAGGGCACAGCTGCAGGGGCAAGACAAGGTCAGTCCAGCTGGAGTGAGCTGGGAGCTGTGGAAGTTAGAAAGTCACATGGAAGGAGGATTGTGCAAAGCTCTTGGGGCTGAGGTTCCTTTTAACCTGTGCATCGTTGGTTTTGTTTGGGGTTTATGATTGTTGGGTGTCATTGCTGTGGTTTATCGTGCTCTGATGCAGCAAGAGAAGCTTGTGCAACAGTCAGATTTGCTTATGGCAGTTGGACTTAATTCAACAGGTCACTGACAGAAGGGACGTGGTATTTGAGGAGAGGGACCTTCCAAGGAGTTTTCCTGGCCATGGCCAAATAGTTGGTCATTCAGAATCAAACCAAGTGCAGGAAACCACTGAGATCCCAGGTAAAATCTTAAGCCTGCCTCAAAAATGCAGCTAATTTTCAAAGGGGAGAACTTTTAAACCTTACCAGGGCAGTGCAGCAGGAAGGAGGGGTGTTGGGGGTTGTCTCAGCAAGGAAGGCAACACTTGTGGTTCAGGGCCTGGTGCTGCTTCAGGAGCTGGGAGCCAGGCAGCACACACAGTGTCCTCTCATCATTCATCTCCTAAAGAAAGAGATGTGATGAGTAATAAATTACCAGAAATTCAGCAGGTTTCCAAAACATATCTGCCCTGCACGCTTCCAAAAGGCCAAGCTCCTTCTACCTTCACCTTTACCACCATCAAAGGCTGAGGGAGGGATTTGCTGGCAAAAAAAAACTCTGCTCTCCTATAGCCTCATTCCATAAATGCAGATATCTTCAAGCCACATCAACCGTAACTGTACTGAATATGGGACAGTTTCTCTTCAGACTTTCATAACAGAATATGGGACATAAGGTCAGGCCACAGATACCTCATTTTGCTTCTAGACTCTCACAGTCTGCCTAAGCAATACCTGTCAGGGTTGGGAAGTCAGACTCAGTCAGTCTCAGTGGGTTTGGGTGTGCATCACTAAATGACCCAATATGTGCATCTCCCATCAGCAACAGCTGCCTGGTTACCTACAGCTGAACTGCTTGCTCATCCATCTCAAGGCTATTCCCAAACAGAAGCTCTGCTAAATATTCCTTTTATCTAAGTAGTAACAAAAAAAATAATTTTCCAAACAAAAAGAAGTAGACACCAACAAATACAAGGTGAAACGTCCAAGACTGTAAAAAATGGTGATAGTTTCAGGTTTTCACAGCAGAGCTATCCAGGTTTCTACCCACTGTGCATCCCAGCTGTGCTGAACAGGCTGTGCAGTTCTCACTGTTGATGTTGACAATCAGACATTTAGTGGGCCAGAAAGTGGGACAAACTTGAAGGGAGGAACCCGAGAGCAAGTCTCAGCCTCGCTGGGGGTGGTGAGAGCTCTCCCTGTCGGCTGCTGCGCGCTCTCCTTTCACCAAATCAGCCTATTCTGGGGTCAAAATGTCTGTCAAGAAGGTCACACATGGACATATCTCCCCTCTGCTCTGGCAGGTCCCAAAGCCTCCTTGGAGCAGTTTCCCAACGAGCTTCCCAAGCCCCTGGAACATGGAGGAGGAGTGGTTGGTGTCCAGGGCTCAACTGGAGCAGCACAGCAGGTACGAGAGGACCCCCAGCCACCCACAGGAGAGGGGCAGCAGTGATTCCTTGGGCTCAGCACCCTGCACAGCACCAGCACCCCCTCCCTGGGCCTCCCTCAGTTCCACGTGATCTCCTCCTCCCAGAGAGGCTCCACCAGAACACACGTGGCACTTTGGCACCTGCCTCTGGGCCGTCCTGGCACCGGCTGCTCTCTGGGCAGTGGTGACACTCACCTGGTTTGGTTTCAGGGCTCTGATGGGGTGCAGAGCAGCAAAGAGACCTTGGTGGAGACACCCAGGCTGGCTACCCTGGAGAGGTACAGGTACAGCCCCCAACCCCTGCCCTGTCAGGATCTCCTCCTCCTCCTATTTCATCACTGCATCACCCCCCCATTTCAGGGGGTTCAGCTGAGGAAGTAAATGGACTTTCCCCTTTTAGACCTTAGAAACAATTAGAAAAAAAGGCCAAGTTTGGTCATTTGGGAAGACCACTGAATTTCTCATGGCAAACCTGCACCTCTAACAAAAAGTTTCTGTTGTTCAAAATGTCACTTATTTCTTTGAAATAGTTTCCCCAACAAGCCAAGGCCTAAGAGTTCAAAACCACTGAAAAAGCTGTCTGCAGTCAGGTTAAATGGGGGAATCCCTCCAAGAAACTGATGCCCAAGTGGGAGGTCTCACTAACAGCACTTTTCCACTCAGTCTTCTGGCAAGCCAAGACCCAAATAGCTAATGAAAAAAAACCCAAGCAGATTATTTTTAATCAGAGAAGTAGGGCAAAGCACTTACCAGACAGCCCTGATTTAAAATGGAAAAGTTAAAAAAGGTCAACAACCCTCTTCAAGGCACCTTCAGGCAGGGAAAGCAAAGCAGCAGTTTGGGCAGCAGGTTGGTTTGTTTGCCTGAAATCAGGTGGGGCCTCGTTCATCTCTAGAACATTCCCTCTCCCCTGTTTGGACCTCACCAGCACATCCTGGAGGTTCTGCCCACTGAGTGGAGCTCACTCCTTGGCTGACAGGGTTTTCTAACCAGGGTGAAGATGGCTGAAGAGGCAGAAGCTCCTGCCCCTGGAGTCTGCACTCTCCGTGTCAGGTGTGAGAGCGGGGAGCACACGCACGTTGTGAGGATGCTCTTCACCGACACCATCGGGGACCTGCGCCAGCACCTCGCCCGCATCAGGTGTGCACAGCACCTCCTCCTGTCCTTGCCTGGCTCTGTAGGGCCCCAGGGAAGGGCCCCTGGTGGCTGCTGAAGGCCCTGGATCTTCAAACATCAGCCTGAGCTGGGTCACAGCTCAGCCCTCTGCCCCTTTAGCTCCCTCACTAGATGCTCTCCAGGCAGCACTGCTGGGGTCCCACATAGCTCAGAGTGTTTCATACCCACCTTTGCCATGCAGCAGCAGAGATAAACCTCTTCTGCCCTCCCAAAATTGCCATCAGACCCAGGTCATCACCGCCTTTGCTCAGCAGCACTCCCATGACTAGTGCCACCATTCCCAAGGTGCTGGTGCAGCCTGGAAGCCAAGCTGCTGGATCAACACCTTCTTTGCTCTGCCATCTCAATATCCCAACCCTTTTAACGCTGCCCGAGGGCTCACTGAGCCCTTCAGGAACAGTTCCAGATGGCTGAGGGCCCCTTTTGCCCTCCCCTCTTCCCACTGCTGTTGCAAGCCAGGGCCCTGGCCTTGGTCTGAGCCCAGGATGAGCTCAGTGCTGTCGGGATGCACGAGCCTCCTTCCCCCTGCAGCTGTGCAGCTGGAACAGCTGCTCCGTGCCTGGCTGGCTACAGAGGGCTGGGAGCCCTTTTTTCTGCTCTTGCATAACCACAGCTGGATCAGCCAGAGCATCTCAGCAAAACCTTGGGGGACCCTGTGAGTAGGAAAGATTGTGCTGTTCTTTCCTAGGGGTGGAGACTCCGACTCGTATGAGATCATCAGCACCTTTCCCCAGAGGCTGTACACAGACAACTCCAGGAGCCTGCAGGAATGTGGGCTGATCCCCAATGCCTCCTTGCTGCTGAGGAGAAGAGACCCCTCCCAGCAAGAGGGACAGGGCTGCAAACACCGTAACAGCTCCTCATCCCAAGCTCTGCAAGAAGGAGCTGCCTCTCACCTGTTATAACCTTCCCTGGCTGGGAAGAGGTTTTCTTTCCAGATTTAGTTTCCTTGTGCCATTACCTGAGATGGAGAGAAGCCTGGAGCAGTGGTTTGGCCTCTCCTTGTGGCAGAGGGTGCCAGGCCCACTCCTGCTGCCTTGCAGTGAGTGCTATTCCCCAAGACAGGTGGGCTCCCAACCCAGGGACACTTCCATCAGCTCACACCTGGGGTCCAGGCCTGGTTCCTCATTTGTGTGGAGTTACACAGGCTGATCCCTGCCCAGGGGAGCCTACCAGCTTCACGCTGGTACTGGGCTCTGGGACTCTATAGCAGGAGGACACACACACAGCTGGGGCAGTTTGCTTTCCCCACACAGCTGGTCCCCACAGATTTCAACTGCACTGACACCAGGGGGGGAACAGGCTCAGTTCTACAGTCCCTGGTGAAGCTAAACCTGAAGGCCTTGAGCCATTGCAGTGCTGGGACTGAGCCAGACTCGACTCAGCCGGGAGATCCTGCAACTGGGCTTCCTGTACGTGCACAACTCCTTCCCTTGGACAGCCCCCAGCTCCAGCAGGGCCCAGGCTCCAGCCTGCCTGCACTTACCCGCCCTCCCTCCCTCCTCCTGCTCGAGCTGGATGCTGCAACAGGACACCGTGTCATTGGAGAAGAGCATAATCCCTCCGTGGCTTCTCCACGGAGCCCTGAATAAAGCATCTTCCTCCTTCTCCGTGGGCTGGGGCTGCACTTTGCAGGCCCTTTTTCCCTTCCCAGCACATTCTTCCCATTCCAGCTGTGACAAGCTCCCACTTGACTCCCAGCTGACAACACTCCCACTCATTTGAGGCAGCGCCTTCTGGCAGGTTCCCTCTCAGCAGACCCAGCCCTCATTAAAGGCTCCCAATGAAACCCTTTATTCCTGTTGCAGCTTCCACTTCCTTTAGATTCCAAAGGCACAGTTACTGCGGAAGCTCAGAGTGCCCGGAGCTCTTCCCAGACCCCTGTGCTGGACCTGGACCCTGCACAGCTCAAATGCAGGAAGCAAACCAGCTGCTTCCACCAGCTTCCCGTGACCAGTGACTCAACCCACACAGCTCTCACTCAGCTTCCTCCTTTTTCCACCTGTAGTAGATCCAGGGGCAGCCTTTTCCTCTGCTTCTCTGTCTGCTGGTCTATAACCAGCCAGGTAATCTTTGTGCCAGGGGGTTGTTTTTTGCTCACGTGTCTGGCTGAAGCTGTCCCTGCCTCGGGCTGTTGCTCTCACCACGCAGAGGAGAGGAATGTTCGAGTGAGGAACCTGTCACTACCACGCCGTGGGACATTCAGACAAGTCCTGTGAGCCTTTGATTAGCAGCAGCAATCTAAGGTGTTAAGATCTTTGTGTCAGGCTGCAGCAGCGAGTACAACCGACTTGGCTCCCCAGAGCTGGAAATGACTCAGAATCATTACGTAGGGTGATGTTTAACCTGTAGCCAAAATAAAACCAGATTTAAAAGGAACGCAGGAGCACCAACGTGAAAGGTACAGTAACATTTAATAGCATCTCGGAAGACAACACTGGTTATAAACTTGCTTTTTGGCAGGAAAACAAAATGCACTTGGTCCAGGATTGCAAAAAAGCCAACTCAAAGAGCAAAGAGCAGACAGCTGGAGCATCAGCTGGTCTGGGGCAGCCCTGAGCCATTAATGCTCACGAGGGAGCCCTGGTCATGGTGGAGGGTGGCCAGAACAGCACAGATCTCCCTTCCAGCCCCATCCATCCCCCCAGGCAGCACAGATGCCACAGATCCCAGCCTTCGCCCCCAGCTCCTCCACGGTGGGTGGTCAGACCCCAACTCTGTGCAGTATTTTTGCATTAAATTAAGACAAACAAAAAAAATTTACTTAGTTGCCATAATGTCTACAGTCGAGATGAAAACAGGGGAAAAAAGGGAAAGAAAAAAAAAAAAGGAAGTGAGGCAGCGGAATTTACAATTTTAACAGCAATGAGGAGAAGTGGGAAGTAACATGCAGCCCTAAGCCCTTCCCTCCCGAGGCAGAGGAGGGGGCTGATGGCCGCCCTGCACTTCACACGCCCCAGAGGCTTTGCTGTTTACAGAGGCACTGGAAGCTGCGGTGAGCCAGGCCCGGCTCTGCTCACAGGCCATGCGCAGCGAGCGTCAGACTTTCTTTGGATCCCTCTGAGATGATGTCGGGGTTAGGCAGGAGGGAATCGGAGGCAGCTGCAATGAGTTTTGGTCATGGGTTTGTTTCCCAGTGCCGGGAATACAGGTCGCGGTGCCAGGACAGCGCTGACAACCTGGAAGTGAAGGTGGTCGGAGATGAGGGTGCTCAGGAATGCAGGTAGAGTCCAGGAAGGGAGAGGAGCCGGGGCTCAGGCCAGCTTCAGGAACTCCTGCAGAGTGTTTTGCTCCACTGCTTCCACAAAGAGCTCGTAATCCTGCAGGGAAAAGTCACACGGTTGCTCTCAAGGCAAGAGGGTCCCCTGAGAACGTGGCACAAACTGGTTCACAGCACAGGGACCAGTTGGTTGTGCCAAGGATGACAGAGCAAAGCAGGGACAGCGCCACACAGCACAGCCCACGGTCACCCAAAGACCCCTGCCCGCGTCCCCTTTTTCCCCCAAGGCATGGCACTCCAAATGGCCGTGAATCCTGACAGCACCTTCTCTGTGCACCTCACGAGAAATAACTGCCAGGGTGTCTTGACACCCTTTGTAGCAAAACCAAGGGGACAGGACTGTCACCCACCACCCAACCTCAGGGTGCTGATCCCCAGCACGCAGCGGGAGCCTCACCCCACAGTACTGGTCTCCGTTGACGATCTGGGGTGGGATGGCTTTGGGGTTGCCTGCCTTTGCCCTCATCTCCTCTCGGAGAGCGTTGTCCTGGGAGATATCCACCAGCTCGTACTTGATGTTTTTCCCATCGAGGATTCTGGTTACTTCGCTCTGTTGGGATTTGATCTGGAGCCCGGGTGGGAAAGGCAGGTTAAGGGGAGGTGGAAAAGGGCCCGGAGGGTGGGCGCACACCCCAGCGCGCCAGCCACGCTCAGCACAGCGCTCACGGTGCAGACCCCACCTGGCCACGGGGGGGACGTCCAGCAGGGAGGGATGGGTTTGGGGGATGAAGGGGCCGCTGCGGCGAGAGCAAGGGAGGGGACCCCTGGGATAGGGCCGGGGGGGGGACACGCTTCACAGCTCCACGGAAGAGACGCCCACCCCCGGGAAGAGGGGCCCCGCTGCACCCACCCCTGCCCGCGGCAGCCCGGGGGCCCCGCCGCCGCTCACCTCCCGGGAGCCGGTCACCGAGGTGCTGTAGACCTTGAGGGTGCTCATGGTGCGATCGCGGCCGCTCCCTGCGCTCAGCCCGGCGGAGGGAGGCTCGGCTGGGCTCGGCTGGGCGGGAGGGACCGAGGGAAGGCGGAGCGGGCGGCCCCGCCACCGCCCGGCATGTGACTGCGGGGGCCAATGGGGCCGGCGGGCACGGGCATGCGGGCTCTGCGGGGCCGGCGGGGAGCCACCGCCCACACCGGCACCGGGAACCGGGAACGGGAATGAGAACTCACCGCCACCGCCCCCACCGGCACCGGGAACGGGAATGAGAACTCACCGCCACCGCCCCCACCGGCACCGGGAACCGGGAATGAGAACTCACCGCCACCGCCCCTACCGGGTACCGGCCCGGGCACTGGCCCTGGGGAGCCACCGCCCCTACCAGGCATCGGGTACCGGCCCCGGTGAGCTCCCCTTTCCCCACGCTGCACAGCCTCGCACGGGTGGGTGAGAGCAGCTTTATTTTATAATCAAAATATTCGGTACAAACAAGCAACAAGACACAGGCTGGTACAAACACACTGAGCCCAACGGGACCGGGCAGTGGGGAACTGGAGGGGGGGACACGCGCGGGACAAGGGGATGGGGCAGGAAGGTGGGACAGGGAGGGAACGCCATCCTGCCCCCCCTGGCCTGGGGTGTTCAGTAGTGAAGGGTCCAAGATTTCCTGTGCACCAGCAGCAAAGGGCACTTGGGATCACCCTCTTAGCCAAATGAGCTCAGCTGTGCAGGAGGAGGATGATGAGGGGACACATCCCCATGGAGGGGAACACACGACCAGGGCAGCCCAACTGCAGGCACATGGCCAACGGTGATGCTCCAAAAGCATCAGCCGAGGTGGTTTCAGCCACAATCTCATCTCACAACCAGCTCTGCAGGGGCAGAGCTGAGCAAATGTTTGCTGAGCAAACATGTCCTCACACAGCACCTGGGAACTGGATCTTGCACCCCAAAGCAAAGGGGATGGTGCTCAACAGCACCCTGAGAACCTGCAGGAGACAGCAAAGCTCCCGGCAGACAGGACAAATGGCTTCAAGGAATAGCCTTGGAAATGTGCTCCCTCAGTACATGGCACCAGCAGCCTGGGGACAGACACAGCCAGACACCTAACACACCAGACACAGGGAGAGCAGCTCAGGACAAACCAACCAATTTCATTGCCACCATCACCCGTGGTGGCCAAACACTAAAAACAAAACAGATTTGGTCTTAAAATTTAACACAAAGGAATAACAAAAAAGCATTTCTGCCACACCCAGGGCTCGCAGCCCCAATGTGAACCAAGAACAACCCAACAGCACAAGTTTCAGGAGGATTTTTCCCTGTTACAGCTTAGTACCTTGCTCTTAACTCAAGCTGAAAACGAACAAAGTTCCACCCTCAGCACCACAGCACTGTCACAAGCCAGGGCTCGGTACTGTAAAGTTGTCACTATGGTTTAGGGGGGTTGTGGTGCAGTGAAACTTATCCCTCACTGATTTATGTAGGAATCCCATTACTTGCAGAGGAGCAGGGCTACAACAAAGCTCGAGTGGCCACTGCCTTGCAGGAAGAGCTCTCTGTGTCATCCCCCCACATTAGGACCAGTATGGCTTTCTCCCAGTCAAGCAGCAGAGAGCCAAGCCAGAGGTGTGTCCCCAGGGGCACAGAGGCTCTTGGAAGCTCTGGCAGGGGCCACAGACATTCAGGGCTCCCCAGGATTGTTTGGGATGGCTCTAAAAGGCTGTGAGAAGGAGCAGCAGCTCCTCACCTGCCAGCAGATGCATTAGGCACAAAGCACAGTGAGGGCAGAGGGTTTCTCCAGCACATTAAGGCACTTCAGCATCAATCCATTTCCTCTACAGTCTGAATCACACTCAGCTCCCAGTGCTATTTTGGGGGGGACAAAAGGCTTAAGGCTAATGGGGTAACAGTGCCCAGGGGGAGCGTTTCCAGAGTCTTTTAGTGTTGCTTTAATTTCCAACTCATGCTGGCTACTGAAAGACTCTGGTTGCATTTACCTGAGGAAAGCAGGTCCTGCTCCATAAATCCAAGCCAGTAGCACCTCAGTGTAAATACCAGCAGTATACCTGGCACACCTGCCTGCCTACAAAATCCAGGTATCCTCTGAACACTCCAAGAATCCTCTGGTCTCACAAGTCACACAGGACCTGCACAGGGAAGTTATCAGAAATACCAGGGCATACATTTCCTTTTAGTGATGATTTTAACTGTCACATTTGCATGTTCAGCATTTGACATGCCTGGGAGGCAAGTCAGAATTCAATCTCCCAGCGTCAGAGACCACACCAGCTCCAGCAAACACAGCATAAAACACATTCCACAAGATCAAAGCTACTGCAAAGCCCGACACCAAAGCCCTGAATGATTCCAGTCAGCAGCTGAACACTTCTGGCAACAAACCCCCTGATCCCTCACAGATCAGATAAGTCACATCTCTGGTACCCGAGCAGAGGGATGGTAAAGTGCTGAATAGGTTTAGGGTTGTAGGAGCTCAAGGCT
The DNA here is from genome assembly GCF_003945595.2 of Pipra filicauda. NCBI lineage: Eukaryota > Metazoa > Chordata > Aves > Passeriformes > Pipridae > Pipra > Pipra filicauda. The sequence goes on from NW_024104331.1 coordinate 741,405, forward strand.
CCTGAGGGTTTCAAGTCTTCATGTCCTGTCTTACTTTGGGGAGTGCTCTTTACTGGGTGATGCAGTTGTCTCCCATATCCTGAGCATATCTGTCAGATATCGCAGTCCTTAACTCCTCCACCTCTTTGTGAAGCTGCTTTACCTCCACCACTTTCTTTGCAAGTCCATCAGGGCTCAGCAAGTCTTCCTTCTCCTTCACAGGGTGTTGCACAGCTGTGGAGTCAGAGAAGGGAGTTTCCTCACATGCAATTCTGACCAAGGATCACACACATTTGCAAGTCAGCCAGAAAAACCAATGCACATTTGCAAAGGAGGTTCTACTTAACATTCAGTTATAACAGCATGCACCTTCAGAGTGAGCTAACCACAGAGGGAGGGTTCAGAAAGCCCAGAAAGACAATTCCATGCTATATCTGAGTTATTTAACTGTGCCACAGCACGGGAACGGGGTTTGCTCTGCCATCACTCTCTACTTACAGTGAATGCCCAGGAGCAGGGAGAGGTTGGGGTCCTTGCCCTGAGCCCTCTGAGTGACAATGCTGTAGACAGACTGTAAATCCTGCAGACAGATGGCCAGCTCCCCATGCAGCTCCTGGGTGAGGCGGGCTGTGTCAGTGGGCAGGGGCTGGGCTGTCAGCTCGGCCTGGCGGAGCCGCTCCTGGAGCGTCAGGTTCTTCTCGATCAGATCCTGGTTCTGCACAGAGAGCTGGACACACGGACACGGCAGGTTAGTGGGCACTTGGGACAGAACTACCACACTCAAAGCATCTTAACGCAGCTGCTCCATGATGGGAGCACTGAGGGCAGGAACTGGTTTACATCCAGCCCTCCAGACTGTCACCAGATGAGCGTCAGTCCCACATGGGGTGAGAATTTGGCTCTCCTGGCTCAGACAGGAAGCACCCTGGGACACTGCACCGTCCCTGCTGAGCCATGATGCAGCAAAATAAGCTTCCGGGAGGTTGTGCACCCCAACACTGGCCATCCCTTCCCTCCAGGGCTGCCGTTGTGCTTGGCTTCCTTAAGGCTTGAGAGCAGCCCAGTTCGCAGCCCTGCTGCCCCCAGGTGGCAAGCTCGGCCTCCTCCACCACATCCAGAGACCCAGCTCAAGTTCCCGAGGCAGAAACTGCCTTTTTCCTCCTGCATTTGAGCAGAGGAGAGCTCCTTTCAGAGTCCTGACAGGACAATGGACCAGCAGGAAGCAGATGTTGTGCTGCTGACTCCAAATTCAGGGCCTGGCTGGAAGACAATCCTCTGTTCATTCAGTGCCTTGTTCAGGCACTCCAAGCACTCCCTGACCTCTTTCACAGCAGCCCGGAGCTGCTGCAGTGCGTTTTCCCTTCTCATCGCCTCCTCTTTCAGAGCTTGGCTTGTCCCCTCTTCCTGAGCCACCTGTTCTTCCAGGTTCTGGAAGAGACCATGGGAACACAGTAAGTCTAACTCATTTCACAGCAGATTCTCCAGTTCTAGGTCCCTCCCCAGTCACCTCTCACCTTTACTTGCAAGGATAACTGCTCCATCTTCTTCTGCTTTTTGTCCACGATCTGGAATCAAAAGCAGAGGTATCAGAACTGGCCACACAGAGCCAGGAGTACCACCAGGATTTCTCCTTCAGCAGGACAGCACCCCCTCTCTCTTTCCTGTCCATTTACTGCTTTAATCACTGCTGCTGTTAGGAGTGGACTTAGATTCCCTGATAAAAGGCACCATTAGATCTATCAGCTACAAACAGACCAGAGACGTTATATTCTTGTGGTTTTCCTCTCCCCTCTTCTGCATTCTGCAACTTCTCCCCAGCGTTGCTGTAGGACTGTGTGGTTTTCACACCAACAACAGCTTTTAGAACCCCACAGGCTGAATTCCAGGAACTGCTGCTTCAGTGTAGTTGTGACTGCAGAAGTCCCTGATTTCATTTGAGTGCCTGGTGTGACTCAGTGGAAGGAAAAATGTGTGATTCCTGACTGGGGCAGCCCCTTACCTTCTTGAGGCAGTCACATTCTTTCTTCAGAGAGTCATGTTCCATTTTCTTTCTCTCCCCATCCTGGGCAGTGGGTCCTCTCTCTGCATTCTTTACACACTGCTGCAGCTTATCCTGCAAGCTGAAGTTAGCAAAACACCATGGGGAAAAAAACAGCTTTGTTTAAGGTGATTCCCTCACTTCAAGGAGGGAAATTATTTTCATATCAGATGTCAGTGTTGAACTATTTGCATCCCAGCTCACAAACTGCCAGGGCTGTGCTGGAAGGAGTCCTTGCCCCTGGACACAGCCCCACCTGTGACATTGGCCCATTTGCAGACACACGAGTAGGTCCATTTTGCAAGGAGCTACAGATGAGAGCAACAACAAACCCAGCTGAGGACACAAACCAACCCAGCTGACAAAACAGGGGCCTCCTTTTTCAGCCACGTGGTTCTGCTCCCACTCTCCACTGCTGGAAGGCAGGATCTGAACACGGTGTTTTGGCCAGCACTCAAAAATCATCACAAATCCACAGTGACCTGCTTCTGACAGGTGGGACAGTGGCTGTGCTGAAGCATCACTGTCCTTGTGCAGCAATTACTGCAGTGCCAAGATGAAGCTTATTCTAATCCTCCTCACTCTTACCTGCGCACAGTGGAAAGAAGCTCCATCTCCTTGTGTTTTTGGGTTTCCAGCTGCATCTCTTGCTCCCTCAGAGCAGCCTGGATGTCTCCAAGCTCTGTTTCCAGTGCCAGCACTGTTTCCTGCAGAGCAGTGCTCTTCAGTTCAGAATCCTTCAGCTGCAACAAAGGGGAGTAACTGCAGCTGTAGAAAAGTCACCTGAGAAAGAATGTAAAGAGCCATCTTCACAACTCAGAGAAAGTTTTACCTTCTGACTCTGTTTCTGGTGCTCCTCAAGGGTGGGCAGATCAGCCAGGTATCGTTCCAGGGTCTCAATTCTCTGCTGTCTCTCTCTGCTCTGTTCAGATTCCTTCTGGCATTTCTTTTTAAGGTTACTAATGTGTTTGTCTCTTCCCTTTACCTGCAGGGATAGTTATAGACAGGTTTAGTTTATATAATTTCTCATCTATTCTTCAGTCTTCTGTAAGGCCACTCATTTAGCTTTTTTGCACAGAACTCAACACCAAAATACAAGATCACCTTAACTCAGCAGCATTTCTGCTCATTTAGCTAAAGACACACTCTTCTGGTTAAAAGAGGAGGTACTGAAATGTTTCTACCTGCAGGAGAAAGGGCTTTTGCTTACAAACCAAAGTACTCTACAAGGAGATCAGAAAATACCTGCAGTTACAGGCTGCCACAGAAAAGTTCCATCTCAGCACTACACTGACTTTTAGCTACTCTAAGAAACCACACCTTCCCATCTCTAGAGCAAAGGGATCATACCCTTTCTTCCTGTTTCTTTAACTCCTCTGCATGTTTCTGCACAGCTTCCTTCAGCGACTCCCGGGCCAGCTTCACATCCACCTCTGCAGCAGCCAGCTTCCTCTCCAGTTCAATGTTCTCCTTACTGAGGGACTCAGTCTTCTCTGTGAACTGTGCTCGAAGGAACGTGTTCTCCCTCTGCAGCTCCTGCAGGCAGAGACAGCCCCCGAATTTGGTTGGTTACAAACTGGCACTCGGCAGCTGTGCTGTCCCAGAGCTGTGTCCTCGTCCCACCCAACTCCCAAACACCACTCAGCCCATCTCACCCACTGCAGTGTCCAAAATAGCACTTGTCAGTGCTGCCAGGTGTTTGCATCACTAGCACAGCTTCTAAACAAGCTGTCATCCTTCAGGGCTGGAAATCTCAAGGGTCACTGAGGATCCCAGAGCTGATCAGTAATCAGGACCCCACACAAAGTATAATTTGACTCCTGCTCAGCAAACACTTAAGGAGAAGAGGGAGGGCCATCAGATTCAATACATGTTTCTTGCTGACACCTGTTGTACCCCATTACCTGCATTCTAAGCATGTAGACATCTCCATAGGATGCTGGACAGCCCAGCAGGGCACTGTGAACCTGCAGCTCACTTTCCCGGACCTTCTGCTCCAACTGGGATATGTGCTGCCTCTGTCTGTAAAAAAACCCCTGTTCTCAAACACACAGAAGAGAGCAGCCATGCAACATGAACAGTGCCACCACAACACCACTGCTCCACACAGTGACAAGCAGAGGAGAAAGAACCCTTGGAAACCTTCCCCCAACAATGATTTTATAAAGCACACAACCCTTGCATGTTTTGGAGGCTGCAGCTTGGCTGTGGAACTTATGAGTGAAATGAACAGACCCCTTATAAAACACAGAAAACCATAACCAAAATTAATTTAGCTGAACCCTTCAGGAACATCATCCTAACTCCAAGAGGAAGGGAGCTCAGGCTGTTCTCAAGGGTCATTCTTTGCAATAAAAAAAGCTCAACTGGGTAAAAGGGACTCTGAGAAATGAGCTTTCCTTGGTACTTTCCAAACCCTTCCTTTCCAAAAGGAAATGTACTGGAGTCAAACACCCTCACCTGTCAATGAGGAGCTCTTTCTCCTTGAGTAGGTTTTCATTGGAGTTCAGGATATTGATCCACTGGGCTGGATCAGGTGGAGGCAGTGATGGAGAGTACATCGAGGAATGGGGGCAGGTGCCTCCATTTTGTAACTGCAGGAGGAAACAAAACAAGGAGGGAGAAGGTTTGTGCCCCACAGAGGTAATTGCAACATTGCTGGAGCTATTTTGCACACTGTGTGCTCATCTGCATGCCAGGACATGGCTATTTCGGTCTCTGTTGATGTCCAAGAACAAGTAACTTTGCCCAAGCACAACTGGAGATTAACAAATAATTTTAGATCACTGTGCTAGCTCACTGGAAACAATTTGTCTCCATTAGGGTACAGCTGGTGGGAGGTGGTAAACAAACTGTTTCCACCTAATAAGCTGCAGTTAGTTTTGTGCATCTTTAAAAAAAAAAAAAAAGTTTTTCTTAACCCTAGATACAGAATAAAATTATTCTAGAATCTATTTAGAACCTCTTGGCATTTTTTCTCTGCAGTTTCTAGCAGACAGGGTATTCTACCTCTTGGTCTGGACTCAGGTGCAGAACTGTAACATAATCCAGAGCTGCTCTACATATGGAGTGTGTCAAACGACACCTGTGACACCACATGCTGTAAAAACAGATCATTAGGAGTCTTTCAGTGTCACACAGGGAGAAGCAGGAGACATTTTCCCCTTTGCTTCCTAACTCTAGCACAAGGATTCCTGACTAAAGGGTTTCAAACTGCTACAGCCACACAAGCAGCTCCCTACCTGCATCTGCTCCACCTGCAGTCGCACTTTGTCCAGCTGCTGTTTCCAAGCATTGAGCTCACAGACCCCCTTGTGTGGATGGAGGGTGCATCCTTCTGGCACCCACGCTCGGGATGGAGGAGCCACTACAGGTTTTGAGAAGAAATTGTTGGCCTGGAGTCCCGTTGGCATCGCTCTGCTCCCGCTCGGCCACGTCCCGTCCCGGGGCTCGCAGACTCCGTTGGGCCCTGCCCCTTGTTTGCTCTCTGGCAGCACCTTAAAATGGTCCTTCCCTGCCTCGGGGTTTGGACTGAGCTTCTGGAACCTGTGCTGAGGGTCAGCACACAAACTGTCCAGAAAGAGAGACTGGTTCAGGGTGCGCTCCATGGCAGGAGTGTCAAACTTCCAAGGGTCTTCTGCTCTCATGGGATCAGCAGCAGGAGGCCAGGGTTGCTCAAAGCCATTTTCCCCTGAAGCCCCATAGAGCCGCAGGAGATCCCTGGGTGGCACCTGAGACGACTTCCCAGCGTTAAAATCCCCGTTCCTCGTGAGCCCTGAGTGTTCAGAGGCAGATCCTGGCACAGCAGCCTTTGAAATGTGCTGGGAACAGCCCTGGTCTCCTGCAGAGCACAGCTTGGAGGGTGAGGCACCCAGCGTGGAAGGCATAACGTGGGCTGTTGGAATGGTCACCTGGGTTTTGATGGGGTGGAATGAGGAACCGTTACTGGAATTGCAAGAATCTAGGGGAGAAAAAAAAAAAAAAAAAGAATGATATTCTGATTACGATCCTGAAAATACACTCCTGCAGTGAACTTTCCAAAATAACTTGAAAACCAGTTCCTTTCCCCCTCAACATATCCTCCTAATCAGCAGCAGCAAGCCTCAAGCACACCTATGTTCCCCCTCTCTACATGTTTCAGGAACCTGATGACATTTTCCTACCACCATAAACCGCAGGGAGAATCCAGGTTTAATCCAGTTCACGTTTATTCCTCGTTTTTAAGCTTCTCTAGCATAATCTTAAATCAGTCAGGTTATCTTCCTATAGGTTTAGAAATCAAGTCCTTCATATCAAATAAAAAGGGTGAAACTTACTCAGTCGAACACTGAGACGGTGATTCTGCTCTGCCCGTCCCACTGCGACTCCAAACCATAACCAGAGCTAACAGGAGCCTTCCCTGAGCCCATGGTGAGCCTCAAACATAGCTGAACCCGAGGCTCTGACCTTCCAGCTCCTCCAGGACGCCGCAGCAAAAGAGCCTGGAGCAATGGCTCTCACCTTATTGCCACAGGAAGTGAGGCAGAGCTCAGCGCACGCACCCCGCGAGCCCGTCCTGCCAGAGGGGCACCAAACCTGGCTGCACACACAGGGGTTATTCTTAGCAACTCTCAGATTTCAATACAGCAAGAGCTTAGAAAGGCAAACAGTCAAGTGCCCCTTCCCACTCCTTGTCCCGATACGTTCTGTATCGCAGGAATTCCAGGGTTCTCCCAGGTGCACAAACTTGTTTTCCTCGTGGCTTTGGCCAAAGGCCCATCCCCACGTGACGTTCCTTCAACGCAACATCAGGACTGCAAGTCACCCTTCCACCTGTTTGCACCCTCCAAGCATTGCTACATAAGGAATGAACATTACAATTCAAATATGACCTAAATCAGATTCTGCAAAGACCATCATCGCACTGCAGGAAAACTATCCCAAAAAAGGCACTAGATCCTTTCATCAGAAGTGAGCAGTGAGGGGGAGAAGATCTCTTTGCCGCTGCTTGGCTGTGCCCTGGGACCTCCAGAGAACACTGTGCTACTGGACAGTCACAAGCATGTTCACCTTGGCAAAAGAAGAGACAGTACCATTTCCCTTTACAGCCCCTAAATTTATCCCCCGGTGTCACTGTCTGGAACTCGAGTTCCCTGACCAAGATGCCACGTGCAGGTGCTGCAATGGATTCCTTGAGTGTGCTGAGGGTCATCACAACAACATTTCTGACTAATGTACTGAGCTCAGAGTGCCTCAGCCAGTGGCCAGGGCTGCAGGTCAGCCCTGGCTCTTACAAACAAGGCTGTGACAACACCAGTGCTCACACGGGTCACTTCCTGAAGGGAAATTATCACTTCTCCTGCCCTCACCTGCAACTGGGTGTTTTATTACCCTGAGAGAAGCTTGATGGACACAAACATGTGCTCATGTAATATTTCCAGCAATATTTCCAACAGCCAGACTTTCCAAAGCCTTCAATTTACCCACACATGATTAAGACCTACAGCTCATTCCAAAGGCTCAATGCAGCTTCCTGAAACAGATGTGTGAAGTGTTTTAAAGCACACCACAAACTTCCTGACTGCTGAAAGGAGAATCAATAAAGATGAAAATACAGGTGGAAAGGATTGCTGGGACGAGCAATTTCACAGAATGTGCCTCAGCTGAGGGCCAGGCTCTGAGTTCTTCAGTGAGAAGCACATGGCTAACACTGAAGAGACAAACAATTCTGCACAAAGAATAAATTATTATAAATTATTTCTTTAAAAAAAAATAAATAAAATCACACAACAGACTTGCTGATAAATCACTTGTTGGTCAATATGAACCAGCAAATCCCCAAGGTGGCTCTTAGTCAGTTAAAACCACTGGAGGTAGATGATAAGCAAACTAGCTCAGAGAAACACACAGTGCCTTCATCACTTGCTTATATTCCAGGCAGTATATCCAAGGCACTGGATTTGAAACAGCCTCCAAACATCATTAGAGGTTCTGCTCTCCAAGTCTGACACTCTGGGAGCCCATGGGGACCGTCACCTTCCGTGCTGTCCGAGCAGGAGGTCCCAATGCCCCCATCCCCACTGTCGGCCACGCTCGGACAGCGACTGACGCGGCTCTGGGACTTCACGGACAACGTGGGTGTTTTCCAGTCAGTCTCCAAGAACTTGCTCTTCTGACTAGTGCTGGGACCTGGAGAGATTAAAAAAAGGGATATTTACGCTTCAGCCAACAGACTGAAAAACCTTTTAATACCATCGAGCCATATCTAATTACCAGCACTTCCAAACCCCAAACCGCTCCTTGCTTCGCTCCCTGTGTTACTGCTAAATAAATCTCTTTTGCAAAAGGAAATGGCAGCAAGACCAGGGAAGTCAAATGATATCAACAGGAGACTGAAAATCAATCTTGTTATGGAAGTCAGAATGCAAAAGTAGTAAATTATATTCCCATTGATGAGTCTGATGATATCACACCTAGCTGATGCTCTGGTACTCAGACTAAAAAGAGCAGCAGCAGCACAGCAGAACTGGCTAAATTAAAGATGCATTTTTTGCATTAACTATTAAGAACTCTCCCAGATTCATCAGCTATTGCTTAAGAGAGAAATTAATTATCAGATGATTCTCTGCCCTAGTGTACTTTTGCAGGAATAAGACTTCTCTGAACAAAAAGCTTCTGGTAAAGAATCTTCTCAGGGCCACGTGTCTGCTCAGAGAAGCTGAAACAGGATCCGACAGCAGCAGGGCTTTAGAGAAAGGACTGTCCTTACCCAATGGATTGTTCTGCTGGAGCCTCAGGTCTGCATCTTTCCCAGGAGCAGCCATCTTATCCATCCTGTGAACTGGATAAATAAATATAAATCACATTTTAAGTCAGTATAACCCAAACCCTGTTCCCAGTAACCAAGCAAAGGGTACACACACATCAGAGTAACACGGTATTTTGTATTTAATTAGCATCTCCTGCCAAAAATATCTGTTGTCCCTGCAGCAACAGAGGCAATACTTAACTTAAAAGAGGTTGTTTTTTTCTTTATGCCTGAAAAATGAGGATAATTCTTGTTTGCACCATTCTCCACGTAGCAGCTCAGCAGCACCTTTCAACTGGTGCATGTGTTATCCTCATGGCAGGTATTTATAGAGCAGCAGTCACCACGGTACCTACACACTGACTCTGTCTACAGAGACTACAAATTTATCTTTAAAAGTCTTAAGTCTCCACCAGATCATTTCTGCCCTCTGTAGAGGTCACTGAGCAACTACACGAGGAATAAAGTCCTTCAAAAATCAGCCTTGCTGTTCCATGCATGGCAATTTTTATCTATCCAGAGCTTTGGGTTAATTTATCTATTTCTCTGAGTACTTCAGACAGTGAATTTCCCGTCTCTGATAACACAAGTGCAATTTACAGCTCCCAGGCTACACTGTGGAAATTCAAGGCCTCTCTCCACCCAGACTAAACCCTCAATTGGCAGCTCTTACCGATTCTTGCTAAACTGATTCAAAGAGCTCAAAGAAGCCATTAATTCTTAGAAAACACACACATACAGATTTTACAACATAGGAGGGACACTGGGAATGTAACAGGATAACGAACCAGAAGCAGCATTCCACTCAGAGAAGAAATAAAACACTTCTAGGTAAATGTAGTGCTTATCATAATTTAGGTACATTTAGGTAGAAATTAGTAAATTGGATGTATTTCTGAAATTCCCCAGTTTAAATCTCAGTCTCCAGCACTACAGTCAGACAGTTCTAACAGGGAAATTCAAGCAGGGGCTCTTGGAATAATAAACAAATCCAAACAATCAGAGCATTCCCACCTCACTCAGCACCACCCTCCCAAAAACCACATGCAGACCTCCTTGGAGAGGACCCCCACCATCCCACAACCCCTCCCTTCCAGCAGCGGGTACAGGAGGTGGGAAGGGAGTGGTGGGTCGGGGAGAGGGAGAGAAACCACACGGAAGGGGAGGGCAGGTACACGGACTGATGTGACCCCGGGGTGGGGAAGAGGATGGGGAGAACAGTGATGGGGGTGGAGGGGGGAGAGAGGGGAAGGTGGGTGACCTGGGGCGGGGCGAGGGACACCGGACCCCACCTGGAAGGCACAGGCTGAGCCTGAGGGGTGAGACCCTGGGGGGCAGGAGGGGTCAGGCCATGAGGAGCCGGGTCCTGAGGGCTTGAAGAGGTGGGTCCCTGGGGGTCCGGTCCCTGAGAGGGCGAGGGGGGGTCAGACCCTGAGGGGCAGGGGGGGTCAGTCCATAGGGAGCCGGTCCTTGAAGGGCTGCGAGGGGTCGGTCCCTGAGGGCGGAGGGGGGTCTCTCCCTGAGGGCCCGGTCCCTAAGGGGCTGGAGGTCCCGGCGTGGAGGTGGACAGCCCCTGAAGGGCCAGCTCTCGAAAGGCCGGGGGAGGCGGTGGGTCAGTCCCTGAGCAGCCGGGGAGCGGTGTCCCGGTGTCGGTATCCCGGCAGCGATTCCCGGTGTCCCATTCCCGCTCCCTCACCTGCCTCCGCCGCGCCGCGCGCCGCGACCGTTACCCCCGCCCGCCCGGGGAGGGGGGCGTGGCATAGGGGACGGGGCGGGGCCTCCTCACGGGCCGCAGCCAATCCAGCGCGCCGGCCCCTCCCCTTCCCGCCTCTCATTGGCTCGCCCCGAATGCTGTCCCCGCCCACCCCCGCAGAGCCGCGGAGGGAGCGGCGGGTGCGGGCGGGGGAAGAGTGTCCGCGGGCGGCACCCGTAGGGCGGGGGCTGAGGGAGCCGGGGGGGCTCAGCCTGAGGAAAAGCGGGACGAGGGGGGGCTTCGGGCTCTCTGCGACCCCCTGACAGGAGCGGGGAGCCAGGCAGGGACTCTGCTGGCAGGGGACAAGGGACAGGATGAGGGGGAATGGCCTCAAGCTGCGCCAGGGGCGGTTCGTGTTGGATATTGGGAAAATTCCCCCATGGAAAGGGGTTGTCACCGCTTCCCAGGGCAGTGGTGGAGTCACCATCCCTGGGAGTGTTCAAAAAACACGTGGATGTGGCAGCTGAGGACGTGGTTTAGTGGTGCTGTTCAGCTGGATGCCATGATCCCATTTCCGACTTAAACAATTCCACGATTTTACGGCTTCAGCGCCGAGAAAAAAAAAAAAAAAAAAAAAAAAAACACACGGCACGACCAGCACCTGTCAACACGATTTATTTACATCACAAGAGCCCCCCACCTTGGCACAGCACCACAGCGGAGGGCACGTCCCTCCAGGAACAGCTCCCCCCCCCCTTCCCTCTGCCAAACCAAAATGTCCTTGGGAAAAGTAAGACTCAAAAGTGTCCTTGGGAAAAAGTAAAAGACTCGTCACAGCGACGCCCTCACCCCGGGGAGGGAGGAGGATGCAGCAGGAGCCACCGTCTCTGAGCGATGAGCCTTCCAAAAATGTCCTCTGCCCCCCGAGCTCTGCCAGCACCGACCCACGCCAGGTCCTGGTGGGATGTCAAGGTCCAGCCGCCTCTCCAGGGGGGTCCTGCTCGCCCCCGAGCCCCCCGTCGTGGCCCTGGCGCTGCCGCCCTGCCCACCCCTCCCGCAGCTCCTGGTACAGCTCCTGGTGCTCCTCCTTCCAGCGCCTGAAGGTGTCCGAGGTGAGCGAAGCCTCTCCCAGCAGCTGCTCCAGCGCCTCCAGCTCCACCAGCTTCGCCTGCCCGGCACAAGGGGGAGGTTTTTGGGGCGGCCACCCGCGGGCAAGGGGGGTTTGGGGAGTGGAAATCGCGGGGATGGGGGGGGGGTCCCACCTTGAGCGTGCTCTGCAGCGCCCGCACGGCGTGCACCCTCTCGTTGATGTGCGGGTTCTTGTTGCGCCGCAGGAAGGATTTTCGGCACTGCTCCTGCGTCAGGAACCGCCGCTGCCCGATGAGGGACACCCCGCCCTGACTCAGGCACCGCATCAGGCTCTCCAGGTCCTCCCCGGCGGGGTCTGAGGGAGGGGAGGGGGGCACTGGAGCAGGAGGGGAGCCCCCAAACCCCACGGGGCTCCCCCCTGCGTGTGAGTGGGAGGGGGGAGTGCAGAATCGTGGAAAGGTTTGGGTTGGAAGGGATCTGAAAGTTCACCCAGTTCCAACCCCTTAGCACGGCAGGGACACCTTCCACTGTCCCATGTTGCTCCAACCTGGCCTTGGACACTTCCAGGGATGGGGCAGCCACAGCTTCTCTGGGCAACCTGTGCCAGGGCCTCCCCACCCTCACAGCGAAGAATTTCCTCTTAATATCCAATCTGAACCTACTCTTTCTAGTTTCCCCCTTGCCCTGTCACTCCATGCCCTTTTAAAAAACCCCTCTCCATCTTTCCTGTAGGCTTCCTTCACCCCGAGATGGCTCACTCTTCAACACACCCCAACTCGAGTTACCCCCCAGCACACACACAGAGAAAACGGAGGCCCTGACTGTGATTAAAGGGTGCACACGAGGTGACAGTGTGACAGATGCCACCCTCAACACCTACCCATGGGGGAGCAGGGCCGGGGGCTGCCCTGGGGGCTGCTGGACTCGCCACTGGCCGGGGAGAGCTGGGCTTTGTCCGAGGGGTTCTGCAGCCTCTTCCTCGGCTGGGGGAGAGATGAGGCAGGAGGTGAGATGAGGAACCTCTGTCCCCTGCCCAGGATGTCCCCCAGGGCCACTCACCGAGTCACATCCGTGCCTGGGGGACTCATCATCGGGGTCCTCAGCCTCTGTCTCGCTGTAGCAGTCTGGGGAGAGCAGTGGGAGTGGGAAGATTCCCCCCTCAGGGCTGAGCATCATCCCGAACCCCTCTCAGGGGGAGGTTTTTCACATTCCCACAAATCACAGGCAAAGCTCCCAGTACTCCCAACACAGGGGATGTGGCACCAGGCACAGCTGCCCCACCAGGACCTCCAGGTCCCCCCAGGGTCCCCATGTCCCACTGACCCCACCCCCAGGTCCCCTCAGGGTCCCCATCTCCCACTGACCCCACCTCCCACCCCAGAGAAGGGCTCATTACCTTCCTCCTTGTCTGGGACTGACTGGTGGGCGAGTGTGTACTTTGTTTTGGCTGTTATGAGCCGACTGACCCACCTGGGGAGGGAAAGGACAGACAGACAGGCAGAGGAGGGTCCTGGCCAGCCCAGGAGTGGCAGGACTGGCACTGACCAGCACCAGTGGGTGTGTTACTCACATGCTCAGGTCAGCCAAGGTTTCGGCAGCAAAGACAAAGGGCTTGTACTTCTGGTGGCACAGCTGGAACACACTGAGGACAAGCAGGTGGCTGCTGCGGTGACACAGAACCAGCCACAAGCCCCCTCCAGCCTCCCCATTCCAATCCAGCCCAGGGGTCTGGGCTTCTCCCTGCCCTGGGAGATGTCCTCGGCCTCATCCCAGGTAATACCAGGAGCACAGTGCACGTCTTGCTCAGTGCAGAGAGAATATTGCAAACCCTTTGGGGACTCCACCAGCCCCTTGGAGGCCCCACCAGCCCCACAGGGACCCCGGCAGGCCCATGGGGACCCCACCAACCCTGTGGGGACCCCACAGCCCTGCAAGGACCCCATCAACCCTACTGGGACCCCACGAGGCCCATGGGGACACCAGCCGATCCATGGGGACCTCTGAAGCTCTGAGAGGATCCCACAAGCCCCATGGGGACATGCAGGTGGTACCCAGCAGGATTCATCAGCACGTGCCCAGCATCCCCCCCCTCCCACCACCAGCTGGGAGGTGAGACAGACCCCACTCACTATTTTTTCTTCTGCTCCCTCGTGCTCTCCAGGTCATAGGTGGCCACGTTGATGAGTCCTGCAGCCTTCTCATCCTGTGAGGAATGGGGACAGTGTGTCCAACACCACCACCCTGGGAAATCCCAGCTGCCCAGGTGGGAGGGGGGGGTACGAGGGCACCCGGTGGCCCCCACTCACGTTGGGGTGGTTGTACCAGTAGAGCGTGTGGCCCTTCAGCACGAACCAGCACCGCTTCCACTTCTGGGCCATGAAGCCCACGTGGTCCTTCTTCTTGAGGAGCCACCCATCGCAGTCCACCCGGCCCAGGTCCCGGCACGAGACCCGCCGGCGGCTCAGCCTGGTCGCCACTCCTGCCACCACGGCACCGGGGGGGTGTCAAGGCAGGGCAGGGGGAGCAGAGCCCCCCTCCCAGGGGGAGCCCCCAGCCCCCTTCACCCCAGCCTGGCAGGGTCCTGCTCACCTTTTGGTCTGCGTCCTGTCTGGGGGCTGCCCTGGATGGGGAGATGGAGATGAGCATTTAGGGATGACATAAGGGGGGGTGAGGGCAGGGCAGCGTTAGCTGAGCCCCCCCAGCAGCACACACAGCCCTCAGGGACCCCCTTAGGGACCCCCAACTTGCACACACACAGCAGCGAGCCCAGAGGGGAGCTTGGAGGGGAACCCATCCTGGCACAGGCGTTTTGACTCCCACCACAGGCAGGACACAAAGTCCCGTGTCACCCCCCCACTCTGACACCCTCCCAGTGTCCCCCCCAGCTCTCACCTCCCGAGGGAGCTGGCAGGGCTCTGCACCCCCAGCCCCCGTGGTGGGGGCTGCCGTGGGGCTCAGCTCTGTGCTGCGGGGTCTGGTGGCAGCAGAGATGCCCGGAGAGTTTGGGATGTCCGGTGGGGTGCCCAGGGGGTTGTCCAAGGGGGTGTCCAAGGGGGTGCCACTCTCCCACTCCTCCCCTGCAGCGCCTGCGAACAGCGAGCGGGGCTGCAGCCTCCTGTCCTGGGGGGAGATCTCTCTGTCCCCGCCTCTTCTCCCGTCCTACCCCGTCCTGACAGTCCCGGCAGCTCCTCCACGGCCGCCCTGGGCAGCCTCAGGTCCTGCTCGTCCTCTTCCTCCTCTTCGTCAGTGACGGGATCCGGCGCTGAGTCCGGCCCGGAGTCCAAGTCGGCACCAACGCTGGGGGAAAACGGGATTCCTGAGCCACAAACCTCTTTGACGTCTGCGGGGATCCCACTATCGGCCTCTGGGTGGGGCACCCGCGGTTCTCCCCGCGCGAGGAGTGGGGCTGGAGGGGACGCGGTGGTGGGGGCTCAGCACCAGCTCCGCCAGACCTCCGTGGTCCCCGGCAGGGTGGGAGCCCGGCCGGTGGCTCCTGCCCGCGCTGCCGTTGGCTCCCCGCACGCCTTTCCATTCCGGGAGAGGAGAAGGGTCATGTCTAAATATAGTTTCAACCCCACTAAAACGTTACCAAGTGAATGAATTACAAACACAACCCACTTTTTTTTCCGTTCCTTAAGGCTACTGGGCAGCTCCCCCGGCCGCTCGCAGGCAGCCGCTGCGCCGCTGGGACTTCTCCACCCCCAAAAAAGAGCTGGGAAGGGGCCTTGGGGGCATCCAAACAGCTCCTTGCTGGCTGGATTGGGGGTGTTGGGGTGTCGGGATGGGGCTCACCTGGAGGTCAGGGACACGGGGCTGCCTGGGCACTCGCCACTCCTGGTGCCGGGGGAATCCGCAGCATCCAAAAATGCTCCCGGGAGCTGTGGATGGAGTGTCAGGGACAGCCCCACCCACCATGGACCCCAGAGCTTTAGGGATCACCAGTGGGATGGGAGATGCCTGGCTCTGAGTGTCTCTGCCTGGTTCCCAGCACATCCCAGTAAGGTACTTGGGATGAACTGGGAGCACCGGGATCACTCACTTGCTGTCTGGGAGAGGGGGGTGAGCCATGCAGGTCAAGGGGGATCTTCTTCAGCACCAGTGTCACCTCGTTTGCTTTCTCCAGCAGCTTCTTCTCCAGGTTGATGCGTGTCCAACCCACCTGCACAGCCCCATGATGAGCTGTGGCACACGGCCCTGGCCCCATGGCTGCTGCATCCCCCAAACCCTCCCCAGACACAGATCCCACATCCCCCAACCCCCCAGCGGTGGCTCCTGTGTCCCTCAGACCATTCCCAGCCATGGGTCCTGCTTTTTGCAGATCTCAACCCCTATATCCCCCAAGCCCTCTCAGCTACACTCCCCCTAAAGTCCTCCCAGTCACAGGTCCCATGTCCCCCTAAAATCCTCCCGGCTGCATGTCCTGTGTGCACCCAAAATCCTCCCAGCTGCACTCCCCATATTCCCCCAGCCCTTCCGGCCTTGCAGCTCCCTGTCCATGACTTCCCTGCCAAAAACCAGCCCCGTCCCCTCCGACTCACCACGACCTGCTCATTGACCTGCACGATCTCGTCCCCGGGCAGGATGTGCCCCCCGTGGGCAGCCAGGGCCTGGGCAGAGGCAGGGTGGGAGTGGGGTGCCCCGTCCTGGGTTCCCACCCCCTCTCCCCAAGCTAATCCACACTCAGGATCTCTCCCGGATGGGGAGAACCGGGGAGGGATTAACCATTAACCCGACCTTTCGCGGCAGCGGCCGGAGCTGCCCAGGTGGGATCGGGGTGCAGAGGGGGCTCCCCCCGTGCCCAGGCTGTGCTCACTCATGAGATGAGTTGCACAGTCTCAGCTGCAGGCAGCCCCCCCCAGCTCTGGGTTGGGATGTGGATTAGGGCCCTAAGAGGACCCCATGGACTGGGGGAATTCCCCATGGCAGGTGCTAAAAGGGACAGGGTGGCACTTGGGGGGGTGACAGACAGGGAGGGGCAGCCCCTCGCTCACCTCCGAGGTGGTGGCAGACACGAAGTGCAGGCAGGAGCTGGTGGAGGTGATCTCAAAGCCCTGAGTGGGACAGGAAGGGGGTTTGAGCAGGGATCTGGGGGGGTCCAGAGGCAGTGGGGGGCACTGGGGTGGTGGGGACTCACCAGCGGGGTGGTGATGAGTGTCAGGGGGTCAGAGGGTGGCACCGAGGTGTCAGGGGACACTGGGGGGCTCCCCCATGGGCTGAGGGGCAGTGTTGGCGAGTCAGGGGATGTTGGTGGGCTCTGCCACAGGCCTGGGGGTAGCGATGGGGTGCTGGGGGACCTCGGGGGGCTGCCCCTTGGGCCGGGGGGCAGCGCCAGCCCCACCTGCTGCAGCACAGCCCTGCGGTCCAGCAGCGCTGGGGGGCTGCAGCCCACGATGCTCTCGCAGATGCCCACGATGTGCTGGCACTGTGGGTGACAGCAGGGGGCTCAGATGGGCCCTGGCAGACCCCCCCCATGCCTGCCACCCCCTCCTCACCCACAACACTTACGATCCGCAGGATCTGCCTGTCCCTCTCAGCCACGGGACAATCCTGGGGGGACAAGATGTGGGGATGAGCGGGAAGGGATGGCTCCATCCCAGCTGGGGGGACCCCGTGGGGAACCCCCCCTTGCACCACATCCCCTCTCACCCCACCTCCAGCCCGGCAGAGCTCTGGGGGGACAGGAGAGCTGCCAGCTGGCTCCCCAACCCCGACACTGCCTGTCACCCACCGCCTGCAGCGTCTCTCCCAGCTGGGCACACAGCAGGACGATGTCCTGGCTGGCCGAGAAGTCGTTGAGGGTGGAGAAGAGGTACCTGGAGGGGGACACAGAGCTCAGCCCCTGGTTGTGGGGGTCACCCAGCACCCAGGGGGGCCCTCACCTGCCCCGGACCTGTTGAGCCAGGAGAAGAGTCCCTTGGCAGCCCCGACCAGGTCGATGACTCGGGCCAGGAGGGTGAGGGAGGGCGGCCGGGGGGCATCCCCTGCCGACAGCCCCCCCAGCACCAGGCTCTGGATGCCCTGTGCCAGCTCCTGCAGCCTCTCTGTCAGGGTCCGCAGGCTGGTGCTCGCCAGCCCTGCGTCCTGGGGGGGACATGGATGCCAGGGGATGGGGGGGGCAGTGGGGATCTCAGAGGTGCCTCCACATTCCCACCTTCACCCAGCCCTGATTCCCAGCTCCAACCAGCACAGAGTGCCCCCACATCCCTCCACCACCGAGTTCAAGGTGCCCCAGTGTCCCCACCTTCACGCAGCCCAGGGTGACCCCACATTCTCCCTCTTCATTCCATGGTGCCCCCATGTTCCCCTTTCCACCCAGCCCAGGGTGACCCCACATCCTCCTTCTCCAGTCCAAGATGCCCCCATGTCCTCCCCTTTACCCAGCCCAGGGTCCCTCCACATCTCCTCTCCAATGAGTCCAGGGTGTCCCCACCTTCACCCAGTGCAAGGTGACCCCATGTCTTCCCTTCCACCCAGCTCAGGGTGCCCCCAAATCCCCCCTTCCTCCCTGGTTTCCCCACAGCCCCTGGGGGTCCCTGCACTCACCAGCTCACGGAGCTGCTCCACAGCCTCCAGCAGCAGCTCCTGGTGCCCCAGGGGCCACACACCCAGTGCCTCCAGTGCCTCCACATCCAGCCCCAGCAGGTCAGGCCCTGCCAGCTCCCAGGCCTCGAAGGGGTACCCCTGCACCGCTGCATCCAGCCCTGCCACAGACCAGCATCCCCCACCGTCTGGGTGACCCCAGGGCGTGACACCTGGCTGATGGCACGGCCCTCTTCATGCAGTGAGTTCACCCAGTCCCAGCCTAAACGGTGGGCACGGCCAGACCCCCACCCCATCCACAGCAAGATCCATGGAAAATGCCCCCTCTCAAGAAGAGATGAGGGATGAGAAGCGCTGCCACCTCCCCCAGCCACACCAACCCACCCACATGTCACCAATCTGGGGACACCTCACCCCAGAGCCAGCAGTGGGGTGTCCCCTGGGTTGGGAGGGGCAGGCGTGGGGGGTGGGTCTCACCTCGGAGCCAGGCGGTCACCTCTGCGGGGCCCCAGGAGCCCACGGGCTCCATGGCGGCGGGGCCGGAACGGGCGGCGGGAGCCGGGAGCGGGAGCTGGGAGCGGCTCCCACCTGTGCCGGGAGCGGGAGCCCCATTGGAGCGCCCGAGTGCCGCTCACCTGCCCAGCGCCATCCCACGGGGCGAGGCCCCACGGCGCGCCCCAGGTGAGTCACGGCGGGATGGGGACGGTGACGCACGGCCGCTGGAACCCCCCCCCCCGGAAAATGGGGCTGCTGGAACCCTCCTGGAAATGGCACACGGTGTGTTTTACCCCCCCCAAAACCGCTGTGTGCAGTGAAGGCTGAGGCCCAACAGCACTCGTGACACTAGTCACCCCAGCTGCCCTGTTTGGCCACACAGACACTCCCCCCCAGAAGAGCCTAAGGGAGCCCCTGCTCAGCCCCCTCCCCACCGGTGTCCCCACTGGTCCCTGGCCGGGTGACCCCAGGGGGTGACACCTGGCTCGTGGGAGAGCCCTCTCCATGCAACAAGTTTGCCTGGTCTCAGCCTAAATGGTGATGATGACCAGACCCCCACACCACCCTCAACGGGATCCAAGGAATGACGCTCTCCCAGCGAGAAGAGATGAGGGACGGGAAGTTTTTGGGGCGTCACCCCCCGCCCAAGGCACATTCACACCCCTGCCTTTGCGAGGGAGGGGGATTGAGGCAAGGGGCAGCCCCCATACAGGCCTGCAGAGCCCCATGGCTGAGCCTGGCTCTTCAGCCCCCCCAGACGTGACCTGGGCTGGCTCCGGCCCCCCCGCCAGCGCCTGGGCTCCCAAACTCCCCCGCCCTGCGTGTGCGCTCGGGGGAGCAGCGGGCGCTGATCGCGGCTGACAGCGGCTCTGTGCTCGCCCGGTGCCGCCCTTCCCAAGGGGGCCGGCGGGCAGGACGCAGGCACGGACCCCTCGCCGTGCTCAGGGCAGGGGTCCCCGTGTTGGGGGGTCCCAGCCCCGCCGCCGCCCCACGGGGCCTGATCCTGCTGCTCCCCACCACGCCATGATCATCCGCCCCAAGCGCCTGACCCCGGGGTACTTCCGTCTGCTCCAGGTAAGGGGGCCAGCAGGGTTGGGGGCAGCCCGTGGGGACCCCTGGGATGGTGCCCGTGTCGCCCACCAGGCCTGCTGGCCACGGGAGCCATTCCCGGCTCCATCCCAGCTCCCTGTTAGCAGTGAGGGTGCTGCCAGTGGAGTCCCTCAAGTGCTGCTCAGAGCACTCCAAAAGCCATCCTGGAAACCCCAGGGGGGGACAAAGCTGCCCCCTCCCCCTGTACACCACCAGGCGCGATGGAGACATTCAGGGCATGGGCCCAAGCCCCCTGTTCCCACGGGGTTTGGGATTTGGGGTGCCCCAGCACTCCCCTCTCCTCTCCTCTGTCCCCCTACAGATGCAGCTGGCGGCAGGACGGGGGGCCGAGCCGGGGGGGCGGCTGCTGACCCCCCTGGCCCTGCTGCTGGCGGCTGCCGGGCTCTGCCTGTCCCTCTACAGCGCCCGCAGAATGGCTGACCCCGCCAAGGCCCCCCCGGCGCCGTGAGGAGGGGGCTGGCGGGGCCGTGGGGACAGTCCCCAGGGGGGTGTCGGGGTCCCCCTCCACCCGCCATCCCCCATCTGAGCGGAGCTGCGGCGACTTTCCGGCCGACCTGCGCCACATCCAGCCCTTCCCGCCACGCCTGGGCACGCGATGGTGCCCTGGGGAGGGGGGACACGTGCCTGTCCCTGTCTGTCCCCGCTTTTGGAGCCGGGATGGAGACTGGAAAAGCCGCCTCCAGCTCCAGAGCTGCCGGATGAGCCCCTTCCCGAACCGCTGCGAGACACCGGGATCCAGCCATGAGACTGGAGGCTGAACGGGCAGACAGACAGATGGTGGAGCCGGGAGCTGCGTCCATCTCCATCTCCCACTGAAGCAGAGGGGCCCCTTGTACCCTGCTGGCAGCCACAGACCCCCTCTGTCCCCGTGGGAATGTGCCAGGAATGAGGCCAGCACCGAGCACCATTAGGTAACGGGGCAGGGGGGACGTGGGGCCACGGGGTCGGTGACGTGTCCCCTGGGCAGGCACATCCCGCTGGAATGGCGGCTGCAGCCTTCCCGACCCCCCCTCTCCCGACCCCACGCAGAGCTGCAGCTCTCCATCCCCCCCAGGGTCGGGGACAAATCCGGGCAGGCTGCATGGAAATAAACCCTTCCCTACCCAGCACAGCTGCGTTGTCGCTCTGCCTTCCTGCTGCTCCAGCCCGGAGCCCCATGCCCAGCTCATTCCCAGGCCCCAGCACGGCAGGAGGGATGAATTGGGGTCAGCTGCTCCGTAGGAATTCACAGCGGCGGCAGCGGGTGGTGGCACTGTCACACAGTGTCCCCTCAGGGTCACCAGCAGCATCAGTCTGGCAGACACGAGGCAGGGAGGGTGGCAGGGAGGGTGATCGTGCAGCCCCAGCCCTCCAGGACCATGAAATCACCGGTTGGTTTTTGGGGACAGGAGCCTCAAAGTGTCCCTGCCAAGGGGACACCAGCACTCCCCTCTCAAGGCCCAAACCAGCTGCTCGCTGATGCTTGAGGAGGTCACTCAAGCACATACTACCCCAAAAAAAGCTGCCTGGGAAACCCCTGCCAGGAGGGCAGAGGGAGTTTCACCACCCTGCCCGGGCAGGAGCACTGGGATGAGGCTGTTCTTCTGGGCTGGCATGGACTCCTCTGGGTGATGGGGGAGAGCACAACACCGAGAGGTGCCCCCACACCCCTCGGGGGGACTGTCCCCCTCATATCCAGAGAGCTCTCAATGCTTCCAGGCTCTTAGTTGGCATATTTTAATGGGTGAATCACTGTAATAACCTCTGACCCAAGGACAGACACCCAAAATCTCTCCAAAAGCAACGAGAGGAGCATACAGTCCTGCCAGGACAAACTGCTTGTCCCTTCTTGGAGAAGGAGGACGCATGGTGAGGGCACCCAGGGTCTCCTTGGCTCCTTCTCCTCGTTAGTCCCGGGGCTGCAGGAGGAGCAGGGTGGTTTTTCCTGGCAGGCTGTGCTGGGACGTGTTTTTCTCACAAAGCTGAGGACAAAGATGCCTTTACAGAGCCGCCAGATCTCAGTCCCTCATCCCCTGGGCTCAGCTGGACGTCTCCATCTCGGTGGCCTCCTCCAGGGGCTGGGTCTGCACCTCCACCTTCTTTGGGGGGATGTAGGAGCCCATCCCCGCGGCACGCTCGGCCTCCTCCTGCGTGTACGGAGTCTCCCGCAGCTGCTTCAGCCTGGGGGAGGCACAGGGGGGTGTGAAGGCTCCCACCCCGCTCCTCAGGGCAGGACCAGCCCAGAACTGACACCACCACCCCGAGGGATGGCGGGGCTGGGCCCCTCCTCACCTCTTCTTGTGCACCTTGGACCTGAAGTGCTCCTTCATGCTGTTGAGGTCCACGAAGTAGCGCCTGGGGGGGACCAGAGGATGGGGGTCAGAGAGGACCCCGAGATGGGAGTAAGGCTGGGGAGAGCCCTACTGAAGGGCCGGGGTCCCCCCACAAGCCTGGGGCCAGTCCCCCACGGGCTGGGGTTCACCCTGAGACTGGGACAAGCTTTCCCAAGCCAAGAACCCCCCGGGGGCAGGACACCGCCCACCCCAGAAGCCATGGATCCCCCAGGACCAGGGCAACCCCATCCCAGGGGCCAAGACCCCCTTCCCGGACCAGAACACGCCCTCCCTCTCCAGGAGCATCCCAAGAACCCCTCCAGAACCAGAGCAACCCCATTCCACGGGTCTGGGACTCCCCCGGACCCCAGGAGCCATGAAGTCCCCAGAACCAGGGCTACCCCCTCGCAGGGGAGTGGGACCCCCAAGACCAGGACACCCCCCATCCCAGGGTCCGAGCCCCCCCGCGTCCCCCCCGCACGCACGCGCAGTGCAGGCAGTAGAACTGGGCGCAGCCCGGCAGGTCGGGGTCGACCTCCTGGCGCAGCAGCCGCGCCGCGTTCTCGGGCTTCATGTCCGCGTGGATCTCGTCCAGGTCGCGGCGGCGCCGCTTCGTCTTGAGCTGCCGGGCGAGCGAGTGCGCCCGGTGGGCGCCGGTGCGGCGGCCGTTCCGCGGGGACATGGCGGGCACCACGCCGGGCCGGGCCGGCACTGCGCAGGCGCGGGAGGCTGCGGGCCCCGCCCGCCCGGCTCTACGCCCCGCCCACAAACCTATAAGCACCGCCCACCAAGCGGCAGACCACGCCCATGAAGCGACAGGCACCGCCCCCGAGCAGATAACCCCCGCCCCCAGTCATAAGCTCCGCCCACAAAGCGCAGATCCCGCCTCCAGGCAGGAACGCTCCGCCCACTAAGCGACAGGCTCCTCCCACAAGGCTTGACCCGGTCTATAGACCGCGCCCACTATGTGGTAAGCCACGCCTATCAGCAGCAGGCCACGCCCTCGGCCACGCCTTCCCCGGCTCAGCCTTGGCCTGAAGCCCCCCGGGCCCGGTGACGGTCCCCGGGCATAGCCGTGTCCCCCAACCCCCCCAACCCCCGGTGGCCCCTCCCCGGGCTGTCCCCGTGTCCCCCCGCGGGCCCCGCGCTGCCCCGGTCACCGCTGTGATGAGCCGGGCAGGGCTCAGCGCGCCGCGTTCCCGGCGCTGATCGTGTTTCCTCCGTGATCAATTATAAATAGGGACACGCTGCGGGGGGAGCGCGGAGCTCCGGCGTCTGCTCTGCGCCGTGGGAGGGGGATGTCCCAGCCCTGGGGGTCTCCTGTGGGCGAGGGGCACTGGGGGCGCTGGGGCGCGGGGGTGGAGGGGAGGGTTTGGGGGTGACCGGAGCAGGCGCCCCCGCACTGCCCCCGGCTCCGCGCGGGCTCAGATTCCTTTTGTGCATTGGAAGTGGCCGCTGAAACTTTAATGAAGCCACCGGATCGCCACTCGGTTCCCCCCCCCCCGCCCCACCGCCCGCGACTCCGCCGGCTCCGGCCCCGCCGAGCCCCTCACCATGGCCCAGGGCTTCTGGCGGCTCTACAAGGCCAAAGTGCTGCAGACCCTCGGGGGGCCCCGGGCGGACGGGGCGCTGCAGGACGAGGTGAGGTGGGAGGGTCCCCACCGAGCCCGGGACCCCCCGAAGTGGGGTGACCGACCCCCCTGCCCGCACCCCTGTGCTCACCCGGGGGCTTCGTTGCAGGGGGACCCCCCCGAGCTGATGGAGACGGCCGAGACCCCCGCGCTGATGGAGGAGGGGCCCAGCCCCGTGTCCCAGCTGGCAAGGAAGGTGAGGAGGGGGCTGGCAGAAGGGGGGGTGTGTTGCTGGGACCCGGGGGTCCCGGGTGAGCCCAGTGCTGCCTCCCCCGCAGGTGCAGGGGGTGGGTGCCCGGAGCTGGCGGACACTCTCGTCCCTCTTCACCCGCGAGGACGAGCACCAGCTGCTCAGCCCAGAGCCCTGCGCAGACCAGTGAGTTGGAAACTGACTGGGGGGGAACCCAAAACCCGGATCAAGCCCCTGGGAACTGCCCAGCCCCTTCATCCCCCCATCCCATCACCTGCATCCCCCTTCCCTGCCCTATACCCTGGGGGAGAGCCGGCATGGAGGGGGACATGAGAGGCTTGGGGGTCACAGTTCTGGCCCTTGTGGGACCTGATGAGAAGGGTCCCCACACCGATGTCCCTGTCCTCACTCTCTCCCCAGCCCACTGGCTGCTGAGCCACCCGAGCTGCCCCAATCTGAGAAGGCACCCGGATTTTGGGATCTCTTTGCTACCAAGTGGCAGCAGGCGGCAGGGCCAGACAAGGGGGTGCCCCCCCCGGAGCCAGATGAGAGCCCCGGGGAGCCCCCAGGCGAGGACGGCAGTGACCTGCGGGAGCCGGAGGAAGGGGCCTTCCACTGGGGCTTCCTGGCCGGCAAACTGGCTGAAATCCGGAATAAAAATGCCCCCAAGGGCAACTAGAGGAGGATGCACCAGCCAGACTCTCCAGCAGTATTTGTGGCCCCCCCACTGCTACTGGGCAGCCCCCTGCCTGCACCCGAGGGCTCTGCAGTGGGTTTGGGTGTCATGTGTGCACTAAAGACCCCGAGGTGCCCTTTTTCCAAGCTCTGCCAAGTGCTTTCCTTGCCCTCATCCCCTCCACAGCAGCCCCGTTGCCCCTGGAGCAGCACAACCCCCACGGTGGGCAGGGGGAACTGCCCCTCTCCCCCCACCCCAGAGCATCTACCCACACAAACCACACACACTGCCAGGCTAGAAAAAAAACCCCAAACAGCTTTATTGAGTGC
The DNA here is from genome assembly GCF_003945595.2 of Pipra filicauda. Classification (NCBI taxonomy): domain Eukaryota; kingdom Metazoa; phylum Chordata; class Aves; order Passeriformes; family Pipridae; genus Pipra; species Pipra filicauda. Next base: position 766,274 of record NW_024104331.1, read on the forward strand.
TGTTCTGGCCCCACCAGCCCCTCTTCTGGGGAGGAGGGGGTGTGGTGTGTGCACTGCCTGCGATGAGGGGCTTGGGCTCTGCCCACATCCCCAGCCTGCAGTTGGAGCAGGGTGTGGGTGGTCAGTGGGGGCTGCAGGACCATCCCACCACCCTGGGCTGGGGGCACGAGGAGGATGGAGAAGATGGGGGACAGCAGGAGAATGGCAGCCCTCCAGCCCTGAGGCCACGGAGAGACTCACCCAGGGGAGCCCCTTCCCCACCTGCCCCTCAGGTGCCCCCACCACGCTCAGCCTGGGGTCTGGGGTAGTCCTGGTGGCCTTCCCAGCCTGCAGCACTCCCAGCACACCAGGACTGTGGATGCCACCAGCCCTTTGGCCACATCCAGCAAGGGCGAGGGGATACGTCCAGCCAGCAGGAGCCACAGTGGGTGTCCTCATCCCGGCCGGGCTGTCTCTGCTTAGACCGTGGACTCCTTGGCGGCCGCCCAGGCCCTCTGGCAGCCGTAGAGCCACTTGATGACACGGGCGTTGCGCTCCACCACCGAGACGGCAGAGCCCAGCCGGGCATCCTCCGGCTCCTCCTCGCCCGGCCCCGCGCCCCCCTCGCTGCCCCCCGAGGCCTGCCCGGGCTCCGACTCGCAGGAGCCGAGGAGCCGAGCCGAGCCGCTGTCCCAGCCCGCCGGCCCGAACCGCTCCCGCCCCAGCAGCTCCACCAGCGCCCGGTCCAGCCCGCAGTAGTTGAAGAACCGCTCCTTCTCCGAGAGCGGCAGCGACACACGCAGGGCCAGCGCCTGCTTCCCGGGGGGCTGCGGGGGCTCTGCCGGGGGGCTGCCGGGCACGGGGAAGGTGCCACCGCTGCCGCTGCTGCTGCTGCTGTTGGCACCCGGTGTCCTCGCCTCCTCCTTCTCCACAGGCGCCCACAGCATGGGGGTCTCGGGGCTCTGCGGGGGTGGTGGTCCCTCGCCCAGCCCCCTGGCTGGCGGGGAGCTGGGGGGCTTGTCCCTGAGGGGTCCCTGGAAGAGGCGTCGCACCAGCCCGGAGCCCTTGGCGTTCTCCTTGTCCCCGCCCAGGCAATCCCGTTTCTGCCGGTAGATGATGAGGGAGTCGGGTCTCAGCAGGCGCCTGCTGCCGCTGCGGCGCGACACGGGGGACGGGGGGCACGGCAGCTTCCTGGGCCCCTCCCGGCCCAGCTCCGAGCCCTGGCACAGCTCATTGCACTGCTGGCGGGCGAGGAGGCGCCGGCCGAGCGGGGACAGCCGGGGCGAGCCCCGCAGCGCCGGCTCCTGCCGCCGGCTGATGACCTGCTGGGACTTGACGTATTTGGCCTTGTCGGCCTCCAGCCGCTCCACGGCGCTGGGTCTCCGGCCCCCGCTGCCCCCCGGCTCCCCCGGGCACTCGGGACCCCGGTTCAGCCAGGCCAGGGGGGAGCCACGGCCGGGGGCCACGAGGCGCAGGTTGCTGGAGGCGCAGACGGCAAGAGTGGGACTGCCCAAGGGCACCATCGCCCAGAAATGTCACTGCTGGTCGCTCTGTTTGCCCCCCGAGTGGTTGTGGGAGCTTCGGTGCTGCAGCTGGGGAGGCTCTGGAAGCTTCACTTGGCTCCTGGATTCCACCCTGGGAGGAGAGAGGAGAGTCAGGGTTAGCCTCGAGGCTGCAGCAGTGAGGAGGAGGATGGGGGTGAGGCAGAGCCGGGGGTCCCCTCAATCCCAGGCAGGCAGCGAGTCCTGCCAGCCCAGGCAGGACCAGCCCACGGGCAGGAAGAGAGAAGCGCCGAACATCCGCCGGCTTCACTCGCATCCCAGGAGCGGCTTCCAACAGGAAAAAATACCGGAGCCGGCCACTGCCTCGCCTTTCCGAGAGCAGGGGCGGCAGAACAAAGCCCTGCTCAGGAGAGCTGGTGAGCTGCCCCGCGTGTGGGGGCAGCAGGGCAGGGGCTGGGGGGGGTTTTGGGGTCCCCGAGCTGTGCTCCCCTGGCAGGGAGCCAGGGGGGTTTCCTTAGCCCTGGGGTGCTCCAGGCCTTGCTCGGCTGCACCCGAGCACCCATGTGTGCATCCAGAGGTGGAGGGTGCTGGGGAAGGAGTCCAGAGGAGCCTGAGGCTGTAAATGCCCAAAGCAGAGGGTTTCAATGAGCACAAAAGGCCTGAATGGCCCTGAAGAGCCATCACCAGCTGACCCAGGGCCTTCCCAGGTGACAGCAGGGCCACAGGGCCCAGGAACCCCCTGCCACGCTCCTCCACACACAGCCCACGGGTTCCACGCCGCATCCACCCCACTGTACAGGTGGGGAAACTGAGGCATGTGGTGTGTCTGGCCCTGTGCTCCCAAGGGATGAGCTCCCCAGGCTCCCCTGGCAGCCGTGGGAAGGTGTCCCCAGCAGAGGGTCCTGTCACCCCCCAGCAGAGCCAGTGAGCCCAGGCTGTGACTGCCTGTGCCAGTGTTCCCACATAGTCCCCAGCCCAGCCCCGTGGCCAGGACCTGTGCCAGCCATTGGGATTCAGCAGGTGGGGGATGCTCTTGCTCACCTGAGCCCCTGATGCAGGGATGGGATGCAGGGATGGGATGCTCTGGTCTCATTCGACTCCTGCCCCTCTGGCTCCCGCAGCAAACTGAGCCCACACCCGGCAGGAGCCTCGTATAGGGGATGAGGAAGAGGAAGAGCCACCCTATTAACCCCTGCCAGCCCAACCCCTGTCGGAAGGAGCCCACCCTGAGCCCACCCTGCCAGCGCGACCCCCCTCCACAGCCCTGCCCCTGCCCAGCACTAACCCTCCTCTTCCTGCACCTCCAGCTCACCTCTGCCAGCTCCCCTCCTCCTTCCACCTCCTTACGGGAACCTGGCCGGGATTTCGGGATCTGCGGCGGCGATCTCTGACTCCTCCCAGGCAGCACCGAGTCTCTCTGTCCCCCCCGCCCGCGGGGCGTCAGGAAGGGGACAGGGAAACCATGTCCACTCCAGCAGCTTCTCCTACACCCATTCCAAGATGCTGGGGCAGCTCAGGAGAAGGAGCCCACCACAGTCCCCTCCCCAGGATCCTGCCCTGGACGGCGACGGAGAAAGAGGGAGGAAAGGTCCTCCTGGCACCTTCTCCGGTGGTGATGAAAGGGTCAAATCCAGCCCCGAGCTGGCCGGTTCCTGCCTCTTCCCCCCGGGAAGGGCTGTAAATCGCAGGAAGCCACAATGGGCTGGAGCTGGCCCAGGGGTTATTTTTACCACTGCCCTCTTCCCTTCCCCAGGGCCGAGCGCTCCCACAGGGACAGCCCCGGCCCCCTCCATCCCCGGCTCCTGCCTGGGGGGCTGCGAACGTGGCATCGGAGCAGGAGGGGGGAAGGATGTGCTGCATCTCGAGCTGGGCTCCCAGCCCCTCGGAGTGGGGTCAGAGAAGCCTCCAGTTCTCCCTAGGGATCCCTCAGCTCCCCCATCCCTCTGGCAGCCAGTGTGGATGGAGCGCTGGGGCACAGCCCGGCCTGGGCTGATCGCAGGGACCGGGGAGGCTCCAGCAGGGACAAAGTCATGGCATTCAGTCCGGGACCCCCTGGATGAGCGGGGACCTGTCCCCCAGCACTGCTGTCCCCACCCCAGTTCCTTCCTGAGGAGCTGCTGCTCCGGAGCCAGTGCCGGGAACTGGGGCTGCATCCAGCACCTCCCAGTGCCAGGAAGGGGCTGGGGCCAGGACTCCTGTGCTGACGAAAACGGAGGCTCAGATGGAAGCTGAGCAGGATGAGAGGGGCCAGGGCTTGTGCAAGCTCTGTAGGCACCGGAAAAAATTCCCAGTGAAAGCAAGGAAGGGACAAACCACCTATTTTATTCTAATAAACCTGGAGAGGAGCAATGCAGGCAGAACTAGAGCTCTGTGTGCAGGATGAGGCTGCACAGGAGCAAATCCAGTGGAAGGCAGGGAATAGGATCAGGGTAAGAGATGGAGAAACTCATGGCACCCCTGGGATCTGCCCCCGGATTCCCATGTGGGAGAGGGGCAGCCAACAGGACCTTAATTTTAACTCCAGGCAACGTGAATCACTGTTTATTAGGAAGTGTTTTATTTTCCAAGGTGGAATCCCGGCAGCTGTTCTGGTAAAGCCACAAGTGAGTAAGAGCAGCCTTGAAATCACCTTCCTCTGGCAGATGTAACGTGTTTCTATGGGATGCTCTGACCAAATGCCTTCCCCAGAGTGATCACCCTCCTCTCTGACTCCCTGGACCACCTGCCAGGCACTTGCTGTTGAACTGTAATGCTTGGACAAAGCTGATTCCCTTTGGAAGACAAAAAGGGATGATTTGAGGGGCCCTTCCTGGCCCTTCAGCCACAGCTGGGGCCAGGTATGGAAACTTCCAGCCCTTGCAGTGGGTGAGAGAAGGCTGAGAAAGTCCTCAGAGGCCACGAGTCTCAGAGCACAGATCCTCCTTCCACAGTGTCCCACTCCTGATCAACCAGCCCTGCTCCCAGCACTGCTCCAATGGTTCCAGGGGACCAGAAGCCACTGTGACCCATTCAGTCCTTTTCAGATGCATTTTTCCTTTTAAAAACAATTAAAAAAAAATCACTTTTCAGCATGCCCAGGTGCAGCCAGGAATGCAGCACCTGGTAACCCAGCCATCTGTCTCTACTTGCCGGTTCCCTTTCACAACCCACAAAAGTCCCTCTGGCCCCAGGTCCATGCAAATGCCACCCCCTGGAGCACAGCCCAGGGAAGCTGGGAATGAGCCAGAGAGGGCTCAGGGTGCAGCTTTTCTTCAGGAGAGGGCAGGAGTGGAAGGCTTGTTAGGCAGGTTTAAAAATATCCAGGGTTCAAATGGGCACAAATAAATCTGAAACCAGCACCTAATCCGAGGCAGACATCCACATGTCGCTGCAAGTTGGAACTGAAGAGGGCCCAGGAGAGGCCATGGAGGCTCCTGTGGATGTTCATAACCCCCAGCAGGGCTCCAAAACCCACAGTGGGTGATGGCTGGTCAGTGCTGGGACCACAAGGACAGCCAGGAAAGAGATCAGGAAAGGGTAAGAGTTGAACATCTGGGCTGAGCCCTCCACCTGCTGCAAAGGTTTTTGGGTTGCATCCGTTTTTGTCTCAAATCTGAGAGTAAAGAGGCCTCTGAGCAGCTGCAGTTCCCACCAGGAGAGCACAAAGGAGTCTGGGATGGAAGCTGCCCCATGGACCTGCCAGCTCAGCCCCACGGCTCAGCCCAGACCCTCTGGCTGCTCCTTAGGGATTGCAGCCCTTAGGCAATTATCTGCTGCTTCAGGCACCCAAATAACCTGGAAATTCCTCTGGGAACAAAGGGGTTTAACAGGAACATGGCCTGGGCTGTGGCTCCTCTTGCAGTGATAAAATGGTGGTGCCCCTGCTCATCCTCAGGTCACTTGACATCTCCATGACCCTAAAAATGTGGTTTCAGGCTCCCCAAAAACGCTTCCAGAGCTCCTAAACAGCACTTTGCAGCAGCTCAGCCTTGTATTCCCACCTTCCCAACACTCCTCAGGCACTCTGAATGGTTTATGGCATTTACATCCCTCTGCCTTTATAAGGTTAAAGAGCAGAAATTGCCCCAGACCGAAAGGGAAGCCCAACAGCCCTGCCAGCACTGCCTGTTAAAGGTGGGGTTTAAGTGCTCCAAACTGGTCAAAGTTGGCGTTTAAATGCTCCAAACTTGTTCTCTGTGGGCCAACTCCTTCCTTTCACCGCACAAACCACCAGCAGGGATTCAAACCACGTTAGGGATCCGTACCCCACGGAGGGATTCGCAGGGTATGGGTGGAGCAAAGGGAAAAGCCACACAAACCACCGGCTCGTTTGTGCCACCCGCAGTCCAAAGGCCACCTGAGCATGTCGGGGGCAGGAGAAAAAAAAAGTTGTTTTCCTGAAGGGAGGGCACCTTTCCAGGGGGCGGGACAGCGGCCGGAGCTCCCCGGATGGGACTTTATCTCCCCCACAAAGCAACATCCGCCCTTTACGCCGCGGTTTGTGCCCGGGCCGAGGAAAGCTCAGCTTAAACCAAAGCAAAGCCCAAACGCCAACCAGGCGAGTTCCCAAAGCCCAGCCAAGCCCTGCCCCGGGAACTGGGATGGGCAGGTTGGGGCCCGAGGCCTCTGCGCTCTGCAGAACAGGGAAAACAAAGCAGAGGTTGGGTTTTTGGAGCCAGGAGGGAGCTTTAATTATATCTAATTTCTGCACCAGGGCAGTTCCTTGCAGATCTCCCCACCCTCTCCATGGACTAGATATATTTTAAGTATAGTTTATATAAATACATATATAATGTATACTTTATATATATATACACATAAGGTTTATTCTTCTTCATTTGGTGGGGAAGGAATTCAACCTGTGTCTATATTTAAAATCCCCACTCTTGCAACTAATCAGTGTGACCTTCTCCTTTAATTACGGTCTTTACCCCCTAATAAAAAACAACCTAAATCCCAAACCCCCTCTCTTGTGCCAGGCCTGCACTGACTTACTGATTCAACCTGCCAGGTGGGAATGTGCCCATTTCTGGCACCAGGATACACTGGAATCCACTGGTGCAGGGCACAGGGATGTCCGGGCTTGGGTTTGTTGCAGGGATAAGAAATGGCAAGAGAAACCAATTTACAGCATTTCCAGTCTGCACCGTTCCCACTCCCAGTCTGCAGAACCCTTTGTTCAGAGCACTGTTAATTAAAACATGCAAATGACTGCTATGCTTTTGTGCCATGTATAAGGAATGGTGTTTCCTCACCTTTATTCCACGTGAGAACAGCAGGAGCAGCACAGCCCTCAGCCAAGCCAGCACCTTCCACGAGCCCAGGATCACTCAGGGTATGACTGTGATGAAGCACAGAGGATGACCTTGTGCTGACTGGAATCATTCCCCCAGACAAAGTTCAAAAGCTTCATCGAAATTCAGATTTTATTTCAAAAACAGTCATGAACTTAATAAATTACACAATAATTTTCCTCATTATAAATTCTCCATAAAATATATTTTACAGTTTTTAAAGAAAAACGTGGCCAAAAACAACGAAAAAAAAAAATCTTTTCTAAGTGCTGAAAAGTATCTTGACTTTGTGTCACGCTGGTGAACGGCTCCGCAGCTGCTACAACAATTTGATTTATTTGTTTGTTTTTTTTCCTTAAAAAAACAAAGACCTCAGACAACAACAACAAAAAAATCAAAACAGAACACAGACCTCAAGGACTACCAGTGTCACCCAACAGCGAGGATAAGCACCATGAGAGGGATTTCAGGTACCCCCAACCTTTAAAGTGGCAATCAGTGCAAAGAAACGCTTTGGGAGTCAAAAAAAACAACACAACTCCTCAAAATTCCCTGTGCCATTCCCTTGTTTCTGCACTGCAGGCAGTGAAATATGTCCAGTGAAACACTTCAGAGGGGAATCAGAAGATTTACAGAGCACCTCAAAGGTGAGCAGAATTATTCTGCAGTGGATTCGTAACCTGCTTGAGTCTGACTTTTGGGTGGGCAGCACAGGAGGAAGTTTGCCATGTATTTTTACAAAGCTTAACGTGAAGAATTATAAACCCCCTTCAAGCTTTACTCACCCAATGACCCTGATGAGATGTGAGAACTGGGAAAACAGTGTTGGCACAGAAGCAAAGAGTGTTTGTCTGAGAATCGCTCCCTCAAATGATGAAGGGAAAGCAAATCACAAGAAATAAGGATTAAGGCCACCTGGGTGATGGCCAGCAGCTCATACAGCACCAGGTAAGAACCACGGGTGGTCTGTAAAGTCTCAGAAGTCTGGTCAAATCAGAAAAACAACAACAACAACAAAAATGGTATTTTGTTTATTCACACTCAGGCAGAATAAACACTGACTGACCAAACTGCTCTCCCAGCACTAAAAGGGAACAGTATCCAAGAACCAAGAAGGAAATGCTTGTGGCCCTTTTCAGGTAGGATTTGGGTGGGAGAGAAAAAAAAAAATTAAATTGAATTTATTAAGAAAACTGGCCTTTCCTGTAGCTTCAAAGGCAGTTTTAAGACTCTGCTTTTTCCAAAAGGTCAAACTGGATGGGAAAGGTCAGTCCTGCAGCCAAAAGAACAAAGTGTTGTGCTGTTACAAAGAGCCTCTGTCTGCTCTGCAGTGTCAGGTGGCCTCAGTGAAACCTCTCCCAGCGTATCAATCTGCTTCTGTGCAACAGGAGCTGGGGATAAGCAGCTTCCAACTGCTCCAGAGCTTTCCACCCTACCATCTGTGCTTTTAAATAAATATTACTTCTTTAAAAGGAGGAAATAATAATAATAATAATAATAATAATGAGAGAAAAAAAATAATCAGCCAAGGCTGCCACCTTTCACATACCTGTTACTGAGTTTTCTCCCCTGTTTGAGAACGAGTGGGTTCTACAGGACAAAGAGTCACCTCTGTGTCCTCTTCCCCACCGGGCTGGGGGCAGTGCCAGACAGGAAAAGGCCAGAACCAGTATTATTAGCTGGATTCAGTTAGTGGGAAAACTGTGCTGCCACCCTCTTTTGAAGAACCTTAAAATTATGCTGCTGGATTCCCTCATCCCTGTTTCCATAAAGTAAGGGCACAGTACTCTGCTGTTATAAATCCTCAAGGTGCTATTGGATTGTGGACACAAGAGCAGAGAGCAGATTAATTGATTAATAAAGTGTTTGATCACTAGAAGAAAGCAAAATCAAATGATCAGTGAACCATGCCAGCCCCTGACTGTACATTTTTAATTTGACTCCCTTGGTGATGAGCTCATGAAGCTCTAAGTGCCAAGCTCAGCCACTTCAGCACTTCAAAAACTGCTGGTCCCCTTGCATTGCTTTGTTTACAAAGTCAAGTCTTTGATAACATTAGATAACAAAAATAAATAATAAAGTTATTCAGGCCTGGAGAAGAAGGAATGCTTCTCATGCACCTTCTTCACCCCAGTTTTCTAGCAGACCCCAATCATTCAGACCCACAGCAAATAATTTAAGTGCCACACACTCACAGTCACTCATATACATAAATATATACACAGATTACATTACAAAGCCTGAAGATTTGCACTACCAGCATGCAAATCTTTTGGTTGTTTTTTTTTTTTTTCCATGAGAGTTCCTAATACTGACATAGGAAACTGGAATGTTTGAAATACCCCATGACACACTGCTGGAAATCAAGTCTTGGCTCTTACAACATCCCACTGCCAGTGCACACACAAAGGAACATCCTCACGTCTCCCACAGGCCCGCAACTCCTGGTACTTTACACACCAATGCAACGGCCAACTCAACATTCCTGCCGGGAAACTCAAAGAGAGATTCATTGGGGGAAAAAACTACACCCTGCAGGTGAGTTCAGGCCGGTTCCTCCCCCTGCCATGAAGCTGTACCGTGGGCTGGGCGAGGAGCGGCCGGTCACGTGTCCCAGCTGCTGTCTTTAAAGGCTATGTTGACTAATCTCAGCTCCAGCTCGAACGCATCCGGGCGGTCCTGCGGGTTGGCCGCCAGCATCTCCTTGATCAGCTGCTTCATCCGAGCGTTCATGGATTTCTTCTTCACGGGGATGAGCAGCTCCATCTTGGGGTTCTCCAGCAGCGCCTCCCCCACGGGGACGATGGCTGTCCCCTGCTTCACGTAACTCCCCAGGAGCTCCTTCTTGGTTTCCGTGTCTATGAAGGTGATTCTTTCCAGCATGGCCCAGATGATGATTCCCAGGGCGAAGATGTCTGCCTTGGCAGTGTAGTGTCCTTCCCACACCTCAGGGGCCATGTAGAAGTCGGTCCCGCAGGCAGTCGAGAGAAAACACTTATTTACGTTGACCGGTTCCTCGGGATTCTGTCCTGAGGCTGAACACACTTTGCTCAGCCCAAAATCAGCCACTTTCAGGGTAGGCTCCAAGTCACTGGCATCCGTCCTGCTCTGGGAGATCAGGATGTTGTCGGGTTTGAGATCGCGGTGGATGATCTGGTTTTTGTGCAGGAAGGCCAGAGCGCTGCTGAGCTGCAGCATGAAACTGGTGTTGGTCTTACGGTTGGGCTTTCGGGACAGCAGGTACTCGTTCATGTCTCCTCCGTCACAGAAATCCATTACAAACCAGAGGTAATAAGCACTTTTGGGGTCAAAGGCTATCTCTCCTTTTAGTGAGGTTTCTACAAGCTGCAACGAGGAAAGGAAATGTCATAACTACCTGATGATCGTGGGAATTTAAGGATATGATGGAAAAATGCATGAGACCTGGATCTTCGTGAAGGGGGGAAGTTTAGGTGAGATATACAGAAGGAATTCCTCCATGTGAGGGTGGGGAGGCCCTGGCACAGGTTGTCCAGAGAAGATGTGGCTGCCCAATCCCTGGAAGTGTCCCAGGCCAGGTTGGACAGGGCTTGGAGCAACCTGGGCTAGTGGAAGCACCTCAAGGTGTCCCTGTCCATGGCAGGGGGTGGAACAGGATGAGCTTTAAGGTTCCTTAAAACCCAAACCATTCTATGGTTGGTTGATCTTCCTCTCAACAATCCAGAGAGCAAGACATTGCAACAGGGGAAAAAAAAAAAAAAACAACTTTATGCAAAAATTTTTATGTAATAGGAAAAAAAAAAAAAATCACAATATATTTGCCAGCCTCCTCGTTTTCATCCGTGCAGAGCATATCAAGCTCACACTCCTGCCCAGCAGCAGAGCTCGACCCTGATAACAGTATTTTCAAAGATACTCAGTGGCCATTGCCCTCCCATCTGTCCCAGCTGGACAGTGTCCCACCCCGACAAAGCCTGTCCCACCCATTTTGCCAACAGCTTCCATGGATAAACAAAGTCTCACAAGTAACTCCACACAGCTGCATTCACCTCCTGCTTCCACGAGAGATTTTTTTAAGCCTGCTCTCCATTCCTTACACATTAATGAATTCCAGCAAGTTAACACAGGATCCCTGAACTCAGGAGAACACTAATCTCCAGGCACAGCTGAGCATGTAGTGCCTTTCCCACCATCATTATCCACAGGCTATTTTCTAGAAGACAAGTCTAGCAGCTGCTTCATACAAAAAGCAAAGCAAAACCAGCAATCAGTTTTACTAATCCTGTTTACACAGCTACATTGCCTCTTCAGCTCCTCTGAGGTGCCTCTTAGCAGGCTCTGCAAGGTAAGTCCTGCAATTATTTACGTTAGTAGTAAACCAAGGGATAATAAACCAAACTGGCTTTCAAAAATTAAGGTATGAGTTAATATTTAGGGAAGCATTTTGAAGTGCTTTAAAAAAGTGGCCTTTTCCATCCAAGGGCAAAATTGGTAGTAATTTATAGCTATCTTCCCACACCAACTCCAGACAGTAAATCCATGTTAGAACTAGAAAGTGACGTATTTAGGGTTTGTAGTCAGGAACAGTAAGATTAAGGTATCTCAGGAGAGCAGGGCATCTCCTCTGCCAAGTGAGCACCAACACAGCTCTGCCCTCCCCGGAGTCACAGAAGCTGCACTTGCATCTGTTCTGAGAGTTAAGACAACGAAATCCACTGTCCATGACAGCAGCAAAGCTCCACGAGACCAGGCTCGCTCAGGACTCACACCCTACAGATTTGGTTTGGCTGACACAAAGCATCTGCCCTAAAGCCCTTCAGGAGACACTGAAACCCCCTCCCCTGCTTCCTCACACGCAGCTCTGTAACATCACCGGGGACAGGAGGGGCCAAGCCCAGGGAGGGCTGACTGTCCTCACTTTAGCCCAGGCTGTTACAAAGTGACCCCAGTCACAGTCAGCTCCGCTCTGCCCTTTGCTCTTCTCTCTGGAGCAGGAAAACAATCCGTGGAGCTTGCACCAGGCACGGGCCAGGTCCATGTGCCGCCCTCCTCACGATCCAAACCAGTGCTCTGTGCGATCTGGAAGCTCTTTCCCACCTTGCAGTTCTGCCCTGGGGTTTTTTAAGCTCCTCCCTGCACATCTGCCCACACAATCCCTCACAGCTCCACTACCAACCAGGAAGGTAAAGCACTATTTTCTCCCACCCGAGCTGGTCGGTGTTGTTTTAGCCTAATCCCTTCATGAAAGCAAAATCAATGGCAACTCCCAAGGACAGGGAGTTCACAGAGCCAAGAATCCTCGTTCTCAGGCTCGGACAGCACCGGGCACAGCGGGAACTGAAGAGCTGTCAGCTGGATCTCCACCAACAAAAGGTCCACATCAGACATGCAGGAATGACAGTAAAAACTGACGTGATAAAAGCTGACCAGGGATAACACAAACACTGAGCAGGCTACTGACTTTTTAAACCAGAGAGACAAATTTCTGCAGCTTCTTGGCAAGGGAATTAATTAGAATATCTTTCAAAGTTTTTCTAGTGCTACTTATTCCCCAAAAGTACACATCTTTAAACTTAAAGGACACTTTCAGAGTGATATTTATTCCCTTATTTATCATGCCTTTACCACTGAGAGATTAGTAGTTATTCATCCAAAAACCCAAACAGCTCATGACATGCTACCAATTGCCTTATTGTTTCTGAAAGAATTTTGAGTGTTGGCTTCCTAAATCAAGACAGTGACTTCCTCTTCCAAGGACACCTGAGATGAAATTCCTCAGAGCTCTGTCCCAAGGTATCAGTGCATGTCTGCTCCTTAACCTGCTGCCAGGGGACACCACAGCCTGTAGCTCCCCTGGGTTTACCTGTGGGGCTTCCTCAAATTATCAAAGCAGATTTGCATTAAATACAGAACCTGGAGTCTTTTAGAGCAGCAGGGCTTCAAATCACAAGATACACATTAATTTTGGGGCGTCAGCAGTGCAAACAACACCCTCTCCTAACTGAGCACACCTCACAAACACCACCTTGGCTGCCCCACCTCCTTCCCCCCCAGCTGACACACCGCCATGAATTCCTTCCACCCCATTCCCTCGGCTTTCGTGTACCTGTAAATAAAGGGAGGAGCTGGAGCCATGGGACATCTTCTGCACCATGCCATCTTTCTGCAAGATGCACTCCTCCAGGTGAATGACGTTGGGATGCTGGCTCTTGATACTGCTAAGTGCCCAGAACTCCCGCAGAGCCAGTTCCACGTTCTCCGGCGCGTGGCACCGGATCTTTTTCACCGCGACCCGTGCCGAGGTCTTCCTGACGACTGCTTCGTACACCACACCATAACTGCCACGACCAACCTCCCGAATTAGATCGTACTTAGGCTGGCTACTCACCATCTTCAAGAGCAAAGGTTCTGGGGAAGGGGGAAAAACCCACAGAACTAAAACTTAGGAACAAGAACTGGGCTGTATTTTCCCCCCGTAAGGGGGTTTTGGCGTGGCAGCCTATCCAGACCCTGCCATGAACGCAGGGTTGGATTGCTAGAACGTTCCAGAAGCTACCCCATAAAACCTGCAGCTGTTGCCACGGACCAGGTAAAAGTGGAGTTACATCATTTTTTCACTAAGATTTCAAATACAGCCCAGTTTTCAAGGTGGCAACAGTTCAAACCTAGACTGGTATCGTGCCGAGACAGGACTATCGTGAACGTTCCTGCTCCTCTCCCTCTGTGTCTTCCATGAGCATCTGCGGGAATAACAGGAGGGTGTCATGCTCCCCATCCAGCCTGGAGAGCAGGAGGTTCCAGTTGAAGCCCGTGGTTGGGCAGTAACAGATTTAATTAACTGCTTTTTATGGAGGTGACTGCGGGAGTAAATGTTTCTGTTATAATTAAGCTCTTTTACTAAGAAAAGAGGGAACTTGGATCGCTCCCCATTTATGTTTTTAATGTAACTGATTTTTCATCGAGTCTCCCCAGCAGGAGGAATCTACAGTTACACAAAGTTAAAAAGGGTAACTGATTGCAGAAGTTTGTACCCAGCATCTAACTTTCACTTTTGCTCAACAGAGCAAAGCAAACCAGTTCAGATATTGCTCTAAAAGTAAAACAAGAGACACACACACACACACATAGAGAAAAAAAAAAAAAAGCCACCAAACCCTGCTACAGATTTATGACCCTCCCTGCACACTTCCCTGCAAGATTACAAACCAAACACCAACACCACCTTCACACAACCAAACCAAAACGGGACACTGACTATAGACAGGAATAAATTAAAAAAAAATAAAGCCTGGCCGGCCAAGGATCACTGGTCAAACAGAACAAAACGCAAAACCAAAAAATAAATAAATAAAATCACACTAATAGATCAGAACTAAAATAGCTTTAAGACTGCCAGTGATAAAGGTAATTCTCTTTATGTGAGTAAACCAGGCAATAACGACCACACTGAAACAGCCTGTTATTAGTAGGAAGCTTTCAAGTATTTCCACTGCTTTAGGTATCATTTTTTTTTTTTTAAGAAAAAAAAAAGGAAAAAAAAAAAAGAAAAAGAGAGAGAAAAAAGGTATCATCAGTCTCAGGCAATTGCTACACAGATATTTTAACCTTCCAGCAAAGCTCTGCGATGCACATTTGTCAAAACAACCCCCGAGGAAAACACAGTTACTCGAACACGGTCACCCCGGGTTCAAAGCTGCAAACGCCCCCCTGTCACCGAGCCCAGCCCCGGGGCTCCTCCTGCCCTCGCTCCTGCGGGGGGGAAGCGCCTCGTTAGCGCCGTAATGGTGGAATAATATAAATAACTAAGTGATAGAAGTGATATAAATGATATAAGTGTCCCCCCGCTGCCCGGGGCGGCCACACTGGGCCGGCGCTCCCGCTCGCTCCTGAGGGCCCGGGAAGCGCCGCCCGCCTCGTTAACGGCGATAATTATGGAATAATACAAATATTATAACTGATGTAGATAATATAAATTATATGAACGGCATAAATAACGTAAGTGCCCCCCTCCTGCTCGCGGCGGCCGCACCTGCGGTCGTGAGGGGAATCACCGGGGGTACCGCTGCCGGCCCGCCGGGCCCTGCCCGCCGCAGCGCGGCTACTGGGCCCCTCGCGCCCGCAGCGCGGATCCCGCCCCGCTGTGATCCCCGCCGGGGGATGTGGGGCCGCCCGGACCCGCCGCCCCCGAGCCGGGTCGGGCCGGGGGGAGCCGCGTTACCTCAGCGCCGCCGCCGCGGCCCAGCCGCCATCTTAGGGCTGCGCTCCCTCCCCTCAGCGCTGGCCACGCCCACGCCCGCCACGCCCACCAATGATCACGCCCATCCCTCCGCCACCGACCCCTTCGATTGGTTAGCGGGGAGAGGGGGCGGGGAGAGGGAAGAGGTGGGCGGGGCCCAGCGTGCGAGGGGACGCGCGGTCCTAGTGCCCCCCACCCGGCTCGTCCCACTCCCATTAATTTATTAATTATATTTATTAAATATTATTATTATTATTAGAAGTGTTATCATTATGTTTATGAAATATTTATTAAATATTTGATAAATTATTTATAATTTTATTCTTGTATATGATTCCCCCCCTTTATTAATTAGGGAGAAGTCCTTCCCTGAGAGGGCACTGAGGCCCTGGCACAGGTTACCCAGAGAAGCTGTGGCTGCCCCATCCCTGGAAGTGTCCAAGGCCAGGTTGGATTGGGCTCTGAGCAACCTGGGCTAGTGGAAGGTGTCCCTGCCCATGACAGGGCGTGGAACGAGGTGATCTTTAAGGTCCTTTCCAGCCCAAACCATTCCAGAATTCTGTGATTCATTGTTTGGCATCCAGAAAAAATCAGTACAGCCTCTCTTGCCCTTGTTTGCGGTCTGGCTTTGTGTGACAGTGACACAAGAGCTGTTGCCCCTTTCTGTGCCCCTCTTCCTCCACAGGCTGCAGGGCTGGAGGTGCCCCCCCTGCCCAGGAGCTGGGGGGCACAGGGCTCCTGTCATGGCCCCTGCTGTCTCCTCAACCATTGCTCAGCCACCGCAGGACCATTTTGGGAGGAGCCAGGGCCACCTACAGCTTGGAGCCCTGCAGAGACAAGCAGAGGGAGATAAGTCCCACAATGGGCTCTCCAGGGTTAATTGGGAAGGAGCCCGGGGGTGATTAGTGCCCTGGGTCCTGCCTAAGCTGCCCCAAGCCAATTAGGGGCCAACAAGCCCCTTGTGGGTTTGGAAAGCTGCTTAGGGCATTACAACCCCTCCATTCCTGTGAATCTCCTTAATCGAGTCCAGAAGCAATTAGTTAATCAATGTCACCCCTGCACAGGGGCATGTCGTGGGTGCACATCTGAGTGTCCCACTCCCAGTGTCTGCCCCCCCTGCTGCCCTCCCCCGTGCCCAGCCAGCCCCGCTCCTGTGCCAGCGTCTCGCTGGAAGGGCCCCAAGTGCCAAAACAGGGACAGTTTTGCAAGATGTGCTTGGCCAGTCCCAGCACAGTCACTTGCTGGACATGTGAGCCGGTCCGGAAGGAGCACCCAAAACAGCTGAGGGGCTGCCAGGCTGGGGGAGGAACGGGCTCTGTGTACCAAGACACCATGTGCCCGGGCACTTGTGTACCCATGGGCCTGTGTGCCTGTGTATTCATGTACCTGTGTAACCATGTACCTCTATTCCTGTGCATCCATGCACCTGTGTATCCATGTACCTGTGCATCCATATACCTGTGCATCCATGTGTCTGTGTATTCATGTGCCTGGGCATCCATGTACCTCTGTGCCTGTGCATCCATATACCTGTGCATCCATGTACTTATGTATCTGTGTACCTGTGTATCCATGTACCTGTGTATCCATGTACCTCTGTATCCATGTACCTCTGTATCCATGTACCTGTGTGCCTGTGCATCCATATGCCTGGGCACCCCTGTGCCTGTGTATCCATGTACTTGTGTATCTGTGTACTTGTGTACCTGTGTACCTGTGTGTCCATGTACCTCTGTATCCATGTATTTGTGTGCCTGTGCATCCATGTACCTGTGTATCCATGTACTTGTGTATCCATGTACTCATGTGCCTGTGCATCCATGTATCTGTTCATCATGTACCTGTGCATCCACGTACCTGTGTATTTATGTGCCTGTGCATCCATGTACCTGTGTGCCCACATGCACCCATCCACCCATCCACCCGTGCCCCTCTGCACTCATGTATCTCCCACACCCAAGCATCCCTGCACATCCCCATCCATGTACCCTGGCACCCACGTACTCCTACACCTGTGCAACCCCTTACCCCTGCACCCACCTCGTCCCCCCCAGTGTGACCCATGGGGGACAGGGATAGAATTACCCCTCTCCTGGTGCAGCTGCCTGAGGTGACAGGTCTCCCTGTGGCCGGGCACCGGCTCTTGACCTGATACCCTGTTTATGGCCACACCAGCTGGGCACTGTGTGCCGGGGCTGTTCTCAGAGTGTGCTCACCCGCTGACCCCTTTTCTGGGTCAGGTTTTGAAACCCAGCAGAGGAGCCAGTTGGGTCACGGCCATGACATCAGCACAGGGAGCAGCCCAAGCAGCCCCCCCTGCATCTGGGGACACAGAGGACATCCCTAATCCTTGCTTAGAGAGGGGACACCCTGGTGCATATGCCAGGCATGGGGGCTGTGTCTCCCTGGAGCTGCCTCTCGCCTCCAAGCACATGGGGACCCACTGGTGAGGCACTTGTTTTCTCCCCAGAAGTGGTCACATTTTAGGGTGGGCAAAGAGAGATGCTCTATATAAGCCACCCCCACTGCGACTAACCCAGCTCTGCCTCATTCCTGGCACCATCAAAATGTCCTAACAATGATGGGGCTGGTTTTTTGCCCCTCCTTGCCCCCACCTCGATGCTGTTTTGGGGTGCAGCCATGGATCTGGCCATGCTGTCCCCGCGCTGTGCAACCCTTTGGCCCCGGGGCAGAGCCCGGCCCTGTTTACTCCCCTGCTCTGGTTGAGGCATGTCCACGGCACGGGCGGGCAGGGCCTCCTGGACAGCCTGTCCCCATCTTGTTTACCACCACCAGCTCCCCTATGGCTCACCACCGTGTGACAGGTGCTGCTTCCTCGGACACCCGACGCCGTGTCGGGATTTGGATCCGCGTGACCAGGGAGCGACTTATAAATAGCGGGACGAGGGGTGACGGCAGCCGAGAGCGGTGAGAGGAGCGCGCTGACAAGGCAATGGATTTCCAAGCAGGCATCCTGCAGGATGGCAGCCCCATGGAGAGCCTGGAGAAGCAGCTCATCTGCCCCATCTGCCTGGAGATGTTCAGCAAGCCGGTGGTGATCCTGCCCTGCCAGCACAACCTGTGCCGCAAGTGTGCCAACGACGTCTTCCAGGTGAGACGAGGGTCCCCTGCGCCCGTTCCATCCCCCTACCCGGGCTGGAGGTTGTCAGGGTGGTCGTGGTGCTGGTCGGAGACACTGATGTTGTTCATCTCCCCCTCCCAGGCTGCCAATCCGTACTGGCAGAGCCGGGGCAGTCTGATTTCGGGGGGCCGGTTCCGGTGCCCGTCGTGCCGCCACGAGGTGCTGCTGGACCGTCACGGGGTCTATGGGCTGCAGAGGAACCTGCTGGTGGAGAACATCATTGACATCTACAAGCAGGAGTGCTCCAGGTAGGCACAGGTGGACGTGGCTGACTGGGACACGGGGATATGGGGATGTGGGGATGCAGGGATGCCCCTCTCCCGTGCCCCAGCACCATCCCTGAGACCACAGGAGACTGAGAAATTGGGAGGTTTTCTGCTGGCTCAGTGGTCCCTGATTCAGATCTTCTTCTGACCCAAATCTTCCCCCCTTGACCAAAATTTTCCTCCTGTCTCAAATCTTCTTCTCCTGACTTAAAACTTCCTTCCCTGACCCGAATCTTTCTCCCCCAGTCCAATTCTCTCCCCTGTCCAGAGCAGTTTGTGTCTCTGGGCAGCTCAGGGGGATGGTGGGTCCCTGGGGGGGGTGGTAACAGTAGAGCAGGTCCTGTTTACCCCCGAAATGCTCTTGTTGGAGTGTTGGCTGTGAGATAAGAGGTGTGGGGGACAAATCCAGGCTCTGCTCATGACAGCAGGCACTGAAGCTGATAAGAGGAAGAAGGACAGTTTGGGGGGGCAAACATGAAGCTGGAGGGGGGACAGGGGGGTCACAGGTTCTCGAGGCAGAGCAGTGGCACTGGCCAAATTCCCTGAACTGCTGTAAATATTGTGTGAGAGCCATGGGGACAGGGACGATGGCACGTGGCAGGTGTCAGCAGACGCTGGGGGGGCTCGGGGGGCCCAGCCCTGTCTTTGCTTCAGAGGGTTGGCTTGTCCCCATGTCCCTCCTTGCTGTAGACGGGATGATTTGGCTGCAGCCCCCGTCTGGGACCTCCCGGGGGTTTCTGGGAGCCCCCACTCTGGTCACGCGATGGGTGACAATAAATCCGGGCAGCACTGGGCTAAATTTAGGTCCTTGTGCAGCGTCCCTGGAGCGCAGCCCGGAGCCCCCCCGCCCCCAGTGCCAACCACTGCCATGCCCAGGGACACAGGGCTTTGAAATGGGACTTACTGGGCTCGGGGCTTACCGAGGCACAGAGTTTGGTGGCTCCTAAAGGGAGCGAGTGTGGGATTATGGCAGGATCTGGTCTTTTTCCAGAGGACTTGATTTTGGGGTGACCGCGCAGCACCAGCGGGGTGTCGCTGCAGTGGGGGTGATGCTGCAACGGGACATCATCGCGGCAGGGATGCCCCTGCAGTGGGGACATCACCCCCACGGGGTCACATCACCGTGACAGGGATGTCACTGTGGCTGTGCCGCTCTCTCCAGCAGGCCACTGAAAAAGGGGGAGCACCCCATGTGCAAGGAGCACGAGGACGAGCGGATCAACATCTACTGCGTCACCTGCGAGGTCCCCACCTGCTCCATGTGCAAAGTCTTCGGTGCCCACAAGGACTGCGAGGTTGCCCCTCTGCAAACCGTCTTCCAGGGCCAGAAGGTGACGAGGGGGGGACGCGAGGGGGGGCTGTGGGTGACACGGCTGGTCCTGGGGCGATGTGCTGAGCTAGGACAGTCACAAATAACACTGGGATTGGCTCACAGGGTATTAATAGCCCCCCGGGTGACTTCGCCCAGGAGACAGACTATATTTAGAGCAGCTGTGGTTTGTGGGGGATGTGGGGGAGCAGAGCTGGGGACAAGCAATGCCCAGCCCGTCCCCATGCTGGGATGGGGGAAGTCCTCAACCCTGCAGGAGTTAAAGCTGTTTGTGTCTGTCCCTCCACAGACTGAGCTGAACAACTGCATCTCCATGCTGGTGGCAGGGAATGACCGGATCCAGACCATCATCTCCCAGCTGGAGGACTCGTGCCAGAGCACCGAGGTGAGGGAAGAGGGGAAAAGGAACCCCCCAAACACCCGGGGATGAAACATCAGCCGGGGATGGCCGGGAGGGAGCTGGAGCCCACGGAGCAGGGAAGCCCTGCGGGTGCTGCTGGTGCTGAAGGGACACACAGGTGGCATCCTTTTGTCCCCCTCTCCCCACAGGAGAACAGTGAGGCGGCCAAGCGGGAGCTGTGCGCTCGCTTCGACGCCTTGGCAGCGCTGCTGGAGGAGAAGAAGTCGGAGCTGCTGCAGCGCATCTCCCAGGAGCAGGGAGAAAAGACAGCCTTCATCCAGAGCCTCATCTGCCAGTACAAGGAGCAGCTGGAGAAGTCAAGCCGGCTGGTGGAAACGGCCATCCAGGCAGCCGAGGAGACCGGGGGGGCTGCCTTCCTCATGGTGAGACCCCCAGATTTTTCCCTCCCTGCTGGTGCCCACATGGGGTCCTACTGTCGAGGACATCCTGGTGGCTCTCTTGTGGCTTCACTCATCTCCTTCTCCTTCTCCTTCTTCTCCTTCTCCTGCTCTGTCTCTCTCCACACAGAATGCAAAGCAGCTCATCAAAACGTAAGTGCTCAAACTGGGGAAAATCCAGTGATCCCAGCCCCACAGATGGGCAGGATTTGGCCACGGGGCTTTGCCAGTGGGGGGTTTGCCCCGATCCCCCCACCCTGGCATCCCATGGTCCTCCAGCTTGGCGAGGGGACAGGGACACACATATCCATGCTTTCCCTGCCCAGGATCGTGGAGGCCTCCAAGGGTGGTCGTCTGGAGAAGATTCAGCAGGGATATGAGAGCATGGATGCCTTCTCCGTGAGCCTGGACCACCTCACTGACGCCGTCCGTGCCTTGGACTTCGACCCCGGTAATTCAGCCCCTGACCCCCTGACACCCCTTTACCAACTCCCACCAACCCAGTGACACCCATCGCATCTCCTGGTGGCTCCTGGTGACATTTGGTGGCTTGTTTGCAGCAGAGGAAGACGAGGAATACTTTGATGGGGAGGAGGAAGAGGTGGAGGAGGACACAGCGCCCGAGAGGACAGTGATGGGTAAGGAGCCAAGCCCACCCCTCTGGGACCCTCAACCCCTGGGGGAGCTTTGGGGGGCTTGGATTCCCCTTGACCCTCCTACCCTCTTCCCTGGCAGCTTCCCAGTAGCCACAGTGATGTTGCCAGCATGGGAGAAACGCCGTGGGCACAGGATGTCCGGCGGTGGATTCGGGATTGGGGGGGGACACAGCGCAGGGACCGGCAGCCCGGAGAGCCGGCGCCTGCTCCAGCACAGGACACTTTTCCATACGGGTGCAAACGGGACAATTCCGCACGTTTTGTAATTTTCCTTGGGGTTTTTTTTGTATATAATTGTCACGGATTTGAAATTTGTGTATTTTGTAAAGAAAAAAAAAACTGGTGGTTCGGGTGGTTATTTCTTCCTCGCCTCTCCCGTCTTGGCTCGTGGGTGGGTTTGCCAGGATGGTGCTATCACTGGTGACCCTGCCAGGTCTTGGCGTGGCAGAGGGACACCTCCAATCCAACTCTTAATTTCCAGCCTCGTTAGCACCTCTGGCAGCGCTGGCACGCAGGCCTGGCCTCCTGCCTGGGGATATAACAGGTCAGCACCCCGCAGGATTTATCTCCTGGTGATGAGATGTGCTTGCCTGGGGTTGGAAATGTGGCACAGAGAGGCCTGAGGATGCTCCAGGCTGTGCCAGTCCCCAAAATGGGGATGGTCTTGGCATCGAGCTGCTGTTTTGCTGCTGGCTGAGTTCACACAAGTGCAAAAATACACCTTGAATGCAAAAATACACCATAAACGCAAAAATACACCATAGATGCTTTTCTCCTGAAAAAAAATAAAAGCCTGGCTCAGCAGGAGCCAAGGGGAAACTGAGGCAGGGCCCGCAGCAGTGCCCCGGGCTGAGTCACAATTGCAATTAGCCCCAGGGCAATTAGTGCTGCTCGCCCAGAGCAGGGGGGCAGGAGTCGCTGCTGGGGGCGGGTCTGGCTCCATCCATCACATGGTTGCTCCGCAGCTGGATCTAAACTGGGGGCGTTCCGAGGGCTCCCCAAGGGAGGGGTGTCACCAGGAGCCTTCTGGGGGGGGGACATGGGGATGTTCCATCCCCCCCCCCCCACCTCGGGGGCTGCATCCACGCCCTGGTGTGCAGCTCCTTGGGGGTGCTATGGGGGGGTCGCAGAGGAATCTCCCCCTCCAGGTGCCGGGTGAGGGGGCCCACCCCGGGTCAAGGCGGCGGCGGGCGCTTTGCAGCCGGCTTGGCTGTCCCTCCTCCAGCCGGGATTTGCACACGAATCCCGGCGCTCCACACGATCCGAGGCCACCGGCTGCCACCAGCGCCGGCCACACGCCGGGGTCACCCGCCCCGAGCCCCCCGCCCCGGAGGAGGATGGCAGCCGGCGAGGAGAAACGGCACCTCCTGAGCGAGGGCGCAGCCGGGTAGGGGGGTACCCGGCGGGGCTGGGGATGTTGGGTCCCTCTTCCCTGTGGAGCTCCAAAGCGGGGTCTCCTGGAGTCACCTGGCCAGGGAAGGGGCGAGGGGAGGGGCATTCAGGGTCTAAGCCCCTCCCCAAAATGCCCCCCGGGTCCCCAACCACCCCTTTGCCCGGCAGGTCCTACGTGGGGGCTGAGCAAAAGAACGGGCACAACTCGGTGCGGGGACAGGCGCCCGCCCTGGAGCTGGGGACACGGCGTGGCCAGCACTGCCACACCCGGGGGCCCGACGGCCACCCCGGGCAGCAGCAGCGGGCGCGCAGGAAGCTCTACCTGGCCGCTGGCATCTGCCTCGTCTTCATGGTGGGGGAAGCCGTGGGTGAGTGGTGGGTCCGGGGTCCGGGGGTTTGGTCCCTGTGAGATCACCCTGAGTGGGTGCCCGCAGCCCCTCTTGTCCTGATTCCCTGCTGTGGGTGCAGGCAGGGGTCCCTGTGGGTTTTCAGTGGGTCAAAACACACAGTGGGGCCCCCACCGTGGCATGGGGTGAGCTGGCCTGTGCCTGCCTCGGGGTGGGATGCCACCCCAATGTCCCCACTGATGTCCCCTCTCCGCAGGGGGGTACCTGGCACACAGCCTGGCCATCCTGACGGACGCAGCTCACCTCCTGACAGACTTTGCCAGCATCATGATCAGCCTCTTTGCACTCTGGGTGTCTTCACGCCCACCCACAAAAACCATGAACTTCGGCTGGCACCGGGCAGGTAACAGGGTGGCACCACCATCCAGCTCCCGGGAACCCCAGGGAGCACTCAGAGCATCCCAGGGTGCTCTGCCCATAAGGACAGGGTGCTGGGTGCCCATCCCACACCCCGATGCTGCTGGGGAGCCCGGAAGGGAGCTCAGGTTTGGCACAGTGGCAAAGCAACAATGTGGGGTGGGGGGTCTCTCCACAGAGATCCTGGGGGCCCTGCTCTCCGTGCTCTCCATCTGGGTGGTCACGGGGGTCCTGGTCTACCTGGCAGCCCAGCGCCTGCTCTCAGGTGACTACGACATTGAGGGTGGGGTCATGCTCATCACCTCCGCCTGCGCCGTGGCCGTCAACATCGTGTACGTGTGGCCAGCTGGCTCCTGTCCTCCCTGGGTGTCCCCTCCCTGTGTCTGGTGGCCCCTGGGGGTGTTACCACTGTCCTGCCCGCAGGATGGGGTTGGCTCTGCACCAGACAGGGCACGGGCACAGCCACGGGGCAGCCGGTGAGCAGCCCAGTGCCAGCGTCCGCGCCGCCTTCGTCCACGTCGTGGGAGACCTGCTGCAGAGTGTTGGTGTCCTCATCGCGTCCTACATCATCTTCTTCAAGGTCTGGGTGTTACTGGGGGCAAAGAGGATGCTTGGGGACATGGAGGCAGCAGCTTCAGCCAGCCCTGGCCAGACAGAGGGGTGAGACGGAGACAGAGGGGTCTCTGTCTCTGACAGTCTCTGTCTCTCTCTCTGACGGAGACATAGGGGTGAGACTGTGTCCCCACATAGGGGTGAGACTGTCCCCTGCTTGCTGGTGCTGCTGGGGGTTTGGGGTGAGGTGATGTTTCCAGGGAGGCCTCACCCTCTCCCACCCTCTCCAGCCCAATTACAAGTTCGTGGATCCCATCTGCACCTTCCTCTTCTCCGTGCTGGTGCTGGGGACGACGCTGACCATCCTGCGCGACGTCCTCCTCGTCCTCATGGAAGGTGGGGACCCACCGGGAGGGGGGGTCTGGGCCGTGGGGTCACCCATGGGTGCCGTGGTCCCCCTCCCTGCAGCACCCATGGCTCTCCCTCCCCAGGGACCCCCAAAGGGATGGATTTCAACGCGGTGCGGGAGACGCTGCTGGCGGTGCGGGGGGTGGAGGCCGTGCACAGCCTCCACATCTGGGCGCTGACGGCAGCACAGCCCCTGCTCTCGGTGCACATCGCCATCAGTGAGTATCCCAAGGGGGGGTCAGGGGTCACCCACACCCCCACATCCCTTCCCTTTCCATCCCAACACAGGGTGGGGGACGGGGTTCACCCACACCCCCACAGCCCGTCCCTCTCTCCCCGCAGACGCGGCTGCCAGCGCGCAGGAGGTGCTGGAGGAGGCCAGCTCCCGGCTGCAGGGCACCTTCCACTTCCACACCACCACCATCCAGGTGGAGAGCTACTCCGAGGAGATGAGGGACTGCCGGGAATGCCAGCCCCCCCGCGACTGACTCCTCTGCTGGCTTCCCAGGGGAAACTTCTTATGTGTGGAAAATAAAGCAGAGCACAGGGGTGTTGGGTCTGGTATCAGGGTGTTATCTCTGGTATCTGTAGGAACCAAGGGCAGACCCAGGGCTGTGGAAGCCGGAGGGCAGCAGCTGTTGGAAGCCAGCAGCCTTAATATTCCCTATTTCTATTCAGCTGGGGGGCAAGGCAGCTAAAACACACCTTTTCCCTTCTCCAAGGAGCGCTGTGAGGCAGTGGGGTGCTGGAGTGCCTGGTGCTGTGGGTGGACCCATCCCAGCTGGGGGAAGGAGGACACACTGGCCTTGCTCTCGCCTCTTATCACTCCTCTGTTTGCCCTCAGGAAGGTGAAGGACTCGCCCTCCCCGCGGGGCTGGGGGAGCTGTATGTGCAGCCAGGAGCTGCCCGGGTTATTCCCAAGGTGCCAAGTGCATAAGCAATGGTGCACTCAAACACCAGTGCTCCCAGTGCTCCCGCATTCTACAGCCACAGACTCTGCCTCTCCATCCTCCTTTATTGCACTGGTAAAACCCAATAACGAGTAAAACCCCGTTAGCAGCAGCAACCACCTGCTCCCAGAGGGCTCCGTGCACCGGGAGCAGGGCACCCAGAGCAGCCTGGCAGCCCTCAGGGTTTCTCCAAGCGTGGGTATTTCTTGCGCAGGACGGAGACCTGGTCCTTGAAGAGGACGGGGTCGAGGCGCAGCTGGGAGGACACCAGGGGCATGTAGCCAAACCAGTCCACCAGCTGGTTGAGGCAGTCCTGCCGCTGGGAGAAACGCCGGCTGCCAACCGCCCCCGCCGTGCCCTTCACCTTGGCAGCAGGACAGCGCGGGGGGTGAGGGGCTGCACTCCCCGCTCGGGGGGGTCCCCACATCCCCGCCCATGTACCCTACCTGCTGGGGCACCGTGTCCTTGTGCTGCTTCCTCTGGGCGACCTTGACGGGGGGCAGCTTGGTGACGGCGGCCACCAGGGCGTTCATCAGGATGTCCTCGCAGGCGGCCAGGCCGTCCACCAGCTCCCGCAGCCCCGCCGGCAGGTACTCAGTGAAGAGGCTGTGGTAGTACCTGGGGAGGGGGCGAGGTGGGGGGCAGGATGTGGCCCAATTCCCCGGCCCATCAGCCCCTCCCCGGGCGGGTACCTGTGGTAGAAGGCGGCGGCGGTGAGGACGATGGAGAGCTCGTTGGTCCATTTGGAGGTGTAGCCCCAGCGCCCCTGCTCGGGGTCCCAGAAGTGGCTCAGGGCGGGGAAGCCCACGATACGCTCGGGGAAGCTGCGCCACACCGCGAAGGCAAAGTCCACCTGGCACGGGGTGGGGGGACGGTGTCACCCACTGTGGGTCACCCACCGCCACCCCTGCCTTCTCCCAGAGGGTATGGGGACATGGGGACAGCAGGCACTGCTCCCGCCAGCCCCGTGAGCATCTGAAGGACCAGGGACCGTGGTGCCCACGGCCTCACCTCGCTGGTTGAGAGGCTGGTGTGCTCATCCAGGCTCAGCACTGCGTCCGTCTGGATGGCCGTGTAGGGGAAGAAGCGGTCGCTGGGCTATGAAGGGGGCAAAGGCAGGTTGGGCTGTGCCATGGGGTGGGAGTCCCAGCTCCCTGCCCCCGTTCTGGCTCCCTGCCTTACGTCCCAGCTCCTCTCACCTTCCTCCTGCCCTGGATGATGGTTAGAGGCACAGTGGTCTGGGGCCATTTCCCGCTCGGTGGTGGTGGTTTCTCGCAGCTCCACAGCACCAGGATCTGCAGGGGGGAGGACAGGTGTGTCTGCTCATCCCAAAACCACCTCGTGGCAGTTTGGACCAGGATAAACCCCCAGGTGGCCCCACCTCCACCCCGGGGGGCTGGGGATACAGCTCTGCCCACCCAAGGGTAACATCAGCCACCCCCTCCGACCCCTAAACCCATCCATTTGCTTCCCAACCCATGGGACCCTGCCCCATCCCTCCTGCTGGATCCCTGGGAGCTGCACCAGGTAGCGCAGGGCTCAGCTCTTCCCACCTGGGCACAATATTGGGATCCAGAGACAGCTTGGATGAGCCTGAGGATGGGCTGGGAGAGGGGACCCCCTTGTGAGATGACCCGGATGAAAGCTGTAAACTTCTCGGAGGGGCTGGAGCCTGAAAAAAGGGTGTGAGAGAAGACAAGATGTTGTGGCATGCACTGAGTTTGCCGTGCTCAGCAGGGGACAGGTGGGGTCCTACCGTGCTGCAGGTAGTAGAAGGGAAAATCCCCGGGGTGGGTGGAGAAGTCGGGCAGGACCAGGAGCCCCCCGGGCAGCGTGTTCCAGAGGAAGCGGGAGCGGGAACGGTGCGGAGACAGACGGTCCTTGATGATCTGCCAGAGGCCGGAGTGATGCTCCCAGCACCCTGGTTGTGACCCCGGGAGCTACGAGGGGAAGTTTGGGGTGGGGGCCTCACCTCCAGCGTGGTGTGCACGATCTTGTCCACAGAGGAGAAGTATGCATCCCACAGGAACTGGGTCTGCTGCTGGAAAGCCAGCACACGCTCCGGGTGGATGCAGCGAATGGCAGAAGGGATCTGTGAAGGCAGGGGGGAGCTGGTTTCTCCCTGGTTTCTCCTCTCAGCACCACCCAGCCCCCCAGCAGGGCTCCCCCTGACCCCAGGCAAGGATGCTGTGCCACCACTCCACTGTGGTGCTGCATCTCCTCTCTCTGGAGCAGGATGTGGCCCAGGACCTCCAAGGGTTTGAGTCCGGGATGGGTCTTGGTCACCCCCCAAGATGAACAATGCCCCAGGGCTGCAGATGGAATGGGACCCCCATTCCAAGCTGGATGAGACTCTCCTGCATCCATCTACATGAGAGCTGCCAGACTTGGCCACAGAGGTTTCACCCCTGGACTTGGCTGAGGGCTCCACCACCACTGAAATTAAGATTTGGGGTCCCCTGTGCCCTTTTGGGGCAGGATCCAGCCACGGTACCTGCAGCAGGAGCCTCTCACTGCCCACGACAGCAGCTTTGCCCCAGTCGATGGCCTCGGCGAAGGGCAGCTCCCAGCCGTCACTCAGCAGCACGGGGATGCAGGCGGCCTGTGGTGGGACCCCACAGGGCTGGGACAGAGCCCCTTGGACCCCAAGAAGGGGGTCCCCTGTCCCCCTGCCCACCCTGTACCTGCAGAGCCTCCAGGAAGCGGAAGGAGCCCAAGCGCCTGCCCCGGGGCACGATGCAGAAGGTGGAGTTGTGCAGCAGCTCCTGGTAGTCGAACCTGGGATGGGAGGTGGGGTGGGAGTCAGGAATGACCCCCAGTCCCAATCCATGAGCCTTCTGGGGGTCTCACTTGCACCTGGAGGGTGTGTGTGACCAGCCCAGGGCAGCGTTAGGACTGACTGGGGCTGATTTTGGCTCTGAATATCTCCGGCCCCACGGGGCTGATGGAGCAGACTTGCCCTGGGTGATGTGCCACCCTTAACAGGTGGGGGATCAGGATAGGACCCCGGTGCCTTCAAAGGCATGACCCTGCTCCCCCACCCTCTGGTAATGAAACCCCAGGCAAAGCCACCACCCGAACCCCCAAGCCCGAAACTGCGGCGACTCCTCTGCCGTGCCCGGACTTGCCGGGCAGGACCAGCCCTGCCTGCCCTGGCAGCGTTCGGAGGGGCCAGAGGGTGTAGCCGGCGTGGCCCCCTCAGGTCAGGCTTGCCCGTGGGGCTATGAAAGCCCCTTCTGTGCGGTGGTGGGGAGAGGCACGTCCGCTGCCGGGTCCCTGCGACCGCGCCGGAAAATCCAATATTGACTCTAGGTCGGGACAGACCCCGTCTGTTCCTGCCTGCGGGGAGGGAGGGACGGAGCAGCCAGGTCCTGGATGGGCTGGGGGGGATGTGCGTGGTCCAGCTGCGGGCGTGGGAGACCAAAGAGCTCCTTGAAGAGTGCTGGTCCCCAGGAGGAAGGGTCTCCCTGCAGTGGGAACGTGGTGCCGGTGCCAGCCTGGGAGTTGAGGATGTGTCCCCTCACAGTGCTGGAGCACCCTGGGGCATCCCGGCACTCTGGGATGTGGGAAATCAGCCCCAATGCCAAGGCACAACGTTTTACAATAAAACCCACCTCTGGTCAAACTGTCCCAGATGCCAAAAGCCTCGTTAGTGCACCCTGACTCATTGACACCCAACACCCCACAGGAGGGGTGACGGCGGCTCAAACAGCACCCAGACCCCCCCACGAAACCACAGCAGTGACAGCCACATCCCCGGGGCCAGACACTGCTGCCACCCACTCCTCGGAGACCCCAGACCCAGCCACGACCCCCAGGACCTCGGGGGAACCATTCCCACTGCCGGGGCTGGGTGGGCAGCGGGACACACCCCGGGGGGCAGCCTCCCCTCTCCAGCAGTGTCGTGGGGAGGCTGGCGCCGGCCGGGCTGCGGGGCCAAAACCTCCCGATGGAAATACTTCGCTCCTGACGCTGCTGCGGTTTCCGGGCAATCACAGCCGTCAGGGCTTCCTTGTTTTGTTAGGAGCCGGGACGGGCGCCCGCCGCGCTCCCTTCGCCAGGCCCCTCCGTGGCTCCGGCCAGGCACGGTGCCACCGGGGACCGGCGGCTCCAGAGAGCCTTTCCCAACCCGCTTGGATTGCTCCAAACCCGGGGCAGCCGGCAGCAGAGCTTGCCCGCAGTGCTGCCACAAGCCACCCTTTATCCCAGCACAAAACCAGTTTGTTTCTGGCATCCCTACCCCCCCCCCCCGCACACCGGGCTCGAGGAGGATGATGGAACCCCCAGCAAGGCCTTCCTCTGCTCCCCGTGCTGCCTCCACTGTGACAGCACCCGATGTCCCCAACACACTGCGTGGATGGGGTAGCTGGGGTCTCGCTTTGCCAACTGTGGTGCGTCCCCTCCCTGCTGGCTTGTCCCCTGTCCAAGTCTGGGAACATCTCCCAGGGCAGGAGGGCATCAATCCCCACGAGAGGTTGGGCAGAGCTGGCCCGGCGCGATGGAGACGCCGATGGCTTTTTGCCCAGTGTCCCACAGGGATGAGCAGGGTGGTGGAGGCTCGGGGTCACACAAGAGCACGCTGCCCTGTGCCACGTGTTCCCCATCTATCCGCTGCCTAAAGCCATCCTGGGAGAGGTGTAAATCTCCCTGTATTTGCAAACAGCATTAGGGGATTACCTGGGTGGGCAGACGGGGGGATTCCTCATCCCACTGCCCCTCAGCATGGAGCAGGGCTGACCTTGGGCCCCCTGTCCCATCAGCCCCATCACCCTGCAATGCCCCATCCCAAAAAGACCTTGCTGCAAGGGCTGACCCTGCTGGGCTGGTGGCACCCTCCAGACGGGGCCACGCAGTGCATGAGCCATCCTGGGGCAGCAGCTAATCCCAGTGCCAGCACCCCAGCTCCACTTTTACCTCCCAGCACCTCCTAAGACGCTTTGAGGATGATGCCCAACATGGTCTCTCCCCATCTGCTCTCTGACAGGGTGGCTGTGACGTGTCCCCAGGCAATGGGATGGGGACCTGCCCATTGCCAGCGGGATGGGGTCTGTGTTTACCAGCCCTAGACTGGGCAGCTGGTGATGGGTCCCAAGTAGCAGGACAGGGAGATGAGGAGCTGCCATGTGTCCTTGCAGTGTGGAACCCCCCCAAACTCACAAAACTTTGTCCCCCCACTTTTTCCATCACACGCTGCTGCCACCACGTCCATTTGTGATGGAGGATGCAGGGGGACCCCCACCCACCAGCACCGCCACACTGGCGTGCCCACAGACCCAGCAGTTTTGTGGGATTTTTAGCAGAGCCAGTGAGGGGGGATGTTTCGGGCTCATCTCCAAGAGAAACGTTTATGTTGAGGGAGGGCGGGAGGGGGGGAGAAGAAAAGCGTCATTCATCAGTGTTGGGGAAAAGGGAAATCGTATTAGAGGCGGTGGCAGCGATTGCAGATAAGAGCCGCTCTCACCAGATTACTCCAACTTTAATGCAGGGAAAGCCCTGAGCGCTCAGTGCCTCACTCCCCACTGGGGCATGAAACCCTCATCTATTTCTGGGAGAGCCCAAAACCTCCCTCCCTGGAGGTCCGGCCGCCACAGGCAGGCACACAGAGAGACAGGAACATTTGTGGGGTGTCCCACTCCCCCCAGACCCACATTTCACGCCCCATCTCCAACTCACTTTTCGTAGTCGACGTTATCCTTGTCGCAGCGCGTGTCCTTGTGCTTCTCCCAGTCCTTGCCGTGCTTGCAGGTGGTGAGGGAGATGATGTCCTTCCCGTTGTGGATGTGGTGCAGCGCGTTCCGGGTGCCGGAGCCGATGCCGGTCAGGTACCGCTTCCCCTTGAACACCAGCAAGTACTTCTTTTTCGGGGGGACCGAGTCCTGATACAACCACCCCCTCTCCCCGCCGCGCTGCGGGTGGTCCTTGGAGAAGAGAGGGATGGAGACGTCAAAGCCGGGCCGGAAGTTCTCGGTGTCAAAGCTGGCCTTGGCCAGGATGGCCTGGCCGATGTCGAAGCCCAGGTCCCCGGTGTAGTTGGGCCAGGTGCCCGAGTAGAGGTTGAAGATGAGGTGGTTCCGGCCGCCATTCCAGAGCGGGAAGCCGCGGATTTTCTCATCGACATCCCGGACGTACTGAGCCGAGAGGTGGTCGCGGTCCAGCGTGTCGATGCCGAGGATGAAGAGGCAGGCTTCCTCGGGCTTCGGGGTGTAGTAGCGGGAGCGCTCGATGGAGGCGAGGATTTTGCCGTAGCTCTCCGAGGTGGGCTGGTCCCTCTCCCGGGGGTAGGTGAACACCTTGAAGCCGTTCCTCTCGCACCTGGAGAAGTCGAAGCAGGTTTCCATCCGGCATCTGCTGCTCTTGTAGACGCTCAGCCACGCCGCCCGCCGCTCCCGGGGGGACAGCAGGGAGGGGTCCCCATCCCTCTGGAGCTCCTCGGGGTCCGCAAAGTTTTTGAGGAGGGACCGATCCGTCCAGCGGGGCCAGTTCCTCCGGGCTTCGGCTTTCCTCCCAGAAAAGAAAGAGAGACGGCGCAGTTGGTCTCCTCCAAAGAAGAAAAGCAGGAGCCAAGAGGCAAGGAAAGTCAGGAAAATGTATTTCTTCCTGGTCTGCATAGGTTCACACACAGCCCCGGCTCCTCATCGGGCTCAGAGGGGTGCCAGAGTCCGGTGGAAAGGCCGATGTCCCAAACCCCAGGTGGGTGGTGGGACAGCTCCCGGCCCCCAGGTGTTGTCCTGTGCCCTTGCAGTCTGTGACAAACCCCACTTGCTGCCCCCTCTGCCCAGGGCTGTGCTGGTTTTTCGGGACCGTCCGGCTCTCCAGCCGCGGAGCAGAGGTGTCCCGGCCGCTCACTTCTCCGGGCTCCCGTGCCGCGACAATGACATTTCCATCGCTTGGCTCAGCTTCAAATCCCTGGAGAAGGGGAGAGGTCGCGCCGTCACCGTCCTGTCGCCGCCAACCGTGTCGCCGCAAGCAGCCCCACACATCCCTGCGGCAGGACCCCCCCCTCCCCAACCCCCTGGGAATAAAAACCTGGGAATAAACCCTCCCGCTGCCACCGGAGCCCCCCTATCTCCAACTGCTCCTTCCCCGCTCGGTCCCCCCGTTACCTTCGGGGACACGCAGCCGCGGGTGGGTGTCGGGCCGCCGTGCCCCGCAGTCCCGATCCCCGGCTGCCCGCGGCTCCGGGCTGCATCCCTGGCCGGGGAAGGCGGCGGAGCGGCCGCCGTGCCGCCCCGCCGGGCTCCCGGTGCGCGGTCGCACGGAGGAGCTGCCGCGGGAGGCTCCGCGCAGCCCCGGGGCCGGGAGGGCCGGGGGTGTGCGCCCCCTTGTCACCTTGTCCGTCTGTCCCTCTCTGTCCCCGTGTCCAACAGGCTGCCTGTGCAAGACCCCGGCTGCCTGCACCCCTCGTGGCTGCCTGTCCTACTGTCCCCCGTCCCGGGGTTGGCTGTCCCCTGTACGTCTGTCTATTCTGCTCTGGGCTGGCTGTCCTCTGTTCGTCTGTCTGTCATGCTTTGGGATGGTTGTCCCCTTTCTATCCCCGGGGCTGGCTGTGCCCTGTCAGTCTGTCTGTCCCCACCCGAGGCTGGCTTCCCCCTGTCCGTCTGGCTGTCCCCGTTCCCCCCGAGGCTGGTTGTGCCCTGTCAGTCTGTCTGTCCCGCCGCGGTCTGGCTGTCCCCCTTCCTCCCCCCGGCGCTGACCGTCCCCTGTCCGTTTGTCCCCCTCTGGGCTGGCTGTCCCCTGTCCCCCTCCGGGCTGGCTGTCCCCTGTCCGCCTGTCTGTGTCGCGGGCTGTCCGTCCCTCCGCGGTCAGTTCCCGGCCCCGTTTCCCGGCCGGTCCCGGTGGTCCATCGTCACCCCCGCGCTCCACGTGCCCCCCCCCCGCCCGCATCTGTTTCCCCGCGCCCTCGCCCCGCCCACATCGCCGCACTCGGGCACGCCCACCCGCCTTCCATTGGCTGCCGTTTCGGCCAGGTGGGCGTGGTCTGGAGAGCCACGCCCCGCCCGCGCGTTCCCATTGGCCGCGCCCACGTGGGACGGGGATCCCCGCGCGCGCCGGGGGGTGCCCCGGGGGGGTCCGCAGGGTCCTTGTGCCTCCCCCCCCCCCCGCAGTGTCACCCCCGCGGGGACCGACCCACGACCCGTGTCCCCGTGTCACCCGGGGCCGGTGAGACCCCCGAGGGGAGCGGCCCCTCCCGCTGGTCTCTCTGCCCCCGGAGCCCCCCGGGGGACCCCCAAAGGGACGGGGCGGTTGTAGGGCAGCAATGGGGTCACGAGGGGGAGCAGGGGCAGGAACACAGCTGGGGCCACCTCCACCAGTGACACCTCAGGGTTTCGATGTCACCCCCAGGCTCCAGCAATCCCCGTCTCCAAGAATACCCCGGGACTCCAAGGGCACCCCCGGGTTCCGCCGACCCCCGCCGTTCCGATGACACCCCCAGGTTGCAGTGACACACCCAGGTGACCCCCAGGCAGGGGCAGGAGGGATGAGTCCCTCTGCATCCTCACTGCCAGCCCCCAACCCAGCCACGCCCAGCACCCATGGCACAACGCTGGGGGTGGACTGTGGGGTTCACCTTCTTAGGGGGCAGAGATGGGGGTCCCAGCCTGGCCTGACCCCCCCAAATCAGAGGGGGAACTCCTGGTGGGGTGACTGGAAGAGGAGCCGAGCGGGGGCCATGGGCTGAGTTAATCCCTTTGAAGAAAGTCCTTGTGAACACTGTGTGAGCCCAGTGTGGGGGTCCCCAGTGACACCCACATCACAGAGACCCCAAGGATTCACTGGTGGGACCCCCACAGTCCTGCTGGGCTCGACTGGAGGCAAGAGCAAGATGGTCCTGAGCAACCCACTCAACGCCCACCACCTCCACCCAGGACCCTCTCCCAGGGCAATGGGGGGGTGCTGCCAGGGGGCTGAGCCCCATTTCGGGAAGCCAGGCGTGGGCTGGGGCGGGCAGCAGGGGCACGTCGGGGCTCGCCTTTCCCACCCTGTCCTGGCATTCCCGGCCGCTCCAGCCGCCCTCCCCGCCGGCCGGGCAAGCTGGGACGCGACGGAGCTCTGGATCCCATCCATGGGTGTAACGACCCGGCCAGCCTCAGCCTGTGGCTGGATCGGCCTCTGAGGGGGCTGTGCTGGGGGGAACGGGCTGGGGTCCCCTCTCCCTGCCCCAGCAGCCAGGTGGGACCCAGGGGACACACACAGTGACAGTGCCCAGGGCCCCATCCAGCTCCCAGCCCGCGCCCCAGTTTCCCCAGGCGTGCAGGGGACCGGGATGGGGAGCCTGGAGTGGGACTGTGTGTGGGACCTTGGTAGGGATATTTTTTACCAAATCTTAGGATATTTATTTGCTGGCCTGGCCCGCTAGGCCCAGAGGGAATTAATCCCTGGCCGCAGAGGGGATTAATGGGGCCCTGGGGCCGCTTTAGCTCCAGAAAGCGGATTAAGAGAAGGACAGGAACACGGGGATGGGCAGTGGGAGCCCCAGAACACCTCTGGGCTCTGGGGAGGACACAGGGGCAATCCTGGGGGCAGGAACCCGGCTGGGTGCAGACAGGGACATGGCAGCCCTGGGACTGGGGTGCTGCCCACGGGCATGGCCCTCTCCAGCTCCCCACGGAGGGGCTGTGCCTGTGATGGGGGACTGGGATTGTGCCCTGGAACTGGAGGCACTGAGAGCTGTGATTTTGCACTGAGAGCACTGGGAGCTGTGGTTTTGCACTGGTGGCACTGGGGGCTCTGTCCTGTCTGGTACTGGGAGCTGTGATTTTGCACTGAGAGCACTGGGAGCTGTGGTTTTGCACTGGTGGCACTGGGGGCTGTGTCCTGTATGGTACTGGGAGCTGTGATTTTGCACTGAGAGCACTGGGAGGGGACTCCTGTCACTGGGAGCTGTAGTCCACGTGCACGGGGGCACTGGGAGCTGTAGTGCAGAGTTCACTGGGGCGTGGTGGGAGCTGTGACCCGCTGTACTGGTGAGTGCGGGGAGGGACTGGGAAAGGGGGGCTGGAGGATACTGGGGGCTGGAGGAGTTGTTGCTGGGAATTGGGAGGGGGGGGCACAGAAGGAAACTTGGAGCTGGGGGAGCCCTGAGGGCTTGGGAGGGGCGCTGGGAGCTGCAGAGGGAGCTCGGGTTAGGGGCGCTGGGAGCTCTTGGGGAGCACTGGGAGCTGCGGGGGTGAGGGCACTGGGAGCCGGGGTGGAGCTGGGGGACACTGGAAGCTGCAGGAAGCACTGGGAGTTGGGGTGGAGCTGGGGGACACTGGAAGCTGCAGGAAGCACTGGGAGCTGGGGGACACTGGAAGCTAGAGGGCACTGGCCGCTGGGGAACTACTGGGAGCTGCGATGGTAACTGGGGGCGCTGGGGGGAGCACTGGGAGCTGCAGGAAGGGTTCTGGGAGAAGGGCACTGGGAAGCACTGGGATCTGTAGTTCAGCTGCGCATACTGGGAGCTGTAGTCCGAGGACCCAGCGCATACTGGGAGCTGTGGTCCTTGGCCAGGACTATGCTGGGAGTTGTGGTTCCCCAGCCCCGGGCGCTGCTGGAAGCTGTAGTTCTGCACTGGGGAGGGCGGGGGGGAGTGCAGAGCCCCGTCCTCTCGGGATGCCCAGTGGCTCCCATGGGTGTCACCCCTGCACTGACCTCGGTGTCACCCCAGCTCTGCCTCCTCCAGCCCTGCTGTCCCCGACTGGGGACGGGGACCCTCAGCAGGGTGGGCTTGGGGCAGGGTCTGCCCCACCGTCCTGCTCTGGCAGCCCCTGGGAGAGGAACTGGGGGGTTTCATCCCTAAGCAGCCCGGAGAGGCTGTGCCCGTGGGAATTCGAGGAGAGGAGGGAAATTGGGAGCCTCATTCTTCACTTGCTGCCAGCAGGTTTTGCTGGCACGGTGCTGGGGGGCTGCCCAGGCTCTGGGCAATGGAGAGGGCTGAGGGAAGGAGGAGGGAGCGAGTCGGGGTCCCCCTGGGAGGGGACAGACCCTGACCCCATGTCTCTGCCCAGGCTCGGCCGTGGCGGCATGGGGGGGATGCTGGCACTGCCCCGGGGGAAGGGACCTCACCACGTGGGCTGCACGGATGTCATGGTGGGCCACACGCGGCAGGTACGGGGGACAGGGGTGGAGATGGGGACAGGGATGGGGATGGGAACGGGGACAGGCTTCCATGCGTGGCTACAGCCAGCTGGTTTCGCTGAGGACACGGCCACCACGCTCTGTGCTGTCCCCAGTGTGTCCCCCTTTCCCCTCTCTCCCCCAGGGCCTCTTCCTCCGCCTCTTCTACCCTTGCCTGCTCCAGGCAGGGGCCACGGAGCCGCTCTGGATCCCACGCTCCGAGTACTGCTCCGGGCTGGCCGACTTCACCCTCCGGCGCCGCTGGTGCTCAGCCCTGCTCAGCATCACCATCGGTGAGGGGGGTCATTCCCTGCCCTGGGTGCTCCCTGTTCCTTAGGGACCCACTCCCTGATATGGGTTCCTTAGGGATCCACTCCCTGATATGGGTTCCTTAGGGATCCACTCCCTGAGCAGAGCTCAAGCCCATCCCCTGTGCTTGGCTGGATGCTACAGGCAGGGCTGGAGCTGAGCAGGGACCTGCTGCAGCAACAACACCCCACTGCCTGTGTCCCCCATTTTCTGGGTGTTTCTCCTGCCCGTGTCCCCCCTTTCCTGGGGGTTTCTCCTCCCCACAGGCTCCTGCAGAGTTCCAGTGAGCTGGAATGGGCCTTTCAAACCCTGCAGCAGTGGGTACCCCCTGATCATCTTCTCCCACGGCCTGAGAGCCTTTCGGTAGGATGAGTCTTGAGCAGGGATGGGATGGGGATTTGAGTGTCCAGGGCTGCCCTTGGCCCTGCTCAGACCTGCCCTGACTCTCCTGGTCTCCCTTGCAGGACCCTGTACTCCTCTGTCTGCACAGAACTGGCATCCTGGGGCTTTGTGGTGGCAGCACTGGAGCACAGGTGAGTGCCCTGGTCCCCACCAAATTCGGCTACTGTGCCAGGGCTAGGGGGATATTGTGCTCTGGGGAGTTGCTGGTACCCCCATGACATGGCCACCTTCCCTCCCACCACTGCAGGGACCACTCTGCTGCCACCACCTATTTCTGCACTGCAGAGGCTGGGAGAGAGGAGTGGATCCCCTTCCAACAGGTGCCCCAGGGGCAGAAGGAGTTTTATTTCAGAAACAAGCAGGTACCAGGGTGAGGGGATTCAGGGTGGGCAATGGGGAGGTGTGAAATCCCTCCTGCATCTCTGGGGTCTTCATCTCATGCCCTTCCCAATCCCGTATCACTGTGATGCCAGGGCTGAGCTTTCTCCTTGGAGATGAGAAAAATCTGTTCAACCTCTTTCTCTCTGCATTCATGGGGTCTGTCTGTCCGGCTCCAGCTGACCCTGGCAGGAGCCAGGCTGGGCTTTGCCATGTCCCTGGATAATGTCCCCTGTGCCCCGGGGAGAGCCGGGCTCTGTGCCCAGCCCAGCTCCGCACCGGCTGCTGGGTTTGTTCACGCTTGGATTTTTGTCTCTCCGGGATTA
The DNA here is from genome assembly GCF_003945595.2 of Pipra filicauda. NCBI lineage: Eukaryota > Metazoa > Chordata > Aves > Passeriformes > Pipridae > Pipra > Pipra filicauda. Next base: position 804,013 of record NW_024104331.1, read on the forward strand.
TCCCGGACAGCTGCTTGCTGGGGAGCAGGAAGGTTTCCTGCTGAGCCAAGTTCCCCCCCTCTGTTTGTTTCTGCCTCGTTTAAAAAGACAACAGCGAGTGAAGATTAGTCGTAGAAAAACTCTCTAGGAACCGCGGTGGTTGGAGGTGCTTTTGGCAGCCGTAAATCACCTCCCAGCCTGTTATTTTTGTGTGTGCTCTGTCTCACGGCCCATTGCACAGACAAGGGAAACAGTTTTCTTATTAAGATGAACCTGTGAGCGTAAATGTTGAGGGTGAGTGAGAAATAAATGATAAACAGAAGGAAATAGTTGCCAGGTCGACCTCCGTTGTGGCATCTGTGTTAGAGGGAGCAGGAGAGAGCTTTTCACTGGAGTTTTTTTGTCACTTGTCACCTTAAATGTGCACAGCCAACAGTGCTGGTGTCCTTAGGAGAGGAAGAGGACAGGGTCCCAAAGTGGCCCCAGGTCAGGGCGTCCTCTCCTTGAGTTGTTTGGGCATTTGAGCTGCTCCTGGGTGGAGCCCCTGAGCTGGGCTTTAGGGGGATGCCCAGATTTGCCCCTGGCAGCTGGGCTGAGGTGGGGGGGTCTGAGCTCCCCACAGAGGTTTGGACTGGTGGGTGGCTTCAGCAGGCTCGGCCAGGGGGCAGCTGAGGAGGATCCTGGGTTCTCCCTTCCCTTCTTCCTCCCCAGAGCAGAGGCTTTTGCTCATCTCCAGCCGTCTCTGCTATCAGATTAAGCAAATTAAAAGCAAACAACAAAAGGAAACCACTCCAATAAATCCACTGCATCCCTGTGGGAGCTGCAGCCTCTCACTTGCTTTCACGTTTGCTGTAATTCAGGGAAAGCCCTGTCGGGTCCAAGCACTGGAGGGACAAGCGTGGGTGGGCACTGAGGGGAGGATCTGACCCCAAATTTGGGGGTTGGAGGAGCTGGGCTAACCAGGGGAGGGGTGGCTCTGGCTGCCAGGTTCATCAGAGAGCAGAGGAGTGTGTGCGAGCGCTCCGGCTCTTCGAGGACATCGCCGGCGGAAAATCCGTCCTGAACATCCTTCACCAGGACTTGGATCTCTCCGTGCTCAAGGTACCTGGGTCTGTCTGTGCTGAAGGACCTGCTGGGAGGTCGGGTGGGGACGGGGGGTCCAGGTTTCCTTTGGGGGCAGGATCAGTCCTTGCTGCCTGAGACTTTTCCTCCTGGGAAAGGCAGGGTCCGTGCAGAGCCACAGCTTTCCACCTCTCGGGTTCCTGGAGCCTCTCTTCCCCTTCCCTCCCCCGTGGATGCTGGGAAGCCAGGTCCTGTCACACCAGCAGTGGAAATGAGACACAACATTTTCCCCCCTCTCAGCGGGACTTTGCTGATCCTCCCTTGGCTTTTTCTTCCCTAATTAGGGACCTCCTGCAGCGAGGTTTGGGCACAGCCTTCTCCTTTTCGCAGGGCAACGTTGATCTGGCCAAAGTGGCCGTCATGGGGCACTCCTTTGGTGGGGTGACAGCGGTGCTGGCCTTGGTGAAAGAGCCCAGCTTCAGGTAAGCCACGGCAGGGATGAGGAGCTGCAGAAGCTCCAGGGACACGTGGCTCATCCCGGTGGGAAGGGAAGCCGTGCTGGGTGTCCATCCTGCTGCAGGTGCGCGGTGGCTCTCGACGCCTGGATGTTCCCCCTGGAGAACGTGCTGTACCCAGAGGTGTCCAAGCCCGTGCTCTTCATCAACACCGAGAAGTTCCAGACTCCAGAAAGCGTTGCCAAAATGAAGAGGTTGAGCTCCAGGAACAGCCAGACGAAGATTATCACCGTCCTGTGAGCTGGGGCTGGAGGGAGCACCTACGGGCTGTGTGCCAGCAGGAGAACCTCTCCCCAGCTCCCACTGAAGCACATCCCTTCCCTGTCCAGGGGAACCGTGCACGAGAGCCAGACTGACTTTGCCTTTCTCCCCGGGAAGCTCATCAGCCGCATCTTCGGCGCGAGGGGGACCCTCGACCCCAACAAGGCTCTGGCCATCACCAGCCAGGCAGCTCTGGCCTTCCTGCAGAGGCACCTCAGTACGGGTGGAGGGCAGGTTGCTCAGGGGCTGGGGAGGGCAGGAGAGCTCCCCAGCTTGTGGGGGGCTGCGGGGTGGCCACTGCCTCGCTGGGCTTGGGATCGGTGCTTCCCACAGCAAAGGGGTTGAGTGGCTGCTCCTCTGTGACCCCTGGAGTCGGGCTGATGAGGCTGTAGTAACCTCCCAACCATCTGTGCCCTGTGCAGACCTGGAAGAGGAGTTTGATCAGTGGGATGACCTCCTGGAAGGCGTGGGAGACTCGGTTGTTCCAGAAGCACCGTTCTGCCGGTCCAACCTGTAGCTGCTCCGAGGTCAGAGCTCGCTCCTTCTCACCCAGAACGATCCGTGCAGGACCCAGGAAGGGCAGGAGGGCCCATGGAGAGAGCAGGAGCTGGGGACTGTGCTCACAGGATGTCATGGAACATGCCAGGGGAGCCCTCCCTGCTCATGTGCCTGCAGTGAGGGCTGTGGGGCAAAGGGAATAAAATCCACAGGGATAAAGACTGGGTTGGCTGTCGTAGAGTCACAGACTGGTTTGGGTTGGAAGGGATCTTAAGGATCACCTCATTCCACCCCCTGCCATGGGCAGGGACACCTTCCACTAGCCCAGGTTGCTCCAAGCCCTGTCCAACCTGGTCTTGGACACTTCCAGGGATTCCAGGGGCAGCCACAGCTTCTCTGGGCAACCTGTGCCAGGGCCTCACCTGGGCACGAGGTGAGATCCTTCCTGCACATGGGGTGGGTGGGCAGTGATCCCTCACTGGATCTGCTGCAGCTGGGGCACATCTGGCAGGAGCAGGGAGGGGAGTTGTTTGCTGTGGGTTGGGGGTAGTTCAGCCACAGCCAAAAGAATGGAGAGATGCAGCATCAGGGCTCCAAGCACAGAAGTAAGGAAAATCCTTTCATAGTCCTGGAAAGCTGGCCAGATGGCTGCCTTCATGCCTAAAATCTGGAGGGGGAAAGAAAGAGGAGAATCTGGAGGGGGGGAAAAAGAAAGAGCAAGCTGGCTGGAAGGAGGTGCCTCTGAACACCTCAGCAGGACAGGGATGTGAAATGGGGACTGGGATTGGCCTCAGGGATGGAAGGAAAACAACCCAGCCTGGCTGTGCAGCATGAAAAGTGACACTTCCAGCCCGAGGAAGGGCTGAAGCTGGTGGAGCCGCACGGATTTACCCCTTCGGAGCCCCTCCCCAGGGTCCTGGCTGGCACTGAGGTGGGAGAGGCAGCAGGGATCCTGGACACGCCGGCTCGGCAGCTGCCGGGAGCATCCCGGCTCCTGACACACCATCTGCTTTCGCATTGTCCCCGCCGCGGCGCGGGATTCCAGCTGGGACACACCCGGGGGGGACGGCGGCGGCTCCGGCTCTGCTCCATCCCCTGCCATCCCGGAGAGAAGCTGCACAGACAGCGCCTGGGGCTACACGGAGGCAGGATTTCCTGGGGGAAGGAAGGAGGAGAGGCTGGAGGAGACGGGTGGTGCTGATCCTCTCCTGGTGACGCGGGTACCAGCAAAGCCCTTTTCCAGGGGAAGAAAGGGAACGGAAAAGCAGAATTTCACTCCTCTGGTGCCTGGGTTGTTTGTGTCACAGCCACTCTCAGCCAAGGGCAAGCCCTGGGGCTGAAGATGCTCCAGGATGATCCAGGATGGCCTCAGGGGAAGGCACAGCACCGTGCAGCAGCAGGGAGGACATCACTCAGTGTCTCCTCCTTTCCCCAGTGACACACAAAGGACTGATGTGAACTGGACCACAAGGCCCTGCTGCTTTTAAGGCTTCCAGACATTTATTTTAAAATGTTTTACACTGTTTCCAGCCCTGGGTTCAGGCTGGGGTGTGACAGCCCATGGAGACAATCCTCTGCTGTGATGCTGGGGGTGGGTGGGGGACATTCAAGGTCGATGTGTGTGAGGAATCGTGTGGCTGAGCCCGGGGGGGAAGGACAGAGCCCGTCAGGTCCCCTTTTAACAGTGAGAGACAGTGACTGGTGCAGAAATCAAATCCCATTTTCCTCCGGAATTAGCAGGGCCGGGGATCTGCTCTGGCAGCCACAGGGGAGCAGCCCAGTGGTGGCACAGCTGAGACAGGCTATAAATTCTGCAAGACTCTTATGTAAAGGCTTTCAGAAGGGGGTGGCAGAAACAGACTCTTCTCGGAGGGTGTCTGACATCCATTAACCCTTCGGTTCATGGGAAGCTGCTCATTCCCATCCCCAGTACCCGGGGGGCTGGGGGAGCAGGGAAGCAGGCAGATATCCTTCTGCCTGGCCCTTCATCCCTTTGCCCCCCACTCCAGAGCCAAACAGAACCACTTTCCCAATTATTTTTGTGCCTCTGGAGGAAAATCCTGCCAGAAAGAGTTCGAAAAATCCCTGGGGTCACTTGGGCAGGGCAGACACCCTCCTCCCTCTGCTCTATCGGCCTCTCTCTGCTCTCTGTGGGATGTGATGGTGCAGGAGCCCTCTCTCCAGGCGTTTTCCTAATTCACTGACTTATTGCATCTGCTTTAAAATCCAGCCTGAAGCCATCTCTTCAGCCAGGCTCCCTCCCAAGCAGTGCTTTGCTCCAGATCTCCATTATGTGTGTGAAAGATGTGGCACAAATCCCAGCAGAGCACACCAGGAAGGTGTTTTCCCTGACGTGGTTTAATCCCAGCTGGCATCCAAGCCCCACGCAGCCACTTGCTCCCACCCTTCCAGTGGGGATGGGGGAGAGAATGGGAGCAGTGAGGAAACTCGTGGGTTGAGATAAAGACAGTTTAATAGGGAAAGCTAAAGCTGTGTGTGTGCAAGCAAAGGAAAACCAGGAATTCGTTCCCCACTTCCCATGGGCAGGCAGGGGTTCAGCCACTGCCTAAGGGTGACTTGGGAAGGCAAATGCCATCGCTGCCAGTGTCCCCCCTGCCTCCTCTTTCCTCCTGCTTTATACACTGAGGATGGGCTGTATGGGCTGGGATATCCCTGGGGTCAGTCAGGGTCAGCTGTCCCACCTGTGTCCCCTCCAAACTTCCCGTGCACCCCCAGCCTGATCACTGGGGGTAATACGAGGAGCAGAAAAGGCCTTGATGTTGTTCAAGAGCTGCTCAACAACAACAAAACATCCCTGAGTTATCAACCCTGTGTTCAGCACAAACCCAAACACAGCCCCAGGCCAGCTACTGTGGAGGAAATCAACTCTACCCCGGCCACAACCGGCACATCCCCTAGTCCCAGCTTGCTGGGATTGCTCTGCTGGCCCTGAGAGGTTGGGAAGGAAGGGGCTGGGACAGCTCTGTTGGTGCTTCCCAGGCTGGCCACAGGCAGAGACTGACCATCAGTCCCTGCCACTTGCCCGGGCCAGCGACCAGAGGGGACAGCCCTCCACTCTTTGGGGTGTCCCAGGCTGCTCCAGGCTTGCCTGTGCCACACTGGGAGGTTTTCTGGCAAAAAAAGCAGGAGTTAAGGGCTATCCCAGGATCTGATCTGCCACTGCACCTCTCCAGCACCAGCTCTGGGCTGGTCGTGTCCTTCCAACCCGAAGGTTTGGGTTTGCATGTGAACTAGAATGCTTTAGAGCCCTAAATCCAGGTGGATTTTGTTTCTCAGGGTCATGGGAAGGAAACACTGACTCTGTTAAGCTGTGGGGTCGGCCCTGTGAGCACCCCCCTGCAGGCTGGCCATGCCCTGCCCTGGAGGGGTGGGTGTTGGAAGGTCTCACGTCCAGCCAAGCATTCCAGTGTGTCAGCTCTGCTTCACTATTCAAACTGGTGGCTTTAAAAATAATAATAAAAAAAAAGAACAAACCCAACCCAAACAACCCACCCTGCTGCCCATTTATATTCCCCTCACAGCTGTGCTTGCAGCAGGGCCGGGGTATGAATGGAAACATTCCTCTTACCCACAGCTTATCCCTGCAGAGCAACCTCCGCTCTCCAAACGGCTCCTGCTCCAAAGCTTTCCACTCCCAGGGCTCAAATCCGGCAGTGTCAGCACAGACCCGGCTTGGAGCTCTTCACATCTCAGAGCTGAGAGTCTTCTCCTCATCCTCCCCACCCCCAGCTCATCCTGCCCGAGGCTCCCTCCCTCCTGGGAAGCCCCTTGCAGCCGGCAGGTCCCTCCCCATCCCGCCGCACATCCATGCAGCAAACTGGAGTTCCCAGCTCCAGCGTCTGCCGCCGTGTACAGAAAACCTCATTTGCTTCAATTGAAGCCTCCCCGTTGATTTAATTAATGCAAATCGAGGCGTGTTAAACCTCCTTGTAATTACCGTAACGCTGTCGTGGGGGGTGGGGGTGGTGGCGGGGATTTGTTTTGTTTGGTTTTTTTCCTTTTTCTCGGTTTTTTTTTTTTTTTTTTTTAAGGAAAGCAGCAAGGCCTGGATTCACAACAGGCTGTGAGGGTCCAGCACCCTGCCAGCTGAGCCCAGTGTGTGCAGTGAGAACACACAAACCCTGGTAGAGGAGCCCAGTGCCCACAACCGGCCCCGAAGAACAGCGTGGGCAGAGGTGCAGTGCTGACCCAAACCCTGGGCAGCACCTTCTCGAGCAGAATTCCTTTGATTGGTGAGTATACACTTGGCTTTTATGTCGGGTCTTTCTTTTTTTCCTTTGGAATATCAAAACTTTGCCCTGGGTGATGTTCCGGAGGAAACCCGAGTCTCCCGATCTCCGAAGCGAGTTTTTGCCGCCGAACCCTTGAGCTGAAAGCCCGGAATGCTGCAGTCACGAGGGATTCAGCTCAGTGCTGTCATCTTCCCAAGTTCCTCCCACGCTGGGATCTGGGGCAGGACAGGCCCTTGGGATGCAGAGCTGGGCACGTGCTTGCCCGGCTTCGATGCTCTGTGCTCCGGGTGTGGTGCTTGACGAATTCCCTGCCCTTCAAAATACAACACCTTGGGCCAAGAGGGCTCCTGTCCCCTCACCCAGCAGCACTGAGGGGATCTGGGGGGCACAACTGGTTTTTCTGACAGCTTTTACTCTGCAGCAGAAGCCCTGTTTTGGGCTGGAGCGGTCTCTAGATGATTCCTGAATAAACAGGAGAATAAAGGACTGGGGAGGAAACTGAAGTGCTGGAGGAGAGAAGGAGCTGTGTGAGGTCTCTCCAGTTCCAGGCTACTCTGAAAAAGCTGCTGAAACAGATTGAAATGGTCCATTTTGGTCAATATTCAGCTTTCCCCCATTTTAGGAAGGGCAGGCTGAGCTCAGCCTGGCTCCTGCCTTGCACCCCAGTGTGAGGAGGGGGAGAGCAGGGAGCTGGGCAAGGAGGAGACCCCAAATGTCTCACCCTCCTTTTTAGCCCTTTAGCTTATATTTTCACTCCAGACTGAGGTGTGGGAAGGTCCTGAGACTGTCAGCACCCCTCCCTGGGTGACACGGTGGCACTGGACACCCCAAACCACCAACTTCAGGCTGCCTTGGCCCCTCGTGTTGATAGTGGCTCTCTGATATTTATCACCCAAGGCCTTGTTTGGGGGTTGTTTGGGGGGGGGGAGTCGTTGTTGTTTTTTTTTTTTTTTTAATTTAATTAAAATTTAAAAAATGTAATTAAAATTTATGTTGCCCACTGTGTAAGGATGTCTCTCTGGATGTGGATTTTGGTGTACAGCAGCAGTTTGCTGCCTTTATTGCCTAAAAGACAGAGATATTTTTCCACTACAAAGGCTGCCTTTGTCTGCCCTCACAGCCTGCAGTGGCTGTGTCAGGTTCTTTTGTCTTTTAATTTATATATTGATCTATTACAGCCACAAATTAGTAGGGGGAAAAGGGATCAAACAGCACGGAGCAAATGTTAAGTGCAGGTATTGTTTCCGCGCTGGTATTGCTGAGATTCCAGGGGAACTGAGCAGGAATTAACCCATTTTGGTGCAGAACTGTCGGTGGAGCTGGGAGGGGAACTGCTTGTTTTCCTGAGGGGATCTAAAACGTGGAAACACAAACCTGGACTCCTCAAACTGAAGTTAAAAGGTGCCATAAACACTCTCCCCCTGCCCCAGACTTGTTTCCTTGTCTCACAAATCCTGTGGGAAGAGGCATGTTTTATTCTGCCCACGGTGTTGGATGGATCTCACCCACAAACACCTATAGAATTCCAGGGAAAAATGGCTGTTGCTCTGGGTGGGTTGGGATCCCCTGCGTTCCCTGGGTGGGAGGAAGGGGGAACACTTCAAAATCCTGCCTTTTGATGGGAGTTCAGCCTCGTGCCGTGTGTCTGAGGGACCCAGGCACTTGAGAACTGCAAACCCACCTGCTCCCCAGGCAGCAGGTCTCCTGAAAAATAAAAACCTCTTCCCATTTGGCTGTGCACCGATTTTTGCCAGGGAAACCGCTCTGATATCGGGCGGCCCGAGAGCTCTGCACTGAGAATTATTTTCAGATTTGCCCTTTGTGGGAACAGGCTCAGTCTGGGGGCTTTTACAAGCCCATTCATACTGTTTATTTGATATTGGGGAAGTCATATTCCTTTAAGAGGATTTCCATCCCTGAACTCCTCCCATCGTGACACTTCCAAGCCACATTTTCGCCTGAAAGGGTGGGAGTATTTTTAACCATATCACGCCAGGGAAGTATTAATAGCACAAAGGACTTGCTGAGCTGCTGGTGGAGCTGAATCCATATTTTAAATTCAGGGAACTAATTAGGAACTGGGGAATAATTAGTGCTATACCCAGCTTTCCTTCCTCCTCCCCACCTTGTTTTCAAAGATCCAAATGCCTTTACTGGAATGTTCTATGGCTGTTGAATATTTTATGCCTTCCCCATGCATTTCTATTCCATGTGGTTGTCAGAATCACACTGTCTCCTTTGCTGTATCCCAGCTGAAATGGCTGACTCTGACACTTTTGAAATCTAATTAGTACGTCTTCTGTTGGCTCGTACACCAAAGAAACCACCCCATAATACCTTTTTTTTGTGCTTTTCCCCAGCCCCTCACTACCACAGGGTGATGGAGCTCAGAGCAGCACAGTTATTTTTGAACCCCTGGTAGTGAGATGTTTACAGGCTTCCTTGAATAGCAAAGCTCTTGGTGCTCCATATGGAAATGCAAATTGGTGAGCTCCAGTTTGGAGCAGAGAGGGAAAAGCAGGGAGGACGCAGAGAAATGGGTCGAGGCTCCTGGCTTGGTTGGGAGACAGGAGAGGGGGGAAGCAACGTGAGGAGATCTCCAGGACAGCTTCCAACACGTGTTTCTGGATGTAGTGGAGCTGGGAGCCAGCACCCACATGGATCTGTCCTTATATTTGCCAGGAGAACACACCTGCAGAGGAATGTCCTGCAGGATCTGCTGGTGCCAGGAAGGAAACAAAACAGCTCTGAAACCGTCCCTGCTCGAGGGAGTGGCTGTGAGAGCTCTGCCTGGTGTGAAATCTCTGCTCTCTAATAATAGTTGGGCTTGTGCTGGAGCCTTTTCCTCGCTCTTGCCTCTCCCCAGCCATCTGTTTTCAAGAAACTTGTGGAATTCATGTCACCGAGCTCTTATCCATATTTATCGGAGTGGCAGGGACTGAAGCTAAAAGCTTCAGGGGGAGAGGACCAGGCAGAGTTACAGAAGGAGTTTGAACATGTAAACCCTCGTTTTCTTAGGAAACTAAGGATGAAAAATATGCCAGAAGGCTGGGAAGGGAATTCTGCTGTTCCTTTGACCAGGCTGGGTGACAGGGGAAAGACAGATCTTGTTCAGCATCCTGAGGATGAAGGTGCTCGTGGTGGGTACCACAGCCCCTGACCTTATTTTAGGGTCTGTGGCTGTTTTGGTGTGTTTGAGAATTTTTTGGAAGGGGAACAGAGTTCTCCTGGAGCCTCTCTCTTTATTTCATCAGCAACTTATGTTCTTCTTCTACTCTAGAGCCTTGTCAGCCCCCGTCACCACAGTATTTGGGTATCATGCAATATGTGGCTGCATTTGAAGAGATGAACGTGACATTTCAGGGTTATATTGCCCCAATATCAAAGCAATTAATTAATATCTTCATCTCTGTTGCTGCAGGCGCAGTCACCATCTGTTCTGAGCACTTTTACTTGTCTCATTTGAAGGAGGAATTAACAGATTCGAGCGAATTTCTCAAGAAACAACCTGGCACTGGGAGCCAGGCACCCTGTCTGATTTGAAAAAAATTAAATTACTTCCAACAGCACATTGGCAAGTGCAAATTTATTCCGAAGGGAACATTTTCTTAATGGTGTTTTTCAGCATAAATATAGTATCAGCCTAAACACCTCTAGTAAACAAATACCAATTACCTTGAATGTTTCTTGCCTGTGGAAAAGCTTTCATTGTGAGGGAGACAGTCCCTAAAAGTCTTGTTTTATTCTTCAATTCTGTGGACAACTCAGCTGCATTTGGATTAAAATGTAGTTTTATCTGAAGACCAATGAGACCTTTGTGGCCACTAATTTTCCTTGCAAGGCCTTTGTTGGGTAGGGGCACATTGGCACATCCAGTGTAAGGGTGGGGAAGCTGCAAGTGAGGGGGAAAAAATGGCTCCAAGTTAATATTAATACTGAAAACCACAAAATCATAGAATTGTTAGGATTGGAAAAAATCAAAGATCAATGAATTTCATGGGTAGAAAGAAATCTTGTAGCCAAGAGAACATTTCTTTTAACTCCTGTCTCCTCTATCAGGTTATTTATTAAATCTCTTAAACTGATCCACTCAGGTCAAATAATATATTGGATTTCTAGTTTTAAAATAAACTTTGCTAATTCAGTGACTGTTACCAGCCTTAGCCAACACTTACTAGTATTACTTACCAAGGTGTTTTCAAACATCCTCCCATTAACAAATAAGCTGTCAGTCCCCCCCACCACCAGTGCTCAAGGCTGGCAATTTAACACTCAGAAAGCACATTTCCTTATTGGAGATTAAATATTTTTGCAAGTTAAAAGAGCTGCCGTGGGCTGAGTTGTCACCTAATTATGTCAGTCTCTTTGTGGGATGTTTTGATAAGCACATCAGAGGAGATGCTTTAATCTTTATGCTAAATCTGGTCACGTCACGTCCTAAATTCACAGGTACCAGGAGTCCCTCCTATGAGACCTTGATTTATCTGCTTCACCAAGAGCAGAGTGGGCTGAGATGAAGCCAAGGGGCCTCATATTTAGTTTGTGGTGGGAATGAGCTCCCCTTGAGCACCTACAGTGGTTGCCAGAGGCATGAGGGCAATGATTCTAAGTGGGTGCTGTTATCACCATCTCAAATTCTTCACTGGTCATAGCCACTGGTCATATTCCTAATTTACAAAGCCTTTGTCCTTTCTACACTGGGAATATCTTCTGCAGGTTCTGCTGTGATCCTTTATTTTCCTCAGGATGCCTAAATTCATCCGGCACAAATTCCTTCTGATGTTAAATTTGGGCCTGAAGCGGTATTTTCCTTCTCGAACCCTGTTTTGGGGCTATATATGACATGTTGGAGGATATTTCTCCCACTGCTGCCTGCTCTTCTAGTGGTAAAACTGGAATTAAAGCAAAAAAATGCTTTTGTTGGTGATAAGGAATCCAGTAGATAAAAACTACCACAGCCACATGCTGCAGGGCTGGAGGAAGGAAGAGTCTCTTTAGAATTGCAGTAAATGTGTCAATAAACACAAATCAAATGCAAATTAAATAAAAGCTTTTCATATACTCCATTCTCCTTGAGATCAGACGAAAATAAGTGCCACGTAAACAAATGGGGCTTTTATGAAACGCTCCAAAAATAAAACCACTCTTGCAATCAGGCCAAACATGAGATAGTCCCCGTGCCTTTCCAGCTGCTGAGAGGTGTTGTTTCTCTTTGCATCACAATAACACTCAAAAGATCTTGTTTTAAATTCAAACCAGTTGTGGCAGGTGTTGTAAAGGGGTGTTGTGAAGTGAGTGTTTCAGGGTCGCTCAAAAAGTCACCAGCAAAGGTATCAGTGAAAGCAGGTTTAATATAAATGCAACAGCACAAGAGAGTTTGTGGCAAGGTTCACTCTACTACTCACTAAGCAGCTAAAATACACCGAGAAAAACCACACAAAAATCCAAAATCAGTGTCAGTCTGGGCTGAAATAAACACAAGACCGTGTGTATGGAGGCTGTGGTTGGGGTGGGGTGGGGGGATAGGTGAGACAAAAGGACAGAAGATATAAGGACAAAAAGGGATATGGCCCAAAGGCCTGGCAACACTTAACTTTGCTTATGGCTTAATTTAGCAGCACTTAACTTATAACTTAACACTTAGCAGCATTAACTTAACACTTATTAACTTAACAATCTAACTTGGATCTATATATATGATTTACTACACAATAAAAACTTTATTCGGTCAAAAATTTCCAGGGATGTCTGTTAAAAAAACAAGAAAGTCATTAGGCAGCACAACACTGTCCAGGAGCAGACAGGATTCCTGACAAGCTCACAGGAGCTCAGCCTGGGCATTGTCAAAGCCAAGGCCTAAAGAGAATTACTCAGATCATTACTCAGGTCATGGTGTGGTCGGGGTAGGGGGTGACAAGGGGCAGGATGCACCACCAGAATGGGTTGGTAAAGAGTCTCAACCCAGATAATGCAAAATAGAAAATACCAGAGCTCAGAACAGATCCCAAATCCTATTCCCAGCTCGGTGCCTCTCGTCAATAAACCATGTTGCCTCTTACATAAGGCAGTTCTTACCCAAAAGAAATATTTTTGGCTTTAGAGCCAATCTGCAAGGGGAGGTAAGTTACAGTCAAGTCTTTCTTTTTTTTTTTTTTTTTTTTTTCCTTTTTTTTCCCCCCTTTTTTTTTTCCCTTTGAGAGGACAAGGAATAAGATGGAAAGCGCTGAGAACAGCAGGCATGACTAGTAGATTTATCTCAGCCTCCATCCCTTCTTCAAAAGCTGTAAAGGATATTTCATCATCCTCCCTCTGGGGGGTGAGTGCTGACTAAAGGCCATCACACAGGTACTAAACCAAAAAGCCCTGAGCCCAGGAAGCCTTGTTTCCCTCTGGGAAATCCTGAGATCATCCCAGGATAAGCTCATTGATTTTACTAAAAAGCATTAATATTAAAGCATCCAACGCACTGTTGAGCTACACGGGTGATAATTAATAAATGATAAAGTAAAACACAGGCTGATGGCAGGGGCTCTTGGCTGCTTTGTCTTCCAGCAACATTTGATGCCATTTCATCCAAGCACTCAAGATGTTTCGTTGAAAAACACGTGTGTTGTGGGTGACATCGATGTGCATTCCCTGGGATGGAGCCAGGAACCCCGGGAAGGTGCCAGGCATGATCCCAAAGGGCCAAGCAGCCACACCAGATTTCAGATTTTGAACCTGAAATCCCTCCAATCCCACAAATAGGTCCTTCCACGCTGCTGGGAAAATGGCTCTTCCCATGCCCACTCTGGCAGAAGCCTCTCCCAATTCTAGCAGCTCGGCGCTGGATGTGGTTTCCATGGAAATAGACGTCAGATCAGCAAAAAACAGGGCAAGTGTTTAAAATAATCTCTGTTTTGAAAGCTTTTTGCCTTTCTGTCACAATATTAACCTTCTGCAAGGTAAGATTTCTTTTCTTTTTTGGTGCAAAATCCTTGGGTTTAAGGGTGTGCACAACAAGAGGGGTCCCAGAAAGTCCTTTATTTGGGATTTTGGGTGTGGAGGCTGCTGAGCTGGGCTGTGGATTTGTGCTGTTCTGTGTCCATCTGCCTTTTGTGTGGATTGACTCTTGTTGTAACTGGAGCGACTGTAGGATGGAAACCACCACGGGAATTGTACAGAATTCCTCTGAATGGAACATGTGAACATTTAAAGCACGTTTGGGAGGGAAAAGCTTATCTGGGATTGGCAATAGTGTTGTCCTGGGAAGGAAATGTTCCCAGGGCAGCCTGGACAAGGACGGATCATTACGGAGCCACTCTGTCCATACTCTGGAATCTGCACAAGCAATGGCTTTTCTGGACGTGCTTGAACTTGCTGGTGTCACCCCAAAGGAGAGGATGGCATTGTCCCCCAAAACACACTGTGGGGCCAAGGCATTGTCAGAGCCACAGACCCTCTCTGGGGTTGGCTTGTGGTGGTTGTGACCTGGAGGTGACCAAAGGGACACGGTGGTCATCTCAGCGATGACCAAGAGCCCTGAGGCCATTGTGGCCCTGAGGTGGCCATGCCCTTGGGTAGGTCATGATGCCCTTGAGGTGATCATGGACCCAGGGTAAGTGGTGATGATGACCTGGGAGTGACCATGGTCCTGAAGTGACCAAGAGCCATGAGGTGACCACAAGCCATAAGGTTCTGAGGTATGTGGCCATGGTCCTGAGGTGCAGGAGATCATGGCCCTGAGGTGATCGTGGCTCTGAGATGGCCATGACCCAAAGATCTGTGGCCATGGCTTTGAGCTGACCATGGTTCTGAGGTGACCATGATCTTGAGGTAGAGTAAATGGCCATGGTCCTGAGGGGACCAAAAGCCCTGAGGTAGGTGCTGTGGCCCAGAGGTGACTGTGACTCTGAGGTGGTCAAGGTCTTGATGCAAATGGTCATGGTGCCAAGGTGACCATGGCTCCGGGTGACCATGGAATTGGGTGACCATGGCTCTGGGTGACCATGGCTGTGAGATGACCATGGCTGTGAGATGACCATGGCCTTGAGGTGACCATGGCTCTGGGTGACCGTGGGCCTGAGATAACCATGGTCCCAGGGTGACCATAGTCTTCAGGTGACCATGGCTCTGGGTGACCACGGCTCTGGGTGACCACAGCCATGAGTCCAGTGCCCATGGCCATGAAGTGCCTGCATCCCCAAAGTCCATGCCCAGTCCCATCCATCCCACCCACACCCCCTCCCACCACCCCGTTGTGTGCTCAGACCCCCTCACCCCGCCCACAGCACCCACCCCGGGTGCCCCTCTCCTTTCTCGGCAGACAAAGGGAGCCCCGCCACCGGCGGTGGGGCGGGGAGCAACAACCACACCCCAACGAGGGGGCTACGACCCCGGCGAGCCCCTCAGAGCCGCGGGGGGCGTCGCGTTGGGACCGACCCCCGCGCCCCCCACTCATGGGGGGCGAACTACAGCTCCCGGCACGCACCGCGCGGGGGCCGTGAGGGGCGGGGGGGGCGCGTGTGTGTGTGTGTGTGTGACTGAGGGGGTGGGCGCGAGCCCCCCCCCCCCCCCCTGCGGCGGACGGCACGTGCCGGCGCGCTCGGCCAATCGGGGCGGGGCGGGGCGGATCACGTGCCTTTGTTTGGCGCTTTAGAGCGCGGCGGGGCGGGCGCGGGCGGAGTGTGGCCGGAGCGGCGGCGCGGGCAGGTGGGTGCGGAGCGGGGCTGTTCTGTGCTGTGCTGCCGTGAGGGGAGGGGTGGGAGAGCAGAGCGTTTAGGGACGGGACGGCCCGGCCGCGACCGCGAGGTGCGCCCGCGGCGCCCTCCGCGTCTTGAGAGCGTTTACATATGTGTGCGTGTATTTTTGTGTGTATGTATGCGTGTGTGTGGATGGTTACGGGGGTTCGCTGCCCCGCTGGGGCGGGCGGCGGAGGGTGCTCTGAGGGTGGGTGTCAGGGTGAGCTGCAGGGGGGATCCGCGGGCGCTCGGCGTGGGGGGGTCGCTTTTGTCCCCCGCCGGCTCGCGGGCATCGCGTCGCCGCTCGCCTTTTGGGGCGTCGCGGTGACAAAGGGAAGGGAGACAATGGGGGGAACGGGGTGTGTGTGCCTAATGTGTGTCCCCGCGCCCCGATCGCTGAGGGGGAAGGGGGTGTCTATTGTCCCTCAGCGAGGGGCGACGCCCTACCCGCGGCGGCAGCGGCGGCGCCCCCTCCCCTCCCCGCCATTGTTAGTGGGGAAGGGGCGGTGTCCGGGCGGCCGCGCCACGACGCCATCGAGCTGGGGGGGACCCTCTTCGAGCCCCTTGTGCCCGTGTCGTCCCCACCTCACCCCCCTCCGTCCCTTTCGCCCCTGAGGGGGCTGAAGCGGGAAGGGGGGAGGAATGGGGGGGGGCGCGGCCCCGCACCTGAGGCGGGGGGCGGCAGGTGCCCGGATGTTGCCGTTGGCCCCGCCCCCCCTCCCTCGAGCCCCCTCGCGCGGGCGCGCGCGCGCGCTCTCCCCGGCCGTTTGAATTCGGAGCGGCCGGGCGCGAGGGGGCGGGGCCGGGGCGGGGCCTCCGCCGCCGCCTCGGCGCTGATTGGCCGGCGTCCCGTAGTGGGCGGGGCCGCGCTGGGCGCGGGGGGGGCGTGCGCGGTCCCAGCGCCGCCCGTTCGCTGCCCCGTCCCCGCCCGTCCCCCCGCGTCCTCATCGCTTAAAACCCCCCGAAAAAAACCCTCTTCTAACGGTTTTTACACCCTTTGCTGGCGATTTTTATGACGCCGCCGTTTTGACGAGGTGTGTGTCCCCCCCGGGCGCTGCGTGTGCGCCCTCGCTGCCTTGCACGTCTTGACTTCGGCTGCGCAATTAAAATAGAATTTTAAATGAGGTTTGATTGCGCACATTTCAGATCCTTCGGGAGCAGCGGGGATTCTGCCTGTGCTGCCCTGTTGTGTGCCATGTTTTAATTCAGATGGCTCTACCTGTATGTGATAGCAGTGAAATATCCACAGCACTCAGTAAAACTGAGTCTTTGTTTGAGCATCTTAATTACGGTGGAGTAAAACAGAGGTTGAAGATGCTCGAATAACACCCATAATGCAGAACCTCTCCACTGTTCCTAGCAATGTACATCAGCCTCATCCCCACAGACTGCCTGGAATCACTGCCTGCAGTAACCTACCTGGCTGCCTTTTGTTCAGCAGATCTTATTATGCTTAGCAATTTTTATTAGAAGGAATATAATCCGTGGGCTTGCTGTTCAAAGGCACGTCTCTTTGTTATCTAGGAATCCAACTGACTGACCTTCTCCCAGGGTTGGCTTCTGGAATCTTATTTTCTTGGTCATGGCTACTTCTGGTATGTAGCATTATGTACTAAATGCTCTTGTCTTTTTATTTTTAATTTTTTTTTTTTTTTGCTTCTTAATTTCCTCAGAAATCACTTAAAAATCTAATCTAGTGAAATAAACTGTTCCCTCCCCGTGCTTTTCTCGTGTCTCTGGGCTGCTTGGGTGAAGCTGCTGAAACTGGGTGGTTGTGAAAACACCCCAAAAAGCCTCCTCAGATGAGAGTGTCAGCAGATGGGCTCCAGCTCCCTGCAGCCATCTGCTCCCTCAGCAGAACTGACTGTCATCAAGGCATCTTGGGGACCCAAACGGGTGCAGCTGACACTGTGCAGGGCTGATGTGCCTCTCAGAAGGTTTGGAGACACAACCCTGCTTCTGGGTTTCCTTGAAAACTCCCTGTTCTTCTTGGCTCTGTCGGGTTTCAGGCAGGCACCTGGAAACATCCTTAGACCTGTCATTGGAGAAATGATGATTTTTAATTTGAAGCGCTGACAATTTATTTTTTTCCCCCCAATTCTGGATATTAAAGGCTAAAACAAAATGTCAGGTGCTTGGGTGATGTTGAATATCAAGAGGGAATTGCAAAGAAAACTGCTATATTTTTGAATGCTCTTGCTTGTGCTTAAGACAAAACTGTTGTCTTGGATGCCTTCTCCTCCAGTGAGCTTTGTGGCAGAAAATGTTTGAAGGCTTTTAAGCCAGTTGGTGGCTTAAAAATGCTCTTATTTTGGCTTTTTCCCTACGTTCCTAGACATCCAAGTGAAGGAGCTGGAGAAGCGAGCCTCTGGGCAGGCCTTTGAGCTGATCCTCAGTCCCCGCTCGAAAGAAGCCGTTCCAGAATTCCCTCTTTCTCCCCCAAAGAAGAAGGATGTGTCACTGGAGGAGATTCAAAAGAAGTTGGAAGCAGCAGAAGAGAGACGTAAGGTAAATCTGGGGCAGCCCAAGCGAGCTCTGCTCAACCAGCCGGTGCAAGTCATGCAGGTTTTTTTGGGCTTTTAATGGTTTGGGAGAAGTGATCAGTGGTTTGTGTTATGATAAATGGAATATTAACTGAGCTTTGTTGGAATCCCTGGGGCTCTTGTGAACCTTTGTCATGGTGTGGAAAGCCATGGCTTTATTTCCAAAGTGATTTTTGAGCTGTCACTTGAATTAAAACAGGGGGGGAAACGTTTAGTTGAGAGGGGCAGCTATTTCAGGAAGAAGCTGCTTTTCTTGTCTTTTGGCACCAGAACAGATTAATTTTCCCCTAGAAAATGTAGTGGTGAATCTGTAATGAGCAGTTTGTTAATGCAGTGTCTGACTGATGAAAGATCTGGCTGTTGGTGTAGCCTGGAGCCCTTGATGGTGCTGAGGCTTTGACTGAAGTGAGCCTGACCTAAATCTCAGTGATTCACCGTTCTGTGAAAGGAGAATCTTCAAGGAAAGTTCCATCAGTATTAACATTAAGAAAAAAAAAAAAAAATTGATGTTCTCTTTCCAGAGAAATCCCATTGAACAATGGTGACAGAAACTGAACCTCCCAGGTAGCTTGTGATGGTGAAGTACAGGTTCTGGGCGGGGTGGGGAGCACTGGGAGCTCTGTCCTGCAGCACCAAGCTGCTGTTCTGCAGTAAAAAAAGGTAGAAAACATGTTCTCTGAGGAGCTGGGGGCAACTGAGGTTGCCTGTGTGCGGTTCCTCAACGCCTGCACCCTCTGCTTTGCCAGTCTCACGAAGCAGAAGTGTTGAAGCAGCTGGCGGAGAAGCGGGAGCACGAGAAGGAGGTGCTGCAGAAAGCCATCGAGGAGAACAACAACTTCAGCAAAATGGCAGAGGAGAAGCTGACCCACAAAATGGAAGCCAACAAAGAGAACCGTGAGGCACAAATGGCTGCCAAGCTGGAGCGCTTGCGGGAGAAGGTGGGTGTGGGGGCCCCTTGGAGAGGGAGTTATCCCTGCTCCCCGCTTGGAAAACTGGCTGGAAACCCCAGAGGAACGGCCACGTGAAGGGGGTGCTGCGAATAGATGGGTGTCCTTGGGAGTGCTGTGACCTTCAGAGGTTCTTAAACCTGCAGAAGGCTGTGCAGAAACGCAGCTCTTTTGGGGGGAGAGGGGACGGGACGGAGGGAGTGAGTTAGGGCAGTGTTTTGCTTTCTCCTCTAAAGCTCCACCCCGTACCCCCTCGGTGACCCACGTCAGGGTTCCTGCTATGAGCTGGGGGTGGGAAGCCCCGTGCCTTTCCCAGGATCCATACCTTTCCCAGGATCTAACTGCTTCCTGCTGCTGTCTTTCAGGACAAGCACGTCGAAGAGGTTCGAAAGAACAAAGAAGGCAAAGACCCCGGTGAGGCCGAAACCGACTGATTTCATTCTGGAAACTTACTCTCCCCCTCCTCTAAATATCCAAAGACTGTACTGGCCAGTGGTTTTATCTTTGGTTTTTGGTTCGGTTATATATATATATTTTTTTTTTTAAGTTTCTAGAAACTGATGTAGAACTGTAAAATTAGATCCAAACTGTACACTTGCTTTGGGGGCTAGAGGGGAGAACCTTCCATGTGTCACTTTTCTAAAAGTGTTGTCTTTCCAGTGTAGCTTTTCTTCTTGTTGCATCCTTTTCTACGCCAGTGCTCTCGCTCCTGGGTTGATGGCGAGTACTGTATCAGCTCTGTAAGACCTTTGTGAAAGGAATCTGTAGTAACTGTTCCATGCTGAATATCTGTTACACTTCAAAAAAAAAAAAAAGTAAATATCTGACTCTGTCCCAGTCAGTCTGCTAAAATACTGCTGTAACTGAGTGACTCAATAAAGCTGCACAGTGCTGTTATCCCGAGAATCATTTCCTAGGGGACAAAAACCAGCCGAGGGCTGCAGTGGGACTCCTCACCCCGGTGGGAAGGTCTGGAGCAGCACATTTCCTTGCTCCCCCAGAGCACAGCATTGTCTTAGCTGGACAATCAGAGCTTTGTTTTGACACCTCAGCAGTTGTCAGCTGTCGGGTGTTTTTGTTCAGAGGGTTCAGAGCCACCTCCCCGGGGCTCTGACGCCCCAACAAACGGCCCTTGTTACCACATGACTGGTCTGAGCCTGGTTTTGGGAAGGGTTTCTGGGAGATGGCTTGTGCTGCTGAATGGTGGCTGTGTCAGAGGGGGAGAGTCAGGAACCTGTGTTGGTGCTGGGATAAGTCAGCTGGACCTCTTCCAAAATGCTGTTTGTGGATAAGAATTGTTTTTGTTTGGGTGTCACACATCTGTGTTGGGATAGAACACCAAGGTTAACTCCTGCCCACAGCCAGAGCGGTGGTTTTTTCTCCTCCTGGGGTGTGAGGAATGGATGGGGCTGTACCTGTGCTCTGAGAAAAGATGATTTTTTTTATTTTTTTTTTAGGTGGATTGGGTACAAAATTGCTGTATTGTACCCCAAATCCTTCCCCTAAGAACATCCACAGGTGCTTGAGCTGCCCTCGGCAGAGCCAAGGGGGGGTGAGCAGGCACCCAACTTCCTCAGCACCAACCTGTTCCAGAACTCTTGGCTTAGTGGGTGCCAGGGATTTCACAGCCTCAGTGTGACACTCATGGCTCTGGCTTTCTCTGTACCCCTGATCCTGAGCCTTTTGCTTCCCAGGTTTGCTTTCAGGTTTAACTCCACACCTGGAGCATCTGGTGCAGCCCAGCTGACACGTAATTCCGAGGATGGAAAAGCTGGTGGGGAACTGGTTTTCTAAGGGGCTAAAGGAGTCCTGGTCACTTGATTAAGAAGAACCCCTCGGTTTAGGGAGCTTTCCTGTGTCCCACCGGGCACTTGGATTGCACCTGAGCTGTGCTTAACCCATCGAGGAGCAGTGAGGTACAGCCCAGCTCCATGTGCTTGGAAGGCTGGAGCTGGTGCTCTCCCCGAAGGAATTCCAGAAGCTCCACAGTCGGAGGTGAGTCTGTGCTGCTCCCTGGTGGGGAGCGACTGCCCGGCCGCGGGGTGGGGGCACGGGGCAGGTTTGGAGCTTTTAGTGGCTCATATCGACACTGGGTAAGCCGAGGGCACAGGGATGGGGGCAGGATTTGTCCAGGGGAATGAGGGCACAGGGATGGGGTCAGGGATGAGGGCAGGAAAATACAGAGCTGAACTTTGAGACGAGGCTTGATAAGGAGCTGAATCCCTGGTACTGTGTAATGGAGGCTGGGGGGATCCCTGGATCAGAGCCCGTGCACAAGATGAGGCACAACCAACTATCAAAAAACCCTCCCCAGATCTTCATTTTAATGTATTTATTTACCTGCTGAGAACAGACCAAGTGTCCCAAATACCGTGTTGTGGGGGTTTATCTCTCGTCTCTCTCCCGCGGTGGGGGAGGAGGATGGCGGAGCTGCCAAACCCCAAATGGCGTTAGAGCCCAAAAAGACGATAAACGCGGGTTTCTGGCTTGTCAGGGCTGTCAGATCTCGGCGCGGGGCCTTCTGTTCCCTCCTCTTCCTTCTGCTTTGCGTGTCTGCCGTCGTTTGTGCTTAACTGGGGCTGGTTCCCCCGAGTGCTGCTGGGGGGGGGGGGATTTTTGAGGGGTGGGAGCGGTGAGAGGACAGAAGTGATGTGAGAGAGGGATAAGGGAGGGGAACTATGCGGGTGATGGTCGGGCAGGGAAACAGGAATCAGGGTGAGATGGAAACAGGTTCTTTCAAAATAAAGGACAAAAAGGCTCCGCAGCTTCTTTCCACCCTGCGGAGGGAGGGGCGATGGGGAGCCGCGTTGGGGGCCGCGAAGGGCACGGGGAGGGGGGAGCAGGTTCGCAGCAGCTCGTAGGGGCTGCGGGGGGGACGGGACCCCCGGTTGACAGCCCCCCCTCCTTTTTCCCCTCCGATCCGAGCGGGAGGAGCCGCGGCCGCCGGGGCGAGCGGGCACCGGGGACAAGGAAGGGAAGGAAGCGGCGGGGCCGGAGCGGGGCGGGCCCGGGGGAGGGAAACGGAGGCGGCGGAGGCTGAGCCCGGCCCGGAGGGGTCCGTTCTGCAGGTGCCTGGGCGGGGATGGGGGTCCCGGGGGGAGCACCGGGAGGGGAAGGGTCCCAGAGCGCTGCCAATCCTCGTGTCCAACTCCCCCCGAGCCCTGGAGCATCCCCCGCGCCGGGGAGGGGGAAATCCCAGGGGATGGAGAACCATCCCTTGGCTCCCAGGTTTTGGCAGCTGGAAGGGGGGGGGGGACTCCGGTTTATCAAGGGCTCGGTGAGCCGAGGTGGAAAAAAACCCATCCCAACTTAAAAAAAAGAAAGATATTTGTGCCTTAGGAGGGTGGATCCCGCTGTGTGGCGGGAGCAAACAGGGATGTAAACAGCCCGGGGCCGAGGCTCTATCATCACCAAAAAATTCGGCGGGATGGGTGGATGCTGCTGCGGAAAGGAAATGCTTCGGAGGAAGCAGCAGGCGTTTGAGGCAGTGCTATTGACAGCTCGTGGGGATGTGGAGGCTGTTATTTGGAGTACCAGGCAGGTGAATGATTTCCAAGATGTGCTCCGTTCCTAACGGAGCGTTGCTCAAGGGTTGATAGCTGGGAAGAGCTTGGCAAAAGAAGCCCTGCTCTGACAAGTTTTGGAGGAACTGGGGTGAACACCACTCCCTTTCCTGCCTTGTGCTTGGCTGCTCTCCACTGCTTTTGCCACAGCATCTCCCTGAGCAAACCAGGGGTGCCTTTCCCACAGGAATTTCTCTCCTGGAAGCCGAAACGGGGTCGGACACGATCTGGAGCTGAGCCCCTTCCCCTCTACCTGAATATCCCTGTGAGCAGCAGCAGCCCTGGCATAGAGGCAAGTTCTCTGGGCAGTGTTTTCTTCCAAACTGCCCATCGTATTTTGGTTGAAACAGCTGAATTTGGGAAGTTCTGCTTTTGCCCTCATCTCTGTGGTGGGACCCGGGGCTGTTTCAGTTCAGCACGGGAGCTGCGAGTCCAGAAGAGGTTTGTGAAGTTAATTTTTCACTGGCAGCCAGAGCGTGTTGCAGCATTGCAGGAGGGTTTAGGAGGCCAAGCAGGGGTCAGGACTGCCCTCTGTGAGCTGCTGCCCCAGCCAGGGGGGCTGTCTGGGATGTGGGGCCTCTTTAACCAGGCAAAGTGGGAAAAGAGCACTCAGGAGGGAAGCTGAGCAGTGAACAGCCTGGTTTTGTCTGCATCTGTGCCCCTTGGATTCAGACAGGCATGGGTTACAGACCCATTCTGATGAAGAAATTATGGGTATTTTTAAAACAAACAGTGTCATCCCCACCTCCTCCTGTTCCCAAACTTTGAAAAGCTTTTCCTGTCTGAGCTGTCCCTGAAACAACGGCACTTGCCAGGGGTTGAGGCATAAATCAGCTCTGGAGCTGGATGGGATCCGGGCTGTTTTCCTCAGGACTTGTCTGAGCACGAGCAGGTAAAATGGGGGGAGAATCTCCTTTTGGGCATGTTCTGTTCAATAAGCTTTTATGAAAGGGCTGCTTTTATCCGGGTGAGGGCAGCAGCTTCCAAAATGTAAATATGGAAACGTTTGCTCCGCAAAGATTGTGCTGCTGGACCTCAGTGATGCAACAGGATGAACTCACTCGAGCTGTGTTGTTTTTGTGGAAAGCTGCTTGGAAAATCAGGAGCTCAAAAAAGGAGGTGAAACTCCAAATGCAGGAGTTTTACCCCCTGTTAGTGCCGTTGGTTATTTCTGTTCTCAGGTGCCCCCCCTTGGGAGGCAGAGCAGGTTGATCCCACCTCGATGCTGGTGGGAAGGTGGCTTGTGTCACTTGTAAGGACAGGGACTGTAAACAGTTTACAAGGGGGAAAATCTGGAGTGGGAGGTTTGTTTAGGATGTTTGGTTTGTTTAGCACTTCCCAAACTGCAGGGAAAAGGTGAGCCAGGAACTGATGCATCAATTAACCCCATACTCGTGTCCTCTGTGCTTCTCCAGGCAGTCTGCTACCTGTGCAGCAGAGGCACGTCAGGGCTTCCTAAATCTCCCTTCAGCCTCCTTCCTTCCTAACCCCTGTTGGTGATTCTTATTTTCAGGCTGTTCTCCGGCCAAACTTATCTTTGGAAAAACAACACAAACCAACCAAAAAAATCTGGCAAAGCATCTGAGCTGCCCCCGCTCGCTGACTTTGTGTCGAAGCCACTTTTAAACCCCGCAGCAAAGCTTTCCTTCCACCCCAAAGGTTATTTCGCACAGCGGGGACCCGGAGTGGGGCCACACCATGGCAACGTTTGTCAGTGAGAAGCTCAGCCGGCTCTTCGTTAACGTGAGGCAGGTCCCTCAGCTGCTGGGGCCCCTCTCTCCCTCCACCGTCAGCAGCTCCGAGGTGCCCAAGGTCTTCTGGAAGCCCTACATCCACACCGGCTACCGGCCCGTCCAGCAGACCTGGCGCTACTACTTCTCCACCCTCTTCCAGCAGCACAACGAGGCCATCAACGTCTGGACCCACCTGGTGGCAGCGCTGATCCTGCTGCTGCGCTTCCAGCAGCTCTCGCGGCGGGTGGACTTCGGGCAGGACCTGCACGCCCAGCCCCTCCTCATCATCCTCGCGGCCTCCATCACCTACCTGACGTTCAGCAGCCTCGCCCACCTCCTGCAGGCCAAATCCGAGTTCTGGCACTACAGCTTCTTCTTCATGGACTACGTGGGGGTTGCTGTTTACCAGTATGGCAGCGCCCTGGGGCACTATTACTACGCCATCGAGCCGAGCTGGCACGAGAGGGTCCGGGGGTTTTACATGCCGGCGGCCGTGCTCCTGGCCTGGCTGTCCTGTGCTGGCTCCTGCTATGCCAAGTACCGGTACCACCAGTCCGCCCGGCTCCTGGGCCGGCTGTGCCAGGAGCTGCCCTCGGGCCTGGCCTACCTGCTGGACATCAGCCCCGTGGTCCATCGCATCTGCACCGCGCCGCCCTCGGCGCGCCCGGACCCGGCTCTGCTCTACCACAAGTGCCAGGTGCTGTTTTTCCTCATCGGTGCCTTTTTCTTCTCGCAGCCTTACCCCGAGAAGTGGTTCCCTGGCAAGTGCCACTTCTTCGGGCAGAGCCATCAGATCTTCCACGTGTGCCTGGTGCTCTGCACGCTGGCGCAGATCGAGGCCGTGGTGCTGGACTACGAGTCCAGGCGGCACATTTATTCCGCTCTCCAGGGGGACCTGGCACACAACTTCTCTGCCCTTTGCCTCTTCACTGTGACCTGCTCTGTCCTCACAGCCGCCTACATGGCCCGGAAGGTGAAGAACAAGCTGGGCTTCAAGGAAGAGTAAAAGCCCTGAAGGAGAAGCAGGTGAGCTCAGCCCGTGCTGGATGAATCCCGCCCCAAACCTTGAGAAGAGGAATGAGACGCTTCATGAACTGTTATTCAGCAAGTGCTTTCTATAGGAAGGGAAAGTAAAAGCTGCTTTTTTTTATGCCTTTTTTTTTTTTTTTTAAATTCAGAAATAGTTCTAGCTTGCTCTTAAGAATGGTACATATTTAATTCAGCTCTGAATAAAGAGTTGGAACAAAGTGTTTCGGTGCTGCGGCCCTGTGCCCCGACAGTGGTGGGCTGGGGAAGGCTCCTGGAAGCTGCCAGGTCTCACAGCACGAGGTAAGGAGCTGAGGCTGTTTAAACCACAAACGAGGGTGGCAAACTTAACTCAGTATCATTTCAGGCCTCTCATATACAGCCCGGGGAGCTGTTCAGAGCTGTCCGTGCAGTGGCAGGGCCCTGTCCCTCAGTGGTGGGAGCGAGACGGGCACAGCCTGTCCCGGGAAGGGCAGTGGGAGGAGAGGGTTGATGTGATGGGGCTGGATCAGGCCTCGGGAACAGGGGAACACCCCTGAACAGCACACAGGGGGCAAACGCAGGGGGAGAAAAGACACGGTGTGAGGGGCTGGGGCAGGAGGGGCAGCGGGGCGGGGGAACGCCCCCCCTGCGTTGTGTGTTGTGCTGCTCCGCTCCGGCACCGCTGTTTCCAGAGACCCTTCCTGCCGAGGAGCACCGGCCAACCCCGCTCTGACACCCACGGATCGATCCCTGTCCCGGGTCCAGCCCATGAGGGAACCGCCCCCCCCTCAGCCCCCTCTCCGCTGCTCTGACGGTCCCCCGCAGTGCCGCCGCCTTATATAGGGCACGGCCCGGGTGGGCGGGGCCAGCTGCAACCGGGGCCCCGCCCCTCCGCTCCCATTGGTCCGTCAGCTGCCAGCGGCGCGCGCGGGGCCCGTTGGGCGGGAACCGGGAACGGGAAACGAGCGGGAACCGGCGGGAATTGGGAACCGCCGGGAACTGGGAACCCCCGGGAATTGGGAACCCCCGGGAACTGGGAACCACCGGGAACGGTGCCGGGATGAGGCGCCGGCGTGGGGGCCCCGCCGCCCCGGCCGAGGCGTGCGGCGTGTGGCTGGACACGGCCGAGCTGAAGCGCAGACCGGCGCCGGTAAGACCCGGGTGGGGGCACCGGGGGTGTCTCGGGAGCTGCGAGGGGTCGGGTGAGCCCGGAGAGTTGGAGAGTTGAAGTGTTTCACTTCGTTTGATAGTGGTACTCCGTCATCTGAGATTCGTTTTGGGGTCCGGGGCATCTCTGGGATGAGACTGCGGGAGCTGGGCCTGGTCAGTCTGGAGAAGGGAAGGCTGGGAGGGATCCATCAGTCCGTGCAAATATCTCATCAGTCCATACAAATACCCATTAATCCATACAAATATCTCCCAGGGCTGTCAGAGGATGATGCCAGACTCTCCTCCATGGTGCCCAGCGACAGGACAAGGAGCAATGGCCATAAACTAAAACACAACAAGTTCCACCTCAACATGAGGCAGAACTTCTTTCCGTGGAGGTGGCAGAACCTGGAACAGCTGCCCAGGGAGGGCGTGGAGTCTCCCTCTCTGCAGACATTCCAGACCCACCTGGTTCCTGTGTCACCTGCTCCAGGTGACCCTGCCTTGGGCTGGATGTCTCCAGAGATCCCTTCCAACCCCAACAATTCTGTGATTTCCAACCCAAATGAATCTGTGTTGCTGTTTAGTGGAGATGGGAGCTCTGGAAGAAGGAGGAATTGTTTTTTTAATATATTCATACATTCATTCTCCCTTGTTTCTTTCCCCCCCCCCCAGCCTCTCACAGCCAAGCTAAAAGCACCCACCCGAATTCTGGAGAGGAAACCCACCTCGGTGGTGCTCACACAGAGCAGAGCCCCCCAAACTCGCACCAAGCAAACCACCATCCCCACCTTCTTCAGCTCCCACACAGGTAAGGAGGGGAAGCAGTTCCAGGTGTTACAGCAAACCCATCTCACTGTATCTCTTGGCAGCTTTGCTGGGCAGGAAAGTGCATTTTCTAGTGCAGAGAGTAAAAGTTTGAACTCCCAGAGAGGCTTTTATTGTGAGGGTTATTCCAAATGCAGGTGCAGCTGTTAATAGCTGTTAATGAAGGGCTGGACAAAGCCTTTTCTAAGGAATGCTGTGATTAATCCTAATGGAGCCAGTTCCCCCATCACAGGGGAACTGGACTATTTAAGCTAATTAAGCCAGCTCACAACCTCTGTGCTTTTGAGGCTGGGTTTTTTTTGTGCTCTGAAAAAACTGGGATTTTCCAGGGGTCTCAAGTTAACAGCTATGGAGAGAAATTAAACAGATGCAGAAAGCAGCAGAGCAGGGCTCTGGAGCTGTTTGTGTGTTGTGAGTTATGTAAGAGTTGGTTCATCAGCATTAAACTGGTTTAGAAATAAGCAGATGAGAGGAGGCATTACAGAAATTGCACAGGTTGACAGAATTTCTGTGTTGTGACAGGGGTATTGATGGTTTTTGCTTTGGAGTCGTCATTCCTACTCCTTCTGAACATGGTTTGTGCTTTCCTCTTTCTTCCCATTTGATTGCCCCCATTGATTGCATTCACTTACTCCCTGGGCGTGTCTGAATGTTCATCCAGAGTCCTGGAGGATTTGGGATGCTGGAAGATTTTATTCTTTTAAATTAGTCTGAACTGAGGGGGAGCTGGTTTATACTGAGAACTTGTACTGGGTTTTATGTTCAATGGTTTCAGAAGCAAATGTGGGTCTCTGCCTCCACGGGACCACACAGGCACAGATAGAGTTTCACTAGGCAGTTTTGTGTTTTTTTTTTTTTTTAAGTGACTCTTGAGCTGCTGCTTTTAAAGGGAATGTTAGAGGTGACCTGCCTGGAAAGCTGAGGGAGGAGCCAAAGGCTGGAGCAGCTGAAGATGCAGCTCTTGACCTCACTCGAGGGACTCTGACTGTTGTGAACCCCCCCCAGAGCTTTGGGTGCTGTTCCAGCTCAGCCTCTGCAGCACAAATAGATTGTTGTGAGGTGGTGGCAGCACTGGGATGATCCTTAGGGATACACAAAGGAGAGCAAAGCCACGGGAGAGAGTGGCAGGTCTGAGTCGAGGAATGTGGGTAGTGACTAATCCTGAGAAATGTGTCTGCCAGCTCTGGCTTTAACCCATTTTGTGTTGCTTTCAGATGAAAAAGACAAAGAGAACTCCAGGCCGTCTCCTTTCACCCCAAATAAGGACAGTGAAGACACAGGTGTCCCTCTGGCTGCCTGCCCTGTGAAGATCTTGGCCTTGCCACAGATAAAAACAGCCCAGGATCAACCCTTTGGATCCGAGGAGGGGGTGCAGGTCACATCCCAGGGCCGGGCAGGGAAAGCACCTTTGCCAGACTCCTCGGAGCTACAAGTGGAGTCACAGAGCCAGGGCAAAGCCTCCTGTGGGCCAGGAGGGGACTCCTGGTGCTTCAGCTTCACCCAGGACTCGGAGGGCCCCCGGATCATCACTCACAGGAACAAATCCCAGTTATTTGCTGGAGAAACGGTTTCGGGAAGCAGCAGTGTCACATCAGACTGGGGGGTAACCAAACAGGAGGGCCAGGAGGTGAAGGCTGGACTCGATTTCCAACCAGGGCTTGGTGCAAAGCAGAGTAAGAAACCACAGCAGTGGAGTAGTGTTAGTTCTTTAACTGATTTTGCTGAGACTGAGAATATAAATCCTGTGCCAGGAGCCAGGCCCTGGGCTCCTGGGGGGGTTTGTTCATCCCCACAGAGCCCAGCGAGAGCTCAGCCCCTGAGAGAGCGTGGCCAGAACACAGCAGGGGCCGGGGTGGGCTGGGACAGCCCCTGCAGGGAGCTCTTCTGCCAGGACTCGGAGGGGAACAGGGTCATTGCTCACTGCAGGGACAGGGGCATTTCCCACGGGGACAGTTCCAGCTGTGCTGCCTCCAGCCAGCCCCGGGGGCAGCAGCTGGAGCTGTGCCCTGAGTTACTGTTCACACAGGATTCTGAAGGGAACAGGGTGATTAAACACTGGTGAGTGACCTCAGTGTCCTGTGTGGCCTCTTGTGCAGCAAGAGGGGGGGGGGAGTTGTAAGAAAGTTGTCAGAATTTGGGAAGTGAACCTGCTGTGTCTGTGTGCAGGGTATAACCAGCAGCCACAGGCAGCACCCCTCTGTTTTTTATTTTGCTTTAATACAAATAAAATGTTGAAGGAGTTTATTTATAAGGGGTTTGACTGCTTCTCTCAGGATCAGAGCCCATAGTACTGCCCCATGTTCCTGTCCAGCCTGCACATGGAGCACATTCCCAGGAAATGGGACTCCTGGTGACAGCTCCATCTTCTCCACAGGCAGGTGTATCCCCACCAAATCCTTGGGCAGAGGAGCCTTATGGGGACAGGGAGAAGGATCCCAGTGTTCAGGGGCTCTCGGGGTGCATCCAGGAGGGGAGGAGCTGTATCACTCCCTGTAGAACTGATTAAGCCTTCAGTGCTCTTCCTGTTCTCTGCCATAAAAGCCTCCTCTCATTTTTTAAGGTGGGGATGATGATTTAATTTTTTAAGGGCCAATGGCCCTTGGTTAAGAAAATTAAGGTGGATTAAGAAAAAAATCCTTGCCACCCCCCAAACACGAGCGCATTAAATCATCTCGAGGACAACCATCATCTTATTAAGGCTCCATTTTATACAAAGGAAAAAAATCATACTTTAAATACAGCCATGAGGAACATTGCAGCGAAGGTGGGGCTGAAGGAAAAACTCTTCAGTGGGTGAGAGCTGCAGCCACAGCCAAGGCCAAACCCCTCCCCTGCTCTCGGGGGGTGCCCGGCCCTTTGCATTGGTGCATCAATAAATAGACCTTTTGAACGCTAAATAAAATACAGGTTTGGAATACAAGGACTAGTAATGAAACATTAAGTTACTGGCAAGAAATTAAGGCCATTCTGTCATGCAACTGTGGGCTAATCTGTGAGTTAAACACCCAGGGCACACTAAATCCACTCACGCCCCACCGAGGGGTTCGTTCCGTCCTGTCACTGGGAAAACGTCTTTTACCACTCTGATCCAACAGCCTGGAGACCTGGAAGCATTAATGAGCTTATTCTCAGCAGCTCTGTACCACACTCAGAACAAAGAACTGGAGGGCTTTGTCCTGTTTGTACTGGAAATGGAAACTGGTTCTATTGTAACGAGGCCGTTGGAGGTTAATGCTTAATTTGGAACCTAAGGAAAAGTGTAGGTAAGAAAGAACGTCATCCAGCAGCACTCCAGAAGATCCTTATCAATAATCAACATCAAAACACAGGTGGAAAAGAATTTCCATCTTCTTAAAAAGATTGGTTTGTTTTTTTTTTTCTTAAATATAACAATACATGGAAAACACATCAAATCCGTAGGGTCTTTCCTAAGTGTCCAGTGCAGAAACCAGGTCTAATTAATAAAAGAGGCAAAAGGCTCAATCCTTAGGAAGGCAGCTACTGTGGAGAAAAATTTTGGGAGCATAACACTTTTGCTTACAGAGTTGAATGACAGCGACATCACTTCTCCTTCAGGGCCAGATCTTCATCCTTCAGGGCAAATTTCCTTCTCAGAACTTCTGCAATAAGAACAGCCGGGTCCTCCTCCTTCATGGAAGGTCGGTTTCTACAGGGGAGACAAAAATCACTGTGCATTAGCACAGGCAAGTGCCAAAAGTAATGATTAACAGCTCTGGGTAGAGTCTTCCAAGTGTTTTTTCTGCAGCCTTTGCCATCAGCTGTTGTCACAAGTGAAGGAGGTGCAAGAACAACATCACAGAACAACAAAAAGCAGCTGAAATTCAGCCCTTTCATGTCGGCTCAGAAAACCTGGAGCCCGTGTCGTGGCTCAAGGGGGATCCTGAAAAATCTCACCATCAAAGCTCTGGATAATTTTTATTCAGCTGTGCTAATAACAAGTAAGTAACCCAAAACTCGATCAATTATTTACAGCCTACAGCCCCTCAACACAAATCAGCAAGCAGTGAGGTGTCTGAGGTGAACTCCTGGGACTATATGCATTTTTTCATTAATTCTGCCACACAACGGGTGTATTATTTCCTATTTAAACATGGGTGATTACAGACATTTTAAAGCAGGGCTGGTACACATTTCCTTCCACTACATGAGTTTTTCTGCAGCATTCTAAGAGCAGTTTTCCTCCTTCAACAAGTTCACACAAGCAGCTCCTTTTAGAAGCAGATTATTTTTACAGGAAGCCAAGCCCCAGCTCTTTTCCCTCAGGTGTCATGAATTGCTCACTGCAGTTTTGTTCACAACCTGTAATGACAATTTCAGAGCTTTTATTTTTTTTTTTCATAGCTGAAGCCCTCTCTTGCTCAGAAAACATTATGGGTGTTTCAAACATTCCTAAAAGAAAAAAAAAAAAAAAAAATAAAAATCCCCCTGGAGCATTTCCACCACAGACACTGGAACAGGCTGTAATTCAGATTTGCTGAAACAGGCACATTTCTGCAAGTTTCTCCCTTATTCCTGAAGCTTCCAAGGCTGTGTTTAAACACCAAGGCTGAGTTTAAGCACCAAGTCCTACACAGGAGCAGCAGAGAGGCATCAATGTAATTATCTCTTTAAGCATCTTCTGGTACTTTCATCCACTTAAAAGAGCCCCTGACCCTGCTCAGGGTTCCCAGAGCTGCCCAGCAGAGCTGGGGGAGCTGCTCCACAACTGCACTGAGGGGTGTGTGAGGAATTAAATCTCATCAAGTCATGAACACCAGTGATTAACTGAATTTTTCCAACTCCATGCCAGTCTTCAGACAGCTTTAATTAAGCTGTAATAACCCCAAAATGTCACTGCTGGATTCAGGAGAGTCAGAGGCTGAGACAGAGAAAGGGATGAGGGGAAAACGGTTCAGCTCCAGCAGGAAGCAGCCTTTCTGTCACAGCATTCCCTGGATAATCAGTCAGGGATCAAGGGAGAAGGGTCCTGCTGACCCCATCCTTCTGCCCACCTTGTCGAGGAGGGATCTGGCAGCTCTCCCCTCCTCTCAGCACCAAATCTTTGCTCTCACCCCATCTCCCGTGACTTTAAACACAACTAAAGCCTTTCCTCGAGCACAAACCTCCCAGGGAACAGCAGGATCAAACACCTTCATCCCTCAGGACTTCTCTCACACATTCCATGGTGGAAATTCAAATTGTGGCCCGTTGTGTCGCAGCATTCCCTGTCACCCACACACTGTTTGTCACATCCTCCCCCCCAGCCCCTCGTGACTCGGCCAGTGCCGGAATCCTGGACTCTGCAGGAGCCTTGTTGGCACATCCAGGCACGGATGAGAAGTGCCTTGGATTTCCCTGCCATTATCTGGATTTGTACAAGTTTTTTCCCCCCCTGGAGAATGCACATTTCCCCCGATTCCCCTGGCACAGACAGCAGCAGTTTCCCTGCCCTGAGAGCCTGAGGCTGACACAGCAGCCTGCACTGATTAGAAGAGTGATAATTGCATTGTTATAGGTGAATGTGCAGGTTTTGGTACAGGTAAAACACTCCCTGGCACAGCATGAAGTACCTGCAACACCAGAGTGACCATGAGAATGGGGCAGTTACAGTTCCCAAAAGCCAAACCCAAATCCCTGTTGAGCCCCACAAACCCCGGGATTTTTCTCAATTTTCCCTCCATTTGCCTAAAAATTCAATAATTCTGCTGTGCAACGGACTGAGACACACAGAATACAAGATTTCTCTTAATCCTCTCTCCATTTGCCTCATAAATCAATAATTGTGCAACAGACAGGAAGAAAGAAGAGGAGCAGTTCACCTGTGGCCCATGAATCCTCACCCCCAAGGCACATGACAGGCATTTATATAAATCAATCAAATGTTTAAGCTTTGAGTCATATTCAACACTCAGGAAAACAAGAGGAAAGGGGTGAGTGATGGAGGTGTAACCCCCCCACGATGCTCTGGGTGGAAGCTGAACATGTTCCTCTCATGTGACTACACAATTTTCTCAGTGCTGAGGATTTAATTCCTTTTAAGCCGAATCAGGCAGAGAAATTGTGAAGAGCCATCACACAACAGGTGTTATTTTTGGCCAGGAATCTCACACAACATGATGGCTGGGCTGAAAAATGTGCAGACTGAACTTCTTCACTGTGATTTCAGCCAGCACCGAAGAAGGAACTTGCTCAGCTGGGCAGAATCTTGTCCCAGCCGTGGAGCAGCTTCAGGAGTTCTCATGATCAATGTGTCAACTCGTCATGAGACAAGTGCAAACTCACCCTGCCCACGCTCAGGGCTGGGCCAGATGCACAGTCAGAGAAGCTGAGAAGCTCCACGTGTTAATTCCTGTCTGTGCCACGCTGGAAAGGCTGCTGAGCTTCCCAACTGCCTGGGAATGTCAGGTGGGGCTGGCACCAGCACCTGGAACACTGGTGGTGTGACCCTTCCTCACTCTGAAAGCTGCCAACACACACAGTCCTGGTTGGCATCTGGGCAAACACAGCTTTTTGCCAGGTGAAAAAGCTGGAACAGCCAAACATTGGGCTAATCAGTTTAAATCCCCCTCCACTGTTTCCTCTCGGGGTGGGTAAGCCAGAGTTAAAACAAAAAACCAGGAAAGTGTTATCAAGTTCTGCTCTAAACAGGTATTTTTCCCTTCAGATCACAAATAAAGAAGCAGCACCAGCAGCAAGTGCAACGTCCAGCGTCCAGAAAACAATGATTTAACACCAAAACCAAAAGGAGATAAAAATCAAAGGGAGTTCAGGAAGCACTTACAAGTCTTTGCTCTGCTTCATCCTGTGAATGTCTTTAAGAATTCCCATCATGTCTGCAAAACTGCTGGCCTTGGAAAGGGACACGGAGTCTTCCTCATCAGGATCCTTTGGGTCTGGCTTGCAGCTCTCAGAGGCTGCAGAGCAGAGCAGGGAGACCGACGGGAGCTCGGGGCTTTCCAGCTCTGCCTCCTCCTCCGTGATATCGCTAATGACAAAGGAAGTGGTGGATTGGAAAGAGGGTCCAAAACAATGTAAAGGAGAAGATGCATTTGAACTCCCTGGAGATAATAAATCTGGTGTTAACTGAGCAGAAGCTGGAAAAGAAAACAACAGAGGTGGATAAACAAACTCACACCAAACCACGCGGGACAGTTTTACCCCAAATATAAATCAAGAGGCACCGTCGGCCTCTGCAAGAAAACAAACCCCTCAGAGTTCTCTGCTGCCCTCCACGGCCACTCTGCTTCCTTCTCCAGCACCTTTTATCCCACCAAGCCCCTGATGTATCTCTGTTCCTGCCGTGCCCATCACCCCTCCAGTCCAAACCCAGCACAAGCCAGGTGATGTTTACTTTTCCTGGGGTTTTTTTACAGGTGTAAAAAGGAGGATCAGAGATTTTAGCTGCTGCTCAGGGTCACCCAGGGAGCTTGTGTCAGGAGTCAGGTCTTAACTGTTAATTTTTTTCCTCTTTTCCTCCACTGCCTTGAGAACTCCTGGCCTTTCTTTTCCTGCCAGGCTCCTTCCCCACATCCACGATGCCTGGTGGGAATGCACAGCCTGCCCAGGAGCTCCAGGATTTCACACAAGGTGGTCACAACCACTCACCCTGTGACCTGCAGCTGCTCTGACCTGTTCTGCTTCCCGTCAGCACAGTGCACAGCACCCACCTATTCCCACGGGGAGGATGAGATTTATTTGGGAAGACGGGATTTATGTAAAACACAGTGAGGATAACAACAGCTACAGGAATTCCCAGTGTTCAGTGAAATAGGATTTGGCATTTCCCATGTAAAACACCAAGGGAAACCAATCCAAGGCCAGGAACATGTCAAGGGCACATCTCCTTGGAAGAACCTTCAGGCACTGGAAACAAACTGTACCTCCAAGCACTGATGCCCTTGGCCTCGAGACAGTCATCAGTTCCCAATTAAGGGATGTCTCTATCAGTAGCTAATAAAGCAGAGTGCACAGTATTTCTTTTTTTGACATCAATCTTTCCAAAATAAGCCTCCTAAGTGCTTATCTCCTGCATCAGATGAGGAGCTGCAGCAAAGGCTCTAAATCACTGCTCCTGCTATTGACTGAGAGTCGATCCGAGCTCTTCTCACACGTCAGGAGTGGGCAGGAGGAAGACAAAGGTATTAAATGATTAAATCGTTTTCCTCCCATCTGCATCTCTAATTCTCCCTCATTATTACCCTCCTTGAATTTAAACAGACTTTTCTAACCAACTGCAGAGCTGGGACAACACCGAGAAGGAAAAAAAAAATCACAGACTTTCTTTTTTTCAATTTCAATTTCTCTGCTCCTCAAAGAAGGATGAGGGCACACACAGCCTCTCTGGAGGGGACATCTGTGCTGCCTCGTTTTGTGCTCGTTCCCTGCATGGTTGAGGTTATTGTGTTTAAAATGTGGCACAATTTTTAAAGTAATGGGAAGAATTACAGGTCCTTCTTTTCCCCTGGAAAGCAGCCCTAACACAGCTGTCACCTGGCAAAATGTTCTGCATAAAAGAAACGCAGCTTTGAAGAAAAACTGTCTTCAGAAAGGACTGAATTCCTTTAGTCTGCAAAACTTCCCATATTTTTTGAGTTGGGAGATAAACTCTGCCTTTTGAATTCTCCACTCACAGACACTCACACTCACACACTCTGAAGCAGCCACTGCTGCAGCAAGACTTGTAGAACCACCTGGATTTGTATCCTACCAAACAGTGTCACATTTTTAGGGCTGACTAAATGGGAAAAGCCACAAAAAGAAGAGAAGTATAAAGTCTTTCCTCACAGTTCAGCTTTGAGGCTAAATCATGGCTTTTAACTGCATAAAATTTTAATAAAAAAAAAAAAGGAAAGAAATCACTCCAGCAGAGATTTTCCCCCAGTACCTTTTTTTGCTTTGTTTTGCTACAGAGATGGCAAACAATTCTGTCATTTGCACAGAGACAAACACCAACACCTCCCTCCTACCCAAATCAAGGCAGAACCCTTGTGCTGATGGCCAGCTGGGAGCAGGAATGGCAAGAACACACCAACGTTCTCATGGAACGAGGTGCCTCCAAATGCAGCCACGAAGCAGGAATTGGGATTTCTTAAAAACGGGCTGGAATTCCTCCAATGAAAGGCACAAAGCTCTAAACACAGACCCAGCCCTGAGCTGCCCCCAGAGCAGACATGGCTTGGCTGGGATGAGCCTGGAGTGCACTGAGGAAATAACAGAGCTCAGCAGCTCAGCCTTCAAGAGGAATAAAGCTCATCATGGCCCTACCTGACTCTGCAGCGACTATCTTGGCGATCTGGCTCCGGAGGTGACTCAGCTCATCCTGGAGCTCCGTGGTTCGGCTCAGGGCTGGCAAGCCAGGCTTCTTCAGGGCGAGCAGCTTCTCCTCCTGCTTCCTCAGGTTGGGGACTGAGGCGTTCCGCTGGATCACGGTGAAGGGACTCGGCTTCCACTTGTGCTTCAGCGGGCGAGTGTCGCTCCTGGGGGGCAAAAACCTGCTGGGCATTTACAGGGCCCAAACCCCTCTGTGACAACAGTGCTGGGCTTCCACTGAGGGCAGCAGGAGCTTTTAACACAGTGAATTAACAAGGAACAGAAGAAGCTGTGGCTGCCCCATCCCTGAAAGTGTTCGAGGCCAGCTTGGACAGGCCTTGGAGCAAACCTGGTCTAGTGGAAGGTGTCCCTGCCCCTGGGGGCTGGAATGAGAGGGGCTTTAAGGTCCTTTCCAACCCAAACCAGTCTGGAATTCTGTGAAAGTCTGTCACAGAAATCATGACCCGGTGGCACAAGATGGGGTGAGAGGACTCAGGGGCAAAAATCTGTGTGTGCTCACACGGTCTGAAGTCACCTTTCTCCTGGTGACTGTGTCCCCACGCTGGGGGCACATGGGAAATGTCACTCACCAGTGAACGTTTGCCTCTGACTCCAAAGCCTGTTTTCTCTTTCACAAGACACCTGTCAGCACTGCCCTGCTCGAGGACAGAAGTTCCACTGGCCAGAACCAAACTCCCGAGGGCAGAACATTTCAGCCCTGTGAGAACTCAACTCTCCAACTTCCTAACCAGAAACCACCCCGGATCAGGGGGTTACTCTGCACAGATCAGCCAGTGAGTATAACATGGCACGGCACAGACTCGTGGCACTTCCTACAGGAATTCTTCATGGGGTCCTTTGTAATTTTTTTTTACCCCCTTCTCTTGGGAAAAATGTCTTTCAACAGGCACCACATCAGAGCCTGTGAGGACTGGAAGTTGTGACCATTTGATCAATGCCCGGCCTGAGCTGTGCAAAACAAACCAGGGGATAAAAACAGGGACCTGCAGACAGGGAGAGGAACCAACCTGACTCTGGCATAGGTTTCCTCATCGTCTGCTGCGATCCACACAATGTCAGCCAAGGTGGGGACTGGGGGCACATCATTTAAATAGAGATCTGAAACACTTGGTAGAACCTGAAAAGAAGAAAATGCTGTTAAGGAGACGGGTGTTTCTGTCTCCTGAAGCCACCCAAAATGTGCTGCACTGGCTGGCAGAGCCCATCCCCTCAGCAACAGAGCAGCAGCTGCCTCTGTCAGATGTACAACAGCAACACCATCGGGTTTGGGAACTGCTGTGCTTCCCTGCCTTGGCTCCTGAACGTGTTCCTGGTGTGCTGGTGTGTGTCTGAGGCAGGAAGGGACACCTGATCCAGCCCAGACACTGCCAAGGCCACGTGCAACACTTTGCCACTACAAGTCCCAGCGCTGTCCTTGAGCTCCAGCAGTGACGTCAGTGCCTCCATAAACCCTGTCTGACTGTTTAGGAAACAGGCCCAGAGGGCACGAGGCCTGTTGGAGGTCGAACAACAGAGCACTGAGTCAGCAGCTCCACAGTTTCCATCCCCTCCAGCTGGTTAAACCCGCTCCTCAGGCACCGTCCGAGGAGGTATTTCCTCAAGTTGCCAAGGATCGCTTTCCAAGAACAGAATTAAGGATAAAAAGAAATTAACTGTACTGCAACAAGTTTTGTGGCTACAACCCTGTGGGTGTGCGGTGACAAAGAGCATCTCGAGGCACTGCCTTGTCCTGCCCCAGAACTGCAGCTCCCACAGCCACCCCCAAACCCCACGAGCCACTTACCTCGAAGGTGGCTCTGGGACAGGGTTTCAGAGGGAGGTTTGACCCGATCATCCTGACCACGCTGCGTGCTGAGCCATGGGGCTTGTTCTGCCAGATGGGGATTGTCTGCAAGACAATCACGTGACAGAATTAGTGCCTCAGGTCTGCTGCCCTTCTCGAAATTTATTAAACTGGAAATTCTCCTAAACTGTCAAGAGTCTGATCTCTATTTGTTCAGTGATACTTTTAATTTGGAACTAAGGGCCCCGTTCCATAAAACTGTGTTTCAGCATCACATACATGAAGTCACATGATACAGGAGCATTTTGAACACTGCTGTAGCACTTTCAAACTAAAACCACTCAGTAACAGGCACTGAGTGACAAATGAAAACTTGGCAAAAGGAGGAAAACAGTGGCACATCATGGGCCCAGAAGGAAAATAAGATCAAATAAAGACTTATTTAAAGGGACACTCTTGCCTTCACATAATCTACGAGTAAGTTGCTCAGAGCAGTTGTGGAGTCTCCTTCCCTGGAGAGATTCACCTGGACATGATCCTGAGGAACTTGCTCTAGGAGACCCTGCCTGAGCAGGGGGGGTTGGACCAGTGGTCTCTTCCAACCCGACACCTTCTGGGACTCTGGGATAAGACTGAACATTTCTTCGGTGACAGCAAAGTGACAAATCTATTCCACACCTCTCCCAACCAAGGGCCATGGAGAACAGCCTTGGTGGGTGTTTTCAGAGACAGCAAATGGTTCAGTGATCTCTGGACACTGAACTAGACCCAAAAGGTGAAGTTCTCTTCCCCCTGCCCATTTTACGCTGTCACAGGCTCCTGTGCCAGGAGGCAGCACAAGGCTCTGGACAGCAAATACCACCAGGACAAACGGGAATCCAAACAGGTTTTATTGCTCGGGCCACAACACACCCATTAATTCACTGACTGACGGAGCTCGTTCCACACACTGAGCCCAGGCAGTCACTGTGCAGTCAGTGACACTGCACCGAGCTCTGTGCAGCCAGATCCGAAACTCCCAGTGTGTGTTTTAAACTGCATCTCTGAGCTGGGGGTGCAGTGAGTGCCGTGAGTGATCTCTGGCAGGGGGCTGGTGCTGGGGAGGGTGTTGGGGCAGTTGCTGGGGGCTGGTGCCAGGGCAGCTGCCAGGGGCAGTTGCTGGAGGCAAGTGCTGGGGCAGTTTGCCAGGGTGAGTGCCGGGGCTGGTGGCCCGAGCTGGTGCCGGGGGCAGTTCCCGGGGCAGTCGCTGGGGCCGGTGCCAGGGGCTGGGGGAAGGTGCCGGGGCAGGCACCGGGGCAGTTGTCGGGGCAGTGGCCAGGAACAGCTGCCGGGGGCTGGTTCCAGGGAAAGGCGCCAGTGGCAGATGCCGGGGGTGGCTGCCGAGGGCAGGTGCTGGGGGTCAGTTCCCGGGGCCAATTCCCGGTGTCCCGGCCCCGTTTCACTTACGGCCTCCGCGTCCATGTCCGCGGCCGGGGCGGGCTCAGCGCTGGCTCCTGCGGCTGCCGGGGCTCATCGTACCCCGCTCCCCCCGCCGCGTCTCACTGCAACACACACACCCCGAGGGGCTGCGGGAGCGCCGGGGCGG
Organism: Pipra filicauda; assembly: GCF_003945595.2. Classification (NCBI taxonomy): domain Eukaryota; kingdom Metazoa; phylum Chordata; class Aves; order Passeriformes; family Pipridae; genus Pipra; species Pipra filicauda. Next base: position 843,770 of record NW_024104331.1, read on the forward strand.
CCCCAGCCCGGCTCCCCCCGCTCCCCCCGGTGCCCCCAGCCCGGCTCCCCCCGCTCCCCCCGGTGCCCCCCGCTCCCGGGCCCGCTCCCGGCCGTACCTGGGGGTGGGCGCGGCCCGGCCCCGCTCCCAGCGCCGCTCCCGGGCCCTCCGCCGCCATCCCCGGAACCAGAACCCGCCCCTCGCCCTTCCGGGGCCGCGGCGCAGGCGCCGGGACCGGGACCGGGATCGGGACCGGGACCGGGATCGGGACCGGGACCGGGATCGGGACCGGGACCGGGATCGGGACCGGGACCGGGATCGGGGGGTGGCCGGGAGGGGGGTCCCGGTTCGGGGCGACAGCGTTGAGACACCCCCGGTGCGGGCTCAGCCCGACCCCCTCCCCGCTCCCCGCGCCCCCCCGAGGGACGGACGGACGGAAGGACGGAAGGACGGACTGCAGGAGGCCGAGGCTGGTGGGATGGATGGTTTTACCGGTGCAGCTACAGCCGGGCCCGAGGGCCCCCCCGCGCCCACCGGCACCGCCCCTCGCAGGGGCTGCTCCCCCCGAGCCCTCCCCGGCCCACATCGGCCCTGGCCCGCCGTGGGTTTCAGGCCAGGGCGTCACAAGGCGCAGGGAAGGAGGGGGGGAAACAGCACCAGCCACCCAACCCTCCCCGAGGTATCGCTGACCCTGCGGAGAATTTACAGAGTACATCGGTGGTTTACAAACAGGACACAGGCTTGGCACGGATTAGTAAAGCCTCGCGCGGCAGCTGCTTGTCCACAGCCCACCCACGGCAGCGGGTGGGCAGCGACGGAGCAGTTTGGCAGGTTAACAGGATCCAGGACCCCCTGGACCCCCCCAGGCTGGGGGTGGCTGTTTGGGCTCCCTCTGCCGCTGCTCAGACCGACCCCCTTCTCCTGAGCTCTCCCGGGAGCGCTCAGAGGTGGCTGCAGGAGCCCAGGGGTTCACGAGAGTAAAAAACAAGGTACTTTGTAGGATCCCAAAGGCTTCCTCGGAGCCCTGAAGGGATCGAAGTCCCCCGAAGGGATGAGACTGTCGGTGTGGCAGGAGCTCGGTGTCTCAACACGGCACTGCCAGTCCCAGCCTGTCCCAGTGCAGCCCCTCGGAGTGTGAGGAAAGTGCAGAGCTAATGCATAGTTATAAAGCCAATACTGAGAAACTTCCCGGGGTAATTAATCTCACTAGAGCAATTAGTGAAGTGGCACTGGTTCAGCCCAGAGGTCCAGCTAAGCTCAGTCTCCAGGCTCGGGTACAGACAGGAGGGCTGGGGCAGGGTGGGGTCAGGATATCACCACTCCCAGGATATTCCCTGGACCTGGAGCCCAGGAATGAAAATACCTCTTTTGATTTGGTCCAACAAAATTGTGCTTCAGGGAGCAGAAAAAGCATCACCAACTGGCTGCAGGCAGCTACTGAAGATGCTTTGTCTCCTCACATATCTGTAGGAATATGCCTAAAACCCGTTTCATTTAACTTTTCCTTCTCCAAAGTACAAAATTATGCTCGCTCTGTAGCCAGGCATTGGCAGAGAGTAGGGGCAACTGCTCAGGGTGGTTTCAGATAAGGGAGGAAGGCTTTATGTCTGAACAACATCTTTGGAAAAATCTCCTGAAAATATTTTTAGTACTGCTGGCTTTTAGAACTGCTCAGTTCTCAACCAGGTAATGCTCTCAGGGCAGTTCCCAAAGGGAACTTCATGTTTTATCATCCAGGGTGACCTGGAAGCTCAAAGCAAACACAGAGAGGGCATTGCTGAGGGGACACTGGGAGAACCAGGGTCCCAAAGCCAGCGGGGTGGGAGCCCTGGGATGAACGGGGGACACTGCTCACTGCTGTGTCCCAGAGCCTGGAGTGCATGGACTGCACTGGGGGGGCTCAGCCCCCAAAACTGATCCTTCACCTGACACCTCTGAGCTGCACCAAGTGCCCTGGTCTCCATTCCTAATGTTCCTGTGTGAAGCTCAGCACCTCCCTCAGGGGCACAGAGCCTGAATGAGTGAGACCCCTCTGCCACCAGGTCACACAAGGCCCTGGGAGGCCCCTCCAGAGCTCATCCTCCAGTTCAAACCTCCCACGTTCCTGTCTGCACATTCCCAGCTACAGTCCCATCACACACTGGTTGTCACTGTCAATAAACGCTGCTGTCAGGAGCTGGCATCCATGGCACTGGCACGGAGGTGGGAGGAGGGAGCTTCCCACTGGTGCTGGAGTCTGTTCTCACCACGAGTGTTTGGTCATAATGGCAATTCTGCAACAGTCCAGTCCTGCAGATCAGGGTTTCTGGGTGATGCTGTTACATCTGGGTGATGCTCCTGAGTCTGAACAGGAGCTGGAAAAACAAATGAGGGTAGGTGGCAGACCAAGGCATATGCACTGAGAATGTATTCAAGTATTTTTTAACTCCTGTAAAATTTGCCTGAACTCAAAAGGGCAGGTTGTGTAAACTGGTATCACTTGAAACTCAGCCTCAAACCAACATCCAGAGCAAAGCCCTGCCCTGGGACTCTTTGCAGCTTAACATCAATGTCTGGCATGAAGATGAGGAGGAGTTGCTGTAACCAAAATAGATCTCTGAAGTCTTTGGCTGTCTCTGTGGGGCATTCAGGTGCCTTTGTTTTTAGGTCTGCAGGTATGGTTTTGCTCTTTGCAGTCCTTCCTTCAGGAACTGGAGGTACGTTGCAGTTGAAGGGTCTTCAAAATTGGTTGAGAAACTAAAGATGCTGCTTTCAACATCTTCAGGCTTCATAGAAGTAATGTCCAGGAAGTAGTTGGCATTGATATGGTGAATCTGGGATAGAAAAAAGATGAGAGGGAACTTTAAGGGCCAGAACAATTCCCCGTCCGCTGCCTTGGCCTCTGGCCAGGACAGAGGTGACAAGGCTGTAACAACTCTTACAGAATCTCTAATGCTTTGCAGATGCTAATTCAGGGACCAGGATCCAGGTTTGCATTTTAAAATCAGAGAAAGGTGTGTGAAAGACAACAGTGTCTGTCTTCCCCCAAGTGCTGACCCCCGGCTTAGGTTAAGAAGAAGATGAAAGTGATTTGGGAAAAATCATGGAGGCTCAGATCATTTGTCTGGGAGTAAAGGCTGGGGAGACAGAGCCTGACCATGCTGGTGTGAGCCCTCAGCCCACACAGCTGCAAAACCAGCACCTGAGCTTCAAACACTTCCCACTCCCCATGGAGCTGGGAAAGGGGGACATGTGGCCACTGACCACAGAGAGGCTGAGGTTTGTCCCCAGCCCGTGGCCTCATTGCAGGGGAGCCATGAAGAGACAGTGAGGGGACCCTGCAGGTGTGACCAGCTGGTATCTGCCCAGCGAGGGGCACAGTTGGACCAGCCCTGGCAGGATCCTCCCCTGCAGACAGCCCAGCCCAGCAGCTGACACAGACAGCACCGTGCTGCCAAGTGTCTGGAACTGTTGTTCATCAAATCCAAGGGGGGGGGCTCTGAGAGGCTGCTGGGGAGCACAGCAGAGCCAAAGCGTGTGGACCTGCTAATGGCTGATCTGCCATGACAAATCTGGGGAATCAAGAGAAAGATAAATGTGCTAGAAGAAGCTGATAAGGAGATTTTCTCCAAAGGATGAGCACAAAGGACAATGGGCACAGGAAACAAGCTACAGTGGCCTCTCAAAGGTCGCTGACTCCAACCAGGGACAACGAGGAATCGCAGGCAGACACTTGGTTCAGGTCTGTTCCAGCCCTGCTGCTGCTCTGGCTCTGAATAAAAACACATTTGTTTCAGATTTCTGGGTAGAGCTGCTGCCTGTCTGCCACAGCATCCCTGGGAGCACCACACCATGAAGGGCAATGGCTCGAGGGGCCAGGGAATGGCTGGGGCAGTGGACACTCACTCCAGGGTCTGGGAGACCCTGCAGAGAACAGTTTCTAGTGGGAAGAGCCCAGCCCAGCTGAAGGGTATTGACTGTACCACGGTGCCGTTGGGGAGGCAGATGATCATCTCCACAGGGAAGTTGTATTTCTCCAGATGCAGGTCAGCCAGTTTGCTGTAGAACTCATTCTCTCTGTTGCTCTGTAGGGAGACCCCAAAGAAACACGTTTGCACACCCCAGAACTGGCAGAACAGCACACGAGTACACTGAGCACGTGAGGGAGGGACTGAAGAGCTGCTTTGCAGCGTGGTGGTAACTGGTACCATTCTCACAACTTGCTTTACTATTCCCTCTCAGTCTCCCTCTTACATTTCAGCTGTAGGTTTTATCCTTAAAGAATAAAATCACCCCATCCCTGGCGGTTTCCAGGCACACCAACAGTCTGATCCCAGCCTTTTCCAGAGTCTCCAGCTCTGTGACTGACAGCACAGGCCCAGAGATGGGCTCAGAAGTGGTGAATGGTGCAATCAGGAGACTCAGGGTTCAGAGGGTTACTTGTTTGCTCCCTGGGTTGCAGAGAAGTCAGCTGGTGGATGGCACCAGTGGTCTTGGGCAGGGCTGTCTCCCAGTGGAGCATCTGGTTTAGCTTTTAAAACTGGCACCAGGACAGAACCAAGAGGGTCACTGTGCCATTTCTTAGGCTGCCTCCATCTGGTGTCTGCTTGGCCCCTGCAGGGGCTCAGACACGGAGGGTTGGAAACCAAAATCCACCCCCCTGGCAGAGGTATGAGCTCCCCCTCCCCTGGCACCCCTGTGCCAAGCCCCATCTGTGCTCCCCAGCACCAGCAAAAGTGGCAAGTGTGGTGTGAGCCTCACCTGCAGCTCCTCCAGCTCCTTCACCAGGGACCAGCTGCTGATGAAGCTCTCGTTGAGCAGGGCGAGGATGGGCGAACTTTCCAGGACGGTCTCCCGGAGAGTTCGCCCCGAACCTGGCGCGGGAAGAGGCACAGAGGGGTTTGATGTGTTTCCTGAGGTGACTGTCACCACCATCATTCAATGCCACCCTGATGCCACCGCTCTGGCTGGTGTGGCAGCTGACTCTGGCTCCCCCCAGCCCTTCCCATTGTCTTTTTCCCTCCCTTGTTGGCAGTTTTCCACTGCTTTTGTTTCCTGCAGGTGCTGCTGACGGAAGGTTCACCAGAGCAGACCCCAAGCCAAAGTCTGCCACAGATCCCTGCGGATCCCCTCGAGTGCCACTCGCTCCTCATGCCCAGCAGAGCCCAGTGCTGGGGAGTATTTAAGGGCAGACAGAACTAAAGATACCCACCCCCTCCCATCCATCCCTCCTGCCCAACGTGGCATGGAAGTTCTTAGGCACTGGTGGGGGGAAAAGCTGTACATCAGGACAATGCCAAGCCCACATCTTGCTCTGGCTTGTCCTGTGCAGGTGCCAGGGCTGAAGCAGAGAGCAGTGTCCCTTTCACCCTGCCAGTGCTGCCTCTTCTGGGGCTTGTCTCAGACAGATCTGATCCTGCCACTGGGGAACTAAGCTCATATCAGTAATTCCCCATTTCCAGCCTTTGTCTGTTCAGCATCTTCAGTGCCAAAAAGAGTAACAGAACATTTACTGCTGGCTCGTGACCAGCTCCCTGACCCCCAGCTCTCCTCGGAGCCCAAACAAGGCACATCATCCCTCCCAGCCAGGCTGGGAATGCCCTCACCTCAGCAGGACTGGTCATCCAGGGCCCCCCACAGCAGGATGGAGTGCACCAGCTTCTTCTCTGCTTTTGCTCTCTCGAAAGCTTCTGTGAAGGGCAGGTAGGAGATCTGGAGGCAGAGAGACAGCGTGAGGAACAGACACAGAACTGCCCAGCCCAAAGAGGAGCAGCTCTGAAGGAACCAGACTGTGATCCCTCACTGGCACCTGCAGAGCCCTGATTTTACTGACTGCACAAAGCATCTGCAACCCCACCTCAGCTGCCCAGGAAATCTGGCCTTGAGATATTTATTTACAAAACCTCACTGAAACAGGCTAAAAACTGACCCTGCACAGAGATTGTTCCAATCACTCAAATGAAAGGAACTGATATTAACATCTTGGCAGCAAGAAGGGACATTTGTAAGCTGAGGCACAAGAAGGCAGCCACTGAAACGTGTCCCTTCAGCCAAGGAAGCAGTGACAGGCAGTAGCCATCTGCTCCACAGGCTGCTGGCATGTTAAATAGTTTGGGTCACCCAGAGCTATAAATTTGTGTCTCACTGCGGGATGCAGAGGCACAGGCAGATTGTGTGTTCTCTGCTGATAAGGAAAGCTTGGTCCAAAGGTACCTGAATGCTGCAAAAGTAATGCCAGGGGAAAATCATTTGTAAGGAGCACGAGCCTCCTCAGGCATCACGGCAGCAGCCACTGATAAGAGGCAGGAAGGATGAGCCTCTGCTTACAAGACAAGCCTGGGACACCTGACATGAGGGCTTTGCTCCTGCCTGTGCTGCCCTGTGACCCCAAATGCCCTTTCAGAGATGCTGCACTCCTTCATCTGGAAGCTGAAGCCCATCAAGCCGTGCACGCAGTGCCTGGAGGCACATGTTGAGCTGGAGACTCTCACACTGCTCTGAATGCTGCTCATGTCTGTGGGATCTGCTTTCTGCTTGTTCTTGAGGTGACTGGATGTCCCAGTGAAGACAACCTGCCCCAAATAAACGTGCCAAGGAAGAGCCCAGCCCCTTCCTCACCTTCTTAAATGGATACATGGCCACTTCCAGCTTCTGGGCTGCCTCTTCCCAAGGGATTTCCTGCTGCCAGGTTATCTCTTCAAACACAAACTGGATGGGCTCCCCTGAGGGATCCCTGCCGTCAATGATGTTTCCATTCTCATCATGGATCACGGAGGGGATTGAAGGTCCTGTCGATTCCAGCTCCATCTGCAAGACAACAGGCTGAGTTGGACACTGCAGACACCCCAATCCTGGTCTTTCTGTACTCCAGGACAGGATGAAGATCCAAAATAAGACTGTGCAGCTGCTAATGAAGGTACAGCCTGATCTCCTGTCTCCTGGAGCTGCACTTTACCAGTTGCAGATGTGGGGGATATACCAAGAAAGCAACTTCATTTCCTTCAGCTGTTGCTTGGCTGTGCTTGCCAGATTGGAAATGCATGAGACTCCATGTTCCCACCTTCCCAGTGGAGATTTTTAACTGTGGGACACCAGATCCTTAAAATCATCAGGACCTGCAGGGCTGATGGGAAGCTCTTGCTTCCATCACCAGCTCAGCCCTTACAGAGCCCTGGGAAGCCACAAGAGGGTGCAACAGGGAAAGCTGCTCAGGAGCTTCCCTGTGGCTCTGTTCTGGTACAGCTGAAATGATTGTAAGTCTGTTTTCCTGTCTTTTGGCAATTAAAAATAAACATGGACCTAGTTTAGGAGAAAACGGGGCTGTTCAATTCAGGCATTCAAAACCCTGACTTATGTTTCCTGTCCCAAGAGCCAGGATTACCACAAAACAGAGGAATAACCTCATGCAGTTTCTAAATTCAGACCCACTGTTGTGAGCTCACCTCCTCATCTTCCCCTCCTGCCTGTCAGATGATGTTTTAAAAAAGGAAAAAGTCACATGACTCCAGGAGCTTAGGATTCAACCCACATGGAGGGAAAAAAGAATACATCACAAAAGCTGGCAGTAGGGAGCCACACAGAGGACATACACAGACCAGTGGAAATTATATTGCAATACTCAAGAGAAGGCTCTAAAGATCAAGGATAATGGATGTGATACAGCTTGGGGCCACCAGAGCACAAATCCCTGTGGAGCTGCTGCCCATGGATGGAGGACTGGGAGTGACCACACACCTGAGGCAGGTATCCAATATCCACTTCCATGCTGCTGCTCTCGCTCGCCCCGTACAGCCACTCCATGTCCACGTTCAGAGACCTGCAAGGGGAACCCAGCATGTCCATAAACCAAGGCTAAAGCTGCATGTGGGAAACCCCCCCAAAAAAGGCAACATCCAACACTCCTCTTGCAGGGTCAGCACTGGAGCCTGGAGGCTCTGGCTCCTTGGAGATCACCGTGTTCCCTCCACCAGACCAACACCACCAGATCCCTGCTGGATCAGGGCCCAGGCACCCACTCAGCTCCCTGGGAAAACGCCCTCACACCTCTGAGCTCTGTCAAATTACAGAAGAGAGAGATGTCTTTGCTCCCTCTGCCTTCCCAGCACTTAATTCGCACATTCTAATCCTGCTGAACTTTTAAAAGTGTTTTTTTGGAAGCAAAAGGCTTTTGCAAGGAGCTGCTGGCAGAGCCCCGAGTGTCTGCTCGCGGTAAGAAATGTGCTGACAGAGCCACTGGGGTTGAGTCGCCAGGGTAATGTTATAATAGAATTTTCACTCCACACGTCATGGGCAAAGAGATTTGAAGCTTTTCTCCCCTGAAACACTTCCAGCTCCTTGCCAGGAGAGCAGCAATGAGCTAGTGCAAAGCTATGCACACAAAACCTTAACCTGTGAGACTCCAAGCAAAAAATATGTTGAAGAAGGAGCATTAGGCCTTGCTTAACTTCAGTGGTTGAAGCCAGGCACTGGGACTGTGCCTAGAGCTGCTTTCCACACCCTCCTCATCCCCCAAGTACCAAGGGACAGTTACTGGTGAGTGAATCAGACGCTGGAATGTGTCAGGGATCCTCAGTGACTAGAGGAGATGCATTTACAGGCAACTGCAGAGCTCAAATTACTCCTTTTCCAGGAACTTGGCTCAAAACAGCATGGGCTCATCCACCACAGACAGATGTGGCTGCCCCATCCCTGGAAGTGTTCAAGACCAGGCTGGATGGGCCTTGGAGCAACCTGTTCTAGTGGAAGGTGTCCCTGCCCATGGCAGGGGGTTGGAACTTGGGGGTGATGATTTTAAGGTCCCTTCCAACCAAACCATTCCATGATTCTGTGATCACAGACACACAGGGAGCTTCTGCAGCTTCCCACAGGTACCTGACGGCCGTGGGAGCCCCTGCCACAGCCAGGGAGTGCTGGGACAGGAGCAGTGCTTGCAGCAGTGCTACTAATGAGGAGGCTGCTGCCTGTCTAGGGCAACAGCAGGACAACTTCAACGTTTGTCTTCCCACATGCCTGCAGGTACCTCCTTCCAAAGTGGTTTGGCACAGGATAGCTCGGGTTTGGACACTCAGCTGCAGCAGGTGCCAGTTGCATTCAGGCTGTGCAAGGACAACTACTCCCAACCCTGTGCTCCACGTTCCCAGCAGCCTGTGCCCTGCTTCCCTCCTGTCCCCTCTCCATCCTTGTCCTTCCCTGCGTCTCCCAAGCCAGATGCCCCCTGGACCTGTTGATAAACAAAGCTATTCCTAAAAAATTGCATCAGAACCGGTTTAGGGAGCAACTAGAGAATTGAGGACACGGTGACCGTGCCGGCCGCTGGCAGGGAAGGACGTGTGGGGAAAGCAGATGAGGAAACAGCAGAACCAGCCTGGCCAAAGCTCAGGCTGCAGCTCTGCCTTCCCTGCACTTCCAGGATGCCCACAGGGGACAGGGCTGTCACTGCACTTGTACCTTCACCTAAACAGAGCCCACCAGCCCCCCCCACGCACACAGAGCCCCTGGATTCCAGCCGGGCCTTGTCTGTAACAATCCTCAAGTCTGTTCAGCACCCAGGGGGAGGGAGAAACAGCTGTACCTGTTGTTAGGGACAAAGAGCTTAAACTCTCGGACATGGGAAGAGTCCTTGGAGAGGATGATGTGACCTGTGAATTGGCCTGGGGAAAACCAGAAGGGGAAGTCTGGTGGCTCGTTCAGCTGGAACTCAGCGTGGATCCTGAAAAGAGAAAGGAGCCGTCAGCTGCAGTTCTCGGGGGAGAGAAAGGATCATGTGCTGCACATGACAGCAGGGAAAAGCTGTCTCCAGGCACCAGAAATTATGAACCTAAACTGGGGCAGAGAGGTGGAGTTCAAAAAGCTTTTCATGTCACACAATTAAGCGAGTAAAAGACTGGAGAAGATCCTCTGGGTCAGGAACATCTCCAGTATTGATGCCTTTTGGAATTGGGCACTAAGTGTCCATCCAGGAGGACAAATTACATCATCATTTCTTGAAACACAAGCACAGAGCAAGACCCCTTCAGCCTCCCTTCCAGCTTGATCAGGCAAATAAAAGCTGTAACACTCCCAATAAAACAAGAGAATAATTCCCCAGACTCTCCCCCTTGCAAAGACACCCACCACCTGATTAACCAAAATCTAGCAAATTTCTTGCTAATCAGACTCTCCCCGTTCAGCCAGAACAGCTCCAAGGGTGATGGAGAACGGCTGCTGTCCTGCATGTGGGCACAGTCCCTGCCTCACCAGGGACACAGTGACACTGGGAGCAAGAGCTGGCTGTGAACCCCCCTCTTCCTTGACACTTCCCCTCCCTCCCAGCCAGAACACACCTGGCCTTGCACAGGCAGCATGTGTGCTGTCTGCCACGGGCTCACAGCAGCCTTCTCCACTCCCCTGGGATATGGGACAAACTCAGAAGTGCCCCCAGGCCCCCCTCAAGCCCCCTGGACCCACCGGAATGCTATGGTGTAGTAGAAGCTGCTGATGGCTTGGATACAGGCCACGGCCCCCTGGGGGGCAAAGCGGGTCTTCACGAAGGGCCGGGGGTGGAACATGCTCAAAAGCTTGTGGATTATCACCTAGAGAAGCAATTGTAGGAGAGCAAGAATGAGGACAGCTCCTCCACGCAGCTTTGCAGCTCCAAAGCAACTCCCCACCAGAGCAGGAAGGCGAGAGAATGGCTGTGACTTCAAAACTAGCTCAGAGACCAACCTATTCCCAAACCGAGGAGATGAAGCAAGGGATGGCTTTTAAAAATAAATCCATCTTCCAGGGTTTCTACGCTATTCCCATTGTTTGCAGGTTTCCATCATCCCAGTCAGGACAGTAAACTGATCTACGAGGCTGCCTCCATCCATAGGGTTTCAGATTTTGAAGGAGTGGGTGTGCAATCAATAATCACAGCAGGCTGTGAAGGTGCATCAGCTCAGTGATCCCTGACACCTGCCTGGGCACCCAGGGGAGGGTGATGCTCATGCCTGGCTTTACCTGCTGTGTACACACAGTGTTTTTCACTTGTCAACCAAAGTGTTCCCCTCTGGGGTAGCACTTGGCCACTGCTCCACAAGGAATGATCACATCACACAGCTGCTTTCTGGATAACCCCCCCTGGGAAAAACCATCCTAAAATCCCACATGATTAACAAAGCAAGATGAAGTTACTCAAGTCAGCCTCATCTTGCCTGCTCTCAGTTTTACCTCCAGCTTAGGAGACGGTGCTCCTGGCTTTCTGCTTCCTTAGAAAACCCAGGGAGACACATAACAACAGCCTTGTCCCTCTGGGCATTCCTGTGATTCATCTGGGCTATGAAGCAGAACATTTCCACCAACTACATCTCGGGTATATAGAAACTGAGTTTCATCTCTCACCTCTTTGCCCTTGGGAGGCGGAGGGTAAAATCTGTTGTTGGAAAGATACCCAGTGAAGATGTTCAGTTCACTGGGAATTATCCACCACGGATCCCCGAGATCCAGTTTATTCTTTGGAGGAAGGAAGGCTTTAAACTGCCTGGCAAGCAGCACACTCATAGGGGCTGCTGGGGCCGTCCAGTTCCTCAGCCCAGAGAGAGCAACGTGAGAAATCTGTGAACAAAAGACATTATCAGAGCCCAGACTGGACCCTTCCAATGCTCATGGATGTAAGGAGGCTTTAGAAAAGGGGGAAAAATATATATCACATTCTAAATTCTTCTGACCAACCCAAACAGTTCTGTCACCTTTCAAGAATGTGAGTAATAGAGAGGGGAACGTGCCACCTAACACCACTGCTCCTGGAATTAGCTCCAGGAGAGCCACGTCTAATTCCTACTCCCAGCTTCCCAGGAAGGGTGTCTTAACTGGGGCATGGAGCTGCTGAGTGTGCTGAAAACACTGAAATGCTGCAGGAAGCAGAGAGTTTCCTCATCACATCAAATCCCAAAGGCTTCAGCAGGACTATGTCCCCCTCCTAACGCTCCAGCACACATTCCCAGTGATGCTACCAGCCCACTGGACGTGTTTATTCCAGAATTTGTGGCCATATTTATTCCAGAATTTGTGGATAAACACATTCTGCATGACACCTACTCCCAGGAAACCATCCTTGCTCTTCGTCATTGTTTCCATGACCAAAGGCTGGAATTTTGCCACAACGGACAGAGTCTCCCCGCTTGGATCAGGCATCTCCTCCTCTTCAAATTCTGAGATGGGAGCAACCCCTAGACAAAAGGACAGGAATTTAAGCAGCTGTTTCCCCTCCCTCCCTTTTTAAGCAATTGTGAAATGATTAGACATTTATCCCAGCAAATCCAGGAGCACTGGGAGTTTCCCAGCTGTCCCTATGCAGCAAAACTCAGACCCACCCCAGAGACAGTTTTGGCTGCAAGAATTAAAGGGGAGTCCTCCTTTTAGCAGCCAACTCGGTGGCTTTAAACTGAAAGAGAGTGGGTTTAGATTGGATATTGGGAAGGAAATCTTCCCTGTGAGGGTGGGAAGGCCCTGGCACGGGTTGTCCAGAGAAGCTGTGGCTGCCCCATCCCTGGAAACGTCCAGGGCCAGGCTGGACAGAGCTTGGAGCAACCTGGGCTAGTGGAAGGTGTCCCTGCCCATGACAGGGAGCTGGAACTGGATGAGCTCTAAGGTCCATTCCAACCCAAACCTGTCAGGGAATCCATGTTTCCATGCCTCCAAACCCCACAGCTCAGCCAGGAAGGTTCCCCACACCTCGGAGCGATCCCAACACGCGCTCGAGCCAATCCATGACAGCACAAGCAAACACTGTCTGTGTTTCCACTGCACTGGGAGCTCCACTGTGCATCATCATCCCCACACTTCTCCCTGCTTGGCACCAGCAGAGACATTTGCTCTGCACTGATATGGTCTCCAAACATGATCTCCCACAACTGCCATCCAAGAGAGGCCGCCCCAGCCGGGGGAGCGGATGAATGGAACGCTGGGACTCACTAATAGTTCTGGCCTAGCCTGGGCTGAGCTGTATTTGTTGCATTCACCCATCCCAAATCCCCTTTAAGCTCCAGACAAAGTAACTTATGTACTTTGCTAGTCCAGCAATGGGATCCTCCATCTTATAAAAACTCTACTTTGTGAAAGTGATGTCTAGGGCTTAAGCCTTTCCAAAAACATGTAAAGCTTCGCGGCCTCTCTTCGTGTAAATAGGGCCCAAAACAGCGCCCAGAAAATAATAAAGTGAATAAAATATTAGGTGAATAAAACCTGTGGAGTGCATTAGCTTTGGTTTTTGCTTGGTCTGTGCAGGGAGAGCTCTGGAAGGCACACAGGTACCTACCTGTCAGCTTCTCAGCTATTGGCTTGAACTCCTCTGGGCTGAGGTACAGGTCATTGTTTGTGTCCAGAGAAGAAAAGAGGAACAGCCCCTCATTTCCCAAGGACTTCAGAGCCAGCTCCTAGTTTGGGAAGAAGAGGCAAGTGAGATTTCATCCCAATCTCTTGCAGAAATCCGCTCTGGCCCCTCTCAGCCCTGGAGTTAATCTGCATTCTTCCCAGCACACAAACACCATCCAGGGGAAAGATTAACACCCCTTGGCAGGATTTTGTGCTATTTACAGTTGGGATCAGTGTCCAGGAACTGTTGGCACGAGAATATTAAAACTGCATCTGGCTGAGTAATTCAAACTGAACCATTTGCTCAGAGTCAGATTAAAAATCTTTTGTCAGACACATTTCCCACTTTTTCCAGCTAGTGAGTCCTAAACCTGTAGATATTCAGAGCACCTGGAGATAGTGATTGCTGGAATGAACTGATGGGTAGTGAAACAAAGGCAGTCAAATTCATGAGTATCCACATCACAAAAACACAAAGGGAATGAGCTGAGCCCTTGGAACTCGTGAGATCCAAGCCAGCACTACTGCCCACAACTGCCCTGCTCTGGTCATCCAGCCTTGGGACTGGATGGAGCATTTTGGCTCCCTGCTCCCTCAGCCATCCATCAGGGAGCCACAAACCCCATGGTCCTCTCCGGAAAGCCCCACAAGATTCCAGCCACCCTGTGCCTCAGTTTCTCCCTCTGCAAAGCCCACATGGAGACCCAGCATGGCTGAAAGGCGATGTCTCCCTTGGAGCAGCCCCAGAAGGGCTCTGGATGCTTCCAGTTATTTCCACTCCACAGTCTCAGCCCTGCAGGGAAAGGGAAAACTTGGAGGCACAACAGAAGAGCTCCACGTTGGTGTGAGAGGAGAGAGAGATATAGGGCAAGCGAGACAAGCCCCTCACTGGCAGCCCTCGGCACATCCCCTGTGATCCATCACTTGGGGCAGCTTCCCCTGACACCCCTCTGGAAAGACCTGGAGCTGTGAGCACAAATCCTCTGTATTCTGCTGTTCTCCATTGCCTGCAGCACCACCACCATCCCCAGAGCTCCTGAATGAGTTTATTTTCCATCTGTTGCCTGCCAGCCTGAAGCAGCACTAATGCAGCCTGGAAGGCTTTGCTCCCATCAGCTGCAGCAACAAAAGCACTTACGAGCCTTCCAGGGCAGTTCCAGGCCTGAGACAGAGAGAAATAAAGACCCTGGAATACAAACTGGAGATCTGGATGTGGGCATGGCTGAGGAAAGACAAGGAGGGGAGAGTGCAGGGGCTACACAGGTGAAAAAATGAAGGAACAAGATGGTTATTTGTGCACAGGAACAATCCACTGTGGGCTGCCCACACTCCTGGGGCTAAAACTGTGCTTCTGTTCCCAGAATGAATGGGGATGTGCATCCTTGGCCCTGTAAATGGGGAATGTTTCCCTGAGCACCTGCCCTGTCAGCCAGGTGCCAGGATCACACCACAAAGCCTTGTGCCAGGCTCCAGGACTTCTCCCAGCTTTCATCTGGTTGGACTCTGCCTGCTGCTGGAGCGTGGGGAGAAATCATCATCCCTTACTGAGCAGGGCTGGAGGCAGGAGGAGAAGCAGCTGCACCCCACAGGAACATCTCTGGCTGCAGCCAAGACAGCAGGACGTGAAGTGGGAACACAGGCGTTGGATAAGAGCATCCAAAAATCAACGTTCAGACAGCGCTGAAAGCACGGTCACATCCCTCAGCTGCACTGACACACGGGTTAAGAAGTGACAAACCACCAGCAGGACCCCAGGAGTGCCCACCTGGCTGGAGAGAAGACCCCAAACACGGAGGAACAAAGGTTTCCAGGGAGAACACACCAGTCCTGCTGCACTCGGCCACGAGGGACGATAAAAGTGATGTTTAAAAGGGGAGAGAGATGTCAGGGCTCGGCCTTCTGCTTTCTGATAACATTCACATGAAAGAAAGCTCTCACAGCTTGTGGGGTTTTTTCCTTTTTCTTTCTAATCTGGGATTATAAGAAACACAAAGTTCCCCCGTTTGTGCCAGAGGGGTAAGACCGAGCTTCTTCAGTCTTTCTGTAGAGTTGTGGTTTTTCACAAAGAGTTTTCCTCTCCCACCTGCTTGTGGGTTGCTTAGCTAAACAAACATTTCCATAGAAAGAGACAAGACATATGTTTGAAGCAAGAGGAAGAAAAAATGAAACCCTTGGGCTGTTCACATTTTGTTCTCCTCTCCAGCAGGACCCAGTGACAGCTGTCTGCCTGTCCTCTGGAAAAAAACAAACCTCCAGAAGACCTGGCTTGTGTCAGGCTGTGAGGACTGTCCTCACCCTTCTGTCCTTGAAGGAAAAATTCTTCTAACTAACTGGTTTGAACCACTTTTCCCTTTTTGCAATGCAAGAAGACACAAAGAAAAGAGGCATCCTTTAAAAACATCCTTTAAAAACACTTCTCCTTGTACTACAGAAATATCAAGAAGGGGAAGCCTGCTCTTTTCCCAGAACCTTCTCAGATGTTCACAGACGAAGCGCAGAGCCAGGGGAGCGCCATCTCCAACAAAGGTGTTCTCCAAAGCACGGCACAGCCGTTGGAATTATGGGGATTACAATCAAAACCAGTCAATCAGCCTAATTTCAAAGAAAAAAAAAAACAAACCCAAACATACACAAAACCCCCATAAAAACCCTGTTCCTGTTTTCATCCCCTGTTTTTTTGCTGCTTCTGCAGTGTCCTTCACAGCCCGCAGCAGAGGAGGTGCTGCTGCTCCTGCTCTTCCTCCTCCTTCCAGGGGGCAGCTGGTCTCACTGGTCACTGCTGGAGCCTGGTGGCCACCACAGCTCCGTGGTGGTTTCAGCCTGGTGGCAGCCACCACAATCCCTGCGGTCGCCTCAAGCCCGGTGGCCACCACAGCTCTGCAGAAACCTGGCAGTGGCCACCTCAAGCCCCGTGTCCACTGGCGTGTGGTACCACAGCTCAATGGTGGCCACTTCAGCCTGGCAGTGGCCACCTTAAGCTCTGCAGCTGCTGATACCTGTTTGTCCCCGCAGCTCAGTAGTGGCTGCCATGGTTTTGTGGTCACCACGGCCTGGCAGTGGCCACCTCAACGCCAGCAGCCACGAATGCCCTGTGGCCACCTCAACGCCAGCAGCCACCGCAGCTCTGTGGTCACTTCAACCCAGCAGCCACTGATGTGTGGCAGTCACCTCAGCCTGGTGGCAGGATCTCAGCCCCTGTGGCTACCCCAACCCCAGCGGCACCCTCAGCCCGGCCACAGCCACCCCAACCCCAGTGGCAACCTAAGTGTGGTGGTCTCCTCAGCCCAGCAGCAGCCACCTCAACCCCTGGCGGCCACTTAAACTGGCAGACATCACCTCAGCCTGGCCGTGGCCACCTCAAGGCCAGTGTCCACCCCAACACTGGTGGCCACCAATGCCTGGCGGCCACCTCAGTCTGGCCACAGCCACCTCAACCCCAGTGGCCACCAACTCCTGGTGCTCCCCTCAGCCCAGTGGTGGCCATCTCAACCTCAGCGGCCACTGATGGCTGGTGGTCCCTCCAGCCTGGCTACGGCCACCTCACCACCGGTGGCCACCAACTCCCGGTGGTCCCCTGAGCCCGGTGGCGGCCACCTCAGCCCCGCTGGCCACCGATGTGCGGTGCTCGGCCCCCTCAGCCCCGCGGCCGCCGCCTCCCCCCTCACGCTCGGCGGGGCGGCGGCGCGATCGCGCCCGCCATTCCCCGTCCCCCCCCCCCGCCCTCCATCCATCCCCTCATCCCTCCGTGTCCCCTCCCGGCCCCGGCGCCGCCCCGTGCCCGGTACCTGCCGCCGCGCCGCCTCCGCGTCCCGGTAGTACTTGACGGCGACCAGCGCGGCGAGGGCGGCGAGGGCCAGCGCCAGGCGCGGAGGGGCCGCGCCGGGCCCCGCCATGGCCATCGCCCCGCTCAGCGCCGCCGAGCCGCCATGGCCGCCCGGCCGGGGGAGGCGTCAGGCGCCGAGGAGGGGCCGGGCCCCGCCGGCCGGGGCTCGGCCAGGAAAAACACACTTTTTTTTAGTGTTTTTTAGTGCTCGGTCTGGAAAAAAAAACCCTCTTTTTTAGGGTTAAACGACCGTCGCTGGCTCAGGAAAAAAAAAATCCTTTTTGGCTTTAAATGTCTCCACTGGCGGGGCCCTCGGAGGGGATGGACCCGCTCCTCTCCAGTGCTCTTTGTGGGCTTTGCCTTTGTTATCGATGGGAGAGCGGGGTGTCCATCCCCAAATTTGCAGTGGTCTCTGGCCCCTAATTCAGCACTTCCCAGAAAATAACCATGTCCTGAACTTGTAGTTACTTTCATGCTTCCTTTATTATCAATGGGAGAGCTCTGTGTGTGTGTCCATCCCCAAATTTCCAGGGTGATCCTTAATTCAGCACTTCCCAAAAACAACCATATCCTGAACTTCTCCTTGGTTTTATGCTTCCTGTGGGCTTTGCCTTTATTATCAGTGGAAAAGCTGTGTGTGTATGTGTCCACTCCCAAATTTCCAGAGTGGTCTCTGGCCCTTCATTTAGCACTTCCCCAAAAAAGAGCCATATCCTGAACTTCTCCTTGGTTTTAGTTCACCGAAATGGGTGTGTTTTAACAAAACAGGTAGCAGTGGTTTCACTTGCAGTGATTTCGCTGATGTTTAAGCCCAGGGATGGCAGGGATGGGAATCAGTGGATGGGAATGGCTTGTGAGCCTGGGGCGATGGTGCTCAGTCCTCCTGCCTCCAACATCACCCTCACATTTCAGGTCATTTCTACCATCACCCCACGTTCACCCCAAACTCTTCCACCTCCCCGTGTTCTCTGTGCCCTTCGGGTCCATCCACACGGGTGTCACGTTGTTGTCACACCGTCTCTTAGCAGTGGCTCGGCCAAGATATATATATTTTGTCATTTTAATCTTTCCTCATAACTCAGCCTCCTGCTCCTCAGTACACGCAATCCCGAAATCCCCTGATTGCAGGGGAAGATTTAGTGCCGTTTTCTGCCGCTGCAGGGCGAACAGCACAGAGTGTTTGATCTCTCCAAGGGTAGCAGGAAGTGTTAGCATTTAATCCTTTGAAGCTTTTGCCGTTTCCTAAGCCTGCCTAATCATTTTTGTTTTAGGTTTAAAGAGCATTTCAGATGGAGATGAGGAGAGCATGACCAAGCCATTAAGAGAGCAGTGGTGACTGCATGGAGGAGGGAGGATGAGGATGGTCCCCCTGGGCAGCACAGGATGGGAGTGGGTGGTTTTCACCAGCCAGCAAAACTTGTGTGGTGTCTTGGGCCAGGACTGGGACTTGGGACTGTTCCTCTCTCTACCACAGATCCCCACAGCCCTTGATGTTTCTCTGGCAGTGAAGGTGAAAGCTTGGGACCAGGCAGAGGAGCCCAAAAACCAGAATCAGCTGAGAGCTGAGTTAATTTGTGATTCTACAGCTGCTCTTCACTCTGCACCTCCCCATCCATCACAGAACCTGTGCTTGGGCCATGGGAAGGAGATGGGAGGAACGGGATTAGCAGAGGACTGAAATGGTGTCTGGAGCAGAGACAGGTGTGAATGAGGTGAACACTCAAGCACTTTAGATGTGCTTTAAAACTTCCCGGCCCCATTAAGGTGTGGAGAGCTGTTGTTGACCTCAAATAACCCAGCACGTACCTTTACAGCACAAAATGTAACAGGACAAATGGACTTGGTTGTCTGGGAAATGAGCAAGAGCAAGAGGTGATATGAGATGACAACGCCTGGAGCTTCCTCGGTGGAGGAGACCTGACAAGGTTGGTTGGCAGAGCCGAGGTGATCCTGTTGAAATGAGAGGCTCATTTTACAGCTGAACCATTTCCAGTGTCATCAGCCACCACATAAAGATGACAAACGGGAGAATTATTTGATAGGAAAAAGAATGAAAAGACAAAAGGTCAAATAATTCAGGGTGCCTGCTGGGAGCTGATCCTCCTCAAGAGAGAACAAACCCAGCAGCTCCTGGCTCTGCACTGCTGGGTCCTGAGATTACAGCACTCGGGAAGAATGTTAAATATCCAGACTTCTGCTGTGTGGCCCACCCAGGCACACCTGTATCAAAGGGAATCCCAGAAAAATAACAGGGAAGACTTCCACCAAGAGAATTCACCCAGCAGGAAAAACTATCCCAGATTTTCCCTTTGTCAGGAGGGAGAACGTTAATAAAAACAGCGAGAAATTGGTGGCAGGGATGAAAAACTTGGAGCAACCTTTTTTGCAGGAGATGGATGGGTTTTCCATGTGTCAGAGTACAGGCAGTCACTCCACATTCCAGGGCAGCACGCTGGGAGAGCAGAGGAACCCTGTCCTTGTTTCAATCCATGGCCCTGTTCCCATTGCCTGAAACCCTGGATCAAAAGCCAAACCCATCACAGAGCAATGGAATGAGGCTGTAAAACCTGAGCTCTGTGCTCGAATGGAAAAAGCACCTGGAAACAGAACCCCCCTCCCTGGGGAAGCAAGTCCCGACCAGACTGAGGCTCAAAAACATTAATCCTCTGGAAACTGTAAGGGACAAGGAGTAGCCAAGTCTGGTTTCACGTGGGGCTTTTTGGAGGGGACGAGAAAACCAGAGGTGACAAAGCTTCACAGCCATGGAAATCACAGAGTTCATCCCAGAAAATGAAAGGCCAGCAAAGGCTGCGGAGGGAAATGAAGTTTGAGACATTTCAAAGTAAACCATTTAGCTGAAGGGCAAGAGCCAATTCCCATGTCTTGCATTCCTAACTCCTCCCTGGCCTTTCCTGGGGGGGAAGCAATCCAATCTTGTGGGTCACTTACAGTCTGGACACCGTGGCTCTCCCTGGACGAAATCATTCACAAAGCAGGTGTTTTATTGAGAGGACTCTCAACTCCAGCACGGTACCTGCTGGAGGCTACACAGGGAATGAAGCCAGAGAGCCAAACGTGATCAGGAGGAGCTGCTGGAACTCTGCTGGCACTGGGAGCCAGTGCTCGTGCATCACATCTGAAACAATCAGATAAATAGATCAGATCAAAACGTATGTGGAAAAATACTCTGGCTGCCAGGCTTTTGAATTCAATAACCAATTCTGCTGAAAGCCTTCCAAGGGAATTTAATAACGCCGTAAAAATGAAGTGTGGGTTACAAAAAGATGCATTTGTTTTCTGGATGGTTTTGTCTTATCTCCGTGTAGGCCGGGCGACAGCAGCCTCAGCGATAGGGATTAGTTTTCATCTCCACCACTAATGCAACTTTCTGTTATCAGAACTTCATTTTACAGGAAATTCCTTCTGATATAAAATATCACATGCTCTGGCGGTGAAAATTAAGATGGTAATCACGGCTTCTGAATTTGAATGTAACAGGGGAAATGGGCAATAACCCAGGCTGATCAAATTGCTTGGTGGCTCAAAGTAGGGAAAAAACACTAAAAAGGCAACAACAGACAACAGAATTCCCACTGACGTCCCACATGCCTGGGACAGAAAGGCAGGA
This sequence comes from Pipra filicauda, assembly GCF_003945595.2. Lineage (NCBI taxonomy): Eukaryota > Metazoa > Chordata > Aves > Passeriformes > Pipridae > Pipra > Pipra filicauda. The sequence goes on from NW_024104331.1 coordinate 864,511, forward strand.
AAGCAGCTCAAAGACAAACATCTTCCCAGATCCTCCCATCAGACATTTAAAGCCAAACCTCTGGTTCAACGTGACACCCCATTTATTGACCTGCTCACAGTCTGGAAACCAAGGGGTTCCCCTCTGGGTGGACAGAAATCCCCACACACCCACCTGGCAGGAGGAATACGGGCCCAAATCCCACACAAGGCTCCCAAGTTCTGCTTGAGCAGGAGCCTCCAGCCAAGGCTCGAGGAAAGGAAGGGCAGAAGCATTTCAAGACACCAGCAGGACAAACATTTCTGTTACCTGCCTTGCCGTAGGACAGAAAAATCCCGGTTATGGATCAGGGCCAGGCCTTGGAACAAAGCTGATCCTTGGAATAAATCTTTACTCCTGCTAAACACAGGCATGCTTAACTTGATGCCTGTGATTAATCCTCTGGCCCCCGGGGATTTCAGTGGATGTCTGAGAGCACAGGCAGAGGCATTTGCAGATGTGTGATGCCACAAACAAGCTCCTGCTCCCTTGTGCAGAAGAGAAAACAACCACGGAGTTTTAATGTAACACCAAGCACCTATTTCTAAAGGAAACTAGAACCATGCTGTTTATTTTAGGGGTTTAAATTTTGCCAGGCAAAGTGTTCTGAGTTACTCCAAGAGCAGGACATTTTTATTTAAGGAATTCCCTTAATCCATTATAAAAATCCTCTGAGCTAGAACAGCTTCCTGGTATCCAAATCTCTTGGATAACACAGCTCACTCCCAAGACGTTTATTTACCAATAACCATTCCTCTAGGCCAGACTTACCAGCCAGTATCTTTATCCCCTGGATAATGCTAAGTCCCCATCTGACAACCTTATTTCTCTTGGGGAATTACAAAGGCAGGAATTTAGAAACAACATTTTTTGTCTTCACAACCTGCTCGAAGCAACTCCTATTTTCCCCAGTCGCTGAATGAACCGATTATCGAGAGAATGTCACAAGAGTGAACCAAAATCTTCCATCCTCAAAGGCCACACAGCTTTGCAGTGATCAGAGGGAATGCTGATCCCAGATCCAGAAATTCAAGAGAGTTGGAAATTGCTGTCCATACACTGGGCTGGATTACTCTAGAAATCAACATCATCTATTGTGCAAAACTCTTTAAATCAACCAGTATTGTCACCTAGTTATTCCAAACATAGTGTAACAGGTATTTTACAGGATCAACCCGAAGAGGCATTTTATTTTACAAGACTTTTATTCTGTTTCACAGATTTGACTATTACAGCAGTGAAATTATTACAAGTGACTCGTAACACTTAGCTCCAAATAAAAGTAGAAAAACACAAAAACGATGAAGGAAAGTTAAATGAGATGTGTGGTAAATGTGTTTTAAGAGCACAGATAAAGTATATAAAAATACATTAGGATCAAGGATTTTGCAGAGAGGTTTTGGTTCAGTTACAATTTTGACACCACAGAGTCACAGAATCACGGAATGGCAGAGGCTGGACGGGACCTCCAGGGTCCACCTGCCCCAACCCCCAGCTCAAGCAGGGCCACCTGGATCCCAGGGCTGTGTCCAGGCAGCTTTTGAGTATCTCCAAGGATGGAGACTCCACAGCCTCCCTGGGCAAGCTGTGGCAGAGCTTGGTCACCCCCAGGGTAAAAAAGTGTTTCCTCACGTTCCCCGTGTTCAGTTTGTGCCCGTGGCCTCTGGAACTGTCACTGGGTTCCATGGCATGAGCCTGGCTCATCTTTGCACCCACCCTCCAGGTCTTTTTATACATTAATAAGATCCCCCTGGAGCCTTCTCTTTCCAGACTAAACAGTCCCAGCTCTCTCAGCCTTTCCTCAGAGGAGAGATGTTCCAGTCCCTTAATTATCCCCTTGGCCGTTTATTGGACTCTCTCCAGCCTGTCCATGTCTCTCCTGTACTGGGGTGCCCAGAACTGGACACAGCACTCCAAGTGTAGCCTCACCTGTGCTGAGGGGAGGAGAAGGAACACCTTTCCTTGCTCCAGCCTTCCCCCCCAGTCTGTGGAACCTGGGAGTCCTGGTCCTGCCAGTCAAGACAGAGGCAAAGGCAACATTTGGTATCTCCACCTTTTCCATGTCCCGTGTAACAGGTTTCCTGTCTTGTTCAACAGTGGGCCCTCATTTTCCCAATCTTCCTTCTGTATCCTATTTTCTTATAGATGCCCTTCTTCTTGTCATTGACATTTCTGGCTGAATTCAATTCCATTTGGGCTTTAGCTTCCCTAATGTCAGCCCTGGATGCTCAGACAAAGTTTCTGCAGTGGTCCCAGGTTACCTGTCCCTGCTTCCACCCTCAGCTTCCTTCATGTGTCTGAGTTTGACTGGGAGTTCTCTGCTCATCCACAGAGCCCTCCTGGCATTTTTGCCTGACTTCCTGCTCACTGGAATGGAACTCTCTTAAGCTTGGAGAACATGACTCTCGAATATTTACTGGCTTTCTCAGGCCCCGCTTCCCTCCAGGTCTGATCCCATAGGACTCTTCCAAGCAGATCTTTGAAGAGGTCCAAGTCTGGTCTCCTGAAGCCCAGGGCTGAGCTTGCTTTTCCCCCTCCTTCCTGCTCTCAGGATGCTGAACTCACCAGCTCATGGTCGCTTCAGCCAGAGCTGCCTTTGACCTTCACATCCCCAGCAAGCCCCTGGCTGGTGTGAGGTCAGCAGAGCCCCTCTGTTGGCTCCTCTGTCACTTGGGGGAGGAATTTATCATCAATCCACTCAAAGCACCTCCTGGATTGCTCATTCCCTGCTGTGTGTCCCTCCAGCAGATACCAGGAGGGTTGAAGTCCCCCATGAAGACTCAAGGTCTGCAAATTCACACCTGATGCTGCTCCTACCTGTCTGTGGAGGGTCCGATCCTCTTGTTCTCCCTGGTCAGGTGCCTACAGCAGACACCCACTGTAAGGTCATCTTTCCCTGTCCTCTCTTTAATCCCAAGCCCTGAGCTCTCAGCTGGCTCCTCATCCATCCCCACACACTCCACATCAAGGGCAACTCCCCTTCCTCATTCTCCTGCCCTTCCCAAAGTGCCCCCAAAGCCCACCACCAGAAAGCACAGTATGTTGAAAACTGTTCATTAGAAAGCTGATAAATCCAAGAGCATATAAAAGGCAAAAATGAAACAGAAAAAGGAAAGGAGGATGTGTGTGTGTGTGTTTGGGTCTATTTTATGGCAAACTTCCAGTCCTTTGGCCACTATAAAGCAAAATCAGTGGATTTCATATAAATTCTCTGTATAAAGGAATGTCTATGAACTGTGTACAATATGGCCCAGAATAAACATCTCATTATCAGGCTAATAGAGCTCCTCACAGAGGAAAAGAAGGTGCTTACATCATGGTTCCATCTTCCCAGTAGAATACTGTCCGGAATTGGACTAGTGCCCCAAAATACCATTTTAGGAACAACAGGGATTCCTTTAATGGAAAGGAAAAGCAGTGACCCACAGAAGCAGGTGCTGGGCAAGGGCCTCACTGCTGCACAGCTGCTTTAAAGTTCGTGTGGTTGACTGGCAGGGGATGAGCCTCGGTGTTGAACACCCAGTCGTCCAGGGACAGCACGTCATCTTCACAGAACAGAAGATAGAGGTACCTGGAGCCACAGGGCAAGGAGATGGACACAAAGGGAGGTCAGAGGAAGCCCAGGTGGGACCCCAAGCACGCACAAGCAGCAGGACTGTGATGGGGCTGCCATTGCCCACAGGTGTCACAATCTGTGGTGGCACATTTCCCGACCCCCTGGCTCACTCTCCTGCTGGAAACCACCACCCCTGGGGCAAAAAGGGATGAGCATCCACGCTCAGCCCCTCCCCAAACATTCACACAACCAGCAAAGCAGATCTGCACCAAGGGGCAGCAGATTCAGGCCACAGTCGTGCCTCCGAGTGCAGGACATGAACCTGGCAGAGGACAGGGCTGCCTCAAACCATCAGAGGCAAATTCAAGGGAGATCAGCAGTCAGAGCTGCCCACTTAGAGCAGCTCTAAGGCACAAGGAAGAGAGTTCTTTAAATCCAGCACATGAGCAGGAACCTCGAGACCAAGGACAGCAGTGGTTCTACAGCAGGAAACTGCCAAAGCTTCAGAGCACCCAAAGCCTGCCCAGTTTTCCTCCCAGAGCCACAGAATGGTTTGGGTTGGAAGAGACCTTAATGATCACCTCCTTCCAACCCCCAACCATGGGCAGGGACACCTTCCACTAGAAGAGAAGACTTCCCCCTTAGTACAAGAGACTTATTGCAGACCAGAGTGTTGGTGCTGCAGGAATTATGCTACTCTGAAAGGCCTCTGTGATACCAGACTTACTTCAGAGTCTCTGCGAGGAAAAAACTCTGTTGCATGTTGTCGTGGGTTGGGGTTGTGGTGTAAACATCTCTGATGCCAGAAAAACCAGCTTCTACTCTACAGTGTTTTTCCAGGGCCTGAGAAAGAAAAAAGAAACCTCAGTGACACACAGCAGTGTGGAGCAACTCATTAATCATCATCAGCTGCATTACCAGCCAGCTGTACAAATCAAATTCCGGGTTTATCACAGCCTCTGTCCCTCACTGAAGAGTGTGGTGATTACTCCAGACTCTGGGAATCAAGATAGCTCTAATGAAATAGTAAGAGAAACATCAGCCACCTAAGTTAGGTGATTGATTGACCTTGACACCACACAAACAGCAAACTCAGATCTCCAGAGGCAGCTCAAGCTGTTTATGGGGCCTCTTTTCCAGGGCAAGCACACAAATGACAGTTCTGCCACAGGAGCAGCCCCTGCCAGGACATGGGGCAGCAGCCAAGGGGCTTTGCATGAGCTGGGAATGGGTGAGGGGCCTTCTGGCTGTGAGGTCTTTGTAGGAAGAAGACACAACAAAGGACAGAGGCAGCTTTGCTGGGTTTCCCTGGCTAACTACAAACCAGTGGTGCTGAGCACTCTAGAGACTTCAAACACAAGGCTGACTCCTTTTTGCAGAGGGTTTTTACATTAATGGGAGGTTTTGCTGTCTGCAGCACTCCTGTCCACAAACCTCCGCTGCCCTGACTGACTGTAGCCCCAAATGAGGAGGAAACATCCACAACAATCAACAGAGATGCCACACCAAACTGAGCTATTTTGTGTATTCCTGCCCCATTGCTGATGTAAAATCACAGGGCTGAAAGGGACCTTAAAGATCCTTAATTCCACCCCCCTTGCCACGGGCAGGGGCACCTTTTACTAGACCAGGTGACTCAGAGCCCCATCCAACCTGGCCTTGAACACCTCCACTAATGTATCTCAACACCTAACACGACTTATAAATAATTTCTGCTTTTTGGGGTTTTTTTTACTGACCGAAGGAAAGATTTTTGTAGGAATCCAGCAAGAAAAGTTATTACCGTGACTTCTTCAGGCTTACCTTGACCACCTCCCAGCCCCACTGCCTGTACTTGGGGTCGTGGGTGAGCCTCCACAGGTACATGTAGCTCTCCACCACCTCTGGCCGCAGGATGTAGTAGCGCTCGCTCAGCCTGGTTGCCATGGCTTCACTCCCGGCATCAAAGCGAAAGGCTTCGGGGCCCAGTTTGGTATCTGCCCAAAATCACACACATGCAGGAGGACAAAACAAGTAAAGAGACCATCCAGGTGCTCTTGTGTTGCTCAGGGCTGCCAACACTGAACAAAGGCTTGGATGAGCCTTTTCTTCTGGTTCGCTCGCAGCCTCTTTGGAGAGGAGACAAGGGGATGATGGGGAAGCTTAACCAACTTCACTGGGCTTTTATAAATAAAGCATCAAGAGTACCTTGGTCTTTTTGAGTGTCCCTTACATAAGAGGGACACTCAAATCTCTTGCAGGCATTAACTAGCACTCAGATCCCCATTTGCAACACCTGTTTGAAAACAGGGAAACTGTAGAGGTTGCTTATGAGGTTGCCCAGAGAAGCTGTGGCTGCCCCTGGATCCCTGGAAGAGTCCAAGGCCAGGATGGACAGGGCTTGGAGCAACCTGGGCTAGTGGAAGGTGTCCCTGCCCATGGCAGGGGGGGGAACAGGGTGACATGCACAGACAATTCCTGCAGAACACTGAGCCTGCTGAAATGCCAGCACTGAAACTCTGTGGGCAGCTTGCTGCTGTCCTTTCTGAGATGATGGATGTTGCTGAAGGTGAAAATTGGCTCCAGGCACTCACACCCAGAGGGTTGTTAGTTCATGTGGTTTGTTTTAGCTCTGTAAGTGTTGGGGGGGGAGGAGTTCTTTGCAAACATCATTTCATGTTAGCTGGAAGTTTACTGGGCAAACGTGCTGGACACCGACTGCCAATATGGGCTTGGGGATGTGAGGAAGGTGTGAAACAATCTTTACAAACAGTTAGTGGAGGCAGACTTGTGCCTGACAGAGTCCTGGAAAGCTGCCTCGTTGCCTGCAGCCTCCCAGGAGCTGCAGAGATGCCTACAAAGAAAGGAGTGGTGTCCAAAACAGCTCCTGCAGGCAGAGAACTAACCTAGTCCTTCATTCATCACCAGTCCCTGCTCTCCCAGAGCACTGATAAGCACTGGGTGATGAAACAAATTTTACTGAACTTGTGAAATGAAAAGACTCACTCAGCCTCTGCTCAGACAGCTGGGAAAGGCTGAGCAACTTCATTTTTTTGGTTCCTACCAGCAGCTGCAGGTCTCCAGCACTCCCCTCTTGGGCTTCTCAGCTGCTCTGCTCCATATAGTGGGATGCTTTGCAATTAATCTCTGTTAATCTTCCCTTCTTGTCCACACAGGGATGTGAAAGGACAGACTCAAACTACAGTCCTGTTGGGAGAAGGCTGGTTCTGTGACTGGGAGGCAGGACTAGGATTCAGCCCTGGGTTCAATTCCCAGCTCTGCCACAGGGCCTGACATCTGCCTGTCCCTCTGCTCCAGCTGCCTGCTGTGTAAAACATATTGCTGTCTCCTCCAGATACCCCAGAAAAGCCAAGTGAAAATCACACACAGGGATGCAGATGCTGCTGAAGCACAAAATACCCCACTGCAAACCTCTGCCACACAACCCTGAGCCTCCTGAGGCTGTGGGTGATCCCTCACTCACACTTCCAGGCAGCCCACGGATTTACCTGAGCGTGCATAAGACTCGTGACACGTGTTTGTTATTTCTGCAGCCAGATCCATGTGCCTCTGCCTCCTCTCTTCTCCAGCATCTTCAGCTCCAAGTGCAATCATGCCCCCAGAGAAACAAGCCAAGTGGCCCATTTTGTGGTCCAAGATGCCTCCCCTCCATTCAGCGATGTAGGTCAATCCTCCAGCAGACTTTTTGACCAAATGCTTTTCTATTGCCTAAAGGGATGAAAATCAAGGCTTCAAGACACTTAGTGGACAGTAAATAAAACTTACTCACTAAGTATTTCAAGATACAGGAGTGAACACCAAGGAAACCCAAAGATCCAAGACATTCTGAAGATCTGAAACCTTCCTGTGAACAATGTCCCCCCCCAAAAAACCACAGAGCAGCAACCTGCTCCTTACCTCTAGTGCATCGTCGTACATCTTTTTAGCTTCCAAGTCTTTCTTGTCTGACATCAGCCAAGATTTGATGAGATATTCATAAAAGCTGTCCCCAAGCCCCCCAATGGAGACGTGGTCTGTAGTGGGAAAGCCAGAAAAGAACCTCAGGTTCATGACATACAATGAGCAGTCGCTTTACAAAGGGGAAACGACCACGTCCTATTTAATGCCCTTGTTCTCTCCTTCCTCTTCCCAGTTTTCCTGGGGAGAGCTTGCAGCATTTCTTTTTCAAAGGGGAAGAAAGGTGGAAAGTGCAATCAGAAGAAAAATGTCCTGTCATTTTACAGAGCATTAATATCCCTCACCAAAACCATTCAGAGGTCTTATTTTACAAGTTATTTATACTGCAACCTGAAGATGCTTCCTGTTTATGAAGTGATCATCATAAATCCCACCCTCATAAACCAAGAGCAGTGGGGGGGGTGTTGATAGATCTCCATGTATATGAAGCCCCTGGGAGCTGTCTCCCTGCCTCAGGAAAGGGAGAATGTGTGTTCTATCCCACAGAGCTGCCAGCAAGGGGCTGCTGGAGGGACTTCTCCGTCGTGCCATTTGTATTCCTGGCCCACAGTGGGACTCTGTGCCCTGGGGAAGGCTGGGGTTGCTGGCGTATTAAAATGATAAAGTCAGGTACAAGGATGTGCACTGAATATCTCCCTCTGCAGAAATCAGATTTCCAAGGCTGTCTGCTCAGAGAACACCCTGCTCTGACCTTACGGGGGGATGCTGAAGGATTGCAGTGCGAAATGGGCACGACAGCTGCGGGTTTGTGCCCGGGGGGAACTGCTGGATGGATTTATGGCTTTCAACTGTACCACGGGGGGAAGAGCAGCGTTCACTCTTTAAGCAGCCAAGCACTCCCCTTTCTAGGAGAGCAAGACAAATTACCCACCGTGGACTAAGCAGCCCCTGTTAATTAACAGTGTCCACCCCTGGGTCTGCACCATCCTCATTTCCAAGGGAAGCAGATGCAGCAGGTGTTCGGACTTAAAATGTTCGGATTTTTGTTTTCCTTTGCCTTGTACAAATATAAAGTCCCAAGGCTTATTCTAAATGCTAAATCCTACCAGCAGAAGAAATCAACAGCCATGCATTTTCCTGACCTGAAGAGCAAACATCCCTGACACACTGTGTCCAATGATCCACGGAATAATCCATAGCACAACAATGGGATTAGACGCATGAATTCAGTGGGGAAAAAAAAAAAAGGAGAGGACAGACTATTTGCAAACACCGGCTGCACAGCCTGTCTTCAAAGAGCAGCTCTGTGATCCTAAGTGTGTCATTCATAAAATCACCAAAGCAGGAGCTCTGGTACATAATTGCTTTCCATATGGCATCAGCTTTGCCAGCGTTTGCCTCCCAGGCACTCTGCATAAACAAATCTCCTCTTTCAGCAGGGGACTGGGCTTTAATTTTCTAAAGGTAACAACTGCACTCAGAAGAGGTACAGCACAGTCTCTTCATTTAGGAGATCTGCTCATCCAACCAGGTCAGAGATACACCTTTTAAGAAAATCACAGCAATTTCAAGAAAAACAGCTTCCTGCAAAGAGCTTTAATGGCAAGAGAGAAGATGAGAGAAGATGAGAGCCTGGCACCTACAGGGAACAGGCTGCAGCTGCCTCCCTGCTTTGGTCCTCATCTCTTTCTCACCAGATGCAGAAGGGGCTGATCAGTCTTTTCACTCCTTGGAATATGGATTGAGATCACAAGGTCATATGATGAGCAACTGCCACAAACAGCCTGTGCCATGGGCTGAAAGTCTGTCTGGGAGTCAGGTTATTTGCAGGCTTTGGCATAGATCTGCCTATCCCTGAACAAGTAATCAGAGGCTACTTTTAATATGCTCTGAAAACCAGCAACAGGCCTCTCTTTACGTCAGCAAGGGGTGGGAGCAGGTCAGGGCAATGAAGTGAAATCTGCAGGCATAAAATAGAATTAAATCAGTGGCAGAAGAGATGAGTGCTGGGTATCCAGCTGAGAATCGTCCCCACCTGGGTTAAGAGCACAGCTCCTCAGTTTCCCAGAGATTCTGTAATGACCAGTTATGGCAAAGCCAGGCACTTCTCCTCCTCTCAGCACCACTGAACAGGCAGAACTAATGCTGGTGTCTGGTGGAATGTACAGCGTGGAATTGGGAACTGCCACTGGGAATAACCTCAAGGAAATGGGATCTCAGGGTGCAGCAGGGGATGGGAGATGAGCTTTTCAAGTGGAACATATAACAACAACTCTGCAGAGACAAATGCAGAGGGGAAGCTGAACTGCTTACAAAGGGATGGGATAACTCTGAAGATCAATTACTGGGTTGAACAGAAACCTGTTTTCTTTCCCCATGGCCCCAAAGGACAGCTCTGGTTTAACAGGATAACTGTGACCATCCAAGACACTTTGCTGGGACACCTGTCAGTCACTATTAGAGGTGCTCATGTGGCAGCTGAAGGTCAGGGATTGCTCACAGCCACAGCTCTGTCCCTGCCTCAGCCACACAACTGCCTGTCAGGTACCATCAGAGCCATTAATACAGTTGGAAAGGCCTGGAGTGATCCAGCTGAACAAACAGTGCAGCGAGACATGGAGACACCGGGTAATGTAAGGACTAAAAGCAACCTGCCCAGACAACAAATGTAATCCACTGACAGGTTCAAAACATCTTCTGCACGAAGAGACTTTTCATTCCTTTGACAGAGGAACACGAAATCCAGCAACCAAAACAAGCAAATCAATAAGAGAGCAGAAGGTTGAGGTCAGAGCAGCAGAAGTAGCACCTTCTGTTCCTAGCAGAGGGCAAACCTGGGTGACCCAAGAAGAGGGGTACAGTCTCTTCTCTGGGTAAGGAGGGGGCTGTGTGTTTAAAGCAGGAAAGTAAATAACCTGTCCCTGGGCACACTGCTTCTAATATTTCCCTGCTCTTTTCTAGCCCTTTCCTTGTTATTGCTCCCCTTTCATACCAGGGCAGTATCTACTTCATGCCCACATCTCCCGTGCTGGGTTCTCAACAAGAGGAAGGAAAACATTCCTGTCTCATCCTTCTCGCACCAAACCGCACGATGCAGAGGTACCATGGTAACAGGAACAGGAGTGCACACAGGAGAATGCAGCCCCGGATCCGAGGGGGATCCAAGACTCTTACAAGCCCTCTGCCTCTCCAGGTGGCTCCTTACTTGCTGCAGCACATTCCAGAGGTAAATCTCACAGTGCTTCTGCTCAGCCTTCCCGTGCGGCTCCCGAGCAGGTCCACGGGCTCTGTGCTGACTGCAGGATGAAGTCTTAAAGAGATGTGCTGATTTCTAATATCTGTGTGATGGACCATGTGCCATTATCCTCCCCCGTGCAAGAAAGGCCCTAATTCTCTCTGGAGGTGAGACACTCAGCTGGAAACAAGGCTGATGGAATAAGTGTGCAATTACTGTATTGCATCTTACAAATCGGGCTGTATTATCCAATCACATGTATAACAGGCTGCCTGACAAGACATTTTCTTGGCTTGCTGCTCTGACAGTTGCTACTGCTTCCTGAAGAAAAATGGAAAGACTGAAACGCTCCAGGCAGGGCTGAACACAGAGAGATACCTACGCTGCACCCAGTTCCCTGTCACCGGGCTGAGGAAGTTGGGATAAAGGCCCTGGGGCTTCTCCACTCTGTTGAGGACTCTGCGGATGTTCATCACCTAGGAGAGATGAGAGACAGAATGGTGTTACTGCTCTGCTGACAGAGCTGGAGGCTTGCTCTGTCACCAAGGTCTCTAATTCCTCAGTGCTGATCCCTCCTGAACAGGCACAGCAGCCTGGAACACTGGGATCAGGCACAGCCCAGTGACACGGCTCTCTGGGATGGAGAAGCTTTTGGGCTGGACTGCTCAGCCCAATCTTTATCCAGCTCTGTGGGATTTTAGAAATGATTCTGAAAACCCTGCAAGGCCTCAGTTGAGCAGGCAGTGGAAGCAGCTCACTAACATGGTCCAGAAGCAATCCCAGGGAGACTTTATAGCACCTTCCAATACCTAAGGGGGCTACAAGAAAGCTGAAAGGGACTTTTCACAAGGGCATGGAGTGATAGGAAAAGGGGGAACGGCCTTAAGATGAAGGAGGTCAGGTTTAGATTAGATTTTAGGAAGAATTCCTCCCTGTGAGGGTGGGGAGACCCTGGCACAGGTTTCCCAGAGAAGCTGTGGCTGCCCCTGGATCCCTGGAAGTGTCCAAGGCCAGGATGGACGGGGCTTGGAGCAACCTGGGCTAGTGGAAGGTGTCCCTGCCCATGGCAGGAGGTGGAACTGGATGATCTTTAGGGCTGCTGCCAACCCAAACCATTCCATGACTCTGTGATTCCATGACTTGGGATCTGGGTGGAAATGTGAAACGTGAGAGATGCGGAGGGTGATTTTTTCCATGATCCAAAGGGAAAGGAGTGGCAGGGACGAGTGACTCACACAGCACTAAAATTCACCACGTGGTCACTTAGCATGATGAATTGGGGCCTTTAATTTCAACGACAGGCAGCTCCTTTAATACCCCCAGAACAGCCACACTTACTCTCTAAACCCTCCCCTTGGTTTCACTCCCATTAAATCCAATAGGCCTCTCCCATAAGGGACCCAGTTAAATGCTGTGCAGCATAAATATTCTATTATAACCTACAGAGCAGCTAATACCCTCTAAACCTTTTATAAAATTAGACAATTTGTACGCCCAAAGCTGGCTACAGACTTAAGTCGGTGCTTCCAAGTAAGTCGTCAGGCTGCATAATATTTACTGAAGTTTAGGAGCCTGGCATATTAATGGCATGTTTGAATAAAAGACACAGATGGACTTTATTCTTCCTAAAATCACAGGAGTCCCAAGCTGTGAGTTAATGAGTTGATCGGTTCCTCTGCAGTAATTTCCCACAGGATGGGCTGTTTGAGCCCACATCATCCTATATTTTGCCTCTCAGAGGGTGTCAGGATGAATGTGATATATTTTCTGTGCACACATCAGCTCAGGAGAGTCCATTAGAAAGGTTTTGCCCTTTTCCCTCCATGGGCTTAGGAGGAAAAGAGGAAAACATATTAGGCTGGGGACAGAGGCTTGACCCTGGCTCAAAATGCCACCACAGTTTGAGACTGGAATGTAGATGCAATTCTAGTTTTTAGCAGTGCATCTCCCTGCCCTTGTGTTTTCTGTGCTCATCTCCCCCCACACAACTCCCCTCCCTTCATTCCCTTCATTTCCTTCACACACATTTTCTTTCCAGACCACTGTTCCCTTTACTGGCCTTTTCTCAGCTCCCTCCTTCCTCTGAGCAATTTGTCATTATCACTGTCCTCAGGAATCTCTAGCTTGTCTCTTCAGTTCAAATCACCAGTCTTTCCTCATCTTCCTTACAGAGTTTGTTTCCCTTCACCCTCTGCTTTTCTCTCCTGCTCACCCCCTGACATTCCTCTTGCTCACCCCACCCTTATTGCTTTCCATACACTCACTCCATCCTAGTCTCCACTTTGCTCTCCCAGCTTCTTCCTCCTCTTTCTTCCTGTCTTTCCTTCAGATTCTCTCCTTGTTTCACATCTGACAGACCTGCACTGGACACACCCTGGAAAACCATCATTTTGAGCTTTTTTTGACAATCCTGTAACCTCTGCCTGTTTTCACCCTGCTCTGGGACTTGGGACAAGCCCCATTTCCCTTGGGCTCATAGGAGCAGTTTGGATTCTAACTGGAGCAATTTGTCTCCCTCAGAGATGGTTCCTGAGGGACGAGCAGAAAAAGCTGATGAGTTGCTGGTATTTATTAAGATGTTCTCACATGCACTACAAGATCAGCTGTGGAATAGAAAACCACAAGGTAATGTATAACATTAATAGATTTTCAGTTAAAGTTACACAAAAGGATGCAGCATGTCGACCGTCAGGCCTTTCCTACACAAAATAACCTCTGTAGAAATCTTGCTGGCTGGAGCACAACATTTAATGCCTGTTCAGAGTCAAAAGCTCTGCAAGTACAAGGCACTGCTGTTGGGATATCAGAATTAACAATTCCCTGTGCAGTCTGCATCCACTTGATGGTTTAATTTTGGCTGTGTCCTTGTCTGAGCAAAATTGCTACAACGTCACACACAGGGGGAAAAACATCCCAGAATTATGAAGAGACCAATTCACTAAAGACCAAGGTGGGAAGTACTTGCCTTTTCTGCAAACACCGGGTTGCCAGAGAGCTCGGAGAGGTGCAGGAATTCTAAGTGCAAGGTACCAAATTCTGCCAAGATGCTGCTTCCAGCTGATGCCCAACCCCAGCTCCAACTCATGCCACTGCAAGGAGAGAAAAGGGAGCCTTCATTGCCAGGAAAACACAGCCAAAGCCTGAGGTTCCCCCTGCCCCAGTGCAGATCTCCCTTTGCTATGGGCATGTGCTGCACACCAGGTCTCAACAGGGGCCATGGAAAGGACACACACAGATTTTCAGGACTCTCACAAGGAACAGTTCCAGTGGGATGGAGCAGCAGTTTTACAGAGGATTGCTTAGAATTGGGCTAACGCATATACTGGGAAAACACATTTTTTGTGGGAGAGGAATCGCTCCCAAACGGATCAGCTCCAAGCAAACTTTGTTAGAACGCTGACACCCTGCCCTACACGAGACATTTTGGGGTAAAACACGTCTGCAAGCAGCTTTGGGTTGAACTCTCACATCTTCAATGTCCTGATATTTTATGGAGAATCCAGACAGTCCCCAGGCACCTTGTTTCAAGGAGACCTCACAGTGTTCATGGCACTGACATTCCCAGTGTGTGCCCGCTCACAGGGCAACATCGGGGAGAGGGGAAAGCTGCCACTGGGAACACTTGACTGGAAGGAAAAGCCACGGGGAATCTTAACAGGAGAAATCTGACTCTGAGAGCTCCCCACTGGTGCTCATCTCACATGCTTTGCAAGAACAGTAGGGCAGCAGAGCACTACAAACACCGTGTGAAGAAAGGCAGTTACATAAAGTGCCTTTGCCCCTGTGTTTGATGTACTGGGATCCCTTCTCAGGTTCTCTTTGACTTCCCTCACCTGCCAAATCCAGGCAAAGAGAGAGATCAGCACTGAAGCAAAGCAAGGGATCGATTCTGGGGATGAGGAGAGCAACAATTCTCCCTTAAATCTTAAAGAAAACTAACCAAAGGATGTGGATCTGCTTTTACATTCGACCGCTTCCTCCTGGTACCCCTCTGCTCTGTGCCCTCTGAAACCTACTCAGACATGACAGTGTCCTCAAGAATATAGGGTTATATACATAAGGACCTCGAGCCTTGGTCCCAAACCAGCCTCTGCAGGTGCTGGCCCAGGGAAGTTTGGCTGAGCCACCTCAGACGTGACGCAGCTTCGATTTTCCATCCCTTTGCAGTTAATCCCCGGGAGGTGACAGCTTTCCAGGGATGGGGGTGGGGGTGACACTAGATGGCGCCTGGAAGCTTGGCTGGGAGAAGAGAAGGGTTTGTTGTTTACAGGAGGCGAAAACTAATGATCCTTCCGAGGAGGAGGAGAAAAAAAAAAATAAAAAAATAAAAAGAAGTTTTCCCTCCATGTGATATACGGAAAACCATTCCAGGTCCAGAGCTGTTTGTTTCGCCTCCAGACAAAAAGAGCCATTAGATAAGCAATATGTTCACGCTGTTTCAAATTGCTCAGTCACTGCCAAACGTCAGCCTGCCCTGCAAAATGTCAGGAGGCTGCAGCACCACTTTTCATTTGGAAACGCCGAGTGCAGCTCAAATGGGCACCCCAATAACATCGAGGGTTTGCGGCAGAAATGTTCCCGTGCAGGCAGGAGGGGCCCGCAGCCTGACCAAGGTGAATGTGGAATTAAGATCACAGTGGCCATATCTGCTGATCCTGGCAGCAGCTGGCCCTGGGCTGGGTGAGCTGAACAACCCCACAGTGTTCTCACACCTATAAACAGTCAATTACTTTTTCTTTATTTACTGCACCGAAGGGACGCTGTAACGAATACGATCTCACAAACAGAAACTGCCCTCCCAGCCAGCACAGCTCAGGAGTGCTGGAAGCAGCCAAATGGGGCTGTGTTTGTTGTGACAGCGGCCATGTGGGGTCACAGCGGCCGACACAACCCTCTCCCAAAAACACAGCAGGGCATGGAATGTGCTGCCAGGAGCCCGAGCCTCGGGTTAAAAATCGCAGCAAAACTCCTGGGGAGGGGGCCTGGGGGAAACAAGAGTCTGTCTGCAACGTGTCCCTGGGTTAAAGAGCAGCGTGGAATGACTCTCTGGAGGAAAACATTTTTTCAGCATTACAGACTGGACAAACTGGGTCCTCACAGCTGCCCTGTTTTGTAACATCTCAGAGGAAGCCACTGTTCAAAGGGGCTTGGCCTTCAAGGGAAAAGAACATGCCCAGAACTCTCTTTATCCCCCACAGAAGTGGGTCTCCCTTAAACACTGTCTAGTGCAAGCATGGACTGAAATGTTGCATCACCTCCTTCCCTCATGGAGATCCAAGGCAGCAAACCAGTGCCAAGTCAAGAGAGAGGCCAGCAGTGAATAATGAGGAAAAATCTGGAGGTGAAGAGGGTTTAGGGGAGATGAGAAGGAAAGCAGGGGCCAGGGATACAGCACAGAAGGCATCAGGAGAGATATCACAGAGCAACACAGAGAGCACAGAGCAGCAGCTGGAGAAGACAAAGTACTCCAGGACCTGGCAGACAACGTGGCAGTTGGAGCAGCAGGATGGAAAACAAGCCTGTGTGAGATACGATCCAGTGCTCGTGGAAAACAGGCACAGGGAAGGACATCAGCAGAGAGGGGACACAGGAAAAGGTGGTGTGAGCTGATAGTAAGAGATAAAGCCAGTTGGCCATGGAAGAGGTGGGGGGTGGCTGTCTTTGTGCTTGGGCCCTCAAAAATATGCAGAACTGTCCTAATGCCAGGGGTGTTCTGATTCAAATTTCTGAATGTCATTCTTAACCCACCCCCCCGAGCAACCACCAACATAAGCCCACACACGCTGCAAGACTCTCCTTTTGGGATGAAGATGTCTCTCTGGAATCAGCAAAAGTAGAATTGGAGAGAGAACTCCTTCTTGCAAAACTCCTCTGGGCTTTGGTTTGGCCCCGATTTTGGGTCAGTGTGCTCTCACAGCATCACCTCGATCTCCTCCTCTGCTTCCACTTCCACACACTCCCTTACACTGAGTAAATCCCTTCCCCTTTGGGTTTACAGCCTTTGGCTGTTCATCATGTTCCTGCAGCAGTCAGACTATGGATACAGCTCCCTTCATCCCTGCTCCTAAATCAATTGATGCTCCAACCCTCACAGCAGTTTCACGGCCCTGGAGCCAGAGCTCAAGGCAGTAACAGGGGTTCTGGATGTGGGCTCAGTGTTACGTTGATTTTCTTTGCTCTTAGTCAAGGTCATCAGCAAAACATTTTGGGAATGTCTAGGCAGACACAGGCTGCTTCAACTGTCTTCACAAAGGGCAGGGGAGGGTTTGGCATTTCTGTGAAAGGTTAGCCTCTGCCGAGCCTTTATCAGCTGCAGAGGAAGCAGGATGTCTCTTCTGCAAAAAGAGACAATTATAGTCGTGGTGGTGGCTCAAATTTTCACTGGGATCATGAGCACATAAGACAAACGAAGGGTGACAGTGATATTTGAGCAACGGAGCAGCACGAGCCAAATATTTGGAAGTCTTGTGCTTCTGCAGAGCCAAAGAGGAGATTTGGGCTAAGAGATGAATAATGACTTTCATGGCTGCTGCTCCCAGTTTTGCAAGAGGTGAGGATGAAAGGCTTTTGTTAACCCACATTTCCTGCTGTCTGTCTCAGCTCTTACCCGGGGGATTTGTTTGGAGGCATCAAAACAAGCAAATCAGCCCTTATTGGCAGGGAGCAAGAAGCAGAGACCAAGAGTGCAGCCTCCAGCTCTGTCTCTGCTTGCTGACAGCCCTCCAGCAGGTATTTAACTCAACTGCCCCAACGCTCCCCTCTGGCATGAGAACATCCCCTACCTGACACAGAATGCTGGGGCTCCAAGGGAAGGACACACCTGGCTGAGTGCTGCTCACAGGGACACCACCAGAGGATCTGTATTTTCCCCCTCTTTTCAGCAGCAAAACTGTCAGCCAGTCCCATCCACCCCCTTTCCCACTTTTGCCAAGCATGAAGCCTGGATAAATTCACATGCATCCAGTTGGGCAGACTGCAAAAATCCACGCTGCGTGCAGACTACAAAACAACCTTTCAAAGAAAATGAGAGTGAGGAAAATGCTATTGCAGCAGGGAGCCCTGCCAAGAGGTAGAGGGAGAAACTGTGGACAGCCCAAAATTAATAAAACACAGCTGGGTTTGACTTGAGTCACCTGCAGTATCTGCCAAGGCACCTCTTGGGTTTGAGTTGGCAAAACAAATGACCTCGAAGAATCTGCACTAGAAGGGGGCACCTCTGAGGAACTGCTGCTGTTCCTGCTCGAGCCCTGGGCTTTTACAAACGCTCAGCACTGAAGGGACATGTCTGTAAGGACGTGTGTCTTACCTGCCCAGATTTATGACGCCACGTGGGATTCCAGTGGGGGTGTTAAAAGCTGGCAAAAGTTTCTCTCCAAGTTCCAGAGCTTTACTCTTGAACACCTGTTAAAAGAAGAAGAGAGGATAAGTGTCTGAATGATTCCTTGTGAATAAGAGTCACTTGGGATTCTTTCAAATCCGCTTTTTCAAGCACACCATCATAAAAAACTGCAAGAATCCCCTGTTTCAGGTGTGCTGCTGCCCTGGTTCCACTGACAGATCTGAACCAAGAGTCACACTGAATTTTGGTATCTCTCTGAATTTCCCCTAAAATCTACACTAAACCTGTGCCCAGTCCCCTGCCAAACCCTTGGCCTGGACAAGAGCAGCCAGAGCTCACAACACCCCCAATACTTTGGCAGTAAATCCCTATGATCTGAGCTGATCCAAAGGATACTCTTTGGGGACAAATTTTTCCCTTTCCCAGAGTGGCTGAGGTGAAATGACTGAATTAAAATCAAAGGAAACCTTTCTAGGGTGAAGCACTGTTAAGATTTACAACATGGGTTTGTCCAGCTTGTGTCATCTCCTGTTGTAAAAACCTTGATTTCCAAAGAGCAATCTTTCCCTTGCAACTCTTTTCCAAGAGGGATTCGTGGTTTCATGGCTAAGCTGCTCCTTTTCCATTTTTAATGCCTCAGTTTGGGGCCTTCAAGTCAAATTATAGCTTATGGTGGTTTGCAGCACAGGGCAACCATCTACAATTATTTTGGGACAAACTGATACAAGCACTTATCTTTGCTCCAGAGATTAGTCCTGATCAAGGGAAGCCTGTAAGTGACTTAGGAGATAAAACACAAGCCTTTTACCTCTAGCCCTGTCGTGGTAGTGCTCAGAAGGCAGGAATTTATTGCTCTAAAAATACAGCACTGAGGAAACCTGAGCTCTCCTGTGGGCTTGCAGACCTTTGATACACTCACAAGGAAAAAGGGGGTTGGTTCAGAAGGAAAAGCAAGAGACAGGGCCTTGATTTTTGCCTTTCAGCCCAGTGACACTGACTGGGTAAATGACAGGCACTGCCCTGGCTCCTGAGCATCACTGCTGACTGGACTTCAAGAGGTCACTGCTGGAGTTTTATGTGGTTTCTTTTTTGCTCTGTTGATCTGAAACCTGTTGAAGTTGTCACTGAGACAGACTCCAAGTCAGGGCACTGAGTCTTTGAGAGCTTTCCCTGGAGGGAAATCACGGAGAGAAGTCATTCCTGGAACTCATTTAAAATGCAACTAAAGTAACAGAGCTGCTCCTGTGACTCCTCCTTGGATCAATGGTGTCACTCTGCAGTGAGGAGCCATCCCACCCTGCTGTGGTGGACAGGACCCAGCCATGGGCACTGAGCTGTCATTTAGAGCCAGTCCTCCAGTTCCTTCACTCACAAAACTCCCCCCTGAATCAGAGTTTCTGCTCACCAAAGACTTCCAGGGCAAAGGAATAATCTCTTCATCTCTCTACAGCCAGCTGTAAAATTCCAGCCCAGCCACATTATAAAACAGATTATGGCATTAAGCCCTGGCCTCTGCCAGGCTGGAGAGAAAGAAGGGAAGTGGAAGTGAGAGCCTCCTGCTTTATCCAGGACTCCAGGGGGATGGAGAATCCACCAAAAGGCTGCTCCACCACGGTACAGGAGGGGCTGTGACACCCAGCCCACACCTGCAGAGCAAGGGGACATTTTGTGGAGCTGTACCACTGTCACAGGAGTTGGCAGGACATAGAATCTGACACTGGTTTGGGTTGGAAGGGACCTCAAGGAAGTTCCAACCCCTTTCCACCAGAAGGTGTTCTAGGAACAGTTTGCCAGCCTCCTTCCCTGTATCCCAGGGCACTTCATCTCAGAAACTACTGCTACAGAGAGACTGTCCAGGCAGAGTCTGGAGCACCTGCCCCTCAGCAGTTGCCCTCCTTAGCCCGAGGCAGAATCTGGAATGATGTTTGATGAAATCTCACTGCCCCTTTAGAAAGAAAGGAACAAGTGCAAAGACAAAGATCCCTGCAAATGGCATTTCCCTGGGGAGCAATGTGTCCAAGCTGGAAACATGTCTTGCTAGAATTGCCCACAGGAGAAAAGATCTTTGCAAATGAGCCGTGCCCGGTGTGTGCAAGGTAATTATGCGAGGCTTAATTAAAAGAACATTAGTGGCATTTCCATATTCACAAAAAACGATAGGTTTAGCCTGTTGTTATGGAGGGATTATCTGATGCTCAGAGAAAAGCTGCTGGAGAACCCTTTCAGTTCACTACAGGGGACTGTGTGAGGCACAAAGAGCTGCTGATACAAACCTCTTCTCCAGTCAAGTAGTACGTGGCCAGCAGCCCTCCGATGTAGCGGATGTTCACCTCGAACAAGGATGCTTCTCCATTCTGAAAGAACACGAGGATAACACTTGACTGCAAAGTCTGCACAGGCAACTGGCAGCCGAGGGGGAACAGATTGTAGGCAGATCCCTCAGTCTCCCAGTCCCCCACCCACAGGGTAGCACAGCTTTTTGCCCAAGATCTCACAGCGCTTTATTTGCTCCACAGTGACAGGTGGAGTCTGAAGGGAAGAGAAACACCCAAATTGCCCCATTTATCACAACACCTAAGTCAGCCAGGGAAGATGTATTGTCCAGCCAGCCCTTTTCTTGGGTTAGGCCTTGCAAAGAGCCAGTTCAGGGTAAAAATTTACCCCTTAAAGTGTTTTTATTTGACGAGGAAACTGTGCAGCCCCATGGAAAAAAATACTTTCTGTTTTCTCATGAAGAGGGCACTGCATCAGATGGATGTGATGCAATTCCTGCTTTCCTTTAGGTAGATATTTTCAGTCATTCAAGGACTCACCTGTGTGCAGGCTGGGAGAGGACCAGAGCCTGGTCATATCAAGGGACAGACAGGCTGCGTGGTGCTCGTGTGCCCCACACCCCACAGAGCAGACACACGTGGATGTGGTTCACTGAATCCCTCAGGAACCCACTCACCTGGAACAAGTCCTGCTCTGCCAATTCAGCTGATGATCAGCAAATGTCAAAACAATTGCATTCAAAAAGGCCTACAAAAAATACCTGCTCCTGGCTATCAAATCTGCACCATAAATGATTCCTTACCCTCACACAAACACACAAAGCCAACAACCAGAAAGATCTTCCACCAACACAACACTCTGAGTGAGCGAAGGGACACTTGAACCTCTGCACTACCCTGCCCTTTGCAAATACCTGCAGGTCACAAATCACAGCAAGTGCTTTCTGGAGATGATGAGTGCAATTGCATGAGACAGATCACAGCACCCGATTTCCAACAGAGCTTGTGGGCCTTGGAGTTCCCATCTTGCTTTTCTGGACTATTGGAGTTCCTTGTACAGAGCCAATATTTAATTAATTTCCCTCCCTGTGTCCCTGTGCTGAGCTCCCTGAGTCCACCGATCAATCCATAGCATTCACTCTTGTCTTTACAGATCAATCTATTCTGCAGACCAAGAGTAAAAGCTTTTATGAAATCCAGATAAATTATATCCCAGTTGATATTGTCCCTTGTTTATTGATTCAGTAACAGACTGTGAGACCATTCACCAAATCCATCAGATGTGGTCTGCCTTTTATGAATCCACGAGTGCCAGTCATGCCCTCCCAAATGATGCTTTTCTAGAAAGGCAGCTGCAGGCATTGTTCACTTGGGAGAACCATCTTTCATAACAACTAGACTGGCGTTAAACAAATAAAAGCTTGAACTGCACTTTGGTTTTAACATTCTCTGTGTGCCACTGAGGAGATCCCATCAGCTGGGCCTCGGGAAATGCAAGAGCTGGCCTGGAGGCCAAGGCAGAGCTGTGACAAGGGATGGATAAGGGACAGCATCCTGCAGCTGACTGCACTGCAAGGCATGTGCTGCACCCAGAGCCCCAGCATGTCTAACACAGCTCCCAAAAGTATCTAGGAGAGGTTCAGAAGCCACAGAGAGAAGCACCTCTGGCCATTTTTAGAGGTGCTCTTCCTTCCAAACCTCTGCTCTCACTCTGCTGCCAAGGTGCCACAGTCCCACTGCACAAGTCCCAGCAGTGACACATCAACAAAGGGCCCAGACAAGGAGATCTGTGGTTTTAATCTTGATCTACAGCATTTGAAACAGAAACCTTGTCTTATCACAGGCAGACATTTAATTGAGATGAAACAGAACTTGTTCTTTGATGAACAAAACTTCCTTGGAGTGTCTAATAATTACAGCTGTTTTCATAACCCAGACCAAAACACAAAACCATTAAACACTGAATCTTATTTTCAGCCAGACATGGTGAGTCTGATCTGGTGGCCCCTGGCTGGGAGTGAATCATTGTAGTCCCTTTGGCCTCAGAAAGAAAATAATCAGTTGAGTGGTTTCTTCCCCCCACAGACCTCATGGTTCCCTTCCCCAAAGGATTCTTAGAGAAGACTGTGATCAGAACTGGCTGTACAGGTGACACAGACAGGCATTCCCAGTAAGTGACTCACCACATTCAAGTCAAAGCTCTTCTCCACCCACTTCTTGGCTTCTTGGAATTCCTCCTCGAGTTCCATGATGTAGAGGGTATCTAAGGCATCGATCACAGTTGCTCCTCGAAGGCCTCCTGCATGACAAACACAAGGGAGTGATGAAGCCCCACTCACCCCATCCTCTTCAGCTCCAAACCCATCTATGGGAGCTGGCACAGGCAGCAGCTCCCAGCCCCAGTACCAGGGATGTTTGGATGGGATCCAGACAGGCCATGGCCTAGGCTGAGATCTTCTACCAGGACTAGTGAGCTCTGCCACCCAAATTTGGAGAGACCCAATTTTCAAAGGCCTGACACTTCTGAAGGAATTCCCCCAAGGGACAGCTCAAGGTCCACGCTTGAAGCCACTAGTCACGACTGCAAGCCTTGGCCTTTTTTCCAGTCTTGTCTTGGCCAAAGTGGTTGGGCAATTCCAGCTCTAATCTTTGTTTACCTGTAAACATAAATTCAGCCTCTTTCCAACCCAGTTACCAGCACAAGCCCCTTCTACGTGACAGAACTGTATTTGTATTGTGCAAGAGCATCCAAGGCAGGACCTTGATCCTCCTGTCCTCATGCAGGGTTGTTTTTCTGGGGCACAAATCCTTTTGCACCATGCCACGACCCAGGGTGTCCCACCACCAGCATATGGACAGAATACTCCACAGAAAGGACAAAAGCCACCCCTGGAGGCTGAGAGACCAGAAACCAACCTCAGTGAACCCTGAGCAGAGAGTGGGTGACTTTAGGGACCGGTCCCTTCCTTTGCCAACAGAACAGTCCCTGTGAGCACACTCACCATTCCCCAGCAGGTGGCAATGGGACACACGAGGCTGAAGTAAATTCCAACCAAGTACTTGGACCAACCAGGTCATTTATGTAAAAAACTTCATGCCAAGCATTGTCTCATGCAAAAGGACCACAGGAGAGCTCCTAGTGAGGCAGAACGCAGGGTGTGTAGGCAGACAATCTCACAGCAGTTGAGATGAAAAGGAATTAGAGATGTAACAACCCCGGGTTTGGAACACCTCAGCACTGGAGTTTTATTTCTGTCTGGGTTCCCTAAAATTATTCCTGGCACGGGACAGCAGAGGGAATGAAGCACATCGTGACTCAAACCCCTTGGTGCTTTAATTACGAAGGCCACCCCATTCCTGGATAACTCAGCAAACACAAATCCTCACGTGGAGGACTCCAGTTTGGGATGATCATCAGTCATCCCTCCGTGGATGTAACGCACCAGGGACACAGGCGTGAAGCTGCCTCTGTATCACCATCAGCGAGCTGGGCCCACGCACACACACACACTGCTCAGCTGCAGCCACATTCCTGCCCACCCCCTGACAGCCAGACCTTTGGGAATCTCCGGCAGCAAAGACTTGGATGAAGTTCAGCTTTCATTTCTGCAGGAGAAGCTGCTCCTACCAGCTCTGTCCCCATCATCTCCCTTTCCAGCAGAAAGACTCTCACACACTGCTGTGCCCAGGGATTTTCCTGAGACTTATTTCTGTTTGGCTCAGGTCAGCCCCTTCTTCTCACCAACAGACTTTACCATCCCAAATTCCCCCAGCGCCCCTGGCCTTTCATTGCATGCTCAGATTGGTTTGGCACCTTTGTAATACCTTCAGTGTTACTTCAATTCCTGTTCTGCTTAAGAGAGGAAAACCCAGCTGGATGCACTGTTGGGGAACTACTGCAGAGGGGAGGGGAAGGCAAAGGTGAATCAGTTGTCATGAACCCTCAGAATTTGGTCTTTTCTTATTAAGGGGAAAAAAAACCGACTGTGTCTGATGAACATCATCCCCAGAGGAGAAGTGCTGAAATCCAACAATTCCATGTCGGGCTCATTTCTGCTCTCAGCATTCCTCTCCCGTAAGGAAGGATCCTGCCTTATTTTGTTGATGTTACAAGATTGCAGTTTTGACACTTCTCAGCCAGCCAGCACATCATTGCTTTAATAAAAACCCAACCAAGACTTTACTGCTCAACTACAGATTGCTGCCTTTCGGATGCTGTCTGCATCAAAAGCAGGAGCTGTGGAAAAGGATGGAGACAGTTGAAACAGCCTCTAGAAATCCATTTATTCCCACAGGCTTGGGAAATGATCCTCTAACCGGAGCCATCTCCGAGGGCGCAAGAGATGGAGTCAAACAGTCACTAGATCAACTGGTGGGTCCTAAAACACAGCTGAGCTGATGTGGGTCTGGAGTGCTTGCCAAAAGCACTGACCAGGAAAAACAACACCATGGCAGGCAGCGCTGCTTTTATCAACCTTAATGAACCTTCAATATTAATGATTATGTGACTTTTATACACTTTCCTATTAGCGAGGAGAGACACGACACGGACGCAGGCAAAGCATTTAAAAAGAGAAGGAAGGGCAATGCCACCTGAGGCACAGCCTGTTACTGTGATGTTCTGAGAGCAACACTAATGGGCTCGATTTAATTTGATGATATAATCAACAAAGCTTTTCATAATCTGCAGAGAGACAATGAGAAAAGTTGGATTTGCTCAAGCTAAACAGAGACAAAGGGACAATAAACTTACAATTTTCTGGGATGATTAATTGAAGTGAAAAATTATTGAATTGACAGAGCCTTTTATGTTTTTAGCAAGTAATGCCTTTAAATACATGAATTGCATTGGGGATTGGGAACATGCTTGGATCTTTGCTATGGCAGAGCTTGGAGTTGCTCAGCTTTCCTCCCTGTGTTTGACAAAGTGGAGGGCAAACCTCCCTTCCCTGCTGGTTTGTCTTTGTGTCAGTTTAAACATTTGTTTTAAATATTCCCCTAACCCTCTGTATCTGATGAACTGTGTGTTTTGTACAAGGGTCTTGGCAATGTTTCCTTTCTTCTTGACCAGCTTTAAAGCCACTGCAAAGGCACGACTGACTCTCCCAAAGCCCATCACAACACCAGAGCGGCCGCCTCAGCTTCAGCCTCATGAGAGTGATAAAAAACCACAGAGCAAACCAGGCATCAGGACTTGGCTCTGCCTGTCACTTGCCAGGACACCCAGGAAGGTCCCTGACCCTGTTACTTCTTTGCTACAGGAGCATCTTCCTTCCTTCTTGCTCAGACTTTGCTTCACCGGGTCACGACAGAGCTCGTGACACAACGTCCAGCAGCTCTGATTATACTCAGCTGTCAAAATATGGTGCTGTCCACATCCCAGTGTGTTCACTACAACATATCCACACCCACTGTAAAGGTGCTGACACCTGCCTGACACGCTCCTTTAGAAATCATCACCTTTCCAAACCTGCACATGGGAGGGATATAATCAAAGGGGAAGCAGCTTCAAAAGAAAAAGGAAGCAAACCCCACTGTGTCACTTCTGACTCTTGCTGACACTCTCCTCTCTAAATTGCTGGTTTCAGCCTCATTGTACTCGAGTTTTAAAGTAGAAACCAAGAAACTCTCAGAAGAAACGCTCCTGAAAGTACTCAGAGATGGGAGCAGTGGCTTTTAAGCAGGACTCCATGTCTGAGATTCTACCTGTCTCCACAAACCTAAGGCTCTGTGTTCTATGAAGAGCTCCCCCTAATCCTGCTCCAAAACTGGCTTGGAGTGGAGATACACCTCACCTGGGAGAGGCAAAGTCACTCTGCTGATGCCCAAAAGGGAAGGTGGGTCTATGGGGCACAGCTTTGGGATCCACACCAGCTCCTGCACCGCCCAGTGAGAGCACACAGTCCTCCTGGATGGGATGATCCTCCTCCACCGGGACCAGGGAGAAGAACTGGGACCTCAGGTGGAACTCAGGGATGCTTGTCTGGGGACATTTCCAGCTGAAGGACTTCAGAGCAGCTCTTGTCACAGCAAGTGGCAGCAAGTGAGTGAACAGCAAGAGAGGAGAAGCAGCAGCTCATGGAAGCAAGACAAAGGTTCATCTCTTCTTGAGCCGAAGGAGGGCCTGTACCACCCTGCATTTGCTCTTTTGTGCACAAAAAGAATGGAGATATGAGTGTAGGCAACAAGGCTGCTCTGTTCCTGCTCCCACCCACCCAGAGGAGTGAGCACTGCCACAGAGAGCACTAACAAACATTACATTAATTAACAGAATGCTTGTGAAAGGTGCTGAATGGAGCCTCCACGGAGAGGAGCTGGCATTGTACTCACACCGTGCCCCCACGGCTCCCTGGGAGTGTGCTCTAATGCCAGTCTGGAGGAACAGACCTTCCATGCAGCGGAGCTTCAGAAGGGCTTTCATGGGAATTAATGGCAGTGCTATCTCTAAAAACCCCAGATAAAGCCCAGAGCAGCTTGTTCTGCTCTGGGGTACATAATCTGAATAAGAAGGGCTCATCCTCTTCTTCTGTCCTTGATGCCTGATAGCTCAGGGGCTCTAAGGAGCCATTTGCAGCAAGAGTTCATAAGACAAAGCACAATTCCAAAGGCTCATTAGGAGGTTTAACGTGTGTCACTGGGCCAGGACACACACACACACACACACACACACATTTTGGAAGACACATGCCAATCTCAATGACCAAAGGGACTAACAGGTACAAAAGTCTGCCGGGCTACAGCCGAGTCCAGTACACCAGGGAGCTGCCAGCCAGGTGAGGGACAACCCTCCTGGAGCCCCTGGCAGAGCACAGGGCAGAAGGGAAGAGCTGCCACCGTGGCCTGGGGCTCCTCTGACCCCAACAGGAAGATCTGTATGGACTCTGAGCCAAGAAGTGACAGAAGTGGGATCCGGATCACAAGCCGGAGGGTGGGAAAAGCTCCAAGTCAGGTGAGTGGGGAACCTACAAGTAACAGATGGGGGTCCCTGGCACAAGCACAAGATTCACTCATCTGCACATGTCCCATGGCCCTGCTCTCCTCCAGCATCCCCGGGCGTGGAGGAGAACAGGGAGCAGTTTCTTCTCCATGTATGGTTTACAGGGAGGCCACGAGGGCTCTCAGAGGAGGGGAGTACCTGCCCTGCCACCTGCCAGACATGAAAGGGATAATTAAGGCTTGAAAAGCACTGCACAGCACCAAGCAGGGACTAAGTATAACTATGGTAACAATCACAACTGCTGCTCTGCCAGCGAACTTCCTTTTAGCTACCCATTATCTGCAAATCAAACCCACCAATTTAGGCAGAAACAGGCCAAGCAAACACACCAGCACCAGGTACACAACAGAAACTGCATTAGTAGAGCACTAAGAGTATATTCCTGACTTGCTGAAGCTTTCATGAGCCACCAAATCCACATGTGAAATTCAACTGTGATGCTTTGCACCCCAATAGCAAGGGATGGCCACGGGTTGCACCGGGCCAGAACACTGATCCAGGCACTGCTCACACAGCACAGTCCAGCTCCCTCATTAGAAAGGGCCCAGGATAGCATTTTTTAGGAAGTAAGGTGACCTACTGAGCAAAAGACAAAGAGTTCACACCAAAGAATTGCCTTTTATCAGGAGACTGTGGCACTGCCCTGGGTTCAGCTCTCCTTCAGTCTCTGTGGGAGTGACACAGAACAGCAGACAGGCACGTCAGAGAAAGCCACAACTTTTCATAAAGCTTCTTGCAGCCAAGGTCAGAACCTTCAGCTCGAAAGAACCTTGGCCTCCACCCTCTGCACCCACGGGCAGCAACAGCCAGCAGAGATGGACAGTGCTGGGGAGATTTAACAGCAGCTACATGACTCAGGAGTGAGCAGGGAACTGAAGGAAAGGACAAAAATCAGGGAAGGAAAAAGAAGAGGGAGAGAACCGGACTACAGAGAAAGAAAAATGAAGAACAAAGAGATTGCAGAGCACTTGCAAGAGCATCCAGGATATTTTCAATGTGTTCCCTTGGCATCAGGAAATAGATGGTGGGTTTTGCTGTGCTCAGAAAATGGTTTGTCTTCCCCAGCTCTGTCAGTTCAAACACCAAAGTGCTGCCCCTAACAGAGGAGATCTGTCACCCCCTTGGGCCCTGGAGCCTCAGCCTCCTGCCTTCTCCTCAGTTCAGCCCATGCAGCTGCCGTGGACACAAAGCCCCATCAGATCCTTCCAGGCTGCTCCAACGAGCTGACAGTGACTCACTGACAGGAGAAGAGACAATGGTTGTGACTCACCGGTAACAAAGCACAATTCATTTACCTTCACTCACCTCACAGGGCTTGTATTAAGCAGGATGCAGAGCAGCAGGGCCAAACAGAAGGGATGGCCAGTACAGCACCCTGGGTTTTGGGACCTCTCTCCAGAATCCCACAGGACACCCCTGCACGCTCCCCATGGCAGCTCACAGGGGTGAATCAATCCCTTGCTCTTCCTTCTGGCTTTTCCAGCTCCATCCCTACCTGAGGGGTATCACTTTTCAGGGTCAAAAAGCACACCTTGGTCAAAATCAGTTTTGTGGTGGCTGTGAGGGTTTTTTGCCCTGTTTTGTTGCCTTGTTTTTGGGGTTTTAATTTTTCTTTTTTTTTTTGGTGGGAAGTTACTCAGTCAGGCTCTAGGAAGGAATTTTGGCCAAAATGAAATACCTCCTTGGGGTGAGGTATTCACAGGCTGGGGATCTACGTGTGCAAGTCCAGACTTAGCACACAGACCTGCACCTGCTTCTCCCAAACTAAACAAGTGGCCCAACCCCAGGACACATCCAGCCCCCAGAGCTTAGCAAATGTTTGATTTTTCCAAAGTGGAGCAGCTGTGACGGGAGGGACAGAGAGCGCCGCCTCCCCTCACTCCCCTCCTCCCAAAATAGCCAGCTTGGAGTATCACAGGCCAGATATGAGACTTGAAGGGCTCCCAGCTGCAAGTCTGTCCCTTGAGAGCCTTAAAAAAACCCATAAAAGTGATGCTTCAGCAGACAAGTAGCTAAGAGTGGGGTCTGTAATAGCCCTTTCCCTGAGGAAGGAGAAATGCCTTTTAGCAACGGCGCTGCCTGACTCCATCAGACATTCCCGAATCCACCTGACATTCCATGCCTGGGGAGCCAAGGAGCACAAGGGCTCACAGGTGAGACCTTGCAATGACCCACACATCACATGCAGGAGTCTCCCTGTCTCACCTCCCACCAGCTTTGCTGTCGAGGTGCAAGGAGCAAGGACGGATTCAGAGCGTTCCCAGATGCACCTCTGGAAAGCTGGACATGGTGCAAGGATTCCCAAGCAGCAGGAGATGGGAGTATCTTCACCAGCTTTCCAGCACTACCTCCCTGATGTCAGGGTTTACCTCCAAGAAAATTCTTCTTTCACAGAACTATGGAATCACAGACTGGTTTGGGTTGGAAAGGGCCTTGAAGCTCAGCCAGTTCCCACCCCCTGCCATGGGCAGGGACACCTTCCCCCAGAAGGTTCTTTGTGCCACATCACCCGTGTTTAGAGCCACGTATCCCTGTGACTGCTGTGAATTGTCTGCCCCAGAGATGGATGGAAGCCCAAACTGACCTCACCAACACACCCAGTCAGGCAGTGCCAAAGCACTGGAGCAAGAAAAGGTTGGGGAATATCGTCTCTAATGCCACGGAGACTCAGACCCAGGGGGCCTGGCCCTGCCATTTGGCAAACAATCCTTTATGAAGTTACCCAGTGAACAGAAACCAAATCCTTCCTTTTCAACAAAGCCATTTAAACAATCTGTACAGTAATGCATTGTGCAAGGCTTCAAATGAGCAGCACAAGTCATTAGGAAGATATCAGACTTAATCTTGCATACAGCAGGACTGTTTAAATGCTACAGAACAGAGGGTTTCAAATGGCTTTTTGCTAACTTTAATAACTGAGTTTACAATTGAAAGGCAAGAGCAGAAGGGGGAGGAATTTAGATCAGCGCAATGTAAACCCAGATCAAAAATGAAAGGTCTTGACTCCCACTGTTCTTATGTCAAATCATATTTGTCAAAACAGAAATTAGTGCTGAAATCTTGTTTGGAATAAAAATTAGGATGCAGTTTCTATGAAACATGATGAACTTGTTAACTGTCGAGGCACAAGAGGCTCCGGTTGTTACTGGTTATTTACCTTCACCCCTCAGGGTGCAGGTGGTGCCAGGGCCAAAGAAGAACCAAAACCATGGAGATGCCCTTGCCTGGTTCTGCTGGTCTGAAGGCTTCAAACAGCTGGTCTGGCTTTGATTAAAATCAGTGCTTTGTTAAAGCAGGAGTTTGAAAAGCGACCATCTCCCGAGTGCTGCTTTTCTTGGTCTTTTTGGTTCTTTTTCTCACTGGCAGTGCTTGGAGACCAGCCTGAACTTCTGACATTTATCCAGGGATTCGTGCTAGAAGCCTGGGAGCCGGCTGGGACCACGTCACCACACAGCTTCTGGGTGGTGGCAAACTGTCGAATTCTGGGAGAAATCTACACAGAGACGTTTTACACGGCTCAGAATTATCTTGGCAACAAAGTAAACTGTGAAAATCACTGCACAGTTTCTTGAAAGATCTGCCTTGCAGCAGAGATTTGCCAGTCAGTCCCCTCTGCGGAGCGCTCCGGGTCAGGCAGAGCGATGGGAGTCTGGAACTCCTGAGACAGGATCTGGGCTTAGGCCAGAGCTCCCTGCCTGCTCTGGGCCTTAATTTCTTCTGCCAGCAAAAAGGCAGGAGGCATTTCCCTCCAAGTTTGAAAGGAAAGAGGGTTTAAATAAAGATAACGTGCTGGTTAGAGAAATAAGAAGGTATTAAAATCCCCATTCAGGGAAATGCTGCAGCACAGTGACCAAAGTTTTTGCCTGCTCTTCTCAGCACTGGCTACAGGAAGACAAGGAACAAGAGTCACCAGACAGCAAAGCACAGGTGACCCCTGTGACACCAAACAAACAGCCTCTGGTGCACAGAGCTGTCCCTGTGCCAGCTGCTGTGTCACCACCTCCTCTGATCCCGTGAATTTATCCACCATCCTCTGTCCAGGCAATTCTGCCTCTGTTCATCCCGAGCACTGAGCACCAGCCAGTCATCCTCCCTCTGGAATGGTGCTCTTGGCCATGCAGAAACACTCCCACCAGCTTGTTTTTTAAACTTTTCCTATCAGAATTGTCCTCCAGCACAGACACCTTGCACCAAGAATGAGCACTGGAAAATACACTCCACTTCCAGCTGATACTCTCAAGTAGAAACTCAATCTGCTCACATTACAAGGAGGATCAACCCAGTTGTCAGTGATCTCCAGGACAGAGCTGGGACTATTTGTTCAGCTGACACAAATGAAACTAGGAAATGGGTTACAGGCCTTTTCAGAAAGGAAGAAAATTTCTCAGTTAAGTCTTCACAATCATCTCATTACAGCCCAGTCCTTCAGCTGCCTGTGAGAGGTACCTACACACTGCAGATGAAGCCTGCAAAGCCAGACTTGTAGCACCAGACTTGAGCTACAACCCTGCCACTGTGTCTTATTTATTGAGGTTTTTGTTTGTGAGCCTGAGAGCTGTAACACAGAGCAACTTCATTCCCTTTATTTAAGGTAAACTAAACAAATTACATCTGAGCAACAAGAAAGCAGAAGAGAGAGATGAAGGGGACAGAGAAGCAGTCCAAGAATTAGATCTATTTCTTTTTTTATCAGCACATTCTCTTGCAGACTGGGAAAAAAAAAAGTCCATTAGCTTTGGAGCAACCTCATTTTTCTTTGCTTTCCAAATAAACACCTACACTTCAGGGACTTCCTCAGAAGGATGGTGGCTACCAAGGGGCTACCAATCTCTCCAGCTACCAATTCCCTGAACCTGGAGAGGTGAATTTTCTTGTATTTCTAGAAGAAATACTTAGTGGACCCATCAGAATTCCACACAGGACATCACTCAAGACCATGCCAAGGTTACCACCACTCCATAAGCTTCATACCTAAATCAACTCAAACCCTAGTCCTGTGCCACTGTAGGGTGGATAGAGTCACACTTGCTCCACCTAAGGAAAGGTCAAAGTGTTGATCATTCCCTGGAGAGATGCTTAGGAACAGGAGAGCAACTGATCCTGGAGCATGTGGTTTGGAAGAAGCAGAGCCTACAGCACATCAGACCATGCAGAGACTTAAAAGGTAACAGAGCCTTGAAAAAAAATCCACCTGCCAAACAAGGATGAGCCTCCCGCCTAAAGGAAAGGAATTCTCAACACTGGTATTGGGGAAATCACCCAAACATCTGGCTCACAAGACAGCCCAGTCTGTTTTTCGTTGTCAACAGGAGCGATCGTCCGAGTTCCCGGGAAGTGATAATGAATCCCTGTTCCACCTGCACCACACGACGGTGTCAGCACATGGCCTGCACAGCTTCTGGGCAAATCTGGCACCACAGAGGAGCATCTTGAAGTGCTGGCTTTGATCGAATTTAATACAGAACCTGTTCCAGCTGGGGGAGAAATCGCCTTTTTGGATTACAAACCACTCATGTTTTTTTTCCAATATCAATTCCCCCTGAAGAATTAAGCCTGTCGTTCAGGCTGAACCAGCGGTGGCAGCTCTCCCCTGAACCAGCCATGGGTGAGAGACAGAAAAAGAGAGCTCGTGCTCATTTAGGAACGTGGCAAAGCAGGTAGAGTCTGGAGGAGAGTGGGCTGATGGGAACAGGTTAGCAATATTCTTATTATGCACTGGGAAAAAAAAGAAAAGAGAAGAAAGGTGTTCAGCATAAAAACGAATTGCTTGTCACAGCTACAGCCCTTCAGATAGTTACTTCCTTCAGGAAGGGGAAAGAAGACATATGATAAGCACCTATTGCCAACTGATTCTTAAGCATTTAATACTTGGCAGCAGCTCCCCAGTTTAATCCTCTTTTCCCCAGTTTCTCCAACCATCTTTCATCATTCAGTGATCCTCCAACAACAGGCCCTGGCCCGTCACTGCATGACTCCAAACCTCCTGGAGCTCAAATCAAACTGTCTCCATTTGAAAGTGTCACAGAGGAGGAAGCTGGTTTGACTGAGCCTCAGGAACACAATCCCTGATACAGCAGAGATACTGCAAATCCACTCTCCACGTGTATCCAATCTGTCTCCCCTGACACACAGACTCTATTGCAGGCAGGCTACATCAGCTATGGAGAGCTCAGCAGAAAATGGGAAGTGATCATCACTCAAATGCTCCTTGGGGAAAGAGGTTTCCTCCTGTTCTTGGGCAAGGGGGCTCAGATGTCGGCGAGGCAGAGGAAATCACTTCTGACAATGATGGGTAATTTGACAAGCAAGGAGCAATTCTGGGAGGACCAGTTCAAGAAGGTTCAGCAGAAGACAACAGCAGCGATACCGGTGGGGCAAAATGCTGCTGGTGCCTCCTGGTCTGGATGCTTGAAATTAATTTTAGAGTGGTTAAAGGTAATCTGATTATGTACTATTTATTGCTCCTTCACACACCTCCTCGAGGACTTGCATCATTTAATGTGAGGGGTCCCAACAGGCCCATTAAAACAAAGACACACGTCCTACCTGCAACTATTATCCATGTTCTCCGAGAGACACAGGTAGCAGTTAATGAGCAGAGACTGCTAATTCACCTTAGAATTCAAAGGAGAGGCACTTCGTTACAATAATTAGAAAGAAGGTGCCCTTCTATCTTCCAAACACACTTCCCAAAAAGTGCTGTGGCAGATGTGTTATGACAGCACAGCAGAAATGCAGCCTGTAAGTCCTGACAGCGTTTTTCCCTCAGCAGATCTGCTCTGGATGGGCTTTGCAGAGCAGACACCACGTTCCAGTTTGGGGTTATAAAACTGCTCATCCCTGACGTGGTTTTATCGACAGTCCAGAGGAGCAAACATCACCTCCCAGAGTGTGTTCCCAGAAAGGATCCGGTCCCTAACACAAGCCCAGGTGCAAGAGCAGAATTCAGAGATAAAAGGAATGAAACCATCCTTTGCCTCAAAAATAAATTAATAGGATTAATTGTGCTGTTCAGCACGGAACAGAGTGGAGCTGCTGGTCTGGACAACTGCTGAGAGCTCCACGAGCTGAGCTTGGAACCCTAATAATCAAGGATGAAGGAATTTAAATGCATTTTATTTGTGAATGCAGTGGGTCAGGAGAATGCAAATGGTCCATTACCATGTCTCAGCGATGAGCAGGAACACATTAAGCTGTGGTAACTCTGTCACTTGGGACCATCTGTCCGTGTTCTTCCTTTTCTCTCCCATATTGTTAAAGTCACACCAACAAGACCCCGGCTGAAAGCCTCCAAATGCTCTCCAGTATGTTACTTGACAGGATTAGATATCAAAATAATCTCAGCAAATTGGGAAAATAGTCTGAAACAAGCGGGATGCAATTCAATAAGGACACACAACGCGTTCCAGCCCGAGGGAAGCACAACGAACCATGAAGCATAAGGAATAAACAGCTCGAGCAGCACTCGGCCGAAAACGATACTGAGGCTGCAGAGGATCAGGAATCCAGCTCAAATCAACACCGTTGCAATGCTCCAAAAAGGAGCAAACCCCACCCCAGGATGAGCAATAACGTGTGTGACACACGGGAAAGGGCTCTGGCCCCGCTCTCCACATCGTCCCACTTCAGGCAGCGTTTGGCTCGTCGGGAGACTCCAAGAGGGAGGCAACATCTGTGAGGAGGAGGGCACGGAATGTGACCTACAATTAAAGCTGGCAAGGTCTGGGGCTGCTCACCCTTTGAGGGGAGGAGACTGAGGGAA
Organism: Pipra filicauda; assembly: GCF_003945595.2. Classification (NCBI taxonomy): domain Eukaryota; kingdom Metazoa; phylum Chordata; class Aves; order Passeriformes; family Pipridae; genus Pipra; species Pipra filicauda. The sequence continues at coordinate 899,588 of NW_024104331.1, forward strand.
ACTTGACAACGTTTTGCAAAGGCACAGAGAGATGCTGCAAAGAATAAGACGGGAAAACCATTCTCCACATCCACGGGGAAAGGCCAAGAAGTCACGGCTTAACTCCCCGCAGGAGAGCAGGGTCAGACACCAGCACAGGCTTTAAAGCTGTAAAGCACTGAAGCAGAATGCCTGCCACGACTTTCCAACACGGGGGAGCCCTCAGGGTGCCTTAGGAAGGGAAGGACTAAATGACTTCTCGCTGTTACTTTTGTATTCTGTTGTTACTCACAGTAAGGAGAAGTGCAGGTCTCCAAAAAGCCTCATGAAGTTGCCCCTTGCAGATGCAACAAAGTGATTCTGAGAGAAGGAAGTGCTACATAAAATGCTTTCTGATGGCTCCGCTCCCTTCAAACCCCCAAAGCTACCTTAGTGACAGGGAACATCACAGTTACAATTTGGGATGTACACACAAGTCAGGAAATTAAAAATGCTCGTTCCCACAGCAACCAGGATGGAGCCTGCCAAGAGAGAAGGAATGTTCTAGCCTAGTCAAAAGGTGTTAATTTTAATGCCTGAAGGCGACTTCCACTTCCAGATGCCTGAAGAAGGCCTTGGAGAAGTCCATGAAAGCTCTCCCTGGCACTCATGCAAGGGAAAAAACGGATCCTTGGTTTCTTTGTTCCTGAATTATCTGCTCTTGCCTGCAGGACACAGCACAGATTGGAGTTTGGAAATTAAGTTGAAGCAGAGAAAGCAGGGCTGTGGAGACCATCACTGGAATGCTGTGATCCTGGACCACGCTGCACTTCACCACTGACACAGTCTGTGCCTTCCCAGCCTCCAGCTGTGAGGAAATGATATCCCAATGTAATCATGCATTCAGATAAAAGCACCATGGTGAGAAACAGGCCCAACTTAGGTGTTCTTAATTGCATGTTTCTATCAGAGAAATATATTCTGGGTATATTGAAATTCGCAGGAAACGACCTCTGCCTTTAGAACTTCCTCTTGAAACACCTTCATTTTCCTGCACTGAGCTTTTTCTCCTTTTTTTTTTTTTTTCTTTTGGGAGCTGCATATAAAGTGTCTTAGGGTGCAGTGGGTTTTTTTTGGAGAATAAAACATCAGAAGAAGGATGAACAATTTTAGTAAGTCCAAAAAAAAAAAAAAATCATCCACGTTTTTCACACTGATGCCTCAAGCAAAGGCTAAGGGATTTTCTTGAACTTCCAAAAAATCCTCTCTAGAGACAAGAACAATCCTGAGAGGCTAAAAGAAAGTGTTTTTTAAAAGCATAAAGGTCTTTGAATGACAAATGCCTACCACAACATTCAGAGCACACAGATCCAGCCTGGAAACCAGTGACAAACCTGAAAGTTGATGTCCTATGGGATGATGTTAAACCCACTGATTAAGTGAGATAAGGGACTTCTCTGGCCCCAAAAGGCACCAGAGATGAAAAAAAATATCAGAAACAAGTACCTGGAGAAATTATAGGGAAGGAAATGCTGTAGCAGGAGCCATTTGAAATGTGATCTCCTGTAGTTGAATAGAAAAATGTCAAAATCTAACACTAATCCAGATGAATATCCAATGAGATACATAATGAGGGTGGAAAAAAGCTTTAGCAGCAGCACAAAATGATGTGATAAAGCAGTTAAGTTCTAAATGTGGAATCTAACACAGCAAAATCAGTTCGGAACCTGCCTAATCTCCTCAGAAGTTTCAAGAGTGGAAAACAAGTGAATTAAAACCAAAGTAAGTGGGTTCTCCTGCTGCACAGTTTCTAGCTCCCCATCTCCTCTGAATAAACAAGGGAAAGCTAAATACAGAGGGATAAAGATAAGAAACCCAGAAGCCTCAAGATATTTCCAACATTAAAAGGCACGGCTAAAAGTATATTTTTAAAATATTCTTAACTTGCTCTGCTTTTTTACGTAGTTTGTGGTAGTGCCTGTCTGCAGGTGGGTTTGTGTCTGCAACCTCCATCTGAGATTAAGTTGGAGCCAGCTGGGGGTCAGGCTCTGCTCCCAAGAGAAAAAGTGACAGGAGAAGAGGAAACAGCCTCAAGTTACACCAGGTGAGGTTTTAGATTGGATATCAGGGAAAATTTCTTCATAGAAAGAGTTGGAACAGGCTGTCCAGGACAGTGGTGGAACCACCATCCCTGGAAGTGTTCAAAAACATGTGGATGTGGCACCTGAGGACAGGGTTAATAGTGAACACGGTGGCAGTGCTGCATCAACAGTAGAACTTAATGATCTTCAAGCTCTTTTCCAACCTTCACAATCCTGTGATTCTGGCAGGAAATGTTGTAAAGCATCTGACTGCCAACGGTGGCCAGAAGACAACTGGCCCTCAGTGCTCCCGAAAGACACGTTCTGACCAAGGCAGAGGCATCTGTGCACTCAGGAGCTTCCAGTCTGCAACTGAACTCCCTACAGAATCCCAGAATGGTTTGGGTCCTTAAAGCTCATCTTGTTCTACCCCTGGTTGCTCCAAGGCCTGTCCAACAACTCCAACCCGACACCGAGTGGTGCCGGTGAGGTCCCTGGAGGAGACGCCGGATGTTTGTTCAAGCCGGTTGGAAGTGCCAAACCTCCAACTCAGCTTTTGCTGTGGAGTTGCCACCAAAGCCTCCGTAATCCAGAGATGAATCTGTGAGCAGTCCAACACCACCCACTCTCAGCTGGCTGCCTTTTAATCACACGCTCAATATCGCTGAAGATTAGGCAATTATTTCCGCATAATTAGTGTCCGGAATGAGGCACAGACAACATCCATAACGGGGTGCTTAAGGAGAAAAATTTTTAAAAAAGGAGAAAAAAAAATCTTAAAGCCAAGCTCACTGTATTTTGAAATACAGCCCTCGGAATCTGAAAAAGAGGGATGAAAAAATAGCTACAGCCTGATTGTTCCCTGCGTGCCTGGTAACGGGGCTGCTCACGCGGGGCTTCCTCCACGCCACTGCACGTTCCACTCCTCAGCAACTTAAAGAGGCCCCACAGAACCCTCTCCAGTCACAATTCAACACAATTTTATCTCTTTTTCTGCTTTCATTTGCTACTTTAGTGGCTGTTTTTCTATTTTTTTCGTTTCGTTTCCCTCTCCTCCATTTTGCTGCGCACAGCAGTTCTGACAAATCCCAAGACACTCTCTCCCACTTTTTAGGCCTCATTAAGCTCAAAACTGTGTTCAGGGTCAATGGAAAGTTCATGAAGCTCATGAGGAAGCTGGGATGATTAATGGGTTTGCATGGAGATAACGTGAGGCTTGCCCAGCTTCCTGCTAAGCACAGGCCCAGACCAAACCACGCTGTCCAGCCTTCGCAGCTGCCCTCGCATCTCCAGGGCTGAACACAAACAGAGAGACCCTGAACGTGCATCTGGGCTCTGCAGCTCAGGCCAAGGCTGTTCTCCACTCCATTCTCCTCCCTGGGTTCTTTCTTTTCTAAGATGCAAATCTCAGCTGAAGGGAGGTGAATCTGTTCGATTCAAATGAAGTTTTTTCCATAACTGCCGCTCTGCTCAGCCCCAGAACAAGGCTTTGGTAGCAAAGGTGTTTGCAGAAGGCCACAGGCCACCCTATGAGACACTGAGTTTTTCCTGTTTAAACTTTTGAAATGAGTATTTCAAGCTGACAAGTTGCTCCCTGTCAGCTGAGCCACTGTAATAAGCTTAAATCTCTGTGTGAGGTTCAGGGTTCAGCGGAGCCCTGATGTTTGAGCTAATGCTTGGAACAGCACATTTAGTGGAAGCCACCGCTCCCAGCACGACCCAAGGTGAGGGCAGAGTGGGAACAAGTCTCCTGAAGTATTAATGGCCACCTTGGGGTCTGCAAGGAGTGATCTCTGGCAGGTCAAAACAAGGAAAAAAAAAAACCCCCCAACAGGGATTAATGTCAGCACCAACATGCATCACACAGCCAGTCCCTGATGAGGTTGGTATTTGGAGGATATCCTGATTCGCTGCTTCCTGCTGACAGGAAATAAGTTTGTTGCTACGGATTTCAGTGACAGCAAAAGCCAAAGTCAACTCCAAACACCCTCCTGAAAATAATGTTCAACTGGGTAACATTACACACAAAAAAAAACCCTAAAAAGATGATGATGCCAGGGAGCAACAGAGTTCCAGCAACATCTTCATTACAATATATTTTTCTCTTTAAAGAGCCCACAGAGCCAACCATGTAATGTCATGTGCAACAGGCAGCAGGAATAATTCAGCATACAAATTAAGAAAGCGATGATTATTATTATTATTATTATTATTTTAATCACATAAAAGGACACTCCAGGGTTTTGTAATTTTGTGATCCCAGGGTAAGAGACTTATAGACAGAAAAGGTGCAGCACAATTGGAGGTTACCATTTCCTTCTGGTAGTTGGAATGTTGCTGAATTAATATTTTCATCCAATTACCTTTCCTGTGTTATGTATTCGTACATCAACTCCTGTTGCTTCTAATTGAGGTGGGAACACTTCCTGCCTGCTCCATGGTTTCCTAGATAAATCAGTGGTGAAGGAAGCAGCTGTTTGGAAAATGTTTGGCTCAGCTGGCAAGACTGGATGGTTGAAGGCACTAATCCTGGGATGTGGAGCTTTTTGGGGCCAGTTGGGCCCAGCACCTGAGGTGACAGTCACAGAGCAGCTGCTGTCAAAAGCTGGCTGTGACAGGAGCTTGGTGGTGTTAAATCCAATGGGAAGATGTTCCTTGAATCCCCATCCAGATCTGAGCCTGGCAGGTCACAGTGTCACAGTGCAGTGACAAGGCCTGGTGGGATTTGCCAGGGAGAACAAACCTGAAGGGCTCTGGATCTCAGGACAATTTTCCAGAGGCCTCTCTGCCTCTTCATGTGGTCACTGCTCTGCTTCCCCAGCCATTTCAACCCCTTTTTTTTTATGCTGGAGAGCCAAAATAGCACCATTTCCAGGCAGCTGAGACCAATGACCTCCTGTCTTCCAAACAAACTGTTGGGACAGCTCAGGCCAAAGTCTGAGCCGAGTACACAAACACAGCCACGGATTTTTCCAAGAATTTCTCCACCCTGTGCAGATCTATCTCCCTGTGTCCTGTCACCAAGCAAACAAACGTGGAGCAACACAAGAGCCCTGCTCAAGGGTGAGGTCTAAACACACCTCTCACCTTTTAGATCCAGCTGCTGTCAGAGCTTTGCCATCCTGTCGTGGTGACCTGGATGTGCCCTGGATGTGACAGTTGTCACATGGATTCACATCAGATAAAGCTACAGAGCCTCACAGTGTTGCATAAATTCAGCATATGCTGAGAGAAGCAATGGCTGCAACGAGGCAATTCATAATTTTAGGTGTGATTTCAAGTGGGGAAAGAGGAAGCAAGAGGGGAAACCTAGTTAAGGATTGCTATTTTTAAACTAAAATTAATATACCAACGTGCATTAAGGTGGTAAAAAATGTCTGACAGCACACCAAGGCTCCATATTTACTTTCTCTCACTGATTTCAGAGCAAATTGGCTCAGGTTATAAGTCAAAGAAGGATTCTATTCTGCTGCCAGCACTGCACACTTCAGGAGATATCTGAAAATCAGGCTTCTTACCTTATCATTGTTAAAAGACTGTGCAATCAAAATGGAACTGACAATTCAGCTGATGCCTGAGCAGCAATAGATGCCAGCTCGCTCTCCCATAGCTAGAGAAACTCTGTAAAGCTAACAGGATTTTAAAAACATTTTGTCAGAGAAATAAGTGGCTATGACAGACCTGGGGAGCGGGCAGAATAACAATTCAGCTCTCTGCTGCTGGATATCCCAGTGACAGGTGCACTTCAAGGGCTGTGCTACACAACACCACTGCCCTCTCCAGCAGCCCTGCTCCCAGGAATCCAACAGGCTTTGCAAACATCAGTAAATTTAATGCTTGCAGCACCGAAGGCAGGAATGCTGAGATGGTTAAGAAGGGTTAAAATAACTAGATCAGCACTGGGAGCATCATAAGTGCCTGCAGATCTCCAGCCTTACCCTCAGCCACGAGCTCAGCGGTGTCATTTTCCTTAAATCTCCCTTAAAAAGCATGTTTTGGGCCTGATATTCTGCTGGTTTCCCTTCAGTCACCTTAAGTGCAGAGAGAAACCTTGCAGGCAAGTTCTGAAAACCCCCAAGTTGTGCAGCCATCCCCACTGGAACCTTGTGGTGCAGGTTTTATTCCAGCAAGGGATCATCCCTCCACCCCTGGCAGAGTGCTTTGCCCATTTCCACGGCACATTTTCCAGGCAAATCATCCCACATCTGAAAGTGTAAAACATGTTTACCCCACTGCAGAGCCCATCTTATCACCAGCATCACAGATGAATAATTAATGCTCATGAAAGAAGCACAGCTTGTGGGTTTGAGGAAAGGGCTCTCAAGCTGCAGTGATTATAAATGACAGCAATCAGAGGAGTTCTGTACAAATAAACTACGTCCAGAACGTGGGAGAGCCTTGATGAAATGGATGCCCTAGAAATAGGATCTGGAGAACATCAATCACAAGCAGGAACGTAAGGACCAAGTCACCAGATCAAAGTCCAAGGGAGTGGGATGCTGCCTGCAGTGGGTGTAGCAGCCTAGAAATCATTTGGGGAGTGGGCAAGTTGAATTTCCAGGTGAGCTGCCACCTTCCAGGGCAGAGGAGCAAGGAGATTGATTGATTTGGGGATACAAGAGTTTTCCTGCCAGTGATTTTCCTGCCACCTGGGCAGGAAAAACGCTGGGAAGGGATGCTACTCACAGCTGTCAGGAGAAGCAGGATGCTACGTAGGAGCAGAAGGTGAATGTTTATTTTTATTTCTACTTTGATTAGAGAGAGAATATTTGATACAGAGCAGCTCCCCCGCTTCCCCCAGGGCGAGATGCTAAACTGAAGGCTACAAGTGAGCATCACATCCACAACAGCAAAATGTATCACCCTTCAAGAGCTTGATTGCTTCTCATGCACACAAACACACGCGAAAATAGCCCCAAAGAGGTTCCTTCCCTCCCACATGCAAGCAGCTGCAGAGAAATCTCAGCTTAATATTGACATCTCCAGCCTGGAGAGCACCCAACTGGCCTCCATTAAATCTGCATTTAGGAATAAAAAGATGCAAGATGTGACAGCAGGGGCAGTGGGCAACAATGAAGGGCAACAGTGCCCTGTCCTAATTTCTAAAAGTCTCTGAAGGGAAGAGGGATAGAGGGCTGCAGCAAGGGATTGCCTAATGCTTCCCTTCTTTACCAGTCACAGCTAAAAGGAGGAAAAGCCTATTAAAAGGCTGAAATGTACCATGTAGCTTCTTTTCTGCAATTGTCTGCAAATCCTTGTGCTCCAAAGCATTTTCCTTGAGAGTGCTCACAGGCACGCTACAAACAAGCATAAGTACTGTCAATTGTTTTAGCATGATAAATGCATTTTAAAGCTTTCAATATTTTTGTCTGTTTACTGGCATGCTCCTTGAGGAATTTTGACAAGCTTGCCAGAATGGAAAGGCTGCAAAATGCTTAACTTAGTGCTGAACTTAATTCTCAAGTAAGAAACCTGGGTCTTGCTGGAGGGGGTTGAAAAGAGAAACAAGAAAAAAGGACAAACCAACCCGAATCAAAGCTCCTGACAAAGCAAGGCTGTCATACACACTTCCAGCCCACTTCCAGCACTGCTTCCTCCAGATATCCCACAGCCATTAACGTGGCTTTCTTGCAGCCCAGTATTGCACAATCAGATGTGAGTTAACCCTCTGGGATATTCTGAGGAACTGAAGAGCTTCCAGGGATGGGGCAGCCACAGCTTCTCTGGGTAACCTTTGCCAGGGCCTCTCCACCCTCACAGCAAAGAATTTTTTCCTAATATCCATCTAAACCTACTCTCTGTCAGTGTGAAGCCATTCCCTCTTGTCCTGGCACTCCAGGCCCTCGTAAATAGTCTCCCTCCATCTTTCTTTTAGCCCCTTCAGGTACTGGAAAGCCACGATCAGGTCACCCTGAAGCTTCTGTTCCCCAGGCTGATGGTGTCAGAAGACACCTGACTCCTTTCTACCTTCAAACCTTCCCTTTCACACACATCTCCTGGCCCCCCAGAGCTAAGGAGGTCTCTGTAGGAGGCTGAACTCAGTCTCCACACAAAGCAGAAGATCTCCACACCCACTCTGAAAGATCCCCACGTCATGTGCCTTATGTAGGGAAAGACTGGGACACCTACAGAGTACAAAACAGGAAATGGGAGTGTTCTTCATACCATCAGTCCTATCCCTTTGCCCCGAGGAAATAAACTCACAGATAATTTGCCCACTAAAGAACTCTATTCTGCTCTAATCTGGGTGAGGAAACTCCAGGAGTTAATCTCTGCAAAACAGACTCCTGTTGTAAAGGAGCTGAGAGACCCCTGCTCAGCAAGAATTCCCTAAGGATGGGTGGGAAAGTGCTGCTCAGGCAGATTCTGCTGGTCTCACCATGGCATAACCTGTGACACAAGGCCAAGCAGGGGCAGAGTGAGCAGAGCAGGGAAATGCTTTGAGTGGAAAAAAAAAAAAAAGATGATTTATATCCCAAAGCATCAAAAAGTACCCCAAGAAGTCAACAAGTATCCCAGCAGAAGGAGCAGGGGAACAGCACTGAAATTATATAAGCAGTTCACATAAAAAGAGGTAATCTGCTAAAGAGTAAAATTATACCAGCCAGTGTGCACATACTGTAAGGAACTTTTAATATTGATTCACTCAATATTTCATGGAACTCACATCTTGCTCCACAGTGGAGAAACGGGTGAGAAAATGCTCAGTTTGGTCAGGTCCTGATGTCTACAAGCTCAGACAAATAGCACCATTGTCAGGCTTGGACTGCCCTCATGTTTTAATAAAGACACTTTCAGTTTAGCACTGTTTGCAGACACATTTGGTGCTAGACCTGCACAGAGAGGTGATACAGGCCGGGACTGAGAGATGCCTGCAGGAATGAGATTCCCAGCGATGGCACAGGGGTAGGTCACCTCTAGGAGAGGGGTTCAAAGTCTTGCTTCACACAAGCGGAGAGAGGAAGGAGATCAAAGCTGTTCCAGACTCCTCACCGCATTGCAGAGAGAGGAACTGACATGTGACCTTTAAAAAATTCAATGAAATTGCACTAAAATTGAGTCTGAACTCACCAAACATGTTCCCGATGTGGCCGTTCTTGGTCAGCGGGCGCAGCTCGTTCTTTCCAAGTGCATATTGCTTGTAGTTATCCCAAGCAAATTTCATCATCTGTGAAGAGAAAAGTGGAATAAAATTGAATAAAATTGAATAAAAACACTTAACAGGACTGAAAGTCTTCTGAACCTCAGCTCTGGGAAGGAATGGGAGTTTCTCATTTATTGCTAAACCCAGCAAGCAATGGCCCATTAATTAGAAAATCTGAATTCACACTGAACACGATGAGTGGAGCTGCATCCAAAGGTTTGAGGAAGTCTCCAACTCATCATTCCTGGTGCACAACTTGGGACTGGCACATCTCAGAAGTACCACAGTATTCAACACACCAAGAGCCTACTTTTCCCCTCAGCTATCCAAACCAAGAGGGAGTTGTAGGAAGATGTCTCTACCTCTGACTTTCTGACCTATTTTTCAGGGAGTATCAGTATTTCAGAATTTCAGTTTTATCAGTATTTAAATTTTATCAGTATTTCAAAATGGTAAAGCCAAAGCTGATCTATCCCTAAGTACAGGAAGAAATTGGTCTTAAGGACTGCACAGAAGTTTTCTTTCTATTAATTAAGAGAATACATTCAGAAAGGGGAAATCCAAATTTTGATATCTTCTATCAAAACTCCAAAGTCTCATCCTTAAGAGAGTTCTGCACAAGGGCTGGGTGATTTCTGAGAAACCCCTTCCAACTCAAACAATTCCTTTTGGGACATTTGAACTGTCCTGCCCGGGCCCAGCACATCAACCTTCCCCTGAGGACTGCAAGGCAAGTCTGTCCAGGTTCCAACACACACACACACCCCCCAGCACAGCCTTTTCTTTCCTCCTGCCCCTTTGGCTCCAGCTGGTAGGAAAAATTAAACCTACAAGCAACTTTTCTTCATCTGGGAGAGACTGGGATTTGTCAGCTTCTAAGGAGTGCCTCAAATAAAGCTGCCTTTTATAACCCACCCAGCCTGGCTCTGAGCAGTTCCAGCCCCAGCATCGCAGTGACCTGGACATTCTTTGATTCCATCCCTGGAAAAAAAGACAACAAAGGGGAGGAAAGCAGCTTCAGAGAATCAACAATATTCTCTGCTGAGCCTAACAAAGGTAAGAGTTGTCTAAAATGCTTCACTCAAACCAGACTTTTGAGAGAAAATGACAGTTTAAAACAAGTCGTTCCTCCACAGAGTGCCCCTGCCTCGTGTCTGCAGCAGCCTCTGCTGCTCTATTTCAGCATTGGGAATGTGCAGGTTGCTTTGGTCTGGAATTTCTGCTGTCATTTCAGTTCTTACTTTCCCCTCCAGCTGTGTGTTTCACAAGCCCAACATCACAAGCCTCTGGCAGTACCCTCGTTAATTAGCACACGGCCCCAAAAAGCCACATCGCCAGATTCCCCCCCCAGCCCTTTTCAAACATCAAGCTTCCAAAGTAAAGTTTCATAAAGCTGGTCATATGGAGGAAGGATAAACATTTGCTGGACTGATTGGTAACATTCGGACTCTGACACCACCAGGAGATGGAATGTTGGACAAACAAATAAAGTCAACTTGGGTTTTAAAAACTCAGTGTGGGACGAATTAGTCAGCGGAGAGGAAACTAAATAATGACTGGGGGGGGGGAAGAAATCCTCCACAAAATCCACTTGAACATGTCTCAATCATATGACTCAGGGTGTTTACTTTATTTTTGCTAAATCTCTGGATTTTTTTTTTCCAGTGGCAGCTATTCAAAAAGGGAAGTTCTCACTCTTCATCAAGATAAGAGGGCAAATCTTTGAGGGACTCTGGCCTCTCTCGGACAGTAGGGAGCAAATGCTTTTATGTCTCAGAGCTTGATCCTGAAGTTCCCTGCAGGAAAGATGGTGTTTCCATAAAGACAGCATTCCCACAGCAGGGCTCCTGACAGAAAGGAAACAGCAAGTCAATCTACTGGGTTCACTCCTCTTCTAAATCAGAGCTGAGGAAGGAGGACCCACCCTTCTGGCACACAGAGAGCCTGGACGTGGAGAGGATGTGGAAATGACTCTATTTTGTTGCCTGAAACTCCTAACGTTGTAATTCTGAATCGGCCTCATTTTAAGCTGAGTACGGAATTTAAAGTTAATTCCTTCCCTCTGCTTTTTTAACCCCTCCACTCCAGAAGACCCAAAGTTTCCAAACCCAGGCATCTCTGCCACGCTGCCTCACACGGCTCCCCGTGATCCAGAGCTCCCCAGCACCTCCATTGCAGGGAGGTGATGGAAAACTACCCTGGATTTCTCTTCAACAGTCTCTTATGTCCTACAAGGGAAATCTCCTCCTCTCTTCTGTCTCCTCACACAAGGAGGGGCAGCCTGAGGCCTGACAGGCTCCCCAGAGTGACCCACTTCACACAGGGCTCCGAGCGCTGTTCGAATAAACACGTTTATTCTTCATTTGCCTATTCAGCCACTTAAGCTGCATTTGTCACGGTGCTGCAGAAAGTTCCCCTACAAAATGATTTCTTGGGCTGCACTGGCTGTGGTGTCTTAAACTCTCCTTCTCTGTTCTGTCCTGAGCTGATAGTCAGGGAGACAGATGATGGATGAGATTGGATATGCTGCCTCATCAAACTGCCGGTTTTTTCCGTTACGTGAAGAAAATTTCGCTTGCTGCTTTTAAACCCTGTAGATTTGGGAGGCAAGGTGCATAATGTGGGCCCCCTCCTCTCCCTTTTCATTTTCCAAGATCAAGCTTTCCTCTCTCCAAAAGCAGCAACTGGAAAAGTTTAAGAGCCAAAAGCATCTGCACCATTCTGCCCGTGCTGGCTCCCTGCAGCTGCCTCTCCAGGCCAAATTTAGCAGCTCAACTTCCAAACCACTGAAGAGATTCATTAAGTTTCTAAAAGTGGGGAGTCCACATTTATAGGAGCTCTCAAAAGCCTTCTCTGACCAAGGTTCCAAATTCCAGGTTGAAAGGGAAGGGGCTGGAGCTGAGAGGTGCAGGAGAGGAATGTGCCTGCTGAGGTGTTTCGGGCAGGTTTCTGATGAGACACGAAGGTTAGAAGTGAATATTTTATGCCATTCCAGTCATGACACATCACAATACATCAGTGTTAACACTATGCCATTTTACATTTGAAAAATGGCCCCAGAACCACAAAAATTATGGAAATAGATCCATAATTTTAGATTTTGCTCTTACCAGTGAGCCATCTGCCATCTAATAGATAATTATCTATTTGGCCCTGATATTCTAATCACTCTGGCTCTCAGCTGATTTATGGCAGAGACTTCCAAATTTATAATTTAATTTGTCAGATTGCTCTTTCTTTTCTACAACCTGTAAGTCATTTGTTACTTTTGAGAGTTTCAGCAGCCCAGTCAGACAATTATGTATTAAAATCAACCAGAAATAACGAAACTGAATTCTGAAAATCTGCACTACCACTTTCATCATTTAGGCCATTATCTTTCCTTGTGCTTTGGTCCATCCAAACCCAAAAAGAATCTGGCTTTCAAGCCCACATATTTCATACAGGCAGCAGCAGAACAAAAAGGCGTTTGGTGAATTCTGTGATCCGGGTAATGATGAAACAGGTTTCAGGATAAAAACTTGACCAAGGAAGTGTTTTCACTTTGAAGAGATGCACAGATCTTTAGCACATTTAATAACTAAACCACTCGAAATCTCTGAGTTTATGGTCTTGCAAAAAGCAGAGAGATGAGAGAAAAAATACAAAAAAAAGGGGGAAAAACCTCCTCCCTGCTATCACTTGCCCTCCTTTTGTTAACAGGAAAGACTCCCAAACACAGAGCATTCCCAAACAGCTATTTGATTAGTTGGATCCATCTAGACTGGGTTAATTAGTAAATGCTTAAAAGATGAAATCTAAATATACTGACCAATCAGCCCCTTTCAAGTACTTCCAAGGAACATTACACAAAGCCATTATCCTCACAAGATAACCACTTCTGTGGCTCTTCAGCCTCCTTTCTTTAACTCCCCTTCAAACATTTCACTATAAAGCTTCTGGGAAATTTCCAGTTTGGGTTAACAAAAAGGGAAAGTGAGGGTAATTTTAAATATTTCTTTCCCCATTGTATTCCTAACTGGTTTTTTCCCACCTCTCTTCCTTTCTCTGGAGTTGGAGGCAGATGAGTTGTCTCATCCCTTTCAAACCCAAGATCTGTTCTTTCCCACCTCTAACTTTCTTGCTTCCCCGAAATAGCCCTGTTCTGGTTTGGATTTTTAAGCTGCAACATAATTCCATATATTTTCCCCAACTGTGTAAAAAAATAATTTGCCAGATGACAAGATGCAGAGAAAAAGAGAGACTGACTGCCAGTGTTGCAGGCAGAAGAAAAAGTCTGCCTGAACACACCAGGATAAGCCATTTATGTTTGGAATAATGGATGTATTTTTCCCTAATCAGACTTGCATAAACTTGTATAATTCAGGATTGACTGCGGGAAAGGTGATGAAACAGCATCATGTTTATTACGTGTTGCTGTTTTTAGTATTATCACATGGAGATATAAATATCCATACAAACAGAACGATACAAAAAAGCTGGAATTCACTGGAAAATCTTGAATAGAAAGCTGAGCAACTCCTCAGATTACTTCTTTGGGACTCTGTCCTCAGTAATGTTTTTACGTAACAGCAAAAGGATAACAAAAAGGCTGTGTGTTAACTCAGCTGATTGAGATGTTCCATTTAGGCAGGCACTAAATATCCAGAGGCTTTTACTTGGTGGGTTTAAAAGCCTGGAACTGCAGAACAGACAGTGCTGCAGCACCAGAGACGTTACCAGGCAACTCACCGAGACGGACACCAACATTGATAATCCATTCTAAAGTAATTAAACTTTATAATTAAAGATTACAGTAAATCCAATAGATCCCAACAGGAACTTGAGCAATTCAAAGACACGCTGGCTAACCTGTCTATTTTCCAGGAGCCATGTTAGCTCCTGTCTGTGAATAAAACATTGAGTGAATTGCTGAGATTTTCATTTAATTGGCCTTCAAACAACTGACAACCATGAGAGTCTCACCTTGGGAAGTGTTAATCTAATGTCACCTCACTCCTCTAACTCTGAATCAAATATCATTCTTCTTTTAATTGATGGCAAAGGGGTGACTGAGGGTAAAACCTGAGTCTGTCACTACCAAATGAAAGCCCAGGCAAAGCCAAGTGAACACAGTCCTGACTCCAACGGGACAGGTATTTCCTCTCTAGTTCTGTTCTTGACTCTCACACATTGTCTGGGCAACTTCCACCACCCTGTGCCTCAGCTCATCCCTCTGCAACACAGACCTCACCCCTTTCTTCTCAAAGCACTGGGGGGAATAGAGAGAAACCAGTGTGCATTAAATAAACACTGTGGGACTGAGCTCACCTGGTGAACCAGGTTGCCCAGAGAAGCTGTGGCTGCCCCATCCCTGGAAGTGTCCAAGGCCAAGTTGGACAAGGCTTGGAGCAACCTGAGCTAGTGGAAGTGTCCCTGCCCACGGCAGGGGGTAGAACTGGATGATCTCTCAGGTCCCTTCCACCCCAAACCATTCTGTGACTCCACGATTCAATATTCTTTCACCGAAAGATCTTGCAAACCCAGAATCATTTTGCACAATGTTCTGCTGAGTTTTCCTTAAGCACAAGATAAATGCTCATGTTTCCACACCTAAAGCACCAGCCTGAGCACAGAACTCCTCCCTTCTGCTCCAGCTCTTCCTAATGGATTCTAACCCAAAATTTCAAACCCTGTCAGCCTACTGACTGTAAATACATCAGCTGATAGTTGGGTGTTAGATGGCAGATAGAGACTGTGAATCACTTGCTACATGCAGCTTTATCTAAAAGTAAATATAACAGTAATTCAAGCAACAGGTTAGTGGGGCTTTGCTTCAGATTTTTTCTGGCAAAGTCTTGGCAGCTTGTCCTCAAACTGGCATGGGTGGTTTTTCATGCCATCAGTTGCTATCACAGCTCCCTCTCTCTTGCACAACAGCTCCTTGCTTAAGAAAACTGATCCCCATCACTGGAACAACAGAGGAATTCTTTATGAAGATAGAAGAAATCACCCTCCATCCAGACACAAGGCACCTTCCAGCAAGTTACAATAAGAAAAAAGTAAGTTTTACATTCTGCTTGTTCCCAGTCAGACAGTCCAGCTGAGTAATGGCTGCATCCAGCTCAGATCTGCAGAGGTAAGCACTCTCTCCCCGCCACAATCAGGGAAAAAGCAGGGCTAGAAGCCTGATTTGCACTGGGGGAACAGGAAAAACACCCCAGCACAGAGCAGTCCAAGGTCATTAGTGTTAGTGACAAGGACAGAAATAGAACTCAAGAGTCTCCCTGACTCACAGTCCCTGCTAGGAAAGCTGAATGGGGGAAAAGAACAGCTCAAGCCACAATTAAACTAACACCTAATTAAATTCCTAATGTAACTAGATTTAACTGTGTCAAGAGGGGAAAAAAAACCCACTAAAACTCTTTGATAGGGCTATCTCAGGCATTAAGACCCAGCTGGATCCAGCTGCATCTAAATCAGGAAACATGTCAGCAAGAGCAGTTGATTTTGCAGTTAGCCCAGTAATGAGATGCTGGACTGGAAGAGGACAACAACGGTTTTGAGAACAAATTTGCAAGTCTAGACCAAAGCACAGAGTGATTTAGTAGAGACATGAGAAGAGCTGTAGCCTCGGCTCCTTCGCTTCCCAAAAATCAAAGCTTGGGGAAAAATCTAATAGAAATAAAAAGGTACTTGTGTTCCCAGTGCTGCCAGCTTCATGTTCCCTGCGAGCCTCTACAGCTGATCACACACAGGATATTCCAGAGCACGGCCAGGCTGATGCTGCACAACAAATCCAGCAATAAAAACCAATAAAGATTCTTTCTGCCCTAAGTTTGTTGCCCCTGACAGCTACTCAGGCACTGGCTGTCACGAGGTTTGGGGAACAGGCAGGAAAAGGCAATCCATGGTGTCCAGTTCGCAGCCTCAGCCAGGCTACAAACTGACCCCATTAAATCTGAGAGGTGATTTTTTTTCCAGGGATGGACACTCCAAAGGTAATCTGGGATGGTGCAAAAAAGAATTGGTGTCGGAGGGCAAGTCTAACTGAGTGATGGAGACCAAAGTGAAGATGTTGTGCCAGCAAACACATGGAAAGGGAATAGTGAGATACAGGAAGGATTAGAGATTGAAGAGGTGACACTGCAACAAAGATGAGCTTAAAACCACAGCAATAGTTATGATCTCCCCTCGTTATTACCGCAGAATGAAGGCAGAAGTAGCTCTTTGAGCAACATGAGGAAATCAGGAAAGAAATTTAAGGTGCTTATAAAACATTGTGGGTTTTTTTTTAAAATGTATATACTGTGCAGAATTTGAACTTAACCCTGGTTTATGGCTTCCCTGCAGCCAGATTTCCCACCCAAATCAGATTTTGTAAATGGAAATTGCAGCTGTGAGGATATATCTGTAGCACTTAAGTACTGCTTTCAAAGCAGAAGGTACCAGAATGTGTTGGAAGGTACCAGAATGTGAAAAACGGAAGACCAGGAATCAATCCCTTTTTGTAAAATACTGGAATGCTACATAATAATAGCAGATACTTAAAAATATTAAAATATACCCAACTACATCACACTGTGCTATACTCTTCCACGCTCCTAGTTACAGGAATTATGGGCTATGCTGCACTTTGGTAGTGAGAAGGTACCCCATACACCCAAACACACATGGAGGCACATCAAGCAGATATTTTCCCTGACACTGCTAAAATATCACAACTCATTTACAATCCAACGTATTGGTTCACTTCACAAGATGACTTTTGCTAACAAAGTTGTGTATTAGGAGGTGTCTGTCAAACACACCACAACTCCTCAGCTACTGTGGGGGGTGCAGGAACACAGGAGAGCAGGCAGACCCACAAAGCCACCAGTACACACCGTGTGACACTGTCACTTAGATTTTTCAAGTCCTTTTAACTCCAGGTTGGACAGTCTCGCTTTTGCTAGTAACTACTATTTCACTCCAGCAGGCTTTGAGGAAAGAAAGTGGGGAAAAATTACTTACCAAGTAATTATGCTCCTTCAAATGTCACCTCCAAGTCCCCTCCTGAGTTTTGCGCCCGCAGCACAAATCACGCAGGAAACTCCCTGAGCCCTCAAGATTTTGGGCACTGTCACATACCCATAGGCTGCCCTGAGGGCTCTTACATTTCAGCTAAGTCCCTTCAAGCATGTACAGCACACGGGCTTTGTAAATCCCTAATTACACCCAGGCTACAGAAAAGTGACCGGCGTTCCAGGTGAGTGATGGACAGCAGTCAAACACCCAGGCCAAGAATCCATCAGCTCCTCACCATAACGTCCCCATGCTAAATGGGAAGGTGGATGGAAACACAAGCACTAAGCAAGGCTGTTTTTACAGACCTGCATTATGACAAGGTAAGTAATTTTCTCTTTCCCTACAGATACCATCTGCACAAGATTCTCATTTCTGGAGAGCTGCAGCCCAAGGGGATGCTCTAAAAGGAGCTGTAGCCATAAGTAACCCAAAATGGGCAGACTGCAAGGAGATGGAGGAACAGAAAAAAAAGATCGTGGAAACAGTTTGCTTCACTTTTTCAAGGATAATAAGAACAGGGGAAAAAAGTCTCTAGAACCTATTAGGCCTGTCTGTGGGGACAGATGTCAAACAGATCAATATTGAAAAGAAACAGAACAAGAGAAGATACCAGGCTTTGTGCTCCTGAGCCTTGGATGTGGCACCATGGCAGGAATCCTCTGTGGGTATGGAAGTGAAAGACTAAACAGGGACCAGAGTCTCTGTGTGTTAATCTGCCACGAAACCAACCTGAGGCAAGTAAATAAAGCCTTCCTCGCCCAGAGCAGAGACATCCTGACAGTCACTGTGGTACAAGGTTATGGAAATCATGATGCACCAGGCTGGGGTTCTGTGTGAGGCTCCACAGTCCAAGTTGGACACCCGGAGAGCTCTAGTCCAGCCCAAGAAACATTTCCAAGGCGTTTTCAGATATACAAAAAGTGAAGACCAGCCTCAAAGTTGCCAAATCCTCTTTTGGGGAAGAGATTTCTCGGCCTGGGATACAGCAAGAGGCTTTGGAACACGAGTGACACGGAGCTGCTAAGTCAGAGCAGGAGCCAGGTGGATAAACGGGACCGATTCACACCAGCCCTGGCTGATGACAACCTGAACAGGCCCTTAAATCTGGAAAAGGAAATCCCAGCTCTGAGCAGGACCCACACTGCAAGATACAAAAGGAGTCCTTCCACATCAGAAGGAAACCTTAGCAGCATCCCGGGCTCACTCGGAGCTCAGTGCACTCATCTCGCTCTTCCCATTTCAGCTGAGCTGCCTCTTCCCTCCCAGCATCCACAAAGAGGGAATTGCTTTTGACACATGGATGGCTCAAGGGCCCGAAACGCAGGCAGAAGCAGATGGGATAACTGAAGGAAGGGGAGAAAGAAAGGAAAAAAATGTAAATACAGGCCAAGAGTTACCCTGCATCACTCCTGTTCCACGCTGTGAGAACCGACTTAGGGAGCAGAAGGAACATCTGTTTGGAAACCGTCCTTGTTTCAGTCCAAATGCTGGAACAGGAGAAAGAGGGAAGCTGAGAACTGCCAGCACACCTCGTGCTTTATCTCACACTTGGATGGCTTAACAGGAGAGATCTGGGAGGATGAGTTTAGTTTAATGATTTCTTGCTGGTTCACCTGCTCCCCATCTGTCTTTGTAGTCCTTGCTCAGAGGGACAGATTGGAGCACTGCTGTCCTCTCCCCTTCCCAGAGTTACTTGTGATTTGAACTTCTGACGGGAGGAACAGAGCAGTTCTCAAGCATTAAGGAGTCCACTGAGATTAGTCCAATAATTTATCAAAGGTAATAGCTAATAACAGACACCAGAAACTCACTCACAGCCTTCCTAGAGCCTCATGTCAGAGTTGTCACCTTACAAAAGCATTACAAGAAATTCCTGGACCACGGTAGCAAATTTATTAACCAGGGGCTGATAAACTCTTCCAAGAGTCCCACAGCCCACAATAAATCATACAAATCAGGTTGCAAACACCAGATCTTTAATAAAAATGAAGCTGGAGGAGTGGATGTTAGAACAATGTCAGAATTCAGCTGGCAGGATGGAGGGGACTCGTTTTCATTTAGTTTGACCTCCCATCCCGAGAGGGATCAAGGCTTGGCCTTGGCATCACTCCAGCACTGCACTACACAGGCATCATACGACAGTGACTAATGAACTGCTGAAAGAATAAAGCAAGAAATGGCAAGTTAAGGGATCTGGGTAATAAACTAAAGAAGAGAGCCATAAAGATTCATCAGAATTAGAGACAGAAGGCACCTCCCAGGTCACAGACTCCATGTTCCTGTCAGCGTAGAAGAGGCACCCACTGTACTGCTCTGGCCGTGCTGCCTTTCAAGACCTAAGGAACAAGGTTCCACTCTGTTCCACTTACCAAATTCTGCCCTAATATTCAACTCCAAATTTTGTTTAAGTCTTTGAAATCCAGAAATGAAAGAACCAAGTGAGAAGACTGCTTTATCCTACTGCAGCCAGGGCTGCCTTTCAGAAACCAACCTTTTGAGTTATGCTACTGTGCAGCCACCGATGAGAGTGGGCAGATCCACAGCCAGCAGTGACAATGTTCTGGTTGTTGAGGGCTCACCAACACACAGAACAAATGTCTCATAGACAAGATAATCGAACACAACTGTGCTGGTTCAGGACTGAGGAATCCCAACACGGTCTTGGTGCTGGAGGAAGGACTTCAGGAAAGCCAAAACGGCACCAGAAATCAGCCAAGGATTTGTTTGGGTTCAGCACAACGCTGAACTCCAACATAAATACGTGTCCTTCCCAGAAAACTCCAGAGCAAAACAAGGCTCAGATGGAAGAAGAGGCAGAAACATCCCATTTCCACTGGAAGTATTTCACTTGTGAGCTGGGCTGGCTAACCCAGACAGCAGGAGGGTTTCAGGATGGATGAAATACGATTACATTATAATTATCCTTTGTTACTTTGCAAAGTACACGGTTATGCACTTTCTTCACTGCCCAGGGAAATCATGTTAACACAATTAGAGCAAGAACCCTGCTTTAAACATGGTTGCTTGGACGTTACTAACACGGCTCCAATTCTCAGTACAGACAGTCTTCAGAGCCATCCTGCTCCATAAATCAGTGGGAGTTCTGTCACTTCCTCTGAAGAGAAGAGACACTCTCCAGGATGCACTGAAGATACAGCTTCACTCTATATCATCATCTGTGCTAGAGCTGCTGGCACGAGATGCTGCAGAATTTCTACATCTCTCGCATTTATTATTCTTTGCAGCAGAATATCATTCTACCCACTAATAAACTAAGAGAGAGAAATCTAACAACGGCTCTAGGGCCATGCAAGGCAAGTGTTGGAGGCCAGATTAGAACTAATGAGCTCCTGGCTGCCACTCAATCACAACCATCAGAACAATTAGCTCAAATAAACCCAAGAACCGTTTTCTGCTCCGCTGTCGTCTGCCCGTCCTCCCCAGAAACTCCTGAGCTGGAAAACTCCAGACGGGTTTGACAGAGGGGAGAGGTCACAGACAAACTAGAGTTCAGTGCAAAATGCCAACAAAGTGGTGGGGAGACCCACAGAGTGTCCCACTACAGGGGGGTACAACAGGCTCCTGCTCTGGTCGCCCAGAGCCCGCTGAGGAACAGGCAGCTGGGTGTGGATGGGTGCCTCTGGCTCACACGGCCAAGGAGGGACACTGGGAAGAGCAATGGACACCACCAGGCAGGGATGGGTGACACAGGATTACAAACACAAGGATGGGGAAAGTCCCAAACCCCCATGATGGATCTAAGGATGCATGGGGGTTTCAGCACACGGGGCTCCCATTCCTAGAGAACCAGAATCCATCACCTTTCCTGCTAAGGGAAGAAATTTTATGAACACACTTCCCCTTTTCCAACACCGTGGAGATCTCTCCTTTGATTCCAGCACGCAGCAGACAGGCACACGAGGGACTCTGCATCCTTGCTGTCAAGATAAGTAGATGCAGAAGGGAAGCACTAAAGTCACTTCAGTTTAGTGCAACCTCTTGCCATTACTTACGCTCCAGAGTCCTCCCAGGGAACGCTGAAGGGCCCGAGAGGAAGCAGTTTTGCTGTACATTAACTTGCTGGATTAGGGATTAAAAAACCTGTGCCCATTTCACAGAGGTGCCCAGTGGAACCACACGGTGCCACAACGAATCTGCCATCAGGAACAGAACACAGAACCGAGTGTCCTGATCTCATTAACAGGAGGTGCTCTGCTCCTCCAGTCAGGGTACAAATGAGTAACATCCCTGTCCCATAAACAGAGGATGTTTATTATCCAGTCCTTCAGCGTTCCCACTGTGCTCTCTCTCCTGCAGTGGTCTGGGTCCATCATGCACAATGCACTCACATTATGCACGGATCAGGGACATCACTGCCCATGACAGCTCCTCTGGAGCCCTTCCAAAATGTTGTGTCATATGATGAACTGAAGTGCCAAGGGGACACGCAGTAAAGACAGCAATCATGGGAGTGTGTGCTCTTCCTGCCAAATCCATTCACAGCATTCAGTGAGAAGTACTTTTCTGGGGAATGTAAATGTAGTCTCTTTCCTAAGTTTAAGAATCAGAATGCTCCAAGCATAAGACCTCCTCTTCCCACCGATGGAGTGAATATTCCTTCTGCCTTCTCCTTTTGACAGCTTCATGTCAGTTTTATGCTCAGATCAGTCTGTCATTTAATACTAAAGATACATTCCCCTTTCCCCCTCTCAGCCTCCCATCTAAAACCTGAATTGTTCTCAATACTAGAAAACATATTCAAAACCATCAAAATGATAAACAACCTAAACAGTAACAGAATCAGAGGGTAAACCAAACATGATTGATTAACCTCCTCTGGTAGAGCCCTGCATACAGAGCCAAGGGAAAGAACACTTAGCACAAAAATCTTTCTCCCATTAAGTGGCAGATTTAATCATTGATTAAAAAGTTAATCAAGAGTCTATAAAAATTTTGACTGGAAAGATGGGATCTTAACCCAGGTGACTGCTTTTTAGTAAATATTTGAAGAACTGGACATACACAGCCCCACAGACTGATGGTAGAACAGGGAGGTTACAGGCCAGGCTCCATCCTTCCTGCCCTAAATCCCTCGTCTTTCTACCTGAGCATTTTCAGGGAAATAAGTGTTTCTACTGAAGTGATTCAGGAAGCTGTAGGCCCTTCTGCATCCTGGAAACTCATTTCACCATGCCCAGCACTTGCAGTCACTCATCATCCGCCCAGAGAGGTCCAAAACCCAACAATTCTGCCCTTGTGAACAGGGCACTGCCTTTAAGTGGCAGTTTATAAACCAGTCTAGCATCAAATTTAGCTGTTGTGGAACAAGTGCTTTCAGTGCTAGATTTGGGAGATAAGAACAAATGACTTCAAATTGCACAGTACTCCCAAATTCCAAAACACCCTCAGCTCGACAGAGATCGGTAATAGCGAGCACTGAGGTATCACTGGCATCTGAGGCAAACAGCACAGCAGCACAGATCACAGCATGTGAGGCATTTTCTGTACTCATGCACTCTATCAACAGAACAAATACATTTTTAGTCAATTAACTGTACACCCTACAGCTGAAAGAGGCTCTAGGTCAGCTCTAAATTGTGTTTGCATGAATCCACCAAAGGCTACTGAAGCAAAAAATCCACTGTATGCACCATTTGTGGGATTTACACTACAGTACCCGTTTCACAGGTTCAGTAAATAAATGCAAGAGAAGGAGCGTGGAGCAAAGGAAAATTCCAGCAAGCCTGGAGCCAGCCAGTGCTTCAAACTGCAGAGAAATTCTCTCTTGGAAAGGTGTTTTTACCCCAGAGAAAGAAGAATTACGATCTGATCACAGTATATCTGACTGGCTTGAGATCATTATCCCACTCCATTATAGCCAATATTTCATGAGAACTCTTTTCTTTACCCCCAGCACCCAAAGCAAGTCTGTTGGAAGCCACTGGTTTTACCTTTGGCCGGCACAAAGGATTAGACACTTTCCAGGTGTCTCAGGGAGGAAGATGTGCACGGGGAGGAGCATTTCCATCTGGAACTGTGCGTGGTGCTACTCATGCACCGAAACCACTGATGGATCACGTTATTTGCTTGTCGTGCTGCTCAGCCCCAGATTACACAAAGAAAAGGCATTTTCTCCAAGTGGAAGAATAGGAGCTGCACAGAGCAGGGAAAGGGAGAGGTCTGAGACCTTTTTATTGCTGGCTGCAGAAAGGAGAGATGGTCAGAGACCATCAGTGACGTGGTTCACAGCGCTGTACCAACAGGGCAACTCTAACTCGAACTGGGAACTGTTCTGAGCCCTGCTGTCAATGAACTGGTGACCACAACCCCTGTGAGCTCCCGCTGAGAACACCCACACCTCGCCTCCCCAAAGGTGTGCGAGAGGGAAGGAGCATCAGAGCAGACACTTCTCCCAGCAGGGGTCAGGGCTGCGGCACAAATTCGGGAGAACAAGCAGCACTTCCCCAGCTCTGCCCCAAAAACGAGCACTTTTTCACTGCAGTCACAACTGTCAAAACCACACAAAGGCAGCTCAGCGACCAACACCAAGGAACTTCCCACAAAAGCTGAGCTCCTGATAACACTCCTGCTTCTTGCTAATTATCTTTCAGTGATAAGCTGTCAAGATATTTGTGTTTAAAAGACTGATCTACCTGTTAATCTGCAGAGTGATGCAGGGTAACTGTGTACACGGACTCTGATGGCCTCCTTCCCCCCAGGGTGTGAGTTTTGAAAGCAAATACATCTTTAGAGCTGTCTTAAAAAGAGGACAGAGGACAGCAAGGTGAGGCAAGTAGAAGAAAAGCCAAGATGAAGAGAACTGTAATGTAAAATAAATAGGCTTCAGTATTACTAAACCAAAGGAAATTAATGCATGTGTCAAACCCAAGGGTACAATCCCAGCACAGGACTAAACACCTGCCTGAATTTGACATATTCCCTTATTTGAAAGGGACAAAGGACACTGTCAGGTTAAGGTATGAGGTATTCCCAGACACAAAGCACAGAAAATTGCCTTTTGTACCCAAAAAACAAAAGAAAAATTAGTAAATCTCTTTGTCTCTTCACATTTTTCTCACGTCCCGTGACTGAACTCAAGTATTTCACTTTCTGGTCTGGCTGGTTACAGAGGTTGTCCTTAAGCACTGGATGGCATTAGTAGGGTTGGTATAAAAAATAAAGAAATGCTCTTTTCTCTCCCCACTGCTTCCCTACCTATGAGGCCCGTGAAGCCAACACAGCAGGAGTACAGCAAGAAACAGTCTGTTTGGTTCATCCATCATCAGCAAAACTGTCAGTTCAGCTCCAACAGCAAAATCTTTATTACTGGTTATGATGCAAAAGGCAGAAACCACACGGTCTGATTTCCCCAGATCTGAGGCTGAGTTTGCAACACCAGCAGTTGGAGGGGAAATAATTCTGACTTTTCACTGAGCCAATCTGATCTGGAAATTGTTGAGAGCAAATAAATATGGAATCCCACCGTGGCATTTCTGCAGTTGCTCTCCAGCTACAACCACCTCCCTTCTTTCAGGAGCATCAGTGATTAGTATTTGGCACATGTAAAAAATCAGCTATTCCCTGAAGCCATGCCTGACTGATCAATTACAGAACTAATACCTCTTCCAGAGGTCAGTTTAAGAGATGAATAATCCCTTTCAAACTTCCCAACCTGCAGCACGGGGAGGTTGTTATTTGGTTTTCTGCAGCTCTCTTGGAAAGGTCAGAGTGCCCACAGTACTCAGCTGCCCACAGGAACACACAGCAGTATATCCCAGACAATCCTCCAGGTGACCAACGACCTTTCTGCAGTAAACAGCCTGTGCAAGAGAGGTGCTCTCTTTTCTTCTCAAGAAAACAACCATTTATTGACCCTGGACTTGTCTTTAAAGGCAAGCAGAACCCAAGCTGTCTGCCACTCTGTTACCCACCAGTGCAAAGCAGACACCTGCATGCACATGTCAGCTCAGCTCCCTGCAGCACTTACTTCTTCTAACAGGCTTTTCTGGGTGTCATTTCAACTTGCTAATCCACCTCTTTTCCTTTCTGCACTCTGAGGAAACACAGCACTGAAAGCACATGAGTGAGTGAGGCAAATACACCCCCCCAGCCTGACTCCTCAATCTGCAAACAGCTCCGGTGCCCCTCACACTCCAGAGGGCTTTCCCAAACAGCAGTAAAGTGGGAGACACCACAGCTGTGGGTTTCACACTCTATCTTTTAAAACAGGAAAAGTCTGGCAGGGCTGCATTAGCACTTTCCACACATACCAGCCAAGAAAGTCATGACACACCCTCTTCCCTAGCTGAAGCATCCAGCAGCTTAGAGGCTGGTGGGAAAGAGCAGATACAAGCTTGGATTCCTGCTCAGACTGAAGGGGTCCTGTGGAAAACAGAAAGTTCCAAGTCTCTAGGCTGGGCATCAGCTCTGGGCATCTTTGATAATGCACTGTTTTTTCCTCCTGGCTTTCATCTAAACTCTGGCAGATGGGGAAAAAAAATATCAACAAATTCCATCCACATCCATCCTCTCTGTTATAGAGGTGCTGACCTGTAAGAATGGCCTAAGGGGAAGCAAAGAAAACAACAAAGCTTTTAGTACAAGGATAGTTTGGAACACATTTTAGCAAATTGCAGGACTTAAAGCTCTGGAGGAAGGAGAGAAAAGCTACTTGCAGCTACTGCACACACTTTAAACCAGCCAGCAAACCCAATACCTGCCCTGCCAGCATCTCAGATCACATGAGGAATATTTGCTAATCCAAAGGCTGTATCATCACTTACTTCTGCCTTGCAATTCTTTTTTTCCCCATCTGTTTCTTTTTATACAGCATTTGTCTTCTAACCTTCCCGATTTGTTTTCTTCATGTCTTTTTGATTCATAAAAAAAAAGATACACCTTATCTCCTTCCCAGGCTGCACCACCCTCCCTTGTTTTGCACAGTCAGTCTCATATCTCAGCACCATATTTATTTCTCTCTCTCTCTCTGAATAAACAGAGTGTAGGCACTTTTAAGGAATAAGGGCTCTGTTTGAAGAGTAATTAGCTGTCAGCATAAAACTAATATTTATGGATTCTCATCCTTGAAAACTCTAACTCTGCTACCCAGCACTGATTATGGCTGTTAGAAACAGATGGGGCTGAATCCATACAACTTGAAATAATCCTACATTTAAAAAATAATTAACTACAAATAAAGGACTGAATGAACACCACTCGCTTTCCCAAATTCGATTTTCAGTTTGACTTGTTTGCCCGGAGCAGAAGCTGGATTATTCCCAGGTATGTGGTGCTCCCTGGAATACCTTGGAAGTGGGATTCTGCAGTGTATTCAGGCACACGCTCCCCAACTCCCAGCACACGCGACGGTCGGGTACTGGAATATTCCAAATGCCCCGGAGCTGAGATGCAGCAGGAAAGGATGGCTCAATCCCGACTGGGATCATAAAGAAACCCAGCACCCCTGGGTGTGTTGTGTCTGGTTGCCCGGCACAGAAGTTGGAATTTTACCAGCCGTGCAGCCTTTGTTTTAGTGACTGACAAAGATACCGGGATGAGAGCTTGAAAAAACTGTTTTTAAAATGCAGGTTGGAGCGGATGAGAGCCCTCGGTGTGTTACTCTTTGACTTTCTCCTCTCTTCAACCTGGGGTAGCATCTTTGCTGAATGGCTGCACCTCTGCGAGAGCACAAACTTGGGAAATTCACACTCTGCTTAATTAAATCTGTGCTTTTTTCTTATTGGCACCTCTCTCTGGAGCAAAATTCCCTCCAAGTTGGTTATTCATCATAGCAAAAGGATACAACAAACACAATCGAATACTACACAGAGCCTATTGCTCCTGGTTAACTGGGTCACAGCCCGTCTGCGATGTTTGTGAGGCTGCCAGGCTTTTATGCACGAGCTGTGGGCACGAGGACAAATTCTCCCCTCACCCTCACACCCCTGCAACCCCCTCGACGAGGTTATCCTGGCTCGGCGGGGTCACAGCGAGGGCAGCCCTCGGCTCCCTGTTAGTGGGTAACAATTCCTGTGCCAGTTCCACAAGGATTCACAGGGACAGACCCTCCTGCTCCTCCCCAGCTCCTGTGAGGGCACATCCCATCCCATCCCCGTGGACCAGCACAAGTTTTGTCCCCATTTCTGCAGACATTCACACCGACCCCCCTGGGGATGGAACCTCTTGCACAACCAGACACCTCCCGTCAAGCGAGTTTTTTTTTTTTCCCTAATAATAACCAAGCTGAAATTTAAATTTCCCTTTGCTTAATTTCAGCTCTTTAATTTCCAGTCACACCCCATCAGGCTGCCTTGACATTTCCTCTCCTGTGAGCGGAGGTGTGTGCACCCGCTGACAGGAACACCCCCTGGGAAAGGGACAACCCCAACTCCTGCCACTTTCCTTGGGAAAAGGAAGGAGAAAGGGGGACGGGAGGGTTGTGTGGGAAATGAGGGTGAGGCTGGGGAGGTGAGGGAGGGTGAGGAGAGTGGAGGCAATGAGGGGAGGAGGAGGTTGTGAGGGGAGGTGAGGGCTGACTGAGGGAGGACACAGACACGAGGGCTGACTGAGAGGGTACATGGCTGTGAGGAGGGGCAAGGGCTGATTGAGAGGGGGGCACGATGTGAGAGGAGGATGAAGGCTGACTCTGGGGGGGACACAGCTGTGAGGGCTGACTGAGGAGGAAAGTGGCCATGAAGGGAGGCGAGGGATGACTAAGGGGGGACATGGCTGTGAGAGGAGGCGAGAACTGACGGAGGGGGAATACGGCCACAAGGGCTGAGTGAGGGGGGATGCAGCTGTTGAGGGGAGGTGAGGGCTGACTGAGGGGGGACATGATGTGAGGGGAGGATGAGGGTTTACTCAGGGGTACCAAGCAGTGAGTGCTGACTGAGGGGGTACCCAGCAGTGAGTGCTGACTGAGGGGGTACCAAGCAGTGAGTGCTGACTGAGGGGGTACCAAGCAGTGAGTGCTGACTGAGGGGGACATGGCAGCGAGTGCTGATAGAGGGGGTACCCAGCAGTGAGTGCTGACTGAGAGCAGCGCGGGCGCTCCTCACCTCTTTGATCTTCATCCTTCGGGCGCGGGTCTCGGGGTCCTCTCCGGGCCGCCCGCCCCGCACCGGGTGCCGGAGGCTCCGGCGGAACCGCTCGTAGTCGAAGCGGAACGGAGCCCGCGTCTCCCGGGCGGGGGTCGCGCCGGTGGCGGGCTCGGGTCGCCCCTCGCCGCCCTGCACCTGCTGCCGGGCGCCGGGCGCGGTGCGGGCGGGCGGGCCGGCCATGCGGGCGGCGGTGCGGAGCTTCTCCCGCAGGCGGCGGGGGGCGGCGGGGCTGGCGTGGCGGGGCTCGGCGGCGGCGGGGGGGCTGCGGGGCAGGTCGGTGTCGCGGGTGGAGGAGGAGGAGGCGGAGGACGAGGAGGCGGAGGATGAAGAGGAGGCGGAGGCGGTGGCCCGGCGGGGTAGGAAGAGGCGCTTGAAGCGGGAGGAATCGGGCAGGAGGAAGAGGGCCCCGAAGCAGAGCGTGAGCAGGCCCGAGAGGAAGAGCAGGAACAGGAACTTCTGCGGCAGCCGCAGCCCCAGCGCCGCCGGCCAGCCCGGCATGCCCGGCAGCTTCCGCAGCACCACCATGGGGCACCGGATCGCGGCCGCCGGGCGGGACCCGCCGCCGCCGCCCCGGGGAGCGCCGCGGGCTCCTGCGGCCAAAGGCTCAGCGGTGCCCGCCCGCACCACCGGCCGCCTTCACCGGGGACCGCACGTGGGTGGCTCCGGGCCGGGCGGAGCGGCGGCTCAGCGTCCCCCCTGCCGGCATGAAGGCGGCGGCGAGCGCATCCCGCCGGAGCCCGGCTGGGCTGGGCTGGGCTGCTCCCAGCGGCGCTCCCCGTGCAGGCTCCCGGCCGGCCGGACGCACGGACGGACAGACGGACGGACGGACGGCTGCGGTGTGGGGCTGGCTCAGGCAGCGGCGCCGGGGAGGTGCGAGCCGGTCTCTCTAGGCGGTGGGTTCATGCTGCAGCATTTCTGCGGGGCGGGGGGGGAGAGACACAAGAGCGCGGTCATTCAACACCAACGAAGGAGGCAGCCGGCGATACAAGGCTTTTGTCCCCTGCCCGTCTCCCGCCCTCCAGCTGCACTAGTTCGCTTTCCCTCTCTCCGGACTTGCCATCAACTCTCCAGTCCGCGAGCAGCTCCTGCTCTGCACCATCTCCCTTTCCAGCTCCGGGCTGCTGGGCTTGGCTGGTAGGGAAGCCCGGGGGGCAAGAGGGGCAGCGAGAAGGTCCTCCTGCTCCTCCCTGACGGGGAGCGAGAAGCCCGGGAGAGGCAGGATGCCCTGGAAGGCGCAGGATGCCCTGAGACAGCCCGGGAGAGGCAGGATACCCTGGAAGGGGCAGGGTGCCCTGGGACACAGCACAGACAGACAGGGAGGGACGAAGCTGCTCCGCTCTTCTCCAGGCTGCCAGGGGCTGCCTTCACCCGCGCAGGGCTGGGGGACGGTGGGGCTGCAAACCAGCCATGCGGAAAGCTCGGCTCGGGCTGAGCTTCTTAAGGCAAAAAAAAAAAATTAAAAAAAATTAAAAAATTAAAAATCTACGGGTTTTGGTCTTGCTAAAATAGATGCCGGCAAATTCCCTCTTTCCCCCAAATCTCTGCTTGGCTGTTAGAGTTATCCACATCCCCACACCAATCCCCTCCTTATGGGAGAGACAGCGCTCAACTTTCAGACCCTGAAAGCAAGCAGGACACGGCTTAAAATCCTACCCTACAAGCCCCCAAAACACACCTTCTCCTACGGGCAGGGACAGCGCTGCCCCCCCAAAACACGCCGCCAGCCCCGCTCGGCGGACGCTTTCCTACCCCCAGCCCTGTTTTACTCACCCCTCTGACAAATCCAAGCCTCTCCGGCTCCTACAGTGAGCAAAAAATCTTCTCAGTCCTGCCCGCTCATCCCAAACAGCGAGAGCCCCACTCTCGCTGCTGCCAGCGCTCAATTAGGAGAAGCTGGGCTCTCTGGGAGACAGCTACGCTCTCCCTGCCCACCCAGGCACGCGGGAGGGGAATGCCTAACTGCACTGAGCTACTTGGATGCCTCTGCTTTTCACCTCGGAGGGGACCCGCGGGGCCGCTGTCGCCGCCCGGTGCCCCCTCACGGCAGCACCGCCCGCCGCTCACTGCGACAGCGCCGGGGCACCGCCCCCCGCCACGCCCCCCGCCACGCCCCCCGCCAGCCAACGGTCACCCCGCCGCCACCGCCAGCCAATCAGCGCGCAGTGCCCCGCCCTCCCTCGCTCGCTATTGGCTGCCTAGCCTGCCTCGCCTTTTCCATTGGCTGTCCGGCATGTCAGACAAGCCGCGGGGCCCGCCTCCTTGTTTACCACAGTTGCCCGGCTCCGGCTCGCGGGGCGGAGGGCCCCGCCCCTTTCCTCCAGCGGCGGCCTCCTATTGGCCGCGAGGAACGCGCCGTGCCCGCTGTGATTGGTGGAGGGGGGGGCGCAGCTACTTTAAAAAGGGGTTGAGGGGACGGGGTGGCTCCAGACGCTGTGAGAGCTCGGCAGGTGGGGTTTGGAGGTAGCGCTGCTTTTCCGTCACTTCACACTTTATGAGGGCTTTGAGGGGCTCTCCTTACACCTTGTGAGGGCTCCGAGGGGCGAATTTACCCGGCACAGCCCGCCCGAGGTCTGATGTGTGCCAGAAGGGCAGAATTCACAAGATGGGATTCGTACCCGGAGGGCGACATGGCCCTGAGGGCATTGCCTCAGTGCCTGATAGGAGAAGGGCCCTCAGAGGGGGCAGGTTGGAAACCACCTTTCTGGTTTTTATGAGCCCACAGCCAAATGCAATGAACCCCAAATCCTTAAATCCTCACCCTTAACCTTCAAGGTACCACACCAAGTAAATTTGAGAGCGACCCCGTGAGGTAATACTGTACCAGAGGGGAAGATGGTGAAACAAAGCTGCTGCTCATAAATGTTACAAAAACAACCCCAACCAAGCCTGCAGAATTAGCAATGAAAGAGAAGAAAGGGCAACACCCAAACCTGGCAGCACCTGGAATTGATCAGGAACAGCTGGATGGGGGGAATGGGGCTCCAGAGGTGGGATTTGGGTGCTGTGGGTAGGACGAGGCTCCCAGGAAAGGGTAAACGCAACCACTGGAGCATCACTGTGACTAAACTTGGAAGAGCTAAAAGAGAACATTTTGTAGGCTGGAAAGGAGCTGGAGCTGAGAGGAAAGAAATCATTCGCTGTTTGCGTCTGCCTGCGCGCAGTGTGTGCCTTCTGCACAAACAACCAACACCGCAGGGGAGAAATACCTGAGCTGATTGCAGGGCCCCAGACTTTGAACTGCTCGGCTGAGTATCAGAAACATAACTGTGTAACTGTATTGTCATTTTCCTATGGAAAGCACTTTAAGCAGGTAGCAGAACCACTCTAGGAGAAGGATTCTGGAGCTGCTCCTGACGCAGCCATGCCCAAGCATCATCTTCACCTTCACCTTCCTCCACGCCTCCACAGCCTCTGCAGGTTTTCCTCTTGTCAAAATAAACCTGAAAAGCCTCGTGCTTTTAGCTCTGGTGGCTGCCCACTGGACCTTGAACGCGGTAGCCACCCCTCGAAGGCAAATTTGCATCCTGATTGTTTGGGTTTGAAACGCCCTTTCAACCATCGCCTGCGGTTTGGAGGCAGGACCCGGTTGAGCACGAGGGAGATGTGGGCACCGCCGCTCACCCGCCGCGTTTGGTTTCCTCCGGAGCAGCTGCTGGAGGAACGCTCGGCACAGCTGCTCTCCCTTCCCTGCCCTGTAGCTGCACCGTGAGGGAGAGGAGGAGGAGACTCAGCTGCTTCATCTTGGCAGGTCGCGCAGGAGCTCGCGGAGCGCCGCAGATGCTCCACAGGCTCCTCGGAGCCCAGGGGAGCAGCCCGTAAAGGACGATTTGGTTTTGCTTCTTTGCCCGGCTTCACAAGGAGAAGGGGAGAACCCTGAGAGCCAGCTGCCAGTTCCAGTATTTCGAGCATGGATGCAGTTTGGCAGGGCTTTTACTGCTGACCTGCCTCGTGCAACCCCCCAGGGAACAGCACCAGCGAGACAGAATCACTCCATGGGCTTCCATCACCCCTTCTCCCCACACCTAGCACCTGCCCCGGCCTCACTGAATGGAAATAATCCTTCACCTTCCTTAAATCTCCCCTTTCCCTTGGGAGACCTCACACAGCAGGCTGCATTTTGTCTCAGCCTTATTAAAAGAAAAAACACCAAACCCAACCCAACCAAACAAAACGCCACCAAACCAAACCCCTCCAACTATTCTGGTGGTGGTCCCTCGATCCTCTTAGACATGGCCCCAGGATGGGAAAGGTTAGATGGCTCCGCTTCCTAAGAGGATTTGGGGGCATCAAGGAGGATAATAAAAATGACAGCAGAGAACAAACCAGAGGGATAATAAAACAGTTCTGAGCAAATGGAAGGGCTACGCCTCCCTCCTCATTTCAGACAGCAGCAATGGAGAAGTTGGAGGCTTATCTTTTAATTAGGTTAAATTAGGAAATCTTTTTGTTTTGCTTTGTGTTTAGCATAACATTGTCTTGGAGGTAAAAGCTCAGAAATGGAAGGTTTTCTAGATTAGGTTAAATTAAGATATTATGCTTCTTAAAGAAGACAAAGCGTTGTCTTCAAGGTAAATGTTTAATTACATTTTAAAAACAATTTTGTCCATGTAATAATAAGACAGAGCCCAGCTCTGCCTGTGACTGTGGTTCCAGACGGAGGCCAAATAAATTGAGAAATTGGTGTTGAAGGAGTTAGGAGGCAGAGTGTAATTACTGGGAAGATGGGGGTCCTGCTGCATTATGATTCTTGTTTTTAGCAGGTCTGGAAGAAATAATTTAGAGAAAATTACTTTTTTTTTTTATGGCCATAAGAAAAACAGAATCTAATATCCACTTTTCTATGAGGAAGAAAACTACAGAGTGATAGATAACACTCAAGGCAACGGAGTTTGGCCCGATAATTGCACTCAACCCTCCAGACTATCTTTTAAAGAGTCTTGATGTTTATTTTGCTCTCACTGCAGAAAATGCTCCCGTTGTGGCTGCAGGAGAGGCTGGGATGTCTCGTGATGCTGGAATAGCACTCCAGTTATTCCCCAGAAAGCCCTCTCTGGCTCTCAGAACCACTCCAGCTGGTGATTTTTAGGCATCACAGCGATGAAAGGATAGAGCAGGGAGATGGGAAGAGAGGCTCTGTGGTGAGGGCAGCAGGGCCAGAGTTAATGTGGTTCTGTGAAAGAAAAACGGAAAGGGAAAGAAAGAAAGGGGAAAAAAAGAAGGAAGGGAAGGGAAGGTTTGGGAAGGGAAGGTTTGGGAAGGGAAGGTTTGGGAAGGGAAGGTTTGGGAAGGGAAGGTTTGGGAAGGGAAGGTTTGGGAAGGGAAGGTTTGGAAAGGTTTGGGGAAGGAAGGTTGGGAAGGGAGGTTGGGAGGGAAGGTTTGGGAAGGGAAGGTTTGGGAAGGGAAGGGAAGGGAAGGGAAGGGAAGGGAAGGGAAGGGAAGGGAAGGGAAGGGAAGGGAAGGGAAGGGGGAAGGGAGGGAGAGAAAAGGAGGGAAAGGAAATCAACCAACAACCCAGCCTTGTTTCATTGTAATGGAAAGGGATAGAACATCTAAAAGCATCCTCAAAACAGCACAGCCTCAGCATGTAAACCAGACACCCAAACTCTGTTGACAGCTACTACAAAGTACAGATAGTGACAACAAAACCTGCTGGAACTGCCAGCTTTAGAGAGGAAGGGCTCCTTTACCTCCCGAGGAACAAGCGCGGCGGTGACAGAACAAGGGGCCACCTCTGGAGGATTCCTGACACCTCACCGTGGTGTGGAGCCCAATTTGTGGCCCAGCTTTCTGCAGCCTGATCTGAGGAGCTGATGAGTCCCCCCGTGCTGGGAACAGAGGGCTCCTGCTCCGTGGGATGGATGTGGCTGTTCCCACTTCCCACCCCGGGCTCTTACTCACCCGTGGCCCAGTGGGGAATGTTTCGGGAAGGACGAAGCTTCTGAGGCGTCTTCCTCCTCTGTGCAGCCCCAAGGCAGCTGTTCCCCACCTGCAAGCAGCAAGGTCTGATATTATCCAAGCATAGATGTGTCAGTCTCCCTGCAGTTGTGATCAGATAAGGGGAAATCCATACATTTAAAACAGCTGATCCATTATACAAACAACAGCCCCCAAACTTCTCCAAGCAGGGAGAATGAGCAAAACAGTCCCTGATGGCCTGTAATGACTCAAGGCAGAAAAAATCTGTCTGGTATTGATTATTTTAAGGTTTTAGAAACACAAGCAGAGGGCATGAGGCTGTGGAGAAGCCTGGATAATGAAGAGCCTCGTTATCTGCTCCATGAACGTGGGCTGCTGGGGTGTTTAACCTGGGAGAGTGTGCTCCTTACTTAAGGAACAGGGAGTGGGGAGCATGACTGCTTAGATTAAACCATGTGCTGAGGGATTACTAGGATTGTTTCCGTAGGAATTATTCTAATAAAACACTGAAAGGCTAAACTGTACTAATAATCCAACAGGTGATGGAAATACCACCTGTACAGGGTGGATGTATTGACAACAGAGAGAGTTTCCTCTACCAACCTGCACATGGTGTGAGAAGACTAATGTATAAAGTGGGTGATAAAGGCAGGAGAAGGAAAGAAAAGGAAGGAAAGGATAAAGGTATAGGAAGACATGCTTAAAGCTTGGCTCCTTGGAGCAGCCTTTCTCCTCCTCCTCCTCCAAATGATCCCATCAGCATCTGGTAACCATCCTGTGCTGCCCAGGAGGAGGTTTGCAGGCTGGAAGGCACAAGAACGGATAAACCAGTAGTGGATTTTGCCCTGCTTTAATTCAGTTTGTGCTGTGCAGGAGGACAAATTTCATGTGATAATTTTAATGAGCTTAATGTGTAGAAAAATGGATATTTAGCCCCCCGAACCCTCAGAATTCAGAGGCAACATCACACATATCTGCAGGTTTGGGTGCTTTTCCTTCAACTCCACATTCAGGCATATGAGATATTAATTATCTGAATTAACACTCACATTTAGGGATGCACGGAAGCCTCGCTGAGAATTCCAATGGTTCTCTGCTAGCAGGAAACATTTACACAATATAACCCCCACCACCTCGGGCAGGCTTATATTTTATCTTAGAAAAAGGGAAAAAAGCCATTCACATCTGAGATAACAACCTGTTCTGTGTCTCTTAAACCAGAATTGTGTAGGAATGAGCTTTCATCAGAGGAAGAATCTTGCTTAATTATGGTGAAGGTCTCAGCAATCTTACCTCCTCTGTGCCAGGGAAAATATAAAACAAGCTAAAAAATAGTACAAAAGCAGAAACATAGCAGAAGGTGCATGGAGAAAAGAGCAGAAACAGTTCTAGTTTATTACTTTCCTGTAATAGCAGGTGACTAATGTAGCAGCCTGCACATTGTTTCCCCATTAAAATCAGCATCATCAGAATGTCTGTGTTCCATTTTCCCCTACTTAAGTAAGGTGAGGGCCACGGGAATGCAGTGAATCTGCTCTTGTGAATGTGGAGCAACAGCCTATTTTAGATGGCTTCAGAAATAAGATCCCAAGTGGAAAAAAGTCTAAGAATAATTTTCAGCCCGAGACTTGACTTGTCAGAAAATGCAGTTCAGGCAAAGCAGAACTCCAGGTGAATCCATGATGAACTCGGTGAAACAAACCCAATTTTCCACAAACAGAAGCACTGAGAAAGCCCAATAACCTTAAACCAAACTTAAATATTTGTTTGAGGTGTCAAAGAAGCATCTGGAGTCAACCCAAGAAGCAGTTTGTGTGAGATGTGGTGGTCCCAATGGCCTCCTGGGACTGAATTACCTGCTGTCTATAGGAGGTTTTCATCTGGAGTTGTTTGGAACAGAGAGATCTCCCCTCTTTTTGAGGTAAAATCTGGCTGTCCAACATTTCCTAGCAGACATCTGAATTGTTTGGGAAGAACCCAGGAGGTGACAGACCCGTCTGACATCAGTGGGGACTGAGAACAGCTAAAAGCGTGCCAGGAGACCCTACTTGAGAAAATACAGGAATTTTCCGGCTGCAGAAGGAGCCAAGCAGACCAATGCTTTTGGAAACTGCCAGGCTTCCTAGTAGTCATTAAAGACTGGTTTAGTTTTTAAGGAAAATAACCCCCAAAGGGTGAATTTCCACTCATTTGACAACCATCTGTGCAGTCCAGAGGCATCCTCACGTGCCAGCAGCTATCCCTGCTCTCCCCCAGTGTGATAATCTCTGCTCTCCTCGAAGGGGTGGGCTGGGTTTGCTCTGAGAACGTTGTCAGGAATGCATATTTCACACACACAAAAAATCTTCTTTCATCATATAAATATATCCCACTGTTGCTGCTTTTTAAACAGTGAATTTCAAGGCAAGCCAGAAAATAACAACCAATACCTTCAAACACTGGGAAGATTAATCACCATGTGGGAACACGGGAAGAAAAGCCTTTCTGCTCATCATATTCATTGTCCACAGACTAGAAGACAAAAAAAAACCCCAACAAACCCATATATTCTTTTGGTTCTGCTCTGTGTTTTGGCCAAAGATGAAACACAGCCGTACATTTTCATTACCTGCCTCAGAGCTCTCGTGGTTTATATCAGCCCCACTGCCCCAGCTGCCCCCTGGGTTAATAATTGTGCCACAGGGTCAGTGATTTCAGCAGAGCTGTGACAGTTTTCAGCTCTGGTGCTGAGTCTGAAGAGGATCCTGCCCAACGGGGAGAGTTTTAGATGAGGATTAGTGTGTGAATTCTTCTGGACTAATAGATAAGTGCTACAATAATTTAGGACAGATTTCCAGCTTGTGGTTAGCAGACCCTTGGGGTTAATACACTGCTCAGTAGCAATCTATTAAAAAATACTGGAGAAAAAACCAATTTCATATAAACCATATGGGAAGATACACAGAGGACGTTTGTCTTTAGGAGACAAGTCAAAGACTAAAACCTACCAGTTTACACACATTGCAAAGAAATTTATCAAAGCAGCTGTTACAGGACAAGCAGTTTTGGAATCTTTCAGCAAGAGATAACAGTATGAGAAACTCTGGGGTCAGATTATTAATCAGAGTTATTAATTGGAGTTATTAGACTTGATGGCAAGGGAGCCACGGAGGTCCTCAGGCCATTTGTCCACAGACAGGGTAAGTTACTGTCCAACGCTGCTGATTTTAATTGGATTCTCTCTGACACTTTTTAGAAAATCCTTGATAAACTCACTGGATCAAATTTTCGACCCCCCTTGATTGTTTTCCTGAAGTGATGCAGAGAGACCCTGAGTGGGCTGCAGAGTCACTCCCCTGCACGTGGTCAGTGAGAAGCCTGAGCAAACAGATCCATCTTAGAGCCAAAAGTATTTTCCCCCTTGCCCTGGTGCCAGGCTCATTTCCCTTAAACTTTAATGCCTTTGAGCCAGGCCATTATGAGCCAGGCCAAGAGAAATAAGGACACCTCAGAGCATTTGAATGGGATAACATAAATACTTCCATTGTAGGGAAAAGGAAGCATTTCCAAAGAGCTAAAAGTCATTTAAACTGTGGTGCTGCAATGAAAATTCCAGCTTATAGCTCTCTATATTGGCCATCCTCGGGTGACCACTAAGGCTTGGCTAAAATCATCTGTCAACTGTAGCTCAGGCTGGAGGGTGAAGCAGATCAGGAGATCCCTTTGGGCAGTTATTTTAAGATTTAAGGGCATTTTATTGGCACCACTCAGATGTCACCAGCCTCCTTCTGGAGTGATGCAAAGCTGCCAGGTTATTGATTGGGATAAATTGCACAGATCCTGGTGCCTGTCAGGTGAAGTCCCTCCCCAGGGACTTTCAAGGTAAGCAGAATTTAAACCTCTTCCAAGGAGGTCAATAGTACGTAGGGAAAAAAGAAAATATCAGGTTAATGGGGCAGATGTTCCAGCAACTAAATGTATTTCTATTCCCTGTAGAGAGGAGTAGAAGTTGTTGAAGCGCTTTGCCAAATTACAGAATTACCCTTTTCCCTGCCCAGCCATTAACCAAAACAGGAAAGCAGAGCCCCTGCGGAGTTCAGCATTTCCAGGGTGGGAGTTTCTGTGCCAGATCATCAGGATCCAGGCCAGAAAAAAGAGCTAAGATTTTAAACCATCACAGGAAGTCATCAGCTAAAGCCATGAAA
This sequence comes from Pipra filicauda, assembly GCF_003945595.2. Classification (NCBI taxonomy): domain Eukaryota; kingdom Metazoa; phylum Chordata; class Aves; order Passeriformes; family Pipridae; genus Pipra; species Pipra filicauda. The sequence continues at coordinate 938,016 of NW_024104331.1, forward strand.
GAAGAGTCCGCACTTTGCAGACGTGCTGGTGTCACAGTCCTATTTTGCAGGTTATTTTTTTCCCCTCAGAAAGGCAGGATTGTTGCTCTGTTTTAAAAATAAACTTTTCTTGAGCGTCCATGTCCCCCTGCAAGGCCAAATCCCTTCAGCTGGTTGTCCTGGACACCGCACTGAGCTCCCTGTCAAACCCTGAAATACAGAAAGGGCTCAGTGCAGCCCAAAATAACTTCCAAGTCACCTTCAGGGTGAAGTTCATCCATCCCGACCTGAGAAACAGGTCACTCCAAACCTCGCTGGGATGAATCACTGTCTGCACTATATTTATCCCGAGCCTGGGGAGGTCTGCACCAAACTGTTGACATTTTGCCAGTCTGAGCCCAGTGAGCAGAGATGTCCCACCTACCTCGTGGCATCTGCAAGGGCATGGCCTGTAGGTGCCTTGTCATCCCAGCCCTCGAGAGGACACTGCACTGTCCTGACAGAGGAGCTCCCTTTTCCAGTATCATCCAGTATCCTGACTGTGGGGCTTTGCTGGTGCCAGACGGCCAGCACAGCCCCCCTGTTGTGCTGGGAGACGAAGGTTTCATCCTCCAGGTTGCTGCTGACTTCAGAAATGTCCTCAGAGGCCTCTCAATTTTTCCTGGATCAGTATAAAATAAAACAATTTCTTGGTGCTGAAGCCCTGTGAAATGGGAAAATGCTTTTCCTTGCTGGTGTCTCCGGGTGGTCCCAGCCCAGACTCGCCACCTCGTCATTCCCCATCTGTTGTGGAAGAGGTCCCATGGAATGACAAATCTCATAGCTGGACCCATAGATCCAACTACATTTCAGCTTCCCTTTTCCTACCTTAAGCCTGCACACAGGGCAATGCCTAATCCATGTGAAAGAAGAAAAATCTTCCTTGGATCCTCATCCAGGATAAGCAGTTCCTCTTCAAGGACCCCAACAAACCCTGTATAGATCAGTGCCTTCTCCCCCTCCTCCGTGTCAGGGTGACACTCTGCCTGGCTGAAGTGCCCAAAAAAAAATGGGAAAGGAGGTATTTGTGTTGCTGAGCCTTGAGCTGCTGTGTTAGCTCACAGTTTTTAATCCTGGTCTCCTGTGGGCTGCTCCAGCCGTGCACGCCGCATACAGATGGAAAAGGCTCTGACCAGGTGGCCAGGCTGCAAAACAGAAAATGAGAGCTGAAGAAAAATAACAGTTTTGGGATTATAAAACTACCTGCCAGGTATCAGAAATGTGAGGGAGGGGGAAATCAGGTAGTTACAGGGGAAGGGAGAGGTAAGGAAATTATTGTCTCAGGGTGGCATCCTCCTGTCTCAGCTTCAGAAAGGACAAAAAACCCAGAGGTTTCTCGGTCAAGATGTGGAAGACATGACCTGTGGGGACATCAGCCTTGCTGATGGGTTGCTGCAATGCCATCACTTCATGCTGCTGATATTCTCCCAGGTTTTGGGGCTCTTGGAAGCCAGAGACACTTGGGACAAGCTGAGCTTCCTGGGAGCACAGGCCCAGGAATGCTGTAGGGGACATGGAGTTAATCAGCGTGGCCTGTCCAAGCACCTCTGTAGGAGTAGTTAGCACTGTAGGGAGGCTGGAATTGCTCATTTTCTCAGTGGTTGGTAGGGAAAAAGCAATGTCAACCTGGTGGATTTTGGAAGGCTGTTGCTTTGTGTCTGCCTCAATTGGTCAGGGGGTTTTTCCAGCCATCACCCTGGCACAAGTCACTGAGCCCATGATGGCCCCTGGGCTGTGTGGGGTGGAGGAGGGAAGACATGGGACTCACCTGCAGGATGGATGGAGCAGCAACATCAGGAGCATCTCAAATCCAGGCTGGGAAGCCTGCAGGAGCCAGGGAAGCCTGTGTGTACTTGGCCAAAGGCAAACCCAGCTCAGCCTTTAATGCTTTGCTAATGGCCTGCTTCCAGAGATTTCCCCCCAAACTTGCTCAGGGCTCTTTCCATTTCATCCTGGAAAATCCCAGGGTTGTCATCAGAAGCTTAGAGAGATAAAGGAGGGGAAACTTCAGCCCCCAAACACCCATTGCTGAGAGTTGTCCTGGAGAGGAGGAAAAATTCAGGGACAGATGCTCAAATGGTTGATGGCAAAACACCTGTTACATGGAAGGGTCTCTTCTCTCAAGGTACCTGTCCACCTTCTTGCTCTTTGAAAGGATTTTTGCACCTGGTGGATCAAACTTTGGAGGAGAGGGAATACAGTTATGGTACCAGGGCTGGAAAGGCCTTTCAGATCTAACAAAAATTTTTTTTTTCAAACAACTTGGAAGCCTGTGTGTGGTTTTAAAGAGATCTGGTAACTCAGGCGTCAGTTTGGAGTCCAGCACAGAAGTTATTAAGTGACATCTCTGAGCCATGTGTATAAAACCAGAGAAGATATTGATAATGGTTTTCTCCCTGGTTACAATCTACTGCATTTATTCTCACTGCACAGCCAGAAACCACCTTTCCAGATATTGCATTATGTTATCACTCCAGCACCTCCCTGAGATGGCCGTAGTATGTCCCAAATCAGATAAAGCCCAAGCTCATCAGGGCAGCCAGCCTTTAAATCACCATTTAAAGGAGGCTTTATCACTCCCTGCTTCAAGCTCTGCAGCCACAGCGTGAGGCACGAAGCAGGTTAGGATTCAGCTCACCTTGCTCCAGACTGAATGTTTCCCAGATTCTGGCCTCCATCAGTCCCAGCCCAGCGTGTGGTTCATCCTGAGGGTCTGAGAGTGAGTTAATCTCGTGGAAGAGATGGATTCAGTGATATTTAACCGAAGCTGGCAGGGGCAGCAGGAGGGGAGAAGCAGTGACAATCCAAGAGCAGGACCACACCTGCATCCCTCCAGGTTAAAGTGAGATCAGCTTGCAGCCATCGGACCCCACCTGCTGATCACGGCCCAGGGAAGGGCTGGAAAGTGGGATCACATTGTCAGCTGGGGTGCAGAGGTGGTGTGGGGACACACAGGGGACCCCCGGGGTGGATGAGTCTGCTCCCTGCTCTCAGAGCAGGGACATCACAGACTCCCCTTTGTTATCACACAGGGACCAGCCACTCCACAGGCATCCCATAAATCACAGCTTGTTGCAAAGCAGGCGGGTGGGTGCCCTGGGCCATCCTGGAGCTGGAATCACACGGCTGTGGCAGTCACAGGCATCAGCATCCCGAGCTCCCCGGGGGCTTTCGGTCAGCCAGCCGAAACCCAAACCTCTCATCTCCCAGATTTTGCTCTGAGGAAGCAATACTTTAAACTTGTTTGCGGTTCTCTCTCCCTGCTGCTGTGTCAGGCAGGAAAGGAAGAGATGTAATTTTGAGCTCAGCACTATTGCACCTCCTTATGCAACGTGGTTAACGAGACGAGGGAACTTGTAGCTGGGAAGATCCACTCCAGCCTGTGCTGGCTCTGTCTCATCCCGGCCTCAAGAGACCACACTCTCGTTTTGAGGGCATAAAAAGCAGAACTGGAAGGGCACAAAGCATCAAGGGCAGGGGGAAGCACCGATGAAGTACAGCCAGCACAGCAGCCGAGCTTCTCCTGTCAGGGTTGTGAAATGACTTGTGTGCTCGTACCTGTCTGAAGCCCTTAAATAACTTCACCAGAAGCTCTCCCAGTTCTCCCATCACAGTCTGCAGACGTGAGTCGGGTCAGCTTGATATATAAATGGGAGACCACAAAGGAGCAAGTGACCCAGATTCTGACAGACTTTCCCCAGAATTTGATCTTGATATACAACACCAGCCGTCTGCTGGATCACAGTATTTTAACCCACGTGAAAAACAAAGTCCACCCTCTTGTCACCCCTAAAAGCAAAAATCCTGCCTGCCCAGCACTGACTCTTTTCAGACACAATCCCATCTTGCTGATGAGTTCTGAGCAACTGCCCAGCCCCAAAACGCTCATGGATCCATCAAAGCCTCAAATAGAAATGCTGAAGATCAAATCTGGCCCGATTTAAGAAGCAAACCCCAAGCAGAGCAGCTCAGCCCCATCCCCCTCCTCAGACATACCACTGGGCGACAGATCCTCCCAAGGACCTCGGGCTGTGGCTTCTGGGATTTATTTAATTACTCTGAGAGGTGAGAGGGTGGATGTGGGGAAGCTGTGAGTCAAAGGGCTCCACCTGTGGATGGGGAAACCTTCCTGCCTGACCTGATGCTGAACAGCTGGGAGGCAGCTGGGGCCGGGCAGGGACGGCTTTGACTCACTGCCTGGCACCAAAGGTCAGTGCTGTGGATTTCTGCATCATCTCTGTGCTCACACACAGGAAATATCCCTGACTCCAGCTGGACCACAGCTGTAATAAAGCTCTGTGAAAGTCAGCTGGCTCATCTTCCGGCTCATGCACCAACCACGAAATTACAGGTCCCTTTTATAGCCTCTTTATTAAAAGGTGATTTCACGGGAGCTGTAAAGGGGGTGATTTTCAAATGTGAGCTGGATCTGCCGGTCCAACAGATTTTTTGCATCATGCTCAGCCCTCTTTAACCACCCACCTTCTCTCACTCTGACTCTTTTTTTCACTAACATGTGAAACCAAGTTGATCTGAAAGTCCCTGGCAGACCATGCACCTGGTTCCTGTCACTGCCTCTGCTGGTGTCTCTCTGATGCCACCATGCCCAAAACCTGCAGCCTCTTTCCTTGGGAGCCCCTCTTTCTCCACGGACACGGAGCTTCCCCGACCCTTCCTTACAAACCAAACCAGCCAAAGAACTCTGACACACTTTCCTGGTTTTTAACATTTTCCTTTGGGCTGGATGAAGCCCAGCCACTTGTCTGCACGTCAGCTCTTATTCTACAAAGGTTAAGTGATCAGTAATATTTTGTATTTTCAAAGGTTGCCTCGTTTCAGTTTAATTTGCATGTTCTCTGCAAACACATCCTGCTTGAATTGCAGCCACCTCTGGGGGAAAATGCAGGGAATGATGACCTAGGAATGTACCACATGGCAGTAGGAATCAAAGGACATTAAAAGCAAATCCCTGCTGCTCCTGGCCATGATAAGATCCCAGTACACACGGGCTGGGTTTTAGATCCTGTTACTACGTACGGGTACATTGATTAAACCTTTGTTCTTAACCTGAGCTTTCCAAGGGAGCCTGTAAACATGGTGCACTATCATAATTTCAGTTATAATAATACATGAGCTCAAAGGAAGGCTCTCAGCTGCAGCTTTTTTATATTTAAAATCTTTCTGGCTGAGCAATTTCAACTTACTATTGATCCAGATGACGCATTTGATTCCTATAATTGAGATTGGAATTAAAAAAAAAAAAACAAAACCAGCCTTTCTGTTTCTCCCAGAATGTTTGTTTCTCACATTTGACAGCTCTGTGTGTGCATTGCTCAGGCTTTTTCCACGATTAAAGCGATGGAATTTTTCAAGAGTAGAAAGCTGTAGCTGCCTCAGCCCAAAAGTCACCGAGGAGGCTCAGATGTGGGGATGATGGGGGCAAAATACCCGGGTGTTTTCCCACCCATTGCCTTTTAAATGCTGAGCGGCTGCTAAAGTTTTTTTCTGAGGGATCACAGAATCCCAGACAGGGTTGGGTTGGAAGGGAAGTTAAAGATCACCCAGTTTCACCCCCCCTGCCATGGGCAGGGACACCTTCCACCAGCCCAGGTTGCTCCAAGCCCCGTCCAACCTGGCCTTGGACACTTCCAGGGATGGGGCAGCCACGGCTGCTCTGGGCAACCTGTGCCAGGGCCTCCCCACACTCACAATAAAGAATTTATTTCTAATATTTAATCTCAAGCTACTCTCTTTCAGTTTGAAGTCCTTCCCCCTTGTCCTGTCACCTGGGAATTTGGAAAGGATAAACTACAAATAAGACTGAGGCCAGCTTGGAATCCAACCAGCAGGTTCCTGATGCTGCAGGCTCAGTGATCCTCCCCTTCCCCTCCTGCTTTCCCCTGATCCAACAGAATTTACATCAGCTGAACTCCATGGAAATTCTTGTTTCACATGGGATGACCAGGAGGCACAGACTCAGAAAGAGCAAGCCTGAAACTCCCCTCTCTGGGCAGCCAAATGTGCTGGCAGTGACTCGGTTTAGATCTGTCTGTAGGTAGTGTATTGATGGGGAAAGTGCTGTGTATACGCTTGTTTGTTTGCAAGAAAGGTTAAAAAAAAAATTCTATTAAAATCCTGCACCTCTGGGACTGTCTTTGAAAGGCATGTGATGTGACTCCAGGAGAGAAGTGATCAGCCTGCAATAATTTAGATGTTCCTGTTGCTATGGATACTTTCTTTAAGTGAAGCATACCATTATAATTTAAATTTCCAGTAACAAAGAGGAAAAAAAAAGAGAGCATATTAAAAGTAGTAAAAAATGCCAGAGACATAACTGTTTTATTCTTTGCTGTCAGTTTTACTTGTGCTGTGACAGCGTATAGAAGTGATAAAATTGCCACATCTGAGCAGATTTAGTGCTTTTACACATTTTATTACATTAATTAGACCTGAGGCTCGTATGTATGAGTGTGTGATAGAGGCAATAGCCAAGTGACAGGCCGGGTGCTGGGATGTCACATTAAAAGCAGGGGAAGGAGGAGGGTTGTAGCTAAAACAAGACCTGACAAGCAGCAAGTTTGGGGGGGTTGTTACAGCAAGATCAGCGGAGGGAGATGGAAACACAAAGGTACAAGCCAAATAACTCCCTGCAAAGTATCATCATCGAGGCTTTTAAGCCAAAACTTTGCCTGGAGTGGTGTTACCATCCGTGGGATTGTAGCAGCCGAGACAGAAACTGCTGCTGTGGTTTGCAGGGAACGTCGGGAAGACTCTCGTGTGGAGGTCGGAGTTTTTTGCTGGGCGAGAAATTGCTGATGGTGATGGCTGGAAAGGTGAAATGAAAAAAAAACCCCAAACCTTGGAGGCAGAAAGTGAGAGATTTGGAGAGGAATTTGCAGAGTGGCTGGTTTGAAGGGAGGGGAGTTAAAATCCCCCTGGGCATCCCCCCGTGTGGCCGGAGAGACGATGGCTCGGTGATTCCAAAGAGGAAACCGTGATGGCAAAAGTTTGGGGCAAACAAGGTGCCTGGGGAATAAACTGGCACCCAAACACTGTTTTTCCTCACGTCATAGCTCAAAAGACCTGTGTGCCAAGGACAAGCAGGCAGCAGAATCCCTGCTTGGCCACAGCCTGACGTGGGTGGCTGTTTTATTCCAGTTGTGACCAGCAATGTGGTTCCCACCCCATTCCCTCAGCCAGGACAGGAGCCTTGGCCTGAGCCCGTGGGCTTTAAAGCCAAGCTTTTAAAAATCCATATTTTTCCCTCCTCGCTTCTCCTTTCCAAGCTGAGAGCAGCAGCTGGGTGAGTGATAAATCACAGGAGCCAGCGGGGATTTCAGAGCCAAACCTCGACGGGGTCGATGTTCCCAACCTGCCTCTCCTGATCCTTCCCTTTCGCAGGGAGGGGAGCACGGTGGCCCTGACGACTTTGGTGAGAATCACCTGGCTCCTGGAAAGGAAAAGTGGAGAGAGGGAAGGGCTGAGAGGGAAGGGCCCCCTGCCCGTGGGCACAGCCGGCACCGCTCTGCCCGGTGCTCCCACGCTGGGTTGGCTGGCACAGCCCAGCCCCTGTGGGGCTTCCAAAGACCACGCCACGGGGAACCAGGAGCGAGCCCTCAGTTGCAAAGCTCACAGCCCAGGCCGACAGCTTGCCAGCAGGGCAGTGCCCCGGGAGAGGCTGGGAGCTGCCAAAGGTGAGCGGTGCCAGCCGGGAGGCAGAGCCCCAGGCTCCAGTGCCCTGCTCAGACCCGCTGGCCACGGGCCAGCAGCGGCGCGTGGCCCCGACAGCAGAGCTCCTAATCCGCTTTCCGGGCAGAGCTGAGGGTCCCTCTGGCTCTGCTGGGCAGGAGTTGCCGTGCTGGGAGCTGCTCCAGAGCCAGGAGTGAGAAGGAGTCGCTACCAAAGAAGATCAGAGCCCAGCAGGGACAGGACCACGTGTGTGTCCAGCGTGAGAGGCCGGTGGCACTTAATTAACCAGGCACTCGGTCACTAATTACCTTCTACCTGCACATTACCCTGTGCAACTGCCTCCAGTCTTCCTGCACTTTCTACATCTGCTGTCTTGGCTCCAGCTCTCTGGCCCCATTTCCACTCCCACCTCAGAAGACTTCCTCTTCCTGCAGCTTTTAATGACTTGACATCCCTCCTTTTTGCAAAGCCAATGTTCCTCCTCGGAGCCAAGAACCAGCTGGAGATGTCTGCTTTTAGCAGGGAAGAAAAATAACAACCAACTCCCAGCAATCCCCAATGCTCTTTCCCGTTGTCCTTCCCCTGAGCATCAGAGGAGAGGTGCTAAATAAATGAAGTAATGCAATATTAAGACTCCCTCTGTCATAAGCAGAATCCACTCACTCCTGATAAATTGCTCGCAGTCAGATGCCGGCAGAATCATGGAATATCCTGAGCTGGAAGGGACCCACAAGGATCATCAAATCCAAATCCTGGCCCTGCACAGACACCCCAACAATCCCACCCTGGGCCTGAGAGCCTTGTCCAAACACCCCTTGAGCTCTGGCACCCTTGGGGCCATGACCTGGGGAGCCTGGGGTGGGTGGGACAGATGGTCAGCAGGATTTAGGGGCATAAAAGTTAAGGAAGGGGGCATAAAAAAGTTAATTTTTGACCAGTTTACAGATTTTTGGCACTGAAATTATGGCTTTTCTCAGAGGGAGATGCTTTCACATGCAGAAGGGGGTTGGCAGAGTAACCCCTCACCCCTCATTCGTGCAGACCAAGGGTGGCTGTGCTGTGATATCACTCCTGCACTGAGCACTTCAAACCTGGGGAGAAGTTCAAGAGCAGAGGCAGAGACACACACACAAAATACCCCTCCAGCACTGCGTGCTGACCCGTGGTGAGCTCCTCCTGAGCCAGCCCTGCCCTGGGCTGTTGGCAAACACTGCCTGTGTTTTCTGGTTCAGCTCCCCTTGGCTTCCACAGGACAAATCTCATCTTCGCAGGCAGCCGGCACGCAAGGCTGACACGTCAGAGGGGCACAGCAGTGCTCAACCAACACCCCCCTTTCCCACCCAATCCTCCCTCCATCCCCAGCCAAAAGGCACTTGTGCTTCTCCACAGGACTGTTATTTCTTGCTGCAGAGCACAGAAAGCCTCGCAGGGCAGCCCACAGCTCCCAGCAGCCCAGGGCTGGCTGTAAGAGCCACAACGCAGCATTCAGGTGTTCAGATGAAACGTGGAAAAAAGGACAATTTGGGGGAACCACAGCTCTGCAACTTTTGCTCAAGCTTGGCACGAAGCTACAAACCCTCTTGGTGCTCTGAGGAGAGGAGAGGTTCGGAGAGGAGAGGTTCGGAGAGGAGAGGTTCGGAGAGGAGAGGTTCGGAGAGGAGAGGAGAGAGGTTCAGGGCTCGGTACCTGTCACACTGCACACCCTCGTGCTCCACAGCTCAGCACTTCCCTGAAGCAGCTGGTTTGTAACCTTCGAGCTGGGTTTGGCCTCGACTCACAGAACAACAGCCATCATTCAAGAGCCCTCGTTGAGCAGAGGGAACAGCAACACTTGATAAAACTTAACATCTCCACCTAAACCCAGCCTGCAACTTGGCAGCAGCAAGCTGGGTTCGCTGTTGCACTTTTGGGGATGCTCTGAAGGAGTTTAACGAGTTGCAGCACCAGCACTGAAAACATTAAGCCCCGAAGCAGCACGTGGCTCGTGCGAGCTGCAGGTTCTGCTTTCTTAGAGGTGATTTGAGAGGGAGGCTGAAGACGGGCTCTCCGTCGGCTCCCTCGCCCACGCTGGCTACCGGCTGTGGGATGGATGGAGCTGTTCCATCCCGTACACACCCCGTGCCAGCGCAGGGTGACAGACCAGCCTTTCACAGCACAGCCCACGCCAACACCTCTGCCTGCGGCTGCGGCTGCTCCGAGGGAGGGAACGGGCAGCAGAATCCCTCCATGTCCCCCCTGGAAAAACACGGGGCTGAGGGGAGAGGAGCCACCAGCTCCCCCAGCCCACCTGAGCCTCCCCCTCCCTCTCTCGCAGCCATCAGAGGGGAAGGAAATGGATGCTGAAAGTTTCTTAACCGGCAGTTAAAAAAAGGTCACATGCGAACGGAAAGATCAATTTGTTCCTCAGCACCGCCATCAGTTATGCATGAAGGCACAGGCTGCCAGTGCTCAGCACTCGTAATCTGGGACAGCTCACCCCGGAACAGGCAATTTAAACTGAAAAATGAACTTTTAGTCCTTTTAGTCCTTTTTTCTTTTTGTCAGCACTGTGGGATGAGAGGTGTCTCTGCAAAGCTCCACCCGCAGCCCCACTCCAACACCCCAAAGGGAGTGGGTGGCAGGTCAAACCTGTCAGCACCCCAGATGGGTTTCCCAATGCACTTCCCAGACAAGGTTGGCAGCCTGGTTGGCTGGGAAGTGCAGGAGCCCAGCAAAGGCAGGAATTGCAAAGGGATGCTGAGCACACAGGGCTGTGCTGGGCTCTCCAGGCTGTTTTTATTTAAAAGGCAGCTGTACAAATTCAGCTCCCCCCCAGGGAGAAGCACTTTGTGACTCAGAAATTCTATAAATTAAAGAGATTTTGGAGGTTTGATGCTACTGGCATCACGTTTTTCTGCAGATGAGCCTGAAGCACTGACCTCCCTCTCCTCACCCATCACCACCCCCTTACCTGGAGGCCAATGCAGGGACAGACTGTACATCCCTCTGTGCATCCCAGGGGGCAACATCCAGTCCCATAAGCACTTCCTGGAAGCAGAACCACGGACTAGTGTCTGACTGCAGCCCTCTTCCCACCTGGATGGCACTGGAATCAGCTGTCCAACAGACACACACCTCCTAAGGATGTTTCCAATCACTTCCTGCTGTGCATCAAGAGACAGGGAGAACTTAACCAGAAATACAAAGACTTCTACACATTAAAAGGACCCCTGTAAAAATAAAGTCACCCAGCACAGACGCTCCAAAAAAATGGTAGAGCTTTTATTTCCCTCAGTACAGATTTTTCTTTACAGCATCAGGTTTTCTTAAAAAACTATATACACACATATATAGTGTTGTGCACTTCGGTATCTGCTCCTAGAGTCTCTAGAAAAGGAGAAAGATCAATGTACAAAGAAATCCTCACAGTCCATCCTACAGCTCAGGCTGTTTTCTGGGAAGATCAGAACTCCTTGAGTCGGGACAAGGCACTGGCTACAACCCCTGCCTGTGCAGGAGGTTCATGTCTCTCCCCTGTGCCTCTGCAGCAGGGACAAGCTTTGATAGTTCCTTCAATCACAAGAGGCTGGTGCTGCACACAGGATCAAGGAAGTCATGGGCACAGTCGTCTGAAGATGTAAAATTGCTTTAAACCCCATTTTGCAGGATACACAGAGCACACGTTTTATTAAGAGACATGATGAGTCAGCTCCACGAGTCCTCGACACCTTCTCACTCTAACACTTGAGAGGGAAAAAAAAAATCTCAAATCTAAGTCAGAGTCACTCAGCTGCTTCCTAATGAATTCTTACAGCTGACAGAGAGGGGTTTTTTTTTCCTGCGAGCAGTTTTAAGGGAGTTATGAAGAGCTATCTGGGGAATGAATTAGTGCTTCAAACCCAAGTTACAAATCTATAAAACAGATTAGTATACTTCACATAAGGCCACAAACACTGCAAACTGTCAGTGTGACTATTTAGGATCATTAAACTTAATCTTTTAATTAGCATAAGCTTTATACCTCCATTACTTATTTTCAGTTCCAGGAGCAGATGAAGCAGCTTCCTGAGCCTCCTGGGAGCTGTGGCTGTCAGGGAGCAGGGGATCCAAGTACCTGGAAGGGGCACCTCTTGCTAACTGAACATCCAGGTATTGGTCTTGCCTAATCCAATTCCACTGGAGTCCATCGAGTGAGCAACAACCAAATGGTTTTGAGGCAGTAAGAAGTCATGGACAGGCAAATCCACTCAGCCAGGCTGAGAACACAGATCTATCCTGCTGCTGGTCCACCCAAGCTGCCACTTCCAACACGCTTTAGCAGAACAAATCATTCCTCCTTGGTGGTTTTGCTTTCAAAGCCAACAGTGCAAAGGAGCTTCAGCATTTTGAGTCGCATCAGAGATGGTGGACATGAGGAATCAGCTTTGAAACAGAGCTGCAGCATTGCCAGGTTGGGTTATTTTTGGGTAAATAGCTTCTGAAGAGAAAATACAGGCACTGCTTACCTTGACAACTCGGACCATTGCTTTCAGTTCAAGTTTTAAAGTGCAAAACTTCGTAGAGTCTTTGGGTAAAAAAAGTGTCAATTCCCACATGGAGCTGGTGAAGAAACGGCCAGAACCCGCAGGGGTGATTGACAACTGTGAGAGTGTCACAGACATTCATACAAAAGCAAGATCTCTGCCACCTCTTTGATTTAACACTGTCAGCAGCTGCTGCAAATCTCCTCCCCTCGCCCAGGCAGGTGACGTGTGGTTCAAGAATCAGTGGATTAGTAACAGTTGTGCTTGGAATTGCATTTGCATCTGCAGACCTTTGTCTAGAGGATACACACAGAGGGACTTTGGTGGTGCACAGTCTGTTTTCAGAGAGCAACAGGCACTGCTGAAGGTTCTCCCATGGTATTATTGCCACGTAATACTGTAGATGCTCTCCACGCCTTCCAGTAACACATGTAAACGGTAATGGCTGGGAATAAATATGTTCAAGAGCATCTCGTGGTTTAGATAAAAACAAGGTATAAAAATCTGCATCAGGTTTCTAAAGCTTTGGTCTAAACTGTGCTGTAACATCACCTGACCTGGCGAAGAGCCCTTAGGAGAGTCCCTTGTGTACAGCACCTGCAACAGCACGATCCAGTCCAGAGACTTTTAGTGGTTATTCTCTAGTCAGCTCTTAGATGCATTTGACCTCAGAACGTGAACAGATCATCCTTCTCGCCTGTGGTGGAATCTATTTTGTTCCAGTCTACAGGGGAGAGCGTTTCTGCACTCTGGATGTCCTGAGCTGTCAGCCCCGTGTCGAGGACGTGAGGGTTTGTTCTTGACTGAGCCAACCTAAGGGGGGGAGAGGGGGGAAGAAAAACACAAAGTAAGAACCCAAATCCTGCTGGTTTATAGCCCGGATGCCTGATGCATCCGTAACACTGCAGCTCCACATTTCAACACCCTCCAAGGGAATTAAGTGGTTCGGGAAGGGGGGAGCTGGCACAGAACATTCGCAGCGCCCTCGAGTCCGTCGCAGCTTTGCTGCTGGTTTGTCCCAGCGTTTCCCCTGCAGGCATCCAGGGAATTTGCAGTCTGGACATCCCATATATTAACGGCCTGGCTGTTTTCCTCCCCGGAGCTATGGCTGGGATCTGATCTCTGCTGCCCAAAGGAGCAGCCTGGGTGCAGTGACTCAGTGTCGTGGTGCTGTGTCTGGACAGGCAGCGTGTGCTGTAGCTCTGCCCGAGCATTAACCCCTCGGGTTAAGACACAGAGGACTCAGCTGATGTTTAACAGCTCCCAGGATCAGCTTTAGGAGCTTTTCATCCCAGATGTTTCGCAAAAACCTAACGAGCCCCAGTTTGTTGTTGTGTTATTAAATACCTCTGTGAAAAATGCAGCAGCGCAGCATCAATTCTCCCCGGGCTGAAGGTTAACTCAAATATTTGGTGTTTCATCAAAAAAAGCCTCAGATTAAGCCACATTTTTTAATAAAGAAGAAAAATGTCCAGGGATGATGATGATGTGGCAGGAATGCTTCTGGAAGCACCCGCCTTGGAGGATGAGCAGCCCAAACACTGAGTCACTACCACAAGGCCGAGGGTGATGTGACAGCTCAGGATCCAGCAACCCAAAAACAAAGCCCACAACCAACAACATCTGCTTCATTAAGTAGGGCAAGGAGCAGGGGTTGAGGAAAACAGCCAACATCAGGATGCAAACTGAAGCAGCCCCTTTATCAGCCACATCTTGGGACAAGGCTGCTGTGGAAGTGGAAGCTGTAAATCATCCCCGAGAGCCAAACAAGACCCAGAAGGCTTCCTTAGGGCTGAGCAGGCAGTTTTGCAGTGCTGCAAACCCTGGCACAGGCAGATGGCTCTCAGGGAAGGGACAGTGTTGGGTCAGCCCTGCTCCTGCCCAACTCCCTCCTCCAGCACCTCCCAGCCAGAAGAGGAGGAGGAGGAGGAGGAGACCTGGCAGCTCCCTGCTGCCTCTGGCATCTGCATCCAGGGCAGATTTGCCCCAATTGGGGCCTCCACATCTCATGGTGGCCAGGTGGCTTCACACACTGACCTGGAGGAGGAGACCCTAATAAACTACACCATTCCCACTGCCCCACAGGGTGGTCCCCACACGAAAACAAGCAGGAAAACCCACCTGAAAGGAAATGGATTTGTTTAACATTGCTGTTTTGCTCAGCATGCACGTGCAGGGAAGCTTTTAATTTGGCTTAGAAAGAGAACTAAACCCCTTGAATCAATGGCCACACACTCTGAATCTGTGAGCCAAGGAAGAGCAAAGCCCCCCGTGCCAAAGCTGGGACCAGCATCACAGGCAGCCTGGAAAAGCCTTGGCAAGTGGGAGCAGACACACCAACTGCTTGGGGAATTAAATTCCCTATCACACACAGCCTCTTCTCCACCCTTAAAAGGTTGTCAAAATATTTGGCTTATCAGCCAGCCTCAAAGCCTATCTTTCAATTACCAGCTGAGGCACTGATGGGGCAGCTGCCTAGGTCAGATCATGGCACTGATTAGATGAGGAGCATTATTAAAAGCCAGTCACCAGTCAAGTCTCTGGGGCTGGTCCCCAGTGGTGGAGTGAACTAGTAAAGGGAGTTATGAGAATTACCTTGAAAACGCCTCGTCGAGACCATCATCCATTTCCTTTGTTAAAGAGATAAAAAGAGAGACAAGTAGTTGCTAAGAGAGCACACAAAAGTGTATTTAGAGGTCTGGCTCTGCACTTGAGCACTGGCAGACAAAAAATGTATGTGCATATTGGCTTCTGAGTGCCCAAATCAACCCTCCTCTGCAATCTGCCTCCTAGGGCAGGTTTTAGCTCTCTCTCTCTGCACAAGCCCCAGGGTAAGAGGTGCAGCTCTGGATGGTCCAGGCTTCCTCCAGGCAGATCCCAGAGCTTGGGTCAGGGATGCTGTGCTCCTCCCACAGCCCAGGGGTAGGGCCTTTTTCCCATCACCCCCAAACAGGCTGATACTGCCCCACTGCCTGTGTGCCCTGGATCTGACCCATCAGCTGGAGCACAAGCCCCTCTGGAGCCAAAGCCAGCCCTTGGCTCTTCCAGCTCTCCCATGGAACTGGCACGGGCTGCGAGTTTCTACCATGAGGACAGAGCTCAGTGAGATGCTCCAGGCATCCCTGGAGCTTTTCTGGATCAGGAACCGGATCAGCAGCTCTGCACCAGCACAGGGGGGACCCTGAAAGCAGCTCTGGGACCCTTTATCTCTGATCTGCTCTTAAGGTTTTCCAGGGAAAGCACTGGAGTTGCTTGAGGGAGGAAAGGCTTCCCATGTAGGACCATGGGCTCTGTGTGAGGGCTTTGCTACAGACAGGCTGGACTGCTCCCAAAATCCTGTGATGCACTTACAGACTTAATGCAATTAATAAGTAAAGTATGAAAACTCTGTAAGTAGGGAAGGATTGGAGATTGCTGATAAGCCTCCAGGATTTGATTTAAGCTTAGAGCTGATCTTCAGGTTTAACCTGAAAAGCCTCAGGCTCAGGCCCGCCAGACTCAAGGAACAGGCCCCAGGCAAAGGCATTTATCCTTCAATTCTCCAAAATTCAGCATAACAGGGGTTTCCAGAGAGGGCACATGGTTTGGGTTGGAAGGGACCTTAAAGATCATCTTGTCCCAACCCCTGCCATGGGCAGGGACACCTTCCACTAGCCCAGGTTGCTCCAAGCCCCGTCCAACCTGGCCTTGGACACTTCCAGGGATCCAGGGGCAGCCACAGCTTCTCTGGGCAACCTGTGCCAGGGACTCCCAACCCTCACAGGGAAAAAATTATGCCTAATATCCAACCCACACCCACCCTCTTCCACTTTAAAAAGGATGATGGAGCACTTGGGCAGGGAGGAGGAGGAGGCTCCCTTGAGGGATGCACACCCAGCACATGGGCTGCATCACTATTTTTCTATTAGTGGTCCATGAAACAATTAAGCCAGATGACTGAGGACATTTCCAGAAGCCATCCATGCTCCCACAGCCAGATACAGCCACAAACAAGAGCGAGGGAAAAATAAGAGTAATAATGAACATAAATATAACCTGGTTTTAGTGAGCAGTAAACAAAAGCCATCAACATAATGATTTTTTCCCCTGAACAGAGCAGTTAGGTGGTCTCTCAATTAAGTGACAAACCACTGAGAAATGCTGCTCCAGAATAAGAAATATTCAATTACCCGACAGCAGCGTTTTTCACAGCACCTCACAATCCTGTTCATTTATTTACTGAGCCTAAAAAGGGCAGCAGGTACTCAAACACTAATTAATCATTTCAAGTAGGACACTGAGACCCAGCTCATTTGGGCACACCTGAAACCCTCCCTGAGCAGCTCAGCCACCCCACAGCTCCCAGGGGAAAGGAGTTATCCAAGGAAAAGCCCTTTGATGGGACCTGGAGCACACACATGGAGGTGGCACCCCATCCCCAGCTCCCACTTACCCACACCACGTTGTTGTTCACAGAGGAGCTGGGCCCAAACACGCTGTTATCCAAGTGGGGGGGGGCTGTGCTGCTGCTCAGGGGTGATTTGGCAGGATCTTCAAAATCCAGCAAGTTCCCCGTGGCTGCTGCTGTGGGTAGAGTGGAGAAGGGATGAGGGGAGGGGAAAAGAGACACACAACCAAACCTTTTGGCAATCAAATCAACTTCCTTCAGGATGGCCCCATATCTGAGCATGGAGGAGCTGCATTCACCCCAGTGCTGATTTATCTGTGATTTATCTGTGATGTCCAGATCAGGCACCTGAGAACCTCTCAACAGGGATTCAGGGGAGGACCAGCTTCTTCCCTCCAGCAGCCAGTGGGAAGGCTCCTGGGTGCCCACTTAAGCCCAGGATGAGAGAGGATCAGCCCCAGGACATCCCAGCCCAGGGTGGGAACAGGCCATGCGCAGTATCCTCAGCTCAGCCCACGGCATCAATTCAACATCTTGCAAACCTGCATCAGTATTTTACAGGGCAAATCCTGCACTGGGCAAAGAACAGTTCAGAGCTTGGGGGTGTTCAGGGAAGCCTCAAATCCTCTCCACCAGCCTGTACTGGGGGGATGCAGAAGTGCCCCAGCTCCAGAGCATCCCCCAGGCAGACACTGGAGCCATTCCCACACCCATGGCAGCCCAGGGCCACACTTATTCCCATGTGCCACCGTTTGTGACAGATTCCTCCAGTTCTGAGCCTTCACAGGAAGAAACAAGATGTGCCAGCCTGGAAGGAAGCCCAGTTTAATGCTATTTTCCTCTGTGCCAAATCCTCTTATCTCCGTGGCCAGCATGGAAGAGAGATTAGCCTTTTGTCCCACTTCTCCCTGTCTCTCGTCTCGGAGGCAGCAGAGGACCCATGGCCAGGCACTGAATTATGAGGGGATTTACTATTTAATTGTTTTATTTCACACACCTCTCCTTCCTTGGGGGAGCTGGAGGCAGAGGGGCACCTGGATGTCCCCCTCCTTCAGCCCATGGGATGGTGAGTGTTGTTGTGGGTTTGAGACAAACCCAGAATCAAGCTTGGGATGTGGAGATCCACACTAAGCTCTTAAGGACATTATGGCCAATTTGCCTGGGGCAGAAGTAAACAGATTTGGGGTGGCAGCAGCTGTAGATGAGGGGCTGCAGGAGGTATTTAAGGGGGAGAAGGAGCGGCTCAGCCAAGAACCCTGTGAGGGCAACATCTCTACTAGGCCAGAAGTGTAGCTCCTTGGTGGTCTTCAGAGCCTTCCCAGGAGCTTACCCTGTCCAGGGAAAATCCCCCAGCCCTCAGGCTGTTCCCATCCCCAAGCCTGGAGCAAAGCTCTGCTGGGGGTGACTCACGTGTGTCAGGGCAGGCAGGGGCTTCTGAGCTGGGGCTGCTCGTCCCTTCTCCTTCCAAGATGGACCTTTCCCGCTTTTCCTTCTCTGAAAAAGAAGAAAACCCCATCACTGCTCACAGAGTGCTTCCCCACAAGCTTTTAAGGAGGAAGGATGTGGGACAGCTCAGATGGGGCACCCCTGCAGCAGCCCAGGCTCTGGGTGTGTTTCGTAATCTCCTGGAAGGTGAAAGCAAAAATCCTGAGAGTGGCAGCAGAAATCTCGACAGCAGCAGGTCTCTGAAGCACCACAGCCCAGCACCAGGTCCTTGAGCAAGAAAGGAGCACAGCCAAAATCTGGCTGGATTTACAAGGCTGTCGAGAGGAACCTGGAGATGCCTCGCGCCAGCTCTGGAAGCAGCCTGGAAATTTGGAGGCCGAGGGGAAAAGGCACTTGAAAGCTGGAAAAAGCCCAAAGTCATCCCTTGAAAGCGAAGAGAGGGAAGAGGGGAATAAAACTCACCTTCCTTAGCTGCTTGCCAGAGCTCAAAGGCGATTTTGAAGGCCTGTGCCACGGTGAGGGTGACAGCCTGTGCCTGGAACGAGAGCGGCGAGGCAGGATGTTAATCCCAGTGTAGATTTAAATCACTTGGAGGTTTTGCTTTCCAGAGTCATGTTAACCTGGATCCAACCAGTCCTCCGCTCCCGCCTGGCCGGGGAGGGGAATCAAATATTGATGGAAGCAGAGACTTGCTCCGTGTAGGACACGCAGCTCGTTGTAGACGCGTCCTCAGGTGTAATGGGGAGAGGGAGGAGGCAGGGACACGGCTGTCACAGCCAGTGTGGTGATGGATGGGGAAGACAGGAACTCACAGCTCCTCCTGCACCCCACACCTCAGCCCCAGGCAGGAGCTGCACGGATCCGGGCTCGTCCTCACAGCTCCCTGAGGGATGTGGCTCCCCCCCCACCGTGGAGCATCACCCATGAGAACAGCACCACCTCACAGGGATCAGTGCCTGGGATGAGCCCTGGACCACAGCTGGCCACACGGAGCTGGGGAGGGCCGAGCAGAGCTGCATCCATCCTGCCCCAGCACGGCTACAAACACCAGGACGCCCTGAGAGCAACAGGATGAAACGCCAGGAATCTGCTGCTCTCTCCAACCTTGGAGGCAGGACGAGCCAGACCCCAGGCTCTTCCCTTGGCTGGGGTCTCACTGGCTTGGACCACCAGCGTGGGCTTGTCCTGCTCCAGCCCGGGCCACGGCAGGAGCAGGGACACCATCCCCGTGAGCTCCTCCATCCCTCCCCGAGCTTGAGCAGCACTAAAACCACCCACCACCACCTCAAACAGCACGAGCTGCTGGAGATGTATAAATAGTGACATAAATGCCAGTTTCATTAGGAGCAGGCACAGCTCAGGAGCAGCTTAAGCACCGGGAGATAACGAGGAACACTCCGCACGGCTGGCGCTGCGGGAGCCTCGAGGCCCGAGTTTGTTTTACCGAGTTGTAAACTAAACAAACCCGGATCCAGGTCAGGAACCTGCAGCCCTGGCAGCTCGGAGGATGGAGACGTGGAGGGACACAAATGGGGCACAGCAGCCCGTGCAGGAGGGGGGGAGGAGAACCCCAAACCTATCAGTGCCAATTAAGCCTGGAAAGCAGGAGAGCTCGTTTGAATGTCAGAGCTATTTACATCTTTGATGGAAGTGCAAATGCTTTATGGCAAAAAAACCTTAAATATGGTAATTAAGTATGAAACTCCTCACAGCTGTTTACAATTTAAGCTGTCACATCTGAATCAAGTTTAATAGACCCAGCTACCGCTGAGAATTACCCATGAACTAAAAATATGGACTAATTATATGCCCGTGGCTGGTAGCTGTGGTACATCCAGGGACCCTGCCCTGGGGAGGGATCCCAGTCTGGGAGCAGGGATCACCTTACCAGCAGGATGTTTATGCATTTTATAGACTAGGAAAAAAAAAAATTATTTCTAGTTTTTGCCACAAAAGGCCTTGGAGAACTTTATTTGGAGGGAGACGCGCTGAGCTGATGTACCACTGAGATAATTCTTTTAGCACTAGAAAGATTTAAATTTTAATTTGCAGAGCGAGGCTTATCTTTGCCGTGCAAGGATGGGAGCACACGCCGTGGAACGGAGAGACAACTTGTAGCTTCCATTATTCTCTCCATGGAAAAAAAAAAAAAAGAGTTGGGAGAAGCACAGAATATTAACAAGAGTGAGGTGGCTGCACTCCAGGCACAGGAATGCTCCTGAGAACCCAGGAATCACCACGCTGGGACAAAGGGAGTGGGAATGGCTCTCAGCAGGTTTGTTTCCCTGTAGGTTTGGGAGATCCCATTCTCCACGTGGGCCCTGCAAGAGGCACTAGGGGAAGGATTTATGCAGGCAGAGGGGTTGGACCTGCCTTTCCTCTGCCCTAAAGTCCCTTCCTGTCACAGGGAGGGGGCTCAACCGGCTCCATGAGAGACCTCCAGGGCTCTCCTTGCCCCACTTGCAGCTGGTGCCCACTGACCCACCTCCCTCCCTCACCAGCTCTGGGTCCCTGCCTGTCCTGGTGCACTGAATCAGCAGGAAAAAAATCCCACAAGTAGGTTCAAAGCAAGAGCCAGAGACTCTTTTCTACACACAGGCCTCTGCTCTGAGCCCCATCCCTGGCACACAGTGGGGTGTCCCAGCCAATCCCACAGGAAGGACACGGCCCCGCCACAAAGACGCCGCTAAAAACTGGACACAAGAACCTCGATGGTGAGAAATGGAAGGGAGCCAGGGAGGGCAGCAAGCCCAGAACAGCTGGGCTGAGAGCCTCCCTCATTGGGGTCCCCCCAGGCACCTCACTGGCAGCCTCTCTGGAGACCCCCCTGCCTGCCAAAGCCTCTCCACACGCCGGGCTCAGACCGGCTCCGGCAGCCCAGGGAAGTGGATGCGGAGCAGGGAAGAGTCCCAGCAGCTGGGAATGCAGCATGGAAGGGGATTTTCAGGTGCTGGTGCAGGGTCAGGTCCTCTTACTCCCACCCCACAGGGCAGAGAGGCTTTTAGGTGCCAAGACAACGGGCTGAATCCAGCCTGGAGTTAACGGATAGGCCGTTCCCCCCTCTCTCTAGCTGGGGGCAGAGCTCTTATCTCACCACTTCAGCCCCTCTCTGCTTCCTCCTCCTACATCCCCACTTCTTCCTCTGGACTGACCATTTTCCGTTTGGTACAGAGGAAGGCATGGCACTCCAGGTTTTCATTGAGCTGGTTCTGGGCAATGTAGGCAAACACTTTATCGTGGATCTTGTCTGCCGTGCAGTAGGATATCCTGAAAGACAGAACGAAACGTGTCTGGGGCACTGAGCACGAGGCAGATCCACCAACCCCTCCTCGGAGCTGCCAGCAGGCGCCTGTCCCAGGGCTTCCAGCTCCAGGGCCAAGCAGGGAAGGCAGAGGGAGCACAGGAATGTTGCCAGGCCTCAGCACAACTCCTTCCCAAAGTGGAGGAGCCGATGCCACGGGGTTTGAGTGCAAGAGAAGCCCAGAGCCACTCCCGCAGCCACAGCGTGACCCACGTGCACCACATGGAGAGGCAGGAGAGAAGAGAAGAGACAGTGTTTCACCTTCTGGGAAAGGACAGGTTAGAGGAGGTAAAGATTCCAGCAGGCCATCCTGGGACTACACCTGACAAAGGCTCTGCCTTCAGAAGAGAGACTCGCTCAGAAGGTTCTCCCTGGAGGATGAGCTTGCAAGGAGAGAGGGGTTGCTCCCAGCCTACGATTTAATCTTGAGGCTCAAACCAGAGAAAAGAAATTGATGCAGGAGTGCCCAAGAGAAGCTGTTGCAAAGGCTGAAATTCAGGCTCTGAGATCTGCAGCAGCAGATGCACGGGATGCCCTGAGAGCCCTGAGCACACTGGATGTGGGGAGGGAGGCTCAGCCTCCCCCAGGATGGCAGAGTCTCTCCCAGCCCCTGGGCAGGTCCAGGCTGACTCTGAAATGCCAAACAAGGCCCTGGAAGAGCAACAGGCTGGGGAGACCAGGCTGTGATTGAGGGCTCAGTTCCCTTCTGCAGGGCAGCAGGTCCCTCAGCATCAACCTCCACCATCGCCCACGGTCCCTCCCTGCCAGGAGCTGCAGGACTGAGTGTCCTGTCTGAGGCCAGCAAGCACAGGCTGCAGCAGTCCCACAGGTTTAGTGCAAGGTGGCAGCCAGCAAAGCCTCTTCCCTGGGCACACAACAGATCAAACAGCTGTTAAGGAAAGAGAAAACTCGAGTAAAAAGTGCGATCTTTCAGTGAAAGTTCTCCCATGGCCCCATTTTGCCCCTTCAGCTCCTGCTCTTGCTGTCCCTGAGAGTTTGCAGGGAGGGGACTAGAAGGTCCCAGTTCCCAACAGATGCTGGGACTTAAAAAAGCCACATTCAAAATTTATTTACACTGCATTAGTTTCTCACATGTGAGGATGTCTCTGCTCAATGGCCGATATTTTGTTTTCCAGAGCTGAGCTGTGCTCTGGTCTTATCAAAGAGGCGCCCGGAAGTTCACTCTTTTCTCCCATTTTTCACAAAACTGCAAGGTCACTCCTTTAATAATTATGACAAAGCCAAGGCAAGTCATCTGTGCTGGCACGTGGCCCTTCCAGCACCCCCTGGCTCAATATTAGATGGTCATTAATTTCCAGGGACAGGAGAACTCACACCTGCCTCTGAAGTGAGCCAGTTTTAGCCTCTGGCAGCAGCACATCCAGTGACAGTGGCTGCGTTTTAGCCATGGCCACCCCGTCCTGCCCCAGCACACGAACCAGGGAAGAGCTCAGAGCCAGCATCATCCCAGTGGATAGAGAAGCCAAGGAGAAGACAGCAGAGGTGTCAGAGGAAAGCCCTGGGCCTGCCACTGGAGGGGCACACTCACAGAGTGGGTAGAAGACCCCCCATACACACAGATCCCACTAGTCACCATGACCCCACAGCACCAGCATCTCCGGGGAGCAGTGACAGTCCCCAAAACAGCCTGTTTGGGAAGGGTTGGCTTCAGTCAATGAATCAGGGGCTGCTCATACTCTGGTGCTGACAGGAACAGCTTTCTTGACAGCTGTTAAAGTGTCGGGGGAGAATTTAAGGCAGCATCTAAAATCCCTGATCCCACAGCTCTGCCTGCTCTTCCACCAGTGCAGGGATCCCGGTTTTGGCACGGCTGCTTTGCCCAGCTCTGCTTTAGCAGCAGGTTTCTGTCCCAGGGAGGGCTGGGCTCTGCACCCCTGGCTGTGTGTGACTGCTGGGGTTTGGAACTGAAGAAAAGCAAGTGGGTTAGTGGTGTGGTTAGAGAGAACCCTGAGCCCCTGCTCCCCTTCCCAGGTCTAGCACAAAGCAGCAGGTGAAGGACAGAAGCAGAGTGGCAGGGATGCAGAGGGAAAAGGGATGACGGAGATGGAAAAGGCCAGATCCAAACCGAGCTCTGCTCCACCAGGCCTGTGCCTACCTCCTGCCACTTTGGAAGAAATGCTTCCAAAAGAAGTATCTTCCAAAAGCCAGAGGAGGGGATATGGGATAACCCAACCTTGCCCTCCCCACCCCGGTACCGTGTCCCAGCAGCTGCCCCAGCCCTGCTCCCTGTCAGAGCCATTTAAACACAACAGAGACACGGAGCAGGCAGTGAGGGGACAGCAGCCCCAGCTCAGGGGTGCTCTGACCATCCTCTGTATTCCACCCTTGCCCTCGCCCTGGATGCTCTGGCATTTCTACTGCCACAAACAGGCAGTAAAGCCACACGTGGCCACGGAGTGCTTGGCTGTGGATCTGCTGTTTTTTGCACACACTCCACCCCAGGCTCGTCACGTCTTTCCTTGCCCCCAGCTGGACACGTCGCACCACACGTAAATTTACCTTAAATTTATCACCCACTCCCCTTCTCCCACCTTTGCTTTCCACCCAGACGTGGTGGCCAGCGAGGCAGCAGCTCAGACCAGGTGGAGGTGGAGCAGAGGAGCAGCTCTGGCACACGGAGTGCACCCCAAAACCCACCTGTATATGGAGATGTTCTCGATCAGCTCGTTCGTGCTGCTGTCGTTCAACACGATCCCCCGGGGAGAGACTTTCAGAGTCACTTTCTGCAGCTTCTTCCCACTTGCTTTCGCCTTTGGAAGGGAAAGAGGGAGGGGAAAGTTCCAGGCTTTTAAGGCTGATACCTCCAAAGGCACGTGAGCAGAGACCCCAGAGATGCACATTAATATCGCTCGTTACTGCTAGAGACTGATTTTACCAGCAGGTGTGATAAAGCACTTGTTAAAACTTTTCCTGCCCTGAAGCCATGATTTTTACTGGCACTAAGGAGACAAGGGCACACACCACCCACTCCATGCTGTGCACAGGCACTTCTAGCCCAGCACCTCCACAGGGATTTCCCCGTGGCCACCGGCACGAGCCGGCAGCTGCTCTGGCTGAGCCCTGCGAGCGCCTGGTGAAACTCTGGGGAGTTTTGCCTTTAGGGCCAGTTCTAGAGCAGAGGGGACACCAGCACGAGCGAGGGAGCTGTGCTGGGAGTGGGATGGTCCTGGACAAAGTGGGCTCCCAAGGAGCTGGCTCTGAGCCGTGCTGCCGGACCCCGCTCCCACAGCAAAGCGTCCCCTGTGCAAGGCCACGATGGCAGCTTAAAAAGTAACTCCACTTTCATGTGCCACTTTCTCTTATTTACTACTCTCGTGCTTTCAGCCTTCAGGTTACACTCAGCTCACTGCCCAGCCCGTCTCCAAAAGAAATAACACACATCCAGCTAGTTCCAGGCTGCAGACCAGGATCCTCTGCCCTGGTGACCTCATGAGCCACAACCAGAGTGGCCAGTCCTGCCTCTCTGAGGCCGCCTCAGCCCCGTGGTTTTATTTAAAGGCTCGGTTCCCAGTGGCTCAGAGCAGACGTGGAGGGCTCTGCCAGCAGCTCCCGCTTCACGCGAGCGCTTCCCTCCGTCCCGCTCAGCACATGCCAGGAAAGGATCCAGCACTACCCAGTGCTGTCCACCACCCCACTGAGCTTTACAACAGTCAATGGCACAGCTGGGGCTTTGCCTCACTCAGTTTTACAAGGGCTTAAAGTGTTGATTTCACTCGGAGCTGGAGGGTGGCTGAAAACCAGTCCCTCTTGCATCACGGGTTACAGTGGGACAGCGGCTGCTCCGGCTGGGAATTGGAGCAAGCTGCCCTGCTCCCTTCCCCTCTTAACCTGCCAATCCTGGGAAGGAAAACCCAGAACTGCACTGGCCACGCTCCAAACGCTGTCCCTGCCTTTCAAGAGGAGACACAGCCCCAGGGCAGGCTGATTTCACCAGGTCAGAGGCTTCTCACACACCCAGGGTCACTCAGGCTTATCAAGGGGAGCCAGAGCTCAGACACTCAACACCAGCTTCCCACAGCCTGCCCCATCCCAGGGTCAGGGCTGGCCCCAAGGGCTTTCCAGTGCCACTGTCTGCAGTTCTACCCACACCATCAGACATCTGCATGCCCCTGGAGGGGCTGGACCTGCAATCCTGACCCCCCGAGCCCACAGCTGCCTCCAGACCTGAGGATTTTGAAACCCTCCCTGGTGACAGACTCGTTTGAAGAGCAGGAGATGGGGCTCTGCTCCAACACAGACACTCACAGTGGCCACAATCCTTTTGACAGCAGCTGCAGAGAGCTCCTCTCCCTTGGGCTGCTCCACCAGTGTCATCCCCATGTACTTGAGGCTGAAGAGCATCCCCTCCAGCAGCGTCTCGCGGGTGTCAGTCCAGTTCTCTGGGAGCTCTAGGGAGACAACAAAGAGGCTCTTGGATTCCCAAACACACAAGGGACATCCCTGAGGGTTTAGGTACAAGCAGGGTGTTGGTTTAGCTGCTGCCTGGACTCCCAGGCCTGAGCAGCTGGGAGCTCAGGGAAGGAGATGGGGCAGAGACCCGGCTGCTGGAGGAGGCAACAGAACACTTCAACCATGCAGCAACCACGAGGTGCTCACGTGGGGAACCTCATCATCAGCCTCTGCAGCTCTCCAACACAGCAAAAACGAATCCCAAAATGCTTTCCACAAGCCACAACAAACAGAAGCAACCTTTTAGTTTAACTGTGAGCACCCAGGCCCACACCATAACCAAGGGGATCCTGAGCCCCAGCCCAGTGCAGGGCTCGGTGCCACAGCAATGACCTTACCCCGTGCAAACCATCACCTACACACTCAGGCTAAGACAGGATTTACTGCTAAGCCCAGGCAGCTGCCAGGATCCAGGTGAGGTGCTTTGACCTCCTAAATCGGTCACCTACAGCCCTGAGGAGCCCTCACACAGGTGAAGCCTCAGCGAGGAGAGGTCTCTGCTCTCCCCTGCAAACCACCAAGGAGACAACTGGCCTCTTCCCTGAAGTGCAGGGAGGGTGGGAAGGAGTGTTCTAAATACAGAGCTAAGTTTGGGACCAAAGTGAAAGCCAGGTGGGTGTTTCTAAACCTGAAATTACACCACAGGAGCCACCTTCCAGACCTGGAGCTGGCAACCCAGGATGTGCAGCTCTTGTGTTTTAAGGAGGGTCTTGCTTTGAGCAGGAGGCAACAAACCACAGCCCTGAGGAGCGACGGGGCTCCCAGAGACTAAACATGTCCCTGAGGCTTTGCTGCCTCGAAATCAGCCTCCTCCAAGCAGTGAGGCCAAACTCCAGAGCTCCCTGCACACCTGCAGGGCAGGAGGGCTGGGCTACAGGGATGTGGGGGACCTGGCTACACCCCTGGGATAACCCCTGGTGACTCAGCCTCCCTGCAAAGGCAGGACAGGAGATAAGCCATAAACCCCAGCACCACTCCCAGTGGTGAGACACCGGTGAGACTCCAGCAGGAGTGACGGAATCCAGGTGGGAGTGGTCCCATGGGGAGTGCAGGGCTTCTGTGCCCAACACACAGCTCCCGGAGAGGGAAAGGGAAAAAAACAAGGACAGGTGGGATGCTGTGTTAACCTGGTATCCCAGAGGGTGCCAGCACAAAGCCTGGATTTCTCAAAAGCCAAGGGCGCTGCCACTGTCCTCCCGTGAGCACTCCAGGATGGTTTGTGTGCCACAGACAGGCAGCTCCCTGCCCCACCTTCCCTGCCCCACCAGCCAGGCACTGGTCCCGTTATCACCGAGCCCAGGGACACTCCAAACACCCCACACTGCCTGGGGTGATGCCACCTGCAGCCAGGCCCTGGGACGGAAATAGAGGTGGTTTAAGCGAAGCCACTAAAGTGCTTTCAGAGAGGAAGGAGCAACCCGGCAGGACAGAGACACTTCTCCACACATCCTGTTCTGCACCCTCTGCCCTCACCCCTCCTCCCGTTAGCACACAACCATCACCCAGCCGAGGGCAAGGGGGGCAGTTTTCAAGGTCACGGCATCTCGAGGGGCATCTCTGCCGGGCACACCCGCCAAGGGCACGTTGGGCAGCACCCTACACACACCGCACGGCCCCCCACCCCATCCCACCCCCCTCCCCAAGCCCCGCGGCTGCCCCCCAGCCCTGCGTGTCCCGCGGCTGCTCCATCCTTAATCCCAGGTGTAACAACGCCGGGTCAATCCCATGGGATTAGCGACAGCAAGAAGTTTGATCTCGCCGCGGGTGGCGAGGGGTGCACGGGGGCAAAGCTCCCCCCGTCCTGCCGCTGCCACGCTCGGGGGGGGGGAGCCGGGCCGGTCCCCCCTTCGCCGGGAGGGCGCCCGGCCGGGGCCGAGTGGCCGCTCGCCACGGGGCCATCGATCGTGTGACAAAGCCAACCGCGGGACGAGGTCAGAAACTGCCCGCAGGGCTCCAGCCCTTGTCCCAGGCTGGGGGACGGGGATAGACCCCCACCCACCACGGGGGGGACGGGGATAGACCCCCACCCGCCAGCGGGGGACAGGGACAGACCCCCCCACCCATCATCCCCACCGGGGGACGGGGACAGACCCCCCCACCCATCATCCCCACCGGGGGACGGGGACAGACCCCCCCCCATCCATCCGACCCCGCTGCTGCACAGGGAAGAGGTGCAGGGGGGTGTAAGGGGGGGGAGCGAAGAGCGGGGGCAAAAAGGGAGCTAAAGGGAAAAGTTAAAACAAAAAAAAAGGTGCGGGAGAGAGAGAGAGGGGAGCAAAGCAGAAAAGGGAGTACAGGGGGATGGGAAAGAGGGGAGAGAGAGGACGGGGCAAAGCGGCGTGAAAACGGGGCGCAAGACGGAGAAAGCGGGGAGGGGGGGGGAAAGTGGGTGCAGGGGACAAGAGAAGCGGGATAAAGCCGGGAAGGAAGAAAGGCGGGATGCAGGACAAGGGGGGTGCAGGGAGAGCGCGCTGGCGGGAGGGGAAGGGGTAAAAAGAAGGGCGCCGGGTCTCACTCTTGTGCCGGCCGCCGGCCCAGGAGGGTTTGTGGACGCTGGGGCTCCGCAGCAGGGCACGACCCGCCGACTTCAGCGCGTCCATCCCGGCGCCTCCCGGCCCGGCCCCGCCGCAAACTTTGCTGCGGCGCCAGCGCTGACCGCGTCCGGGGGCGGGGCACATGCAAATTTGGGGTGTGTGGCGTCATGTTTGGCCACGCCCTCCGCGCCACGCCCTCGCCCCAAAACCGGCGCGGGGGGCCCGCGGGGTCCCGCAGGGATGCGCGACCCCCCCGAGCCTGCGGGGACGCCGAGACCCCTCACACGCCCGCTGGTCCCCCCCCGGATTGCTCCCACTGGAGCTTCCCCCGCTGGAGACCCCCGCCCCGAGCCCCCCGGAGCCGCCCCACAAACATCTATGTCCCAGCTCCACAGGATCGCCTTTGGCCGGCACCGCCACTGTGATAAATATATAAATAAACACATCACACCGTGCTCAGTCACTTCTGCACTTCTGCACAGCCCTGCTGCTCCTTCCCGCTGGTTCCTCCGCAGCAGCTCCACCTTTCCCAAGGGGATCCCGCCTTCCCCACTCAAATTCCATCACCACCGGCTAAATATATCACACCATTCTCGGTGACCTCTGCACTCACACAGCCCTGCTGCTCCTTCCCACTGGTTCCTCCTCCGCAGCTCCACCTTTCCCACTCAAACTCAGGGCAGGAAACCCCTACGACCCAAACTGTCTCAGTTCAGCATACTCAGTTTGCTCCCCTCCCCACGCCAAAAGAAAAAAAAAAGTTATGTTTGCCCCATGAGGTGTTTGATTGTCCCAGTCCCAGGATGAGGAAATGCGATAGGATATTTTAATATCCTGTTTGATAAAGTCTGGCCTGGCCCCTCCGTGTCACCACGGCCACCAACGTGCTCTTAACTCAGCCTGAGCATAATTGAATGGAAGATTAAGGCCTTCACAGGCTTTCCGAAATTAAAGGGATAATAATGAGGAGGTTAAACCCCATATTTAGGATTTGTAGAATAATGCCTCACAAAGCCTATTATTCACAGAAACATTCGTGTAATTGAAAAATCCCTTTTTAGTTCAATTTTAACCTTCCCCTCTCACGTTTGTAGCCGGGAGCCGAGGCACAGGAGTCGCACCAAGTTGCTCTCCGTGGGACACAAGCGGGTGGTGGAAGGGGTTGAGCTGAATTTCTCACCCAAAAATCCCAGTCTAAAGCAGGATGGAGCCAGTGGCACATCCCCACTTAGGGCCTGGTTTGAATCTGAGCACGTGGGGGTGAGCTGGGGACGGTGACCAAAACTTGAAAGGAGAAACTTCCCCCGAGGGCTGACCACGTCAGAGGCTCTCTGAGGGCAGCAGCACACAAACACCAAAAAACCTGAAAAAATCGCTGTGTTAGGAGCAAATTGAAGCACAGACACAGATCCAGCTCTGTGCAGCAACTCACTGTAAATATCTGTGCTTACTGGAAGCACATACACAGATCCAGAAGGGTTTTAAGCCAAGCTCTAGTGTTTCCCTAAATCATGGATGAGCTCTGCTCCCTTCCAGCAGCCCACATTGCACTGGAGGGTTTCCTGCTTCCCAATACCTGATAAGTTAAGGCAGACACCTTTGCCATTAATTGTTGATAAATCAGCCTGAGGAAGCCACCAGCAGGTATCAGACACAGCTGGGATTCACATCCCTATTTCTGTGTTTTGCATCATCACCGGCTAAATATAATCACACTGTGCTCAGGCACTTCTGCACTTGCACAGCTCTGCTGCTCCTTCCCACTGGTTCCTCCACAGCAATTCCACAGGGCACTCACTGGCCACGAATCCCCACGGGGACAGATCCACAGCGTTCCTGCTGCCACATCCTCCCCTGCCACAGCTGCTCCTCTCAGGGCTCACGGGGTGTCCCCCCGATCCTCTGGTTGTTATTGCAAGGGGTGTCAGACCCAGGGCAGTGCTGCCTTACCCAGCTGAGCTTTCCCACTGAATCCCAGCACTGATGTGGATGTTTGCCCCTTCCCTGGCTGCCTGCACTGTCCCAGGTGGGTGTTACCTCGGGAGAACAGCAGATTGTGTTTCTTCAAGTGTCACCACTCAGTTTGGAGAGTGAAGGGCCGGGACAGCAGCCTGGGAGAGAGGAGTCATCAATTCAAGGTCTCCATCGTGGCTGTGCCATCCAAGCCAGCCTGAAAGTCATCATTTGAGTTTAAAATATCCTTGTTGTGGTAAAAGACTACAAGTGTCACCTCCCTCAGGAAGGCAGAGCTCAAAATCTCCTCTCCACACCCACCTCCCTGGGTGGGATACCAGGCTCTCCTCCTGCCGGAGAAGCCCAGGGGCAGGTGGGTCCTGGGGGCCAGACAAGAAGAGTCAAACCTATTTATTAATTTCCGAGTGCTGAGTGTGGCAGAGCAGCGATTTTTTTTTAGGAAATCTCCTTCTTTTCTCTCTCTCGTGGTGAGCAGCACATGCCTGACCTCCTCACCCCTCCCTGCCCGGCCCATCACCACCCATCCATCTCCCGGTAATTGTCCTCGCTCCTGCCGAGCCGCCGGCTCCGCACGGGCTCCTCTCTCAAGGTTATTTTCGGCTCTGCAGCGTCACCGGAACACACACGAGTTTGCAGCTCCAGTTTTGCAGCAGTGGGGCTGCACCTCTCCGCTGCTCCCCACATCCAGCATCGTCTCCTTAATCCAGGAAACACGAACAAGTCCTTGCCACTCTTCCTCGCCCTTCCTCCCAGATCACAATTAAATAAATGCAGCTTTTCAGGGAAACTTCTGAGTTGTTTTGTAATGCTGATGTGTTTTCCCAGATGACAGGGGGGGTTTTTTTGGAGCAATCTTTACCATGAACATGGAGCCCTGGAGGTAAATCCAGTGACAAGCTTTGCTGTGAGGGTGGGTGCTCGTTTGCTCCCCGCTTTAATTATTGAAGTCAGCAAAGTTGTGCTGTCCCCCAGCCACGGGCACCCACGTTCCCGAGGCTTTACTCGTTCACTGTCTCTTCATGTTTACAGCAAAGTGCATTTATAGCAAATTAACATCTCTGGGGGTGGTTAAAAGGTGATCACTAATGGAAATCTGAGCTCCTTCCACCCTGTCAAACCCAGCCGCGTTTGCCTCCTAATAAATTGGCATCTCTGCTGAGAAGGCCCGTGTCTAACTGCCTGTGTGATAAAAAGACCAATTGCTGACATTTTCCGCTGTTTTCCCTTCCTTTGACATTTCATTAAGGAGAAAATAACACCAGCAACTACAAATGTGCTCTCATTGACATTTGTTGGCCGTAACGTGGCGAGTTGCCCTGATTAAGTGAGTAGTTGAGGAGCGGGACATTCCCTGTCTCCAGGATCACAGAGTCCTCCCATGGACCTGCAGAGTCTCAGAAGACCCTGAGCCGCTCCCCTCATCATCTCCCCAGCTCAGGAATCACCTCAGCTCACCCCACTGCCAGGAGGCTGAGCTGTAACCAACCCAGACCTCAGCCCCTGCCAGTAAATCTAATTTATAGGCGTGCTTAGGACTTCAATTACCACAGTCGTTAACAATTTGTTAATGAGTCAATTAACATGCTTTGGGATCTATGCAGAAAGGGCATTATAAATATGATAACGTCAAATATTGCAGAAATAAGTATCTGACTGTACCAGGACTGGGCCAGGAGCTGCTGTTGGTTGCAGGGGGTGTGTTCCCTGCTCGGTCACAGTGGTTGTGGTGTCACCTGTGCAAGGGGCTCTCTGGAGATGGGACCAGCTCCAGCATCACTCTGATGCCAGGATGCCCAGGTGGGAAACCAAGTTTGACACGAAACACTCATTTTACCAGCAGCCAAGTGGGTGCTGTGAACCCCAGTGTGGGGCTGTGCTTCTGTCCTCGAGTTTTTCCCACATAGTAGGAAGGGGTTTGAGCACCCTGAAGAAGGTTTAAGGAGCTGTATCCAGGCCTGAACCAGGAGTGTCCTCTCTTGGATATTCAGTCACTCTCTCCCAGATCCCTGCTCCTGTGGATCTGGCTCCTCACCCTGCTCCATACAAACCCCAAGAGCAAAGCCCCAGCTGCTCCCCCCTGTACAGTCCCCACACACAGAGGGGCAGCAGGTGGGCCCACCCCAGTGATGCCAAATGATCACACTGATTACCATCCCCGGTGCTAAAATGATCCTCCCCTGCTCCCCCAAAACACCACGGCCTGAATTTTCTATTTTTTGTGACCTCTCTTGTACCCCACTCGTGTTTCTCTCCCACCCCACAGCCCAGCTGCTTTCGCCTGGATCAGGGACACAGCCTGGCTGTGCAGGCTGAGCTGATGGAAAACAGGCCCAGGGCAACGAGCAGGAGCAACTTAATTACAATCAAAGCCTGTCAGCCTGGTCAGTGTGTCCCATCAGCTGCAGGGACGGGGCAGGACTGAGCTGAACGTGCAGCAGGGAAACTGGAGCTGGGGTGGCCAGCACAGCACCATCCTGCTCCCAGGGATGCTCAGTGCCAGAGACTACAGAGGATGGGGCAGATCATCTCCTAATCCTTAGCAATTAAAGCCTGGCTTAAACTTGAAAGCATAAGATTTAATGTCTCTTAAAATTTCTTATATTAATTAGCCCGGATCTGCAAATTCTTGGGTACCAAGAAGTAAATCTCACACTTTTTTTTGGAGATTTACACCCTTTTTGGCCTGAACGATGTCCTGCAGAGGAAATCCCACAGCACAGCTGCTCTCTGTGGCCAGCACCAGTCTTCAAAAATCTGATGCCAAAGGAGCTCTCGTGTTTTGCCCTGGCAGCAAATTGTAAACGAGGCAGGAGCTCATGAGAAAAACAACCTCCCTCCCTGCTCTGCTGCTGGTGGAGGCAGGAGGTGCCTTGTACACCCTGTCACTGAGCCACAGCCCCTTCCTCGGAGGGAAGAAAGGCTCTTGTGACCAGAGGAAACTGAACTGAGGAGCTGAGCGTGACGGGAGGGATGAGGGATGGAAAATCCACATCAGCACTGCTGCCATCCAGGGAAATTAGAAGCTGTGCTTGTTCCCAGTGTGTGTTTGTGGTTTGTTTCCCTGCAGACTCACTTTCCCTCCCTCTGCAAACACACGTCTGCACACCCAGCACGCTGTTCCCCGCTCCCTGGGCTGAGCCTTGGGATGCTGGGAAGCAATCCTGACCCAGCAGGCAGGGGCTGG
The DNA here is from genome assembly GCF_003945595.2 of Pipra filicauda. Lineage (NCBI taxonomy): Eukaryota > Metazoa > Chordata > Aves > Passeriformes > Pipridae > Pipra > Pipra filicauda. The sequence goes on from NW_024104331.1 coordinate 971,521, forward strand.
GGGAGCAGATATCCTGGGCAGCCCTTCCAGCTCCACCTCACCTGTGGCTGGGAGCAGTCTCAGGAGAGGCTGGAGCGGTCCCTTCCCATCCAGGCGGGCTCATCTCCAGGCTCCCACACTGCACACCCTCCCAGGGGACACCAGCCCGTGGGAGCTCCCCCAGAATTTGGCAGATGGCAGCTGAAGTGCCAAGGGATTGAGCACAGCCTCAGTGGGGGCAACTGGGGCTGGACAGGGGCCCTGGTGCCCACCCCAGCCAGGCTGGGCACAGCAGGATGTGTCGGCATTTGGGATAAGCCCCTGTCACCAGCACATGGGGCAGGAGGGGCTGCCCAGCACCACCACCTCCCCAAATGCAGCCCCTCTGACCTCCCAGGTGTTGAGCTGCTGCACAGATCAGAGCTGGCATCGGGCACTCAGAGGCTTTGGCTCAAAGGCACCGAGTGGCTGCAGTGGCTGTGGCACCGCACGAGGATTTGGCTCGTTATTTTGCTGCCTGGGAGTTGGAGGTCTGGTTGGAGCTAATTATCCGCTCCTCTTCTGCAGTGAAGGAGAAAGTGTCGTCTCCAGAGGGTGAGCCACACCTTGGATGGGAGTAACACTCCTCAGAGGGGTCTCTGCCTTCTCCTGTGGACTCTGCACATCACATTTTGCTTCTTGCCCAAAGCGAGGAGGGGCACCCCGGGAGCTTCCCACCACCTCCTCACCCGTTCTGTTCCTCACACTTGGTTTGGCCACAGTGATTTGCCAAATGAGCAGCTAATTCATGAATAGTTTAGTGCCCCAGGAAGTGTTGTGTTTCGTGGTGAGTTTATTATTCACCAAAAAGATGGAGAGGAAGAATTATTCCTCGTGAGACTTCTCCAGTGGCTTCACCAGCTCCAAAGCTAAACCACAGCGTACAAACTCTCCTGGCATACACCAAGGATGTAGCTGAGAGTGAAAGTTACCTTGTCTTGATTGGAATTAATTTTCCAATTAATTGGAAAACCGAAGGGTACTCTTTGAGGAGTTTAGTCATTTATTTGGGTTAATTCTGCTTTTTATCACAAGGAATTCAACCCTCCTCTAAGGCTTGTGTTAAACTGGATTAGCTTTACTGACGGTGCTGGAGCTTCCAGATTGACACCAGCATAACTTGTTATATAATGCAGCCAAGATAAAAATACAGCAGGTTAAAATATCAACTGTTAGAGGAAATAACTGGAGCACCCACACATTTAATGCATTCTGGAGAAACGGGGAGAGAAATCACGGTACTGTAACGCTCAGTGCTCTGGGCATCTTTTATCAGAGGGTATCAAGGCACGTCACAAATCATTCCTTATTTAAGCCTTGTCACATGCTGGTCACAGAGAGAACAATCCTGGAGCAGGGCACGAACCCAGGAAGCATCAGCAGAGACGAGGAAATACTTGAACCAAAGAGGTTTCCAATGGGAAATGCAGTTTCAGCGTGATGGAAACTTTTTGCTGGAGCACATTGGTGTCGAGAAAGTTTTCGGCAGAACAATTTCAAAGCAGTTCAGCATCAAAATGGGACCTCGTGGGAGAGGGGCTGGGGGGTTTATTTCAGTGCAAGTTTTACTGTGTCACGTGTACGCCCCTTGTAAATAGTTGGGGCTGACCTTTGCTGAATGTTTCTTCTCAGTCTGGTGTTTCTGAGCCCGGTCCAAGTATTTAATTCCATAAACTGCGGGAAGTTGCTGTGAGCTTTCAACTTGATCTGGGAAAATAAACATCCTTTGCAGTATCAGGCTGCCCCTTGCAGCTTCAGTAAATGCTCCTTCCTAAACCTTCCTCGGCTTCTGTGTCACTCACAGCACCTCTCTGTGCCCTGAGCAGGAAAGGTCACTTGCTTCCACAGGGACTCTGGAATTCAATTCAGTTAAATCTGACATCCTGTTCCCAGGATCTTCCATCCATGTGCTGACAACCTGATCCCTAAGACTGCTGTTCTCAAGGCCCTGATCCAACACCCCGACCTCTTCACAGACGAGTGGGTCAGGGTCTGCAGAGGAAGAGGGAAGAAGGGGCAGTGCATGAGACACATTCCTGGAGAACAGATCCATCAGTTTGTGCCCACGATCAAATCCAAACCATGCTGCCTTCTCCCCCCGGGAGGGCGTTTCCTTCCTGATGGACCCCTGGCTTCTGTGTGCTGGGATTCCAGTTCAACTCCGTGTATTCCTCTGCCAGAGGAAAAGCCCAGCGCTCCCAGTGCTCCTGCCTGCACCGGGAAGAGCATCCCAGGGTGGTCTCCCAGCACCAGGCGCTCGTTTCTTCAGCCCACCAGAGTTTTGAGAGGTTAAAGGCTGCCCAGCATGACTTGGGTTCTCACCAGCGCGTGGTGACAGGTTAAAATCGGGCACCTGGAGCTGCCAGGGCACCCAAACGTGCCCCTGTGCCAGCACTGCCACTCACCAAACCCACCCCAGCCCCTCGTGCTGCAGCTCCTGAGCTGCTGCAGATGACACGTCCCTGCCTCGGGGTGTCACATCCATCAGCAGGACAGGGACACCCGACAGGCTGATTTTAATCCACCAGCACATGTCTACCAGGGACCTCTGCGAGGCCAACATAAATCAGCAGAGTTCTGGGGAAGGGAAAGTGTTGTTGTGCTGATTTACAGCTGCTGAAAGCGTCTCCTGGCCCTGGGAGCTGGTGACATCTCCCTGCAATCAGCAGCGAGGCTGATTCTGGCCTTGCCACGGAGACAACCTTTGTGATGATGTGATTAAAGAGAGAAAGGGCTCAGCAGAGAGGCAGGACAGAAGACAGGGATATATTTCCATCTCTGCCCCTTACCTGCAAGGTGATCTTGCTCTTGTCACTTGAACTGCTCATTTTGCTTCCACTTGTCAAGCCTGTGGTTATGACACACCAGGAGCAGGTTTCCAGGTCAGACTGAGCCAAAGCATCAGACCCATTTCCCGATGCACTCGAGGTTCACTCAGGTTTTCAGTGACTTCTGGGAGAGAGAAAAAGACAACAGTCATTTCAGAACGGTCTTTTCTTAGGGCTGTTTCAGCTTTTTAAACCTTTTAAATTATTCACCAGGAGCAAAACAAAACAAAACGTTCTGTTTCGAGACAACTCTTTTGAAATGTTCTGCTTGGGAAAAAAAAAAAAAAAAAAAAAAAAAGAAGCATCCAAAAAAACTCATCTCTGCACTGACAGTCCCCCCTCCTTTCCAGCTGAAATTTTTCCCCTTGTTCAACCCAAAGGGTGGAGGACATTTGCAGGGACATCCTGGACTGCTGGGATTTTGGGCTGCTCATGCTCTAATCCCCCCAAGTGTCAATGTGTTTTGAAAGAGTTGGATATTGTGAGATGAAAAACGGTGAATTTGTGTCGCAGGAGTGGTTTAGACACGTAACCCCCCCTGCTCATACACCCCCCATCCAAACAACCCCCTGAGACTGCACTGGGCCCAGCATCCTTCCCTTTCAGAGGCAATTTTTCCCCTTAAAAACAGTCCCACTGCTGAGGTGAGAATTTATTTTTTTTTTTTGGAAAGAGCCTGCAAAATCCATCTCTTGATTTTCACGTATTTCCTTTGAAAAAGGTTTCATCCTCTTCCCATCCCCTAAAGGAAGCTCCTGGCAGATTCTCCATCCCTCTCCTCTCACATCCTTGGCTGCTGTGGCAGCCCTGAGCAACATTTCCCTGTCAGAAGAGAGGAGATGTGGATGAGGGAATTTATAACACAGATGCCAAGGGAGTTAATTCGACCTGTGTGAAAAGCCACGACCTCCCTGTGTAATATCACCACTCAGCTCAATTTAATGTGTTCTTAATTCTAACCATTTTTCATTTTTTTCCTCGAGAAAACTCTCTGGGTTGCCTGTTGTCCCTGCCCAGCAGTGCTGGCCCCTCTCTCCTGTTACATTACTGCATTTGTGATGCTGTTTCTCTCTTTGCAAGCTTTTTTTTTTTTTGTTGGTTTGTTTTGCAGGGCCCTTCTTCCCCAGCTGTTTCCACCCAGGCAGCTCCAAACCCTCCGGCACTGCATCACCAGGGTCAGATTTTGCTGTGGCTGGTGTTGCTTTACATTCAGGTTGTACCAGAATATCGAATTTAAGGTGCAGACAGGAACAAAACCACCGGGGCCGTGCAGACGTAAAACAACAGATGGGCACTGCCCTGCTGTTCTGGTTGGGCAGATTTTGAAGCTAATAATAATTGTAAACATCTCTCTCCATCGTGTTTAATCCTTATAATCTCCTTACCCTCCAGTCCAGATTGTTGTTTCCTTTGTGTGCTGAGGTGGTTCCTTGTAGCTGGGGCATCTCTGCCACGCTGGGGAGGTTCAACCAACCATCCAGGCAAAGAACTTCCTTGGGGATTTCTTTCCCAACACAGCATCCTTCCCACGAAGAAGAGGCAGGCAGGGCTGTGGCAAGTGAAGGATGCCAGTAAGCTAAAATAGGAAGTAAACATTTCACGCTGAGCACATCCAGAGAACAGGGGTCACATTTTATTCCTGGTTTTGCTCTGGATGTGCTTTAAGCTGTTGGAATGGCCTGTTCATGCAAGCCCTGTAGTTTTTACACACAGCCCCTGGGGTTATGTTATCAGATTACAAGTCTCCCTTTCCATTAAAACATGAGGTTTCTGGATTTTTGTGGTTGAAAATATGAAGAGCAGAAGTTCAAAAACCCAGACAGCAAGCAGAGAAATTTGACTTTTTTTTTTCTTTTTTTTTTTTAATCTTTAGAGTCATGGGAGGAGCTGACTCTGGGGTTTTGAGCTTTTAATAGTAATCCTGGAATCTGCTCACGTGGCTCAGGAGCCCTCCCAGGGCTGAGTGCTCAGGTCTCAGCTGACCACAGAGGGCAGGGCAGGCACTGACCACTCTAAAAATTACTCACTGAATCCTTTTCTGGAAGTCTTGGCCTTTGGTGGCTTCTCTTTTTTTTTTTTTTTCCTCCCACTACTGCAAAGCAAAATAATTTTCTCGTTTTGAAGCAGTTTGAGGTGGCTGTGTGAGGGTGCAGCACTGAGGGCTGATAACGAGCCTCATCCTCTCTTCTCTCACCCTCAGGCAGAGCTAATGATGGGAGGTAGCTCCATGGACTTCCCCAACAACAAATCCACCCACTCCATACCCAAGGCACAGCATCACAGGAGCAGCAGCTTGACCAAAAGAGGCTTTGCAACCTGGGAGACAAAGATCACATCCAGTTCCTGAAAGATGAAGCTGGATAAATTCACCTCAGAATAGACTGAGGTTTTCAGGAATGAGGGTAATTGGCCATTGGAGCAATTTATCAAGAACTAGGTTGGATCCCCCAGCAGTGGAAATATTTAAGCTGAGCCTGGATGTCTTGCTGAAAGGGAGAATTAAGTCCTGTGGCTTCTGCTGTTCAGGATTTCAGAGTGGCAATCCCAGTCTCCTCCCCTGACCTTTTATTCACTGATCTGGCTGCACACTGGGTTTCAGGTTGTTCCAGGCCAGGTGTGTCAGATAATCAATCAGTTTGTCCTGAATCCATCCTCCTTTTCCTGCAGCTGCTGGTCTCCCGATTGTGTGTCAGAGCTACACACCCACCCATGCCCCTGAACTGCTCCTCCAAGTGCTGCTGGAACCCCCATCATCCTTGTATCTGTGCCTCAGATAGTGCTGATTCATCCTCTGCCTCAGTCCTGGACATCAATCTGCTCCTGTTTGTACTGAATCCTTTGGAAATCCATGTGCTGTGAGCCCTGCTAGGAGCTAACAACAAACCAGATTATGGGCATTGATAATTCCATGTTAATAACTTAAAAGGAGGAAGAGAACTGTCCTTGAGCAAAGAGAGATGTTACAATAACCATCTCCCCAGGGCAGGGATTGAGTTTGTCGTGAGCCTCTTTGGCACAGGGAGAGATCCCTGCTCTGCCTTCACAATGATCCAGCTGGATACTCCAGGCCTTTTCCTCTAGCACTGGGATCAACAGGAGCTTTACTAACCCCAAAGGAAGCCAGACTGGTTCCCTCTGCTGCTTTCAGCTCTGCCACCACACTAAGGCAGCAGCCACCCTGTGTGAGTCCCATCCCAGGGCTGAGCCTGGTCCCTGCAGCCCTGGGGGATTTGCCACCCTGGGACAGGTCCTGGAGACCCCAGGCCCAGTTATCCAGGGATTGCCTCTCCGTGGGATGTCCCTTCTTGTGGGGAAGGGAGGATCTCCCACGTGGGGAGCAGTTTGGGGCAGTGGCTGCCTGTGCTAAGCCCTGCTGCTATTTCTGGTGCTGTTTCCAGGACAGACAACAATAATCTCACACGACAAGTGCGTGACCACCCCAACAACAGAGCTGGGGGTTGAGCTGGGACTGGCTCGTGCCCAATGCTGGCTCAGGCTGCCCGACTGGGATGTTCAGGGATGCAGCAGAGCACGAGAGAACAGGGATGGACTGATGTGCACCCTCTGGCCCTGTCGCCCCACCCAAAAAAACCCCAGTTCCCTTCTGCTGCCTCTATTCTGGGAAGCCCCTCCGGCAGCCTCGGCCCGACTGTGTGTTCCTGATCCACCAAAAGCAGATTATTTCTGCTGTACCATATGCAAAAGCTGCCTGCGTGTTTACAAAAGTCCATTATTTCCTCTTACAAGCTCCAGCTCCCCCTTCCCACCCTCCTCCCCAGTTCCAGCTTTTCTGAGCAGGAAAATAAAAGAACAAGGAGTAGATACCTGGAAAACAAACAAACAAAAGGTGAGAGCCAAGGGAGAGGGAAGGAGATGTCAGTCCCATGGCAACAAGAGGTTTCGATTACTCACGTGGGAATTGGGATGTGGTGGGATGTGCAGGGAATGCACTTGGCAGGGTGCTGGTGGCAGGTCCTCAGCTGTGTGTGCAGCCAAGAGGCTCCAGCTGGAGAGGAGAGAACTGGCTCTGCCCTCTCTCTCTGGCCACCAGCTCTGGGTTGCAGGTGGTCACTGGCCACCCGTCAGCCCCAAAATATTTGACTACCTGAGGTGCTGCTGGGAACCAGTCCCTCGGCTGGAGCAGGACAGGAGTGTTCACCCCACAGCTACAGTGGCCAAGGTGCTGAGCACAAGTCACACCCTGGTGCCCCCAGACAGTGGAGAAACCCCCAAAGTCATGCAGCCACACTGGGAGATCTCCAGTTCCCTGCTGACCCTGGGGATGGGGGTCTGGGTGGGTTTTCCATCCAGGAGGAGGGAGCTCCTTTTGCTGGTGCTGCAGGGAAATCAAAGCAAGTCCCGCTGTCCCAGGGGAGAACACCTTCACTCTTCAATCAGCGTTCTGGAGGAAGCCTGAGCTGCTCAGCAGGTGACAGGAGTGCTTGACTCCCTTTTGCCAACATCCCACAGCGTTTGGTTGTTTCCAGAGGTGGCATTTCCCTTTGCCAGGGGCTGCAGGTCAGGCAGTGCTTCTCCCTCCGGGCTGTAACCGCTCCCCTCCCCGGCCTGCCTGGGAAGGGATCATCAAATATTGATTATTCTCAGCACTCCCTTGCCCTCCAGACATTTAGCAGCTCACTCTTCCTGCCATCAAGCTCCTGAGCAAATCCTTGCTGGGTGAATGGCAGTGCAGGGACGGGTGACTCGGTGAATCCAAGAACAGGAAGGTCTGGGGGGTTTAATTTTAATGAGGAAAGAAATCCAGCAGCTGAGAGGGTTGTAGGGGCTTGGACAGCTGAGTGTGTCTTTGGTGCAGGATCCACAGATCAGCAAATTACCTCTTGTGCTTGAAAGTGGGACCAGATGAAGAGCTGCCTCACATATTCTTTACTATGAGGGTGGGGAGGCCCTGGCACAGGTTTGCCCAGAGAAGCTGTGGCTGCCCCATCCCTGGAAGTGTCCAAGACCAGGCTGGATGTGGCTTGGAGCAACCTGGTTTAGTGGAAGGTGTCCCTGCCCATGGCAGGGGATGGAACAGGATGGGATTTAAGGTCCCTCCCAACCCAACCCATTCCATGGTTCTGTGATTCACATGGGTGAATCTCCAGCTGCAAGAGGAACTTCAGGTTCTCAGCCATCGGGGAAGGGGCTGTGCAGACCTCCCTGTATGACAGCCCTGGGGTCACTGCTGAGGGCCAGCCTACAAGCAGCCTCTTGGAGCTCTGCTTCTCCAGCCTCTCCTCCCACTTTGGGAGTGACTGTATCCCCTTCCTCACAACTTCCCTGGGGCACTGAGCAGCTGCCTGTGCAGACAGGAGCACTGAGGGGACTTGTCCTGGCCTGCCAGCCACCAGCACAGACCTCCTGGATCACATCACTTGCCCTTGGGCGTTTCTGCCTTCCCGGCTGCTTTCCACAGACCCGCCCTCAGTCAGTGGGTAAATCCTCTAGGAAGTCAGACTAATCCCTTCAGGAGAGCCCAGCTTTGGTGGAAAACTTTGCTGAGGTGCAAAGCAGCCATCCCCAAGCCATCTTTGCAGCTGAGTGCCCGAATCTCTCCAGCTTGTGGGTCCTGATGCAGCTTCTTCTCCTCCCCACCCTGCAGTCCTGCTGCTGAAGGGCAGCACTGTCTCCCTGGGGAGTTTTGGAGAATCCTGGAGTGGAGACGAAGGGAGAGGAGAATGGAAGTACTGCTGCAAAACAGTCTCAGGAAAAAGAGGTCAAAACACCTGCAAAGGAGACAACAAGTGGCTTTGCTTCGTCTCTCAGCCCTGAAAACTGCTGTGTAAGAACTGCCTTTATTTGGGAATGCAATTGTGTGATGGGTCCCCGTGGGGCTTTGAAAGCTCGTGGCTTGGCTATGAGCAGGAGCATCAAGAGAGGCTGCTGGGGTTCCCAGCTGGATGGAAAACCATGTTTATTCCTGCCAAGGCATTTTCTTCGTGCTCTCTGCACTAATCTTCTGGGAAGTGGCAGCGGGACCAGGGGAGTTCAGTGGCAGATCCACGGTTGGGGGTTTCTTCCCACTCCAGCCCCGCTCCTGGGCCGTGCAGTTTTTCATCTGCAAATCCTCTGATGCTGCTGCTGCCAAAGGGAAACCCAAAATTCAGGGCTGTGAGGGAGCTGCAGTGGCAGAGAAGTTGTTGTGTGTTTGACTGTGGCAGAGAGGTTGTTCTGTGTTTGACTGCAGCGAGGGGCTGTGCCGGGCTCTGAGCTCTCCCCCTGCTCCATCAGCAGCTCGGGAGCACTTCTGTGCTGCCTGGAGGAGCCAAGAGTTCTCCTGGCAGAGGTGTAGAGGTGTTCACCACCCATTCCTCCCCTGAAGGGCAGAGCTGAAAGCAGGACCAGGACATGCAGCACAGCCCAGGGTGAGCAGGACTGGGCACAGCCCGGGGACAGCTCCCAGGAGAGGCACCAGCAGGGAGCAAGTGCTTGTTCAAGCCCTTTTTAGCAGCACTTCAGGTGCTTCCCAGCACTTCCCAGCTGTGTTTGTAGCAGCTGGTTCTACCTGGCTGGGCAGGACAAACCCCTGCACATCTGCTGCCACTTGATGCTCCTCTGGAAACTTCCCCCTCAGTCGCTTTGGGAATTTAACACAATAAAATTGAAGGAAGAGGGAGGCTGCAGGGGATGGGGAAGGGACCAGGCAGCAGCCCTGGACTGGGTTTGTAGCTGCCTGCAGTGCTGCAGGTGTGCTGCAGGAGGCACAGAGCCTGCCCCAAAACACTCCCATCTAATCCTTACATGTGATCATGACTAATAAATGATGAAGTGCTGAAGAAAAGACATTAAAAAGATGAGGAAAGACCAAAGGAGGCAACAATAACCCTGACAACGCACTCAGCTCTGATCCAAGCTCCTTTTGACAATTCAATTATAACATGATACTAATTACTGAGTTGCTGGCATTGAGTGCCAAGGCAGAAGGGCACTGCAAGAACGGGATATTGACAGGGGAAGGTGGCAGCAGCAGCACTTCTCACCCAGAGAGATGCCAAACCGCATCAAGGGAGCCCTGAAAAGGAGCCAGGATCGGGGTGGAGTGTGGCAGGGAGCTGTGAGGCTGGATGACAGCTCGGAGCTGGAACGGGAACGAATGTGATGGTTGTCTCAAACAGAGGCTGATGGTGCACAGGCAGAAGGCAATTAACCAGGAGAGCTTTGGGATCCAGGCTGACGGGGATGTTTCTCTGCTGTCAGCCCTTTTAAACCTGCATTTGCACTTCTCCTTTCCAGTCTGGTGCTCCCGACTGAGCACAGTCACCACACTGGGGTCAGGGACCAAACCCAGACCTCTGACGGGATGGAAAAGAGCTGAGGAGCTTGTCCTTAATCTGAGAAAAACCACTGAAGGGTTAAAGTCTCTCCACTGTGCCTCAAGTCCCATTGCTCACTGCAACATGCATAACAGTGCCTTCCCTGGAAACAGGGTCACCAACACGCTCCCTTTCACTAATTCCATATTTAAAACATGGCTTCTCAATCAAAGAGATGCTATTACCCACAAAGCAGCTTAAATTGTCCTTTAGATTTAAATACAGCCTGTTGCATAAAACATCTTTTTTATCAAATTCACTTAGGGCTGACAAGTGCTCCCCCCCACCCCATATCCTTTAATAACATCCTGAGCTTCCCAGAGCCCTTAAGTGCATTCCTTTGGGAAGCAAATACCCTTAAGGGCATCTTTTTGTCATTGTTCCTTTTCTCCACTTGCTGAAGAGGGATTGTGGTGAGAAACCTGAGCTGCTATTGCATCATGTCCTGGCTCTCCCGTGCAACTTCCAGGTGGGCAGAGCCTGCTGGGCTTGGAGAAACATCCTCAGCTGCTGTGGGGAGCATGAGAAGGGATATTGGGATTCTCCTCCAGCCCAGCATCATCCCAGCATGAGAAATCCATGCTCTGGCTGTGTCTGGTATGAGCAAGGAGGGATTTGGAGCACTGGCATGGCCAGGACAAACCTTCTTCCTCAAGGATGCTCTTGCCACCAGCACAAACCATGACAGCCCCAGTTGCCCATCCCATTCCTGGCACAGGAGCATCCAACCCAGCCACTGTGGCTCTGCTGGTGCTGTGCTGCTCATTTACCCCAGGTGGTGTGCTCTTTCACAGAGCAAGAGGCCCAAAGTTTTGAGGTGGGTTGGGAATTTGTCATGGTTTGGGAATCAGCTGAGTGTAGCACTCCACCATTCAAGAAGAACCAAAGGGAGAAATAAGGCTAATTTTATCAAATTTTATAGGGAGAATGGGATGGATGCAGTGTTACCTTGTGGTTAGTGCGCTGGCCTGGCATTTGGGGGAAATTTGGTTTATTTTGGCTTGTGCAGATGGGCTCCATGGATGAGAAATGATGGTCCTCTGAGTTTTACCTTCTCCATCTGCCAAACGAAGAGAACAAGACAAATGAGCTGATGAAGAGCACTGTGTAAGAGAGACCTTATGTGGTTAATTAAGGGTGGCAAGAGTTCAAGGTACAGACTTCCATGACATTTTCTCTCAGGCCACAGCACGTTGGAGAGCTGGGTCAGTCGGCAGCTCAGGGCTGGAGCTGCTTCCCATGTGGATCATCCATCCCTGCACCCAGCCCAGCCTGGCTCTGTGAACAGGCTTGATTACAGCACCACGGGCACTGCCAGCAACAGAGGACCAGACAGAAAAAGCATTGACTACCCAGGCTGTTAAAAACTGCTCACTGCTGGCACAGCAAACTTGAACAGCATCCGGACACGGAGCTGGACTTCTCGGCAGCTGCTGTGCAGGAAGGTCGGAGATGGAAGGGGTAGGACACAAAAAAACCAGTTTTTAAATGCAAATGAAAGGAGGCTTTTTTAAAAAAGACAAAAAAAACGCCCCAAACCGAACCAAACAAACACAGACCTCAACTCATTATTTTTAAAAAATTCCATCAGAAGCGTAGTGGAAAAATCTGTTTTGTCTGCTCTGTGGTTAAACAGCTCCCAGCTTGTCATTAGCTGCTGGAACTTGGTTTATCAGAAGAACTGTGCATCTGTAGGACAATTGTTTTCAGATTAACACACACAGGCTCACTGCCAGGCAGTTGTGCTCTCCATCAGTTTTTGACCATCTGTGTGCCCTTTGGGATTTTCCCCCTCCCTTTCCCGACATTTGCTCTCTAGGATTAGGAGGTTGCCACCTTCATCACTGTGGAAGAGAGGTTTTCACCCCAGAGCCTCCAAGCCCGGCTGCCAAAGCAGTAAAATTCCTTGTGAAGGGCTGGTGGGAGCTTTTAAATCTCCCTGCAGCTGAGGGGGTGTGAGGATGCACCTCTGCAGGATGTGACCACGTGAAACCATCACCTCCTGCCTTGCACTAAACTTGGGATTGGATCTGGGAATGAAGCAGAAAGGGAGTGTGAACAGACCCTGGAGAGGGAAGATCTGGGGTCTGAGAGGAGGAGGATGATCTGATGGTCTGTGGAGCTGAAGCCAAGCAGGTTTCAGGTGATTTCTCCAGAGCCCCGTGGCTGTTTCAGGTATCGGACTTCTGGTCATCACCTCTTGAAGAGGATTCATGTGGGCAGAGTTCCAGCAATATTCCCTCACTCCTGCATGGTCCTGCTGCCTCATGGCAGTGCATTCTGTGATTCTATTTGCCAGGCAGAGACCAGGCAACCAAGAACACTGTGAGACTCAACTGTGAACCCTCTTACCACCTACTCCAGCCCTTTCCAGAGGGAAAACCAGTGTCCTCAACTGCAAGGCTTTGATCAGTACTGCAAAGACAAAAGCTTTTTGTGGTCCTGGTGAGAAAATTGCACTTGGGAGGAATTCCTGCCATTATTTTAACCTTGCTGTGTTTTAACTTAAAATATTGCTGTGGTGGTCGGACTCGATGATCTTGGAGGTCTTTTCCAGCCTTAATGATTCTGTGACTCTGATTGTCCTTTGTGTTGGTATCATATGTTAACCAGAGGTTGCTGATGAGGCTGAGCTGTGACAAATTCCTCTCTTTGGGATGCTTGTCCCAGTTTTTTGGTCCTGTAGCTCAGCATTGCAGCTGCAACCACGTGAACCAGCGGTTTCACTGCAAACTGCTCATTTCTTGAAATGAATAGTGGGCCTTGTGTTGCTTGGGATAAAAAAAAAATAGTCAAAAAATCTCTCTCTCCTCCAAATATTCATTATCTTAGCAGTGCCAGGGACTCCTTGAAACCATCTCACCAACAGCCCAGGCACTGATGCAAACAAAGCCTGTTCACAGCGAGCAGTGTCACAGCTCCACAGCTCTCTTTTGGATGGAGGCTCAGGCTTGGCAGGGCCAAACTTTTGAGAAATCAATTTTATATTTTATTTTTTTTCCCTTTACAAAGAGAATTTCCAAGTCTCTGTGTGTGTCTTCCTCTGGTTTCTGGCATGTCCAGTAACTCTATTTAAGTGCACATTTTTCAAATGCAGGGTGGGTTCAAGTATTCCTTGTTAGTCCAAGAGAGATTTTAAAGCCACTCATGGATGTTGGAATAGCCTCTCTCCAGGTTTGGGTGAAAACCACAGGGACACAATCCCCTTTGTGCCTGTAGCCTGCAGATGGGATATCTGAGGGCAGACAAGTCAACATGTGGCTACAGCTGATTATTCCTTTAGATTTACTGGCTACATGCTCTAAAACTACAAGTTTTGCAAGCCAGGCAACAAAAGGTTCATTAAAATGAAGTGGGTTAGAAGGTCACCTTTTGCTTTGCATAGATGATTGAAAGGGGCAGGGAGAACTCAGCTTCCAGGCATTTATTATTGTCGTTTTTCTCTGCTCTCCAACAATTTAAATTTTTGCATTCATTAAATCAGCATTACCAATTCTCAACATTGCTGCTTGCCCATTTCCTCTCTCACGTAAGAGCTCGATTTATTCCAGTCAAATCCTCAGAGGCAGCTTCCTGTGTCCCCTCTTCAATGTTTAACTCTTCCCCTGGTACACCCCAAACCTCCCAAGGACCAGGGGTCACCAGGCTCGCTGCCCTGTGGATCCCCAGCCCTTCCATCTCTGGATGGGGAAGGAACAGCCTATTCCCTGATCTCCAGCCTGTGCTTTCCTTTGCCTCCTGGATTAGCTTCTCCACCTGCAGCCCCCCGTGCCCTTTCTCCAGGGCTCAGGCACGAAGTTGGGCTCTCAGCTGTAATAAGGGGGCATCAAGTTCAGCACAGCCCATAAACACGGCCCCATCTCCCCTCCACTGGGATATCTTCCCACTGCCTGTTTTGAAAAAGAAGGGAAATTGTGTTTGGAACATTGAAAGCATCTTAAAAATGAGGTGACATTGTCGCTGCTGGTGCTTCCATGGCAACCTGCATTTGTTTCTCAGAGCTGTTTCATAATAATTAATACAGCCCTTCCATTCACGTGGCCCCTGCTCAGGGTACATGGACCAGCCCCCACCGCTGCTTTCCTGGGTCACATGAAATATTTATACCAAAGAATCAGTAGAAAGAACTTTTCTGGCATGTTCTGGTCACTGGGACAAAGCAGTGACACACAGACATCTGACCAGCCCTCTGCAGGAAGGGATTTGCTGACAGCAGCTGGGCAGAGCCCGCCAGGACATCCCTCCCACACGATTCCAGGGCAGGACACCCCTCCCACGCGATTCCAGGGCAGCCAGAGAGCCCCATCCTGCTGATCACACCAGGCTGGAACAAGGCAGGGCTTGTTACACGCTGGCAGGAGCGAATCCAGGACTCTTCTTCATGCCCTGGCAAACACGAGCTTCCCAACCTTGCCACGCTGTGCTGACACGCCTGGATGAGGCCAAAAGAGTGGGGATTTGGGGAACTGCACCAGCAAAATCCCCAGGCGTGGAGTAACTTGCATATCTCGCATTCCCTCCGCGCTGCAGGCTCCGGGGGTGTTCAGCTGCACGTGGGAGGGCACGGGGAAACGTGGATCAGAAATGTGGTCACCCACCACAGCAGCTAAAAAGACAGATCTGAGCAGAGCCTGCGCAGCCCCAGGGCTGTGATCCTGCCAGATTCCACGTGGGAAGAAGCAGGGGCTCAGCTGGCAGCACCTGGATGGGGATTTAAATGACTCCAGCGAGAGGTCTCTCCCTTTCACCACCCTAATTTACGCTTGCTGTCGATCACTTAATATTCCCCATTTCCAGAGGAAATTCAGGTGCACAAGCTGTGGCTTGGAAATCCAGAGGTGCCATTACACGGGAGCCAAGGGGGTTTGCTGCTCCAGCAACTCCAGCCTTTCAGGGGATCCATAAAACCCAGTGGTTGGACCCAATATAGCTATCAAATATCCAGTGGCACTTCCACAGGAATGGGAGGAGGGTTGAGCCCCAGGGTCCTGGCTGAACTCCAGTTTAGATAATTATGTTCTGCCAACCTCCATTCTTTCTGCAGCTCCAATTGGATACGGGAGTTGGAGGCTTTTCTCGGCCGAGATGTATTTCTGGCTCTTTTTCCTGCTGACTAGACTCTTAAAATAAGTAAAAAAACCCCCAAACTAAACACAACCAAACCCCCAAATCCCCCCACCTCCCTGTGAAGCCTGTCCTGCAGCCCACCAGCATCAGCCTGGGAAGAAACCAGACACCATCCATCTGAAAGGCAGTCACAGGTGAGGTCTGTGCCACTCTCTGTCACTTGGTGTCCACATCCTCCCATGAATAAGAGGCTCTGCCCACAGGCACATGACAAACACTGACCCACTCCACAGCTGAAGTGCTGACACTCTTCTCCGGGCACTGTGAAGATCCACAAGTGTCAGACACTTCCCCAAGAGCCTGGCACAGCAGATGTGCAAGCCAAGAACTCTGCTCCTCCTCGTTGACCTCCCTTCTGCCGAGCAAAACGCTGGAATGGGGAATATTAAGTGATCAACAGCAAGCATAAATTAGGGTAGTGAAAGGGAGAGACCTCTTGCTGGAGCTGTGCCCTGGTGTCATTTAAAAAGGCTTGAGAGAGGCTTAATTGCAGGCTCTGGCAGAGTGCACAGGCTGCTTCACCCCCTGCTCGTGTAGCCACAGCTACGAGCAGGAACTGCCCCAGCTCCTGGAGCCACACTGACATTCTCTGCCCAGCACTGCTGGTGCAGCCCAAACATTCCCATGTCCCTGGGAATTACAGTGAAAAGAGGGCTGATAAGTCTCAACTGGCTGAACACACAAGCCCCTCAAGTCCCAGACAGTGCACGTTTGTTCTCTCCCTGCCGTGGCTCCTGTCGTGGGGACCTGTCCGGAGGTTCCCCGCTGTCCTTCCCTGCCATGGGAGCACGTGCAGCTTGGATTGGGCTCAATCCCCCTTTCATGGGCTGGTTTGAGGCTGCAAAGCAAGGGGCCAAAATCCCAGGGGGCAGAACTGTTCCTCTGAGCCTGCCTGTGAACGTCCGGGGGGGTGATGAAGAGCCCCCCGAGCTGCCACAATCTCATGGACAGTCCGTGAAGTGCAAGAGCTTCACAGCACGAAAAGGTCGGAATTATTTCAGTTCCCTCCCACCTGATGATTTGCCACGATCCTTTAGCAGGCTGACAGGGCTTCTCCCGGTGCCTCGTGTCACAGGAGACATCTCATCCTTTTCCTCCCGGGAAACAATGCTCTCAGATCAGGCACTTCCAAAGCCTTTGTCAGTCCTGAAAGATAAAGCAGCAGCTTTTATTTCTTCGTGTCATCAACAACCCTTTCCGGCTGTTTTTACACAATGCCTGCCGTGTTTACTGTAAAGAACATTCTTGTGTTGTGTCCCTTGTTTCACTCGAGGTGCAGCTGCACCAAAGAGCGTTTGGCTGCTCCCCTCCTTTTTGTTTCTGAATCTTCACCTCTGCCAGAGGCTCACCTCTTGATATTCCCCTCTCTCCAGGCTTTCCCTTTGCAAAACACACAAGTCTCATCCCTCTGACGAAGCAACGAACTGGGGAGTGTCTACAGGGACTTGCAACATTATTAATGCCTAAAACCCAGCAGCTACATGCAAGGCTTTTCCTCAAAGAGGGTTTTTGTTTTAATTTGTAAAGTTAAACATCCGTTCCTCCAACAACTACAGGAGTCGGCAAAGCTGTGACGACGCCCTTCCTACGAGGCTCTCGAGGGTTTTATGTTATCATCTTCATTTGAAATGGGGGAAAAAAAAAAAGTTCAAAGCAAAGACAGGTTAAATGCTTTGCCTGAAATCATGAGGAGAGTGAGTGGCAGGGCTGGGAGAAGCTGAGGTCTCTCCCCACCCTCAATATTGCAAAATGTCATTTCAGGAAAATCACAGTGTTAAGCCAGATTCTTGCTGCCCTTTCCAATTGGCTTTTAGTAGAGGAAAACAGTGAAAATGCAGGATTCAGCATGGAACCCCCCCCCAGGGGCTCTGGCAGCCTGCAGTTTGCTTGTCCCCACGGGGCTGGACCAGAAAGGCTCAGCCTTAGACCTGGGACTGGGAGAGAAGCTCCTTTTCCAGCTGGAGCACTGGGATGCCCACCTCTGGTGGGGAAGGTGCCGTTCAGCCCAGTTACACCTGAATATTGCACGCAGGCAGAGGTTTGGGGATGACACCCCCCACCCCAGCCCCACTGCAGGGGGAGTTTTGGCAGCCCAGATAAACGTTAAGACATTTCTGCCTCATTTCAGCACAGATTATGGGCATAAACCCATAATACCCCTTTCCTTTGCTCCTCTGCCACGTGATAACCGAGCTCTCAGGAAGCTGTGCAGGGCAGTAAAAACCCCCCCAAACCACGCCGAGCTGAAGGCTCAGCTTCAGGCAGGGTTGCAGGATGAGGTGAAAGCACAGAAACAGATGTAATTTCTCCCACTTAATTAAAAACTGTGACCTTTGGGGCTGCAACTGTCCTATGGCAGAGCAGCTCTTCCTCCAAGCTCGTTGTTTGGGCTGATCAGGTGGAGAGCAGTGGAGAGCACCAGTGCATATCATGAAGGGAAGGTAATTGTGCTTTCACCTGCTATTACAGAGACAGGTTTTCTACTCAGGCTTGCAGATGACCTTCTCCAATCAAACATTAACTTTGCAGCAAACAATCATTAGGGAGCATTTGCTGGCTTTAATAATTAACGCTTTTATTAATCCACTGACTCCACTTCAAGCAACAGGTCTCTCCAGAATTAATTCTGTTGTCATTTAGAGGAGAAAGAAATGAATACCATTTCAAGGCAAGGAAGGAAGAAGGTATTTAGATTCCACTGCACTTGCTAAAGGTACTGGATCTGCTCCTGGAACTGTAATTATGCAGCTTATTAACTGCCAAACATAAGGCTAAGTAATTTTCAAAGCCTGGGCTTTGAGAAATAGTATTACTGGCAGCCCTGCAATCCAAAATGCAATCAAGGAGAGGCTACAAACTTTCAACAGGCTGAAACTCCATCAGCTGCTCATTGGCTGCAAAAAAACAAGGGAGATGAAGAGGTCCAGCCAGGCAAATGAACTCCTTTAAACAAGGGAGCAGCTTCTCCGAGGAGCCAGGCAAGGAGTGGAGGGAGCTGTTCATCTTCAGAGCTCTGCTGCGTAGAAAAAGCCCACCTGGGAGGGAATAACTTCTACCTGTCAAGCAAGATATCTCAGCTCACTGGTTGTTTTGGCTTGTGGGACTTCGTAGCTGTGCCGAGAGCCTCAGGAATTAAAAAAGAATTAAAAAAAAAAAAAAAAAGAATTGCCAGAGGGCCCCCAAAACATGCTGCTGCTGGGTTGCCAGGGCTGATTTCGATTCCCTGGCCAGCAGCTCTTTTAAGTGCTATGACAGAACAAATAAAGTTGCTGTTTCACAAGCTCATTAGAGACTCAAGCAGATCAGCCATTCCAGCTGGGAAGAGCTCAGTGGTGTTTGTTACCCTCTCTCTTTTGTGCTTCCTCGGATCATCAGCTGTTTCAGGGCACAAGTGGACTACAGAGAAATTGAAAAGCAAACTCTGCTGAGGGCAGAAGGGAATCAATAAGTGTTGGTTCATGTAACACCTATTAAACATCAGTGCTGAGAAAAACGAGGAGGAAGTGCTGAGAAAATCTTCCTGTTTAATCCTTCCCCCTCCCGTGTCTCCCCAGACCAGTTTCTATGGAGCAAGAAGCATTTTCCAGTTAAAAAAAACCCCTTTTTAATTTTTTTTTTTTGCAGCAAGTCCCAGTGCCAGGGCTGGGAGCAGAACCCAGCCTTGCCCAGGGCTTTGCAGAGCTCAGCTTGAACCACCAGCCAGTGCTGCCTTTTGAGGGCTGAGGTACCTTGTGGGCTGATTGAACAGGCTCCCTCTCCAGTGAATAAATAACTCTTGCCTTTGTGTTTGACCACTTGAGGATCATTTTGACTTTCCCAGTATTGGTGCCATTTAAGCAGCACAGCACGAGGATCAGGTTGTTAGGGAATTATTTGGGGCTGTAAATGGAGTAAAACTCCTGTTTTCAAGTCCTCCAGCCTCTCCCCCTGTCAAGGCCTGAGCTGGTTCTGCTGCTCTCCATCGTGTTACTGCATTTCCCTCCTTTTTTTTCTTTCAGCTGTGGTAAGTCAGAAGCAAATTAAAAAGGCAGGGATCAGAAGATACCAGACTGTTTTATTTAAAATATGCATAATTTAAGAATTCCTTTTATTGTTGCTAACGTTTTGCTGCTGTGGGCAAGATAAGACACAGGAGGAAGCCAAATATTTTACAAAATATCTGCCAGAGAAATTCCTACCTGTGAACTGTTCCTGTATGTCAGAGCCCAGTGAAGCCCCCTTGGAAACACTGAACATTTTAATAATTCTCCAAACTTTCAAAGCAGCAATAAACACGGAGTGAGCTTTCAAATATTTCCCCGAGAAGCCAAGAAACAAAAAAAAAAAATCCCATTTTACAGGTGGGTAAGCAAGTGGAGAGAAGTTAAATGGTTTCCTGCAGGACACACACTCATCACGAGGAAGGTGGTAATAAAGTTACAACACCCCTGGTTTCTTGGCATCGTTCAGAATTGTCCTCGACCCTCCACAGCCCAAGGTACAAAATCAAGTTCTTGTAGCAAGTCAGAGCAGATCAAATGCCTCAAAAGCAGAGCACACGTGGCCAGGCTGCTGCCTGACAGGGGTGAAGCCAATCTGTTGTCAGCCAAGCCTTTTTTTTTTGTTTTAACAGGTACAGCCTGGTTTGTTTTAAACAGGCTTTAGCACAAAGTTAATTGTACAAACACTTTCAGCACCTGCAGGCCTGTGGGTGTGGGTGTCTTGGTGACCTGTAAAGTCTGAAAGGGCTGAACCTCTACACAAAGCTCTTCCTGCAGCAGCTGATGGTCTCCCCTCCTTTGTCAACTGCCCCTTTCCTCAAAGGCTGGAGGAACTTGTGTATCCTCAGCGTTACTGATTTGGAGTCCAGCTTTCATTGAAACCAACAAACGGAATTGAAACTATTAATTTAAAGTAACAGAATTAAAATTAAATTAATGAACTCAAAAATAAATGAATAGACGCAAAAAAATAAATGAATAAACTCAAAATTAAATGAATAAACTCAAAATTAAATCGCTAAACTTTGAATCAAATTAATGGTTTAAATGGAATTGAAATTTAACTGACATTAATTAACAAACTGGTTTAAAAATCAAGCTGAAGCAGACTGACAAACACCCAGCCATTTACTTAAATTTCCATACATGGACCAAGTAAAAGAGAATAGAAAATACGCTTTCAAATTTCTGTATTAGAGCCACAAAATGAGGAGTATCAGCCTTTATCAGTCTGCACCTGGGAGGTACAGCTACTACCACTCACAAATACATCTTTAAAAGATGTCCTGTGAGGTGTGATTTATTTATTTTTTTTTAATGTAGCAATAAAAAAAAAATAGCTGAGCGATACTCAACCAAATCCAGCAAATTCAAACTGGCACCTGGAAAAAAAAATGTCCTTGTGATACATTAGAGGGCTCATTTGCACCCTGTGTGCAGCTGCCCAGTGCTGGAAAGAGCCTTAAGGTCTGGGAAGTTGTGCTAATGCCGTGTAAAAGTGGCATTAGGAAAGGGCAGGTCCATTTTTATCCCTGCCCTTACATTGATATAGTGACTCCTCGGAGCCTGGCCATGAATCTTTAGGTGGAGCAGCAGTTTGAGCCTGGAGCTGTTGGGTTTAATTCACATTTCCAGCCCGGCCAAAGGGCTTGGACTTGCCAAAATCGACCCGGCTGGGTGGGTTTTGCAAAGAGCTCAGTCTGGGTGTGCTCCGAGCTCCTGGGCAGGGCTGGATCCAGGGGAGTGAGTGGGGTTTGAGGGGGGGAAGGAGGGGGAGCAAACCCAGCCCTTTGCTCCTTGCTGAGGGTGTGACACAGGGAAGCTGCTGTGCTGCTGCTTGGACTGATTGCTCCCTCTTCTCCAAGTCCAATCGGGCTCTGAGCATTCCAGGGCAAAAAAAAAACAACCCACTCTCATTCCCTGTGTTCACACAGGAGGGACAAACACTGAGCTCAGTCCTTGTAAGTGCTACTCACAGGTTACTGATGTGAGTAAGAAAACCAGAGTTAAATAATTAAATGGAAAGGGGGGGGGGAGAGAGGGGAAAGCAAATCCATTCCATGAATTTCCACGTCTTAAAAGAATAAACTCACATCTTAAAAGAATAAACTCCCACTCCACCCCTGGAAGTGTCCAAGGACAGGTTGGACGGGGCTTGGAGCAACCTGGGATAGTGGAAGGTGTCCCTGCCCATGGCTGGGGGTGGAATGGGATGAGCTTTGAGATCCCTTGCAACCCAAACCACTCCAGAATTCCACGATCAGTCACCAATCCTGCTGCCCACCCCGGGCACAGCCCGCTGTGGAAAATCCCATTTAAATTAGGAAGCCAAAGGAATGAGCTAAAGAAGGTCAAATCCACAACACCAGGACATCTGACAGCACTGGGATGTGGTTTCCACTGCTGTGGCTTTGTTGAAATTCAGTGTAACGTGTTAATTTGTCTAAAGTTAAAAGAGTATTTGTAAACAGGGAGTAGTTTTAATGTCGTGACTGTTGATGCTGGGCAACATTTCCTATAAACTGAACTTTACAAGAAGAATTACTCTCAGCAGAAATCCAAACAGCTCCTCCACACGAGTCAAGATCCACCCTGCATCCCTCCACAAACAATTTCAGCAGCTTGTTTTTTATTAGCCCTAAGAAGTCAGATTCTGGATCAGAAACTAGATTTTTGTCCAGGACTAAATGATTTTCACCTGCATTTTTAAATGCCTAAATAATAGAAATGACACTTCTCCACTTTTGGATAGCGAAGGCCTCAGGACCTGCAGGATATGGATCTCTGCAAGGTATTTAAGCTGCAATATTGGTGTTCCTGAGGGAAAAGCTGGAGAGACTGAAAAAAAAATTTCCTGTATTTACATCTGATTTCAGCCAAGAATCTACATTGCTTCGGTTTCTGGCTTCTGGATATGGAGAATAAGGCAAAGCCTTCTTGCTTCCCTGTCTTTGAATCTCCATAAAATATCCCATGGAATGCTTACATATTGATCATGCTTTTATTACCACACAAATCCATGTATTTCTGAGCTCTCTGGGCTTCCCGAGATGAATCTCCCATTCCTTCAGGTAACAGAAAAGGCTGTGAAATAACATTCAGGTGCCTGCTTAAGGAAAAATGGAATTTTTTTCCCCCCAGCCTGTCGGGCTGAGGGATTTGCTCTCCGAGCAGGGCCGGGCTCATCCAGGCATCCTGGGCCCTCTCGTGGCTGTTGGGGAGAGGACACGAAGGAATTTTTCCTTTCTGCGAGTTCTCACTTGCAGAAAACTCCAGCACTTTTCTCATCGGGTCCTCCGGATCTGAAATGCTTTAACTTCAAACTGCTCTGAACCACAACATTTAGTTTCAGATCCAAATTTACTCGGAATTTGGGGGGTATTTGAATTTTTATTTTTTTTCCCAAGCTAATCACCAGTAAGAGACCACTCCTAATATTTTTTTTTCTATTAAAACAGTCCCACATTTTAAAAGTTAAGCCTCCAAAAGCAGATGAAGCACAAATCTTCTCGTGATAAAAATTGCTGGTAATTATTCCACATGGCAGTTCATTCCGAGAGAGGTCAAAAAAAAACCAAAACCCAGCCCAAGCCTAATTAAGAAAAAGAAATTACAGATAAGCAGATGGTTCTAAGTGACAATACACCCGAAGAGGTTACAAAAAAAATCATCGTGAAACCAAATTGTTTAGTCAAGGTTAATGAAAGTTGGGATATAGTGGCAAACACACGAGGAAACAGAGCAGATTAAGAGAGCACTTACAGAGATAAAGGTTGTAAAACGCTGCTTATTTCAATCTTGCAAGAATCCCTTGGGTTTAGCACCGTCTTAAATTGGCTTTGAAATGCTTGTCAGGTGTTTTGCATCAGGAATGTTTCAATCAGACCCTGGCTTGAAAGCCAGGGATGAGAAAATCCACCTGAAGCTGCCACTTGGTTTATGATCAGGGAACTGTGTTACAGCTGGGTTTGGTGGGAAAGAGGGAATTGTGAAGCTTTGGGGTAGAACAAGAAAACACTGCTTTTCCCTGCAAAAAAAAAAAAAATGTCCTTCTGGAGCATCTGTAAAGAGAGAGGCTCCACTTTCCCTCACTGTCACTATTATTTTATTACAATCAAACCATTATTGTTCACACCAGCTACACTTTGATGGGAAATTTAATGTTAATTATGCAAGACATATAAAGATTTTCATTGCAAGCAGTAAACCCCAGTATTTTCTGAACCTGACAACGTGGGCTAGAACAGCATAATCACCACTCAGCTTGTAGGTAAATGAGCCACTTACATCTGAACTTGATTAAAATGGATTTCTCCTGCCTCTTCTCCTTTATTGGGAATGCTTCAGTCACATGGATGGGTGTTATTTTAGTGATTCACTGAAGATACTGCTGCATCTCAGCTTTCATTGTTGTAATTTATGGTGTATTAGCTTGCTGAGGGTTTATTTCTGACCTTGATTTCCAAATTACGAGAAAAGGAAGCGTCCAGTAGGAAAGAAACACATCCCCACTGCCCCCCAGCTCCTGGGGGAGTGTTGAATAACCACTGAGCTTATGTCTAAAACTTGCAAGCTTAAAAAAAAAAACCACCAAAAACTAAAACTCCAGCAATTTACTGCTGCAGGTGATCAATTTGCTGCAGTACAGTGGTGCACAAACCTGCTTGGGCGAGTTCAAGTGCAGATTTTGGGTTAAGTTCTCTTTGTGCTCTCAGATATTAATCTTGGGAATGGTTTTATTCTCAATACCAGCCACTATTGGAAAAGGAAAAGGGTTAAACTGTTTAATAGAGCATTTTCTATCAAATGTGTATTTCCAGCTATTGAGAAGAGACAGATTTTGATTTTGAAGTGCAAAAAAAACCAACCAAAAAACTCCATCTGTCGCATATAAATGTCATCAATAATAATGTATTTGGAGCAGGCAGCTCCTGGACACGGCAATGGCAGGATCAGGAAATGCCAAAAGGCACATTTTTCTTGGCCTAAGGAACTGCCTTGGAGCCAGTTCCTCCAGTGTGCAATTCCAGAGTGCTCGAGGCAACCTGGGGGCGAGGAACAACTTCCAAATCTGACTGAACAGTTTGGAAAGAAAAGGCAAAAACAAACCACAAGTTTGCTGTGCTGGAGCACTTCAGAGGGAAGAGGGCCTTGGAGGAGGTGGGAGGTCCCTGCTCTCCTGCTCTGAAGGTGAGATCTCCAGCTCCACTTGCAGAGGACATTCCAGTCCAAGCAGAGGTTTTTTTTCCTTTCTGGAAGTTATTTGCTGAAGGCAGACTGAGTTCAATCCATGCTTTTAAGCCTTCCCTTCCCCACCACCATGAAACAGGCTCAGGAAGAGGAGCCAGTTCATCTTGGCACAGTTATAGAAGGAATTCTACGAGTAAAGGAGCTTTTTTGTTAAATATTAAAATTACACACTGCTTTCCGCTCTACTTAGACCTTTTAGTGAGGATAAACCCAGAGGTACCCAAAGCCATCACACACAAGTCCTGCCCTTCCATTCCCTTTGCTTCCCAGACTTATGCTGGCTGGAAAAACTTCTGGATGCTTCAGTTTTATTTTGGCAGATCTCTCCAGAGTATTAATTCCTCAGTTAACACCTCAAAATTGACTGCAAAAAAAACAATTGAAAAAACCCCAAAATGTGCTGGGTGACCCTTCTGCCCAGTTATGTGCTTAAATTCCCCATCCCTTCATCCTGCAACTGAAATTCATGATGAGTCATTAGGATATTTTCCATTTCAGGCATTTCAATATTTAAACACCCAGGGGTTGGCTGGTATAGGATTTGATGCTTGAATTATCTCCTTCCCCTTGTCCTCAGAGCAGACTGGTGCCTGCAAATCCTTTCCCCTTTCCTGGAGGAACGTTTCCATTCGGGCTGAGGAGGGTCCTGGGGGTTACAAGGGGATCTGTTCAAATTGTCAACTCATCCATATTAGTGGATTTTGATTGGGAAATGGTCTCTGTGTGTCACAGTAATAAAATAATAAAGTGTCCTCAGGGGACTGGGAGGTTCAGGCAGTGCCTGCAGCAGGATCAGGGGGTGGCTGAGGTTGGAATTTCTTGGTACCTGAAAAGTTTTACCTGGAGGTTTTAATGCAGCCCGAGAACACCCATGTCAGGAGCCAAAGCACAGAGGGAAAACCCAGCTCATCCACCCCCAAATCATATTCCCAATAAAACATTTTACACCAGGAGCTGTGGCTGCTGAGAGAATTGGACAGAAACACTGAAAACAAGGGAATAGTTGCTTTTTCTTTTTATCTAGGCAAGGACAATGCTTAAACCTCTGAACTGTCCATCCTGGCCTTGCTTTTGCAGTAAGAAAAAGGCTAAGCTTACAGACTTCTGCAATCCTCAAGAAATTCAAATTTACCTGTTTCTCCTCTTTTTTTAGAGCCCACGGACAGGGGAACTTGCTAAGTTTATACATGAACACAGGAGACATCTGTTCTTCCTTCTGTTTTACTGAAGCTCTGTTGCAGAAGAGACTTACCTGGAATAACAGGGTGCTCTTTAAACAAAACCTGTTCTTTATACTTCTAAATCGGGTCAGTTAAAAAGGCAAAGAAAAAAAAAATAAAAATAAAAATAATAATTATCTCTTTTTATCTGCAAGAAAATGTTTATTCTTTGTAAACCCCACAGAAAAAAAAGAATGCAGCCAAGACCAAGTATTGAACGAAAACTGTGCCCAAGTGGGCAGCAAAATGGGGGAACCTCAACACAAAAAGTCAGTGACAATATTTCATGTTTTGCACAAAGATGAAAAACCTATGACATTTCTGAGTAACACTTTCATGGTGACAATTACACAAGATGATTCAAAAATGCAAATGACAGCAACATGCACACCTGGCTAAAGCTAGAAATTGTATCCCAAAGGAATTATCTGTGATTAAAAGGATGTAACTTTAATACTTCTATTGACTTGCATGTCCTACTTCTTTTTTTTTTGTTTGTTTTCCCCCATGAGGCAACATGCCAATTAACACCATAATTTAAAAAAAAAAAAAATCAAATCTTTTCAGAAGAACTTTGTCCTTCCAGAGTCCACTGCATGTTTGCAAAATCCTAATGTTGGGTTTGTTTTTCTGCTGGTTTCCCCACACAATTTGGCTTCCCACCTCTCCAATCCCCCCCCACCCCCCAAAGCTCTGAAACACTTCAGAAGTTGCCAGTGCAAACACTTTCTATCAACGTATAATATACATTTTTTTAACTTAAACCTTTGTGCAATTTATGAGTTTCCTTCAAACTCACTAGGAAAAAAAAAAAAACAACAACAACAACAACAAAAAAAAAACCCCAGAAAACCCAAAACAACAACTCCTTGGCACGACAGCTGAAAAACATTCAGCTCCTTTTAAAACTGTCAAACACAAGGTGATATAAAGTGTAAATCACAGTTGAATAAAATAAAAAAAAAACCCAGAACTGCAGGTTTTATTAGCCAGCTTTACAGTCTCTTGTATACAGTACATTGCACAGCTCCACCTTCACGTTAACGCTTCTGGATTAATATTGTGCCTTCCATGATGCAGAATAATCAAGGCAAGTTACAGAACACTGCTGAGTTTATATCAAAATAAACAGAAGATGTAACCTTGGTTTATAATGAACATCCAAATTACCATGTACAATTTGCAGTAGACTCTGTAATGAGCTTGATATATAAGATACATGACAGTGAAGGGGGAAAAAATAGTTTAAACTATCAAGTTTCCTCTTGAAATGTCTTTTCCCAAGGCACTGTGAACAAGACTGTTAGCAATTCTCAATGACTAAAAACACCAATGGGAATATAAATATTTCACACAACAACCACCGTCACATCATCATCTATTCTCTTACTCTTCCCCTTAAACAACGCCCCTGAAATTTGTTTGGTCCTTTGAGGGGGGTAAAATCAAATTATCTTCTGCAACATCACGTATTTGCATTTAATACATCTATAAATCAAAGCTTTGTTAGATTATTTAACCCTTTCGCTGTAAAAACTAAAGATTTTTTTTTCCTCACTATTTCTGAACGAATCTGCAAATTCATTTTTGATTATTAAACCAAAAAAAAAAAGAGAAGAAAGGGTTCAAAATCAAGCAAAGCCCTGTATTTTTTTCAAGAGGAAACCATGCAAGAGTACATAAAAAGGCAAAATTGGCTACTTGAAAACCAAGAATTGTTTTTAATGCATTGGCCAAGGAAAATAAATTGCAAAGTTCTGTGAGGTTTTCTAAAAATTTACAAGAAAAACTGATGGGCAGTTCTAGTCAATCCAGATGTTCTTTTATCCTGTTTTAAATGACAACAAATACAGTCTCACACAATACAATTTCATCTTGACTGCAAGAGACACTACTGTGTGATGCCTTCAGCATGACAAAAAAAAATTACTGGGCAAAAAAGAAAAATTGGCATTCATTTCTTCAAGGGCTGATAAACAGAGGCATTGGGATCGAGTCCGGAAGGGCTGGTCTCCACAAATTTGGAAGAGTAATGTGGGGAAACAGGACTCAGAGTGCTGGTGGCTGCAGTGTATGTTATGCTGGGCATTACTGCCATAACTTCTGCAATCTTCTGTTTTAGGTCCTTGATTTCCTGATCTTTTTGAATGATTTGCCCTGAAAGCAGCAAATAACATCACTTAGAACCAGCGGCGTTCTTCACCCCCCCCCCACACACACACACAACACCCCAAAAGTGTTCAGTGGTTGAGCTGGTGAAGTTCTTTACCATGGCATCAGTCACAGCACAACCTGTGTAACTCCTGGTTGTGCTGAGGAGCTGTGTTTAATTATCCCTAATTACCCCACGACATAACTAAACACGGCTCTGCCATTATAATCCCGCATTGTTTGGATTCACAGCTGCACCGTATCCAAAGATTATTTCCATGCCTCAGCAATTTTCTGCACTTTTCCATTCACATTTTTCCAAAATCCTCACAAAAGCACAAGTATTTGCTTATTGAACGTGTTATTTATTTTCAAAACTGTCCGATTCCCATCACTTTTCTAACCCCCCTTTCGTGCACGCTCACAACATCACTGCAGCAATTTATGAAACCAGGCAAAGAATAACAGCACTGAAATGAAACAAAACAATTTCTCACTCTAATCAAATTTCCCTGCAGTCAAACAAAACTTCTACAGGGAAATTAAACGGGTGTTAAATCAAAAGGTTATTTAATTTTGCTCCAAGGTTTGCCCAGCTGCACCAAGGCCGGGCTGGGCAGGGTTTTATGCTGGTTTCCTGCTCCCCCTGGTGGCATCACCACGTTTAAAACAGGTTATTCCCCCCTCCAATTTAGGTTTTATGTACTTCACCAGTCATAAAATATTATTATTAGGATTCAAAGACAACAACTTAATAGATGGCAACTATTATTTTAGCTCTTAAAAGAGAGAGCTCTTCTAGCTCTTTAAGAGACCTCCAGCTTTACGTAATGGTTTATAAAAATGTAGAAAACAATCATAAATTAACTCAAAACACCCATCTTTACATTTGTTGTCAGTTTGATAGCTGAGGGGAAGGAGGTCAGGTGGCTTGGGCTCACCCCCACAAAGCTGTGGAAGCTGAAATGCTCAGTGGGGGCCACATCCCACCCACCCCGAAACACTTCCATGATTTTTCTCTGCTCTCGTGTTGGATTTAACCCTCCATCGTTACCTTGGGCAATCTCAAGCTGCCTTTTTGCATCTCCTAATGCAGAGAACAGATCCAGCTTGATCCTGGTCTCTGCACTCAGGCTGTTCTCTAAGTGCTGTGTTTTATCCTGCATGGCTGACAGTGCTGACATTAACACCTCCGTATCCTTCTCGTTTTCCTTGTACTTCCTCAGCTCCTGCAGGAATAATCAGGACAAATGTTATCCTCGCTCCCTTTACACATGGGATAGGCTGAGAAGCCTTCTGCCTTCCCCACAGTGGGCTTGGTATTAACAGTGTAAAATTAAAATGCTGGTTAATTAAGGACACTGTAATATTACCTCCAGTAATTACACGTGGCCATCAAACAAGTGATTAAAGCCATAATGAACGAGGCATAATTACAGTGCAGTGAGCACCAGTTACTCTGTTCCTCAGCCCTCCATCAGTCACAGGAAGACCCTCCACCCAAAACCCAAAAAAAATCACTTCCAAGTGCCAGCTGAGCCTGCCACACAGCCCTCTCAGCCAAGGGATGTGGGATGTGGAAACGCTTCCCACAAGCAAAATGGCTGGAATCACAGCCTCAGAAAGGCTGGAAAAGACATTTAATAACATCCAGTTCAGCTGTCAACCCAGCACCACCACGTTCACCATGTCCCCAAGTGCCACGTCCACGTGGTTTTTGAACACTTCCAGGGATGGTGACTCTACTATACACAGAAATGTTCTATACTTTTAAATGAGGAAACAGTAATGCAAAGGGGAAAATATTAATGCCTGCAACAAAAGGCTTCTCTAACAGTTTGAGGGCGCTAATAAGATTTAAAAGCTTAATTATAGCTGGTTTTAATTGTTTGAAAGCCATGCTCGTCCTCTCCACGGATAAACCACCCTTGTTTTCAAGGGTTTGGTAAACACAGGAACAACAAGGCTGCATATGTTGTTTGGAAACAAGTTCACGATAACACCAGGTGGATTCTGAAGAGACATTAAAAATACATATTCATGCAAGTTGTCAGTTGACAGTCCGAGGACATCTTTAGGAACAGGCATTTGAAAGGAATAAGGTCAACTCCAACTCACACATTTGAGCTCTTGCACTCTTAACATGCCAGACACTGTCTCTGCTACACGTCTGCCACCAAGTATTTTCAATATTGAAGCACTTTCCCCCCCAGCAAAAAAAAGCCTGGCCAGTGCTTCAGATTGAGTAAGCAACCTTTGTGAATTATATAATGATGTATAAATAAAATGGTGAATTATATAAATCACGTGAATCAAACAGATTTGTATAAATAAATTTGTGAATATATAATGACAGAGACTGGCAGCGAGCTCCTTGCATCAGGTAAAAAAAATGCTGTTGAGGGGATTATATCCTCAGTCTACACAGACCAGTGGCTTTGGGGAGGAAAACTGTAATTTAACCAACTGAATGGTGTGGAGCTGAGACAATTAACCTTCCTCATCCCCACTGTCTGATAAACCCTGGTGCAAGACAAACATCTGAACAGCACAGTTACTGAAGGTGGTGATTGCCACTTATGTAGATCCTTGGATTTTGGAGGGCTGAGAGCTCTCCTTGTGATGCTGATCTAAGCCCCTGGCGCTTTGTCATTACCTGAACTTTCATTTCTAGCTCTCGTATCTGATCTTCTTTCAGCTTTATGTCAATTGTTAACTTCTTGCACTCTGTCTCCAGCTCCCGGATACGATTCCGTAGAGTTTCAGTGCACTCTCCCCTGCAGAAAAACACATGAAAAGAGGGGAAGATGAAATAAGAACAAGGTTGTCATCCCTCAGCTGTTTATACCATGAAAATTAATGTAAAACTTGAAGGATAAAAAGAGGAAGCTGACTTTCTCCTTTGCAGCAAAATGGTTTCCCCTCATGGCAACAATGGGGAGAGTTACATACCAAGTATCAGGAAATTTAGGATATTTATGAAATATGGAGAAGAGAAAAGCAGAAATAATTCTTTTTAGACATTTGGAGCACTGCAGATTAAAGTCACCCACACTTGTGCTGTGCTCCCATCTCTACAGCTGTGTGACTGCTGTAAATCCCAGTGCTAAGCACTGGCAGCCACTGGCCAGAGCAGGAACATTCCACAGTGTGGGATCTAAACTTGGTATTTTGGCCAATGCCATTGCCCAAATCCTCGATTCACAGTCCCCACGTGGAAGGAGATGTTCCTTTTTCCCAAGCAGACTGACCCAAGCAGGTACAATCTCTGCCAGCACAGCCAAGGTACAGCAGATAATTCAGAGCATTGTGTTCTAAATATGCTCTTTAGAGCTTTTTCACCCGTGTAATTCATATTACATGGGCAAATGTAATATATGTAGGCACTGAGGCTCAGAGATTTCCCAGTCCTCCCTCTGCCTTAACACAAATAAAGCCTTTTTTTTTTTTTCAAGAAAAGAATCAAATAAACTACTCCTTTCTGTCCACAGGAGTGAAAAAGGCCTCCCCAAAGCACAAAGCACCTCGTGGCAGCAGCAAAGGCCACAGCTCGTGCAGCAGTTGCTTCTTCCAACTTCTTCCTTTTCTTCTCTTCCATTAATTGCTTTTCTACAAAGGTTCGTGCCTCCTGCTCTGCCTTTAGTTTCTTCTCCAACTGGCTGATCATTTGTTTGTCTTTTTGTTTCATTTGTACAGCGTTGTGCAATCTGGAAGGGAACAGCGAGGGGATTCAACGGGGGAGTTTATTCACTGCAAATGAATTGGTCAAGGGTCCCAAACGAGCCTTGGTGGATTTGCAGGCAAGATTTGCCTGGAATTTGGCAAATAATAATAACAATAACAGCTAAACAGTAACTAAATATAAACATTAAACACACAAATATAAATATTGAATATACAAATATAAATATTGACAATATAGAATAACTATACATTCTATTATATAAACATATAGAATATATACTTGTTAAATATAAACATTAAATATAAACAATATAAATAACGATAATAGCCAAATAATTAAATATAAATATTAAAGAAACAAATAGAAATATTCAAATATTTAATGAATATATGATGGACATACAATATCTAATATATAAATAGATGTAATGAAGATGACATAAATATTAAATATAAAAAATTTTATATAAATTTATTATACAAATATAATAAATTATATAAATTTATTATACAAATATAATAAATTATATAAATTTATTATACAAATATAATAAATTATATATAAATTTATTATACAAATATAATAAATTATATTTAGATTTATTATATGAATATAATAAATTAGATATAAATTTAATATATAAATATTAAATTATATTATTATAATAAATTATATAAATTACTGTATTCTATTAAATTATATAAATTAATATATTCTGATTATTAATATTAATAAC
This sequence comes from Pipra filicauda, assembly GCF_003945595.2. Lineage (NCBI taxonomy): Eukaryota > Metazoa > Chordata > Aves > Passeriformes > Pipridae > Pipra > Pipra filicauda. The sequence continues at coordinate 1,003,832 of NW_024104331.1, forward strand.
ATTAGCATTTATTTTATTAATATTTATTATTACATATTTATTAAAATATTTATTTATGTTTAATTAATATTTATATTTAATATTTATTAATTATTTGTTTATAAATTTTATTTGTTTTCTTAATATTTATAAATATTTATTTCTAGTTACAGTGGCTATGAGGATAATAACGATGATGATAATAATAAGTATAATGACTATTATAATTTCTTCCCCTTTTTCACACCTGGGTCATTATTCTGGTTGTTGTTATTATTATGATTATTATTACTGTAATTAATGATTTCTCTTCCCCCAGCTCCTCCCCCAGCCATGGCCCACGTACTTGTTCTGCAGCAGCTCGTTCTTGTTGTTGTTATTATTATCATTATGACTATTATTCCTGTAATTAATGATTTCTGTCCCCCCAGCTCCTCCCCCAGCCGTGCCCCACGTACTTGTTCTGCAGCAGCTCGTTCTCCTGCCGGAGCTGCCCCATTTCCGAGCGGATCCCCCGCTCTGTGTTGGTCAGGGAACTGATCTGACTGCGCAGCTCCTGCTCCACCTGCCTGCTGGCCTGCAGGTCAGCCTTTAGCTTCTTGATGTCTTGTTCCAACCTAAGAAAGAAAGACGAGGCTTTTAAAAAAAAAAAAAAAAAAAAGACAATTTCGACTTTATTTCCGCTCGCCCAGCGCGTTACGTAAAAACTTCACACCATCTGCCAGCCCCCCCCTCAAACCTCCAGACTTCAAACAATCAGCTCTCAGAAATGATGTGCATCCTTCCCATAAAATCACATTTTATATAACTACACGTATATATAGCTCCATGTATGCACACACCTCATAACCTCCCACAGCAATTTGGTTTCCTCCGGGCACTGTGAAGTTGTAAAACAAATCCTATGGAATTATATTTTCTCTTGGGTCTGAGAAGATCTAATCGAGGACAGATCCACTTATGGACAAATTTTCCTTTTCTCCACAAATTCGGAGTTTAATTTGTTAGCTAGAGCTGAGCTCTGGGCCATACTGCTGAATTCTCACCTAAACATGTTGGTATTTTCTTGTAGCACATGATGTGAATGTTGAATAATGAGAACGTGGTAAGTCATCCACAGTTCAGGAGTCAGTAAATTTAGTTTTAATTGCTCCTGAACAGAGACCATCTGCTATCCACTTGAATTGTAGCTTTAGAAAGTTCTTGAAGATTCGTGTAATCTTATTAATTAAAGTATTTCCAACAAAAACTGGTTAAATAAAACACACGATTCAGAACAGAGGCACTCGGCTCACTTTAATTTCCTCCCACATTTTCAAAATAAGGTTATTGATTTTTAGAAGAAAAACACATCACAGGTGACTAATCAACCTTTTTTTAAACTGTGTTATGTACTTATTTAAAGCAAATACACCTCAGCCATTCTCACACAACCCTCATTTGCTCCGTCAGTTATTGATTTGAAAGTTTTTAAATGTTCATAAAGAGGACAGAGGTGGTTTTATTTCCTAGGACTCCACAGAATTAGTGGCAGTTGAACATTAACACTTGAGGAGAATATTCACAAAAGCCAAAAAAGAACTGGCCTTATTGACACTCAGCAGTACAGATAAATGGTTATAGCTTTTTGCCTTCCTCATGAAACACTTTTGGGCTTCACCGCAGGAAAATCTCAGCCTAAAAGGCTACTGAGAGATGGAACAGCACGAGGCACGAGAACATCCTGTGCCAACGAATCAAGAGGTTAAGTGTGGAATCATCAAAGTTATGGAAATTCATAAAAGTATGTCTGTAATAGGCTAAAACTGCACCAAAGAGGTAAATTAACAGCAAGGAACAGCCTGTAAAGGAGCGTGGCTGGGCTATAACACACTCGGATAACTCAAATGCTCAGATCCCACTTGCTGCACTGAGCTGGCTTTTTAGTTACTCTTGAACTGCCCTCCTGATAAGACCAACTCCTTTTAGTGTAGTACAAACCATGGTCAAATGTACCCTTAAAAAGAAAAAAAAAAATAAAAATCAACTTATACTTGTAGGCAAATAGTAACAGTACACAGCAAATACACATTTCAAATGCGAGTTCAAAAATAACTCCAACACCTCGTACTGTGTTGTTGAAAGAAAAGAATTTGCAAACCCAACCAAATATTCCTGCAGCCACACAACCCAGAAATGGAACCCCACCAGCAGATGCTGTAGGTGTTATTAGGTGTGTGTTGTCACCCTGTTCAGGGTGTGAGACTGGACAGTGGCTGGGCAAAGCTATGAGAGTTCATCTTCCAGTAAGCAGTAGCTCAGTGTTTTAGAAAGAGCAAGCTTTTTAATTAAAGAAAGTAGTAATTAAAGAAGATGTAAGAACCACTCAGAGCCTGTTGTGTGCCAACAGCTGATTGGTTTCAATACAGGTTTTCATAAACAGGTGAAAAAAAATGTTTGGTAGGACAATGCAAAGGAAAGGACATAAATCCCACTTTACACTGACAAGTACCTGTACATAATTTCAATATACATGTCTACAATAAAGTGATAACTGAAAATAAGACAGCTGTAAACAGCCTTTTCCCTACGGCTCAGACTATGTCAAACTCGCTCAAATAAGATATACCAGGATTTATTTTGGGTATTTAGTATTCCAGGAAAAGAAGCCCTGATCAGATAAAGCCTGAATAAATCAGAGGTGCTGGCACAGGACAAGCTGAATTTGTATTTTTGGCAACAGAGTATTGACATTAGCTCAAGTTTCTGAAGCCATCTGGTTGGTGGCATTCCTGCACCTGAGTGCTCATGGGGCTGCTCCAGGCTGTGCTGGAAGAAACCTGCAGGATCCAGGGAGCACATTCAAGTGTGAGCACACAGGATGCCAACTTTCCAAACCAGGGGGAAACGGATGAGGCCACGAAGCCACAGCTTTACTTCTCACTCAGCACAGGCAGCAGTGGCCAACCAGAGCTGTGGATATTAAATTTGTGAGGCTCAGGCTCGGGGAGGGGCTGCACATTCAGGAGACATCACTCAAAAGGGGCAGAAGAGAATTAATTAATACAGAGAAAACGAATCTTTTTCAAGTCAATGCCAGACAAACCCACTGAAAATTGATCTATCGATAGCCTTGCTTAGAAGGAAGCTTTAAAGAAAGATTTTAGCAGGTTTTAATTACTTCTTTTCGTTATGCTGTAGGTTTTGCTACAGCTTTAAATACCAGAGCAGACGTTTTCTGCAAATTATAGAGCAAATGAATGCTCCTCACTACCTAAAATGAGTGAGGAAGATAACAATCCATCATAATGCAGGGACCAAATGTTTCCTACATGGTTTCTCTCCCAGCCCTGCCACAATTAGATAGAGACACAACTTCATTAAAAAAGACATGAATTTAGTTTCCCCTCAAAACCACATGGACTACTTTCATTGTCTGTCAGGCCACCCACCATTAGGAGAGGCCATTTCTCATACTAGGACATTAAAAACACTCTTTCTAAAATAAAAGCACATCATCAAGGTAAACCAATACAGTGCCATAAAAGAAAGTTTCACTGCTGCCAGCACAGACCAGTGCATGGAGTTTTCTCTCCTCCCCTCTGGAATAGTCTGTACTGCTGTTACAATGATAAATGACCCCATAAACCAGCATTTTTCAAATTGCTGTTATTCTTACTATGATTTCATTTTCTGCTTAAGCCTCTTATTTCCAGGCTTATTGGGAAAAGTTATTTACAAAGGAGGGGGGAGTAAAGAAAACCTGAGTTCTAGAAGATGCTTCTCTCTATTGCTGCACACATTACAAGTCATTCTGACACAGAACTGTTTTTAAAATGAGGGTTTGGTTGCAAATCATGATGTTGTGCTGTTTATACAACCAAGGTCCATTCTTTCAGTTTGTCATTCCTCTAAATGCAGATTTATCCATTTTTTTTTCTCTCAGCACTACCTCATACCATTCCTAATCTCACTGATGAAGAGAATTAATCAGGAATCACCTCAGAGGCTGAGTATTTTTCCAAATGCTTCAGGGAAGATTGATGGATCAACTTAAAGACAACTCAATTCAGCTTAATGCTCCTAAGTATTGATGTCTGGAGAATAACACACCCCTGTTGCTCAGTTTACTCATCCAGTTAACTCCATCCCACAATCACCTGGCGAAGGTACAGGAATTAAACACAATTCATAGCAAAATTAAAATTCTAAAAGACTCAGGAGGCACTCGGATGCTTTTCCAAAGCCCCATTTTTCCCTTTGTTCTGTTCTGGCACAAGCATCCCCTGCAGTGAACCTGCTCCTTTGAAGTGGCCAGTGTGATCCTGCAGCACTGAGCTTCTGCTGTAACCAACACGCTGGTACTTGCAGCTCCTCAGAGCATTTTTCATTACCAAGAAAGACAGTAATCCACAGAGAGAAAGCCAAGATACTTATTTTTCTCCTGCACAGCATTGATCTAAGCAGCTGGCATTTCAAAAGGTTATTCTGCCTCGGAACAGTCCAAGCAACTGTGTTGACAGTGGCTTTGAAAATGGTCTGGAAGAAGGATTGTCTCCCAGATTTCTAATTTACATCCTCAGTTCTTTTACTTTTCTGTTCTGCACTTGCCTTCACCCCCACCCTCTTGCAGGAAACCCTGACCATCATCCCACTGCAGCTGACAGCAGGAAGCCTTCTGGTACATTAATGCCATTTCAGGCAGGGGGGGATGAGGAAGAAGCAGCATCACGCCTTGGCCACCAGCAATGCCATGAAAATGTACAATAATTACCATCAAATGGCCACACATCTACATTAAAACCTTCAAAGTCTGTCTTTGCAGGTAAGAAAAAATTTTAGGAAAGCAAAATAAGATGTGGCAGACCAGCTCTTGCTTCACAAATACCTTTCTTGGTCCAACTGCCAGAAGATGTCATTGTTATCTCTGAGAATAATTAGTACATAAGACAGCTTGTTTCATCACCTCATGTGCCAAAGGCAAGACCTCTATGGATACAGACACTTCTGCCAAGCTGCACTGCCAGGTTTTTGTGTGTTTTTTTCAGGGTGTAAAAAGGCAGAGGCAGGTCATGATTATTGCTGTGTAATAAGCAACACATAAAAATATAAACTCTGCAGCAATTACAGCTCGGGCTTGTTCCATACACTGAGCCCCTAAACCATGAATAAAACCTGTTTCACCTCAGAAATTACAGTGAAACGGTAAAAAAAGTGAACTTGTTTTGTACCTGCTGACAAACAACAGTAATGCAAAGGGATACCAAGTTCATCCATGCACTGGAGAGCAAATGGATCCCTCCACTGGCCCAATTACCACAGTGCTGGGAAACAAGCAGCTCAGATCACAGAGATTCAATTATTAAGTGCCTGACAAACAAACAGCAGATTTCAGCATCCCTCAGAAGGAGATATTCATTTCAGCTGTAGGAACAGCAAAACCCCTGAGATTACTGCCAAGGCTGATCAGCAGGGACAGAGCCTCTTGAATCCCTATCAAAATGACAGTAACACAACATAATATTCTCTGAAATACCCTCTCCAGAAAACAAAACACTCAGGCACCAACCATCTACCAAACAGAACAAAAATAAAAACTCAGCTTCAAGTAAGAGTAATATTGTATATATAAATATATATAAAACTTAATTAGCAGCACCCTTTCATATATAAATGTCACATCAAGTATTTAAAAGTTAACAACCCTGCAAGACTCTTGTTCTCAGTAGTCCCATTTTTTACTGTCTGCAGCCCTGTTATTCCCAATTGCCCAGCAGCCATAAGGCATATTTTACATTTAATACTGGTTAGTCAGCTCAGGGAAATCATTTGTGAACACAAAAGGAAAGCAGCTTGGTTTTGACATCCTGCTGCGAGTCTGCTGGACATGAGGTTATAAAAAGCATCTTTATTTGGAAGCTGAGCAGATCTGATCTGAAAGTCTGGACACAAATGCAGGACTTCACTCAGCCCTTTTCAGGGTTCAGAACTGATGCAGCCTAAAAGTTTAATAACAGGAATGAGTAATACTGCTGGAAGTGGAAAAGATGATGAACAAATGCCTCACACTCCAGAGACAGGATAATTGACAGGGTTAAAAGAAAAACAACCATGAATTTTTAAATTTAAGTGCATTCCATCCCATCCAATTTGCCAGTTAAGTTTATAGTTCCATTGGTGTAGGAGCTACGTGCTCAATCTGAACAGAAACAAGATTTCATGAATGCTTTTCAGTCATCCTTGTTTGTAACAAACTGGGAGCACAGGATGCTGGTGTTCCCAGTGCTCCTGGCTTGCCTGCTCAGGGAAATCAGGGTACAATAAGCAGGGACACGAATTTGTAGCACAACAACCACATCACACCCACACATCCCATAAAAACACTTGACAAACAAAAGACTGAAGTTGTTTAATTCACTTTCAGGGTAAGGCTAAGCTGTACAAAGGCAATTGTGTACTCTGTCCTTACCCAGTGAGTTACAGGAGCTGGAATTCTCTATAAGGACACCATCTAGTTCATTGTATACTCACTTCTGCATTAGAAAACCCACTCTGGACAATTAGTAACCACCTGGTCTAAGCTCATGTTGGAGCATATAAAGATTTCAATGTGTAATTTAAATTTTAAACATACAAGTTTTACATCTCCTTCCTTGTCACAGCTACATGGGACAAAATTCTTAGTCTGGCAGGTCATTCTGTAAAGCCCTTCCCTTCTCTTTTCTCAAGGCTTAGGAACGATATTTTGAGCTGCAGCAAACTGAACTGACCTGTTCTCTTCTCCAGTGAGCAAACAAGCCATACAAAGAGTACTGAGATGCCCAACTGAAAAATGGGAACACACAAACCCAGCAGTCCTGGACAAGGGTATTTAGGTGCAGCTTTGCTGAAGGCAGAGCCATCTGCATCCCACTAATCTTGGCTGAATTTGATTCACAGATTAGCTGGTTTCTTATTTGCTGCATACAAGTTTCTCTACAGACATCAGGTATCAATTAGCCTGGATGTTTAATTGGCACTGATATGTCAATCAGTGGCAGGGGGGTTATCAAAGGAGAATATTTTCACTGCAGTGATTGTATTTCCAAAGCACAAAACCTCAGGGACAGATCAGAGTCAAAAGTCCAATTATCAAAAGGTACCTGCAGGGAAAACAAACCTAGATCTGCCAATTAGGTTGGGAACCAAAGATTTGTTGGCCAAAGAGTGTTTGAAAGGAATATGAGAGGCATAAGCCAGGTGGAAAATGGTGGCAAAGTGCATAATTGTGCAACAGTTTTGCTCCAGACATCTCTCCATCCCATTGTGAACAGTCACACCCCACCTCTTTCTTACCAGCACTGTTCTGGTAACATATGACAACACCATATGTCTCAGGATATATGCTGCAAATGCTGAGCTGCACCTCATAAATTCATCTTTTCTTTCAACTTCAGAGGAGCAGATGTAAAGATGTGACTTTTTCCATGTTTGCAGTTTACCAGGGAGCTAAATTAAATCCCTGTGACCCGTTCCTAAAGCAACAAGGCAGCAAGAGCCTGAACTCAGCACCGTAAGGAGTTACCCCGTGACTGATTCTTTGCCTCTCTACTTGTGAACTGAAGATTAAAACAATTTCAGAGGAAAAACAAAACAAAAAACTAAGACAAAACACCTGCTCAGGCACCATCAAACCCCCAGTGAATTCTCTAGAGAGTTAAAGGTCACTCCATGGAAGAATTGTTAAGAACAGATGATTTTCCACATTTCTCTCGTGTCAACAAATCAGAGCTATTTCTTGTGCCCCACAACACCCCTGTGAGGTAGGTGAGCATCCTGTTCTGAGGGAGAAAGGAAGCAGTTTGCTCAAGGCTGCATATCAAACAAAAAATCAGGAGCAGAACCCAAAAGCTTCCAGAGATCTTAATCCATCACTAAACAATTCTGTTTTGTGAGATCATAAATTACATTTTTCTAAGACAAAAAAAAAAAAAACAAACCCCAAAATTTAAAAATCTCATGTACTGAAATGCAGGGAGGATAAAACAGGCATCACACAATGCTCAGATCACACTTACCTTACCAGTGCATCTGGTTTGCTTAGCTGGTTATTAGGAATACAATTTTCCATTAAGTCCTTATGTGTGCTCGGGCTCTTGCTGGCACATTTCTGTTTTTTCTCATTTTTAGTGGATGAGGAGGGGATGCTCCCATTAGTTGCACTGTGACTGCGAGGTGAGGAGTTCACAACTCCACTGACATTTTTGTAATTTTTGGACGAGGCAGTGCATGAGTCCTCTTTTAAGAGGTTTTCTGTACTTCCTACAAGATCGTTATTTAATCTTTTACTATTGATATGGTTTTCCATATATTCAATTTCTTGTATTTTAGAGTCTACAGGTTGCAAAATATTGTTATTTATTCCAAGGTTGTGTTTCTTCGCATCCTTGTCCTTTTCTTTCCCTTTTTCTCTATATTCTAGCTCTGGCAACGTTGCAGATATTTTTTTATTGGCTGGAATGCCTCCATTGTGCTGCAGAAGTATTGAGGAATCCATATCGGATAATCCTTTGGCTGCTGCAACACCAAAGTGAGAAAAAAAAAATACTTAGTTCATTAAATCAATCAATACTTGTGACACAGAAAGAAAAATCATTGTGTACATGTCAATCATTCCTGCAGAAAACAATAATTACTGGGGACTATCTAGGAAAGAAAATCTGAAGTCACGTGGTATTTTAAGACTTTTTTTTTCTTCGTTACAGGCAGGAAACAGTAACCAAGGGATTTAATAATAAATACTAATGCTTCATAGAACACTGCCTGACCAGATTAATGCAGTTGCTAGTAAAGAACTAAGCAGAGGGGACATAATTCACTTCTCCTGTCATATTAACCACTGCCAGAGTTATTTTATTTTTGGCTCTCAGTTCACTGCACTTGCAGCAAAACAACATGGGCTGAAGAAGCTCTTCCTTAGCACGTTTGGTGTTTGTCTTTTCTTTAAAGAGCAGAAAATAGAAAACCACATTAAGTAAGAAGTGTAACTTGCCTTCCTCTGCCTCCCTCTCTTGCCTTTGCAGCATCTGCTGCTCTGGGGGCAGTGCTTGCTGCAGGAGCTGCATGTAGAACTCGTTCTCCTTCTGCACTTCTTTCTGTTTTCTTAAACGCATTTTGTAGCTGACGTAACTTTTAAAGCCAAAGCCCAAAGTCACAACAGGGTAGCCAATACTGAGGAAAAAAAAAAAAAACAAACCAATTATTACTCAAACTGTTAACCACAATAGCAAATTAATAAGTGATGTAGCTGTGGATACATCTGGGTTACAACTTTTCCCAGACAATGATACGTAAAATGGTTTCTGAGGTACTACAATAAAGCTGCAGTTCAAAAATGTAGGCAGCTCTTTATCAAGATAAAATGACAGTTCATTACAGACAGCAATTAACTGTAGCATAGATTAAAGGATTACAACAATGCAATTGCACCAGGCATAGCAAAGACAGCTCTGAGACCAGCACCAGACTAGAATTACACATATTTTAAGGAAATAACAGCAAATACAGCAGTAGATCCCAGGTTTTGTTCCTAAAGGGCTGTGTAATGTGCAAGACATTAAACTGGGAGATACTTTAACAACATTCATCCAGAACAGGGAAAGGAAAACATCCTTAGCCCCATCCTTTCACACACAGAAGGTAAGAGCAGATCCCTTTTCCACCGCTCTTCGAAGCTGAGACAAAACAACGTTCTCCAAAACACCTCCTCTGCAAGAGGCCCTGTGACTCCTTCTGAGAAACAGGAGCTGGAGAAGCTGCTGGAACACAGAGCTTTGGGGCTACAACACTCCTGGGGGGACCAAGGCTGTGACCAGCCACCCCTGGCACAGCTAAAGGGGACCACGGAGGCAAAGCCTCAGTGGCAAAAACATCTTCTGTGGGCAAGAAACGGTCTTTGGAGATTCCTCATTTAGGAGACTGACCTTGAAGCTGGAGGCAAAAACCATCTAATCCCTAAACTTAGTTCTTCCACTTCTCTCACTGACAGGTAAGACATGAAGAATTTCACTTCCAGCCAGGCCTGGCTCTTCCATTTGTTGATGGGAACGACAGAACTTTGGAATGGTATTTTTGCATATCAGCTTCATCACAGAGAATTTAAGTGTTCTTATTAGCTTGTGACAACTGCACCAACACAGAATGCTAACAAATCATGCCCTGTATCTATTAACAGAGGTGCTCCATCAAGGAGCAAACATAAATCAATAAAAATAAATACATGTCTGACAAGAGTTTTACCAAAGCACAGTCGTGTTTTAAACACTGAAGGTGTCCTAAATCACGGGAAAACTCAGATACAGATGGCTATTAACCAGATGACTATTAACCATTAAAACCTTCTCAGTCACAGCCCTGTGCAAATTGTATTTCTAAGTGAGCTGCCAGAATCATTTGCATCTGCATCTGACATTATCTCTGCCAATGCCTCTTTTGTAATGTCGTGTAAAACCAGCTGTGGCTGCAGCTCCCAAACTCTGATGACAAGCTCAGATGTTTGCATCCAATTCAGCAGCAGAAAGACCTTCCCTCACAGCTCCTAAAGTGCTTTTGCAACCTATTACAGAATGCAATTGGTGTTTAAGGGATCTGTTGCACAATGTAGACAACATAAATTAAAATGACAGATGTCTAATTTATGGGAGAAGTGTCACAGGGAACTGGACCAAAGGATTCCAGGAAAAACAGGAGACATTTTAAGTGTAGATCAGTGCATACTACACCAAAAACTGTGGAATAAAAGTGCATTTCTTCCAGAGATGGATACTCTGCAGTTAAGGCTTTGTCCTGAAATCACTCTTCTCACCTTCAAAGAAGAGTTGTAATAAATTGTGTTTGGGTTTTTTTCTGTTTTATTTTCTGTCATGATTTTCAACATGAAGCTTATTCACAGCTTCTGGTGCATTATTAAATCAGACACTCATGAGAACCTTTCTCAGGGAAAAAGAAGAGTGCTTTGTCAGAGAGAAAAAAGATTTCCATAACAATTTCATAAATTATCAGGGAAACCTATTTCTTTTGTAACTTTTATCATCATGTATTCACTATGTGAACACAAACTTTGTAAAGTGATGGCAAGAATTTTCAAGAAATGCTTGGAATATCCATGCTACAAATTCCCTACAGCTCACAAACACTGTATGCTCAGAAGGGTTACCCTGGGTCCACATTTACATACATTTCTCATGGAATATTTAATGACAGCCAAACCCTGAACCAAAATAAAAAGCCCTGATGATTAATTTTCCTGGTGAAATAAAGGTTAATAAGAAAAGGAGAAAAAAGACCCACTTACCAGTGTGCTGCAAATGGACGACAAAGGTCTACGTGGAAATTTTTTAAATCTTTAAATCTAATGGCTGCTTCAATATAAACAAAAAGTATCCACAGTGATACTGTTGGTAAGCACACCCCCCTCTCTATTGAGAGAAAAAGAAACGAGAGAGAAACACTTTAGTAACATATTATAATCAGCAAATATTTTAAAGTTGTTTTTGAAACATTCCAAAAGCCAAGGGAAATTTTCAGACAGATACATAGGGAACTTTAAGAGGTTTCTCCTTCAGAATAAAGTATCTAGGCCATCTCTATTTTACACCAATGTAAACTTTTCACTCCTTATCTTGTTTTATTACTTTTATAAGGCCTCAGTGAAAAATAACAGATGCACAGCTAATGAAATAGGTTGGCACAAGGAACACAAGTGGAAGAAACTGCACAAGATGAGGTAATGGTACAGCTCATGATCTTTGAGTCAGAAGTGGGGAGCTTGGACTACTTTCTCACTCCAAGTTGGGTATATCTGAGCAGCAGCAGTGAGCAAATCAGCTGAGAAAACAGTGAGTAAGCCCAGCACTGGTTACTCCATATACAGTCATGCAGAGAACACTCTGCAACTCCAAACTCTCCGTCAGGGAACACTTGGGACACTGGAGTCACTTGTCCCTCCAGCACTGGTGGGGAGGATGTAAAAGAGGAGTCAAGCAAAACTGAGCTCTTGAAGCTCTTGGCCAGTGGAAAATGCCACTGGGGCTGCAGATTTCCACAAATCAACACCGGTTCTGAGCTTCACAAAAATAATCACAGAATGGTTTGGGTTGGAAGGGAAGTTAAAGATCACCCAGTTCCACCCCCTGCCCTGGGCAGGGACACCTTCCACCAGCCCAGGTTGCTCCAAGCCCCGTCCAACCTGGCCTTGGACACTCCCAGGGATGGGGCAGCCACAGCTGCTCTGGGCAACCTGTGCCAGGGCCTCCCCACCCTTCCTTCCCAATATTGTCACTCCAGGCTCTTGTAAATAAACCAAGTACTTGATTACGTTCAACATACTGTGTGTTGGTTTGCAAAGAGGTCTCAAATTTGAAACTGAACTAGCATTAATCTGAGGCCCTGAAATCATCAGAAATGAAAAACCTGTGGGACAAATTGTCAGCTTAAAGGGACTCAACGTTTCAGCAGCGTGCACCCAGAATCATGGAATGGTTTGGGTTGGAAGGGACCTTAAAGATTCCACCTAAAAAGATCATAACCTAAAAAGAGCACGTTCCCATCGACTTAAACGAGCATTTAAAAAGAATAATTCCTAACAGTGTCATGAATTAGCATATTAAACAATCTCAATAGCTACAGTTAAATCTGGCCCATGAGGTTTTTCCCTTTAGGGTTTCTGATCATCAACCCTGAACAACTTCAGATAACGCTTTAACACATTAATACAATTCTAAAAATAACTCCAGATTCTCCACGTATTTGAAATTGGGCAACAACTGGTTCACAGTACCTTCCATCAGCTCCCACACTGCCATTATTAGAAGTGACTAAGTTGTCAGAAAGCTGACTGAGAAATGATCCACACTACCCTGCAAACTCCTGGGGTCTCAGGGCAAGTCTAACAGGAAACACTACAAAAGCCTCAAATCCCAAGGATTTGGGTAGTGAAAAGCTACCTCTAAAAAAAACAAATTTAAAAAAAAAAATCAAGTTTTATTCCTAAAATCTTTTTATTTTGGGCAAGATATACATGTAGTCCATACAACAGTGCTCATGCAAACTAAACCATCTCCCCCCAGTTCAACTGCTTCATCCAAACCCAAGCATTTATTAAAACAAACCCAAACAACTAAGGAAAAAAAGGGCAGCAGAGGAGAGAAGAATTCTCCATATATGTCTCAAATTGTCAGGGCAGGCACTGGTATCACCAGCCTTTTTCTCAGAAACTAAATCCAGCTGACACAAAGATTTGGCTAATAAAAATTTAAACTATGACCACTAAAACAACTAATATTTTAATATTAATAACTAAATAGCACACTAATTGACTAGTAGGAAGAACATAACACTATGCTCTGTATTTATTGAATTGCTGCAGGAGAATTTTGAGGTCAGGAAAGTATTTAACTGCTCTGGAATTCCTGTTTATACCCCTTCAGTTACCCATTATTTAAAATGCACCCAGATGTGCATCAAGTGCAAACCAAAAAGCAAAAAGAACACTTTTAACTACAACAAAAACTGCATTAAAATAAATGTGGAAATAAAATGCACCTTACTAAAAGCTGTGAGATGCCTTTGAATCAGGAAGTTGTAAATAAAGAACAGTGACCTACCTGTGTGCCAGACATACTGTACCCAAACATAGGTGCTGGCAGCAAAAAACAGCCACTGGATTGGTATGAAGAGCAGACAGATTATATTTGATGTGAATGCTACACAAACAAAAAATACTGAGAAGGCCTAAAAGAAAGGAGGGGTGGGGGAAAGAAGAGTGGTTTGGTTTATTCCAGGAAAAATAACCAGTTTATTAACAGTGAAACAATGATTTTAACATAGAAACACTGGTGCTGTCTATAATCAAGGAAAAAAACGGAGCAGTTTGGCCAAAGAAAGTAGAAATTTGAGCAATTGAGAGAGAACAGGTACAAATTTGTGCCCATCCACTCTTCCAACAAGTCTCCAAACAGTTAAATTTATCCCTTCTTATCTTGTTTGAACACTTTAACTCACACTGTTGATCTATAGTAGAATCACAGGTATATTCTCCTTCTAGAAAAGAAACCACCCACCCAACCCACTATCAGGGCCATTTACTCTCTGAAAAAGCAGTAAATATCTAAACTGGCAAGTTTCTGTTTTATTTTAAAGAAAACCCTGCTATCTAGGCTTATATATATATATGTGGTTATATATATATATATATATGGCTATATATATAGGGTTTAAGAGAGAGAGGGCTATATTTTTTATGTCTATCTATGTGTATATATATATACATACATATATATACATAGGGTTATAGATGTATACATCTCACTAATTCAAATCCAACTTAGTAATTTAAAATATATTTTTCTATGGTGAAAATTTGATATATATTTCACTTGCACTTGCCACAGATCAAATATGCAGTCAGAGAGAAGAGACCTGAGCCCAGGGCACCCAGTCACTTGAAAATCTTGTGAAGTGGGTCATCAGTGCCATTAAGCCACTTGTATAAGAAGGAATATTCCCTGAAATCTTGGGAGATTTCCCTTCAAAGGGACTTTGTGTTATACTCACCAAACCCTGGTATCTGAAGGAATCGTAAACACTCCTGATGAAGAGCCAGAATGGCCACAGATACTCAAATCTGAACTCCAGGACAAAATCTGCCAACAGCACAAGTGCCCACACCACCAGGAACTTCAGGTACAGGAAAGTACTGGGGGGAAAAAAAGGAAAAGGTAATTTCAGGTCAGTATTTCCAATAGCAAAACTTACTTTCATTTTAAAAATTTTTTATAATTACATGTTCTTCAGGAATAAAACCTATTATAAAAGAAGGGAAATTTCATCCAAACTGATTTTATAAAATAAGTGGGTTTATTATGACGTTAAAATCAGGCCTGGTCTAATGAAGTTGAATATTTAACTGCATTTATTCTTCAAGCAGCAAATAAACAGAAGGTTCACTGCTCTTACAAGACATCCAGCAACAGATGCTTTTGCTTTCCAGAGCATTTTCACAAAGTGAAGCCTTGCCAACAGGTATGGGATCAGCTGAAATGGGAGCTCAGAAATTTCTGTGTTCCCTCTCCTCACCAGACTGCAGATGTTCACTCCTTTTCCACATTTAACACCAATAAATTGAGATATATTTTAAGCCTATAACTACAGCCATCAGGAAGCCTGTTTTGATAGTGAGTTGTCGGTGTTATATTTGAAAATGTCTGTATCAATGTCAATGGATCCATTAAAAAACAAATAACAACAGAAAAACCGAGAGGCTTGAGACCAGACAGTCTAACTTCTATTTTTTAAAATTATTTCAAAGCCACATTCCCAAATTCTTAGTCCTGCATTTTGAACCATTGATGGCTACAGAGCTCAAAAATATTCTGAGCTCATACCTAACTAACACTCCAGGGATCAGCCCAATCCATTCTTCTAAAAAAGAAGAAGCAAAAACCCCTTTTCCCCCAAAACCCAGAGGTCCAGCATGTCACTCCAGCTGCCCAATAAACACCTCACTGCACTCTCCTGGGTTATAACAGAAATGGGGGCTTAAAAAGATATTTTTGTTTTGGAGTTTTTCCTTTCAGTAACTTCTTCTGCCAACAAAACCAGCAGAACTTTGCCCTGGAATGTTCACTGATAAGCTGCCAAGGGTTTGCACTCCCAGTGCCAGGTAGGGTCAAGTTTCTGCACTGTTCATGGACACGGGGCTTTTTTAGGAAGTTGTTCAGAGCTTTGGATAAGATAGAAAATAGAAAACTTCCATGGAGAGTGTTGGGGACCAGCAGAGGTTCAGAAACAACTCAACTCCTCGTGCAATTATCACTCATGTTACTTGTCACACAAGGTCAGGTTCCAGATCCCACGACTGGGAGAACACTTGGATTTCTTGGGAATCAAAGATTAATTGCATGTGCCTGAAAGTGACCCTTATCAGCTTAATGGCACTGAAAAAAACAAAGCAAGAGGCTACAGGAAGCACTTTAATTTAATGGAAACAAAATTAATGACACACACACTTGGAAAAGTTAAGGTGCTGCTTTTTTCAGTTTTTATGGAACCATTCCCAACCACTTAGTTAAAAATTACTCTTTGAGAAGAATGAAACTACAGTAGAAGTATTAAAAAAACTCCTTCAAACCCAGCGAAGGAACCCACAACAAAACCCAACCAACCAAAACCCACCAAAGAAACCTTAAATGGTCAAGTCCTGGTAGATAAAGTCTGCACATGCTGCTGTTCTCTGTTTATCTGAAGTTCAGATCTTCAACAGAAATCTATAAAAAGCAGCTGCATTCAGAGAATACTCTGACATTAAAGGTGACAGACATTGGGGTACAGAGTCACCACTCTGCTCACACTGAGCACGCTGGGGAACTGGGCATGTGCAGCTCTTTAAAATTTGGGGAAATATCTAAAAGAATCCCAGCCAGGCAATCCTTATTCTGCCTGTTTTGCTGGAAAAACAGTTGTGTTGTGCAGGCACCTTTCCCTGGGTTAAACTGATGGCCACTGTTTATTTTCCTGCCACTGAAATCCATGAGGAGACTACATGTTTCCAAGCAAATTAGGGCTGTCAGAACTAATGCTTCTCCACTGTTAAGTGCCACTCTAAGTTAAAGCATTTGCTGAATAAGAGTTCTGTAATACAGCCATTAAAGTGATTTCTAATATTAAATTCATATCCATCCAGGGGCCACGGTGACATTCACCACCTTTTAAAGTGGAATTGGAACAATACAACGTTTGTAACAAGGTTTTGCCAACAATATTAAAGAGGCTACTTCTCAGTCATCTGAAGGACTCGAGAGCAATTCAGAATTCCATGAGTACAAAGACACAAGAAAGTTACTCCTTTTATAAAAGAGTTCATCCACTTATGTTGGCCTCAGCAACAAATTCACTGCTGTGTAATATATTCCACACACGTCCTGAACTCTTTGATTCTACATGCAGACATTCACAGAAATCAATTTAAAGGTACTACATTCCATGAATTATTTGGGTTTTTTTTTTACACCAGCCCCTCCAACTAAAGCCACAGCATTGCAGGGTCAGGACTCAACGCTCCAGCCCGGCTTTAAAAACTGATATTGGCATCAGGAGCCTCCAAAGAGGGTGTTCCAAACTGCAGAGCTCCCCCGGTGCCACCGGTGCCATCCAGCTCGGTGCCTCTGCCGCACTCTGCAGCCTGCAGAGGGAATGAGCCTCGGGAGAGGAGGGAGGCTCACAAATCTCAGCCTCCCTGCATCCCTAAAGGTGTGCTGCACGCCCAGCTTTGCTGTCCTGGCAAGCATGGCAGCTCAGCACTTCATTTACAAGTGAACTGACACCTCGCCAGTGAAGGCTTAAATTAGTGAGAGCTGAAATACGTCCAGCAGGAATTAAACCCCGAGAAAAGCAGGCACAGGGCCCTGGTTTGACAGGCTGATCCCTGCTGCTGTTCTGCCTCAGACAGCACCATTCAAACAGCATCACATGAATGAAACAACTAACAAAATATAGCAACAGCCTCCTCCCTTCCTCTGCTTTGTACCAGCCACTTCTACTGCATCTCTGCTCTTGAATCCCTTGATTCCTTCCAGACACGGGCATTCCCGTTGTTATCCATCTCCTTTGGAATCCAGCACCAGCCATTTGGTGCCTGGGAACCTCTGACAGTCATTGATCTCTCTGGGCACATCACACATTTCTCCAATTCTGATCACTGCTGTGCCTGCCCCCACTCCCAGATAACCCTCACCAGGCTGAAAATGCTTCCTAACCCCTGTAACCTTTTTATTAGAGAGGCTCAAATATATTCCACGATGCCAATTATAATTCTGAGTTGGTTCTTAATACAGGGAAAGATTCTTGCAGATAAACACCTAAAATCTGGGTTATCCAATTTTCTGACACATGTCAAAAAATCTGGCCTCGGTGACCTGACAGAGGTTTAAGGACAGGGCTCTCCCTACAAACCAGCATATGGCATCTAATCCTGTAGGGCAATAAAGGAAAAGAGGGAAGGATGGACACATCCATGAGAGGAGCAGGGCACCAAACGGGGAGGAGCAGTGATTACAGTGCTGCAAATTCTCTGAGAGGTCAATTGATTGCTAATGTACACTGAATATAAAGATTTATTCATAACCCAACAGTGGCTGTGCTCCCCCTTTGCATTTTCAAACAAATAATTTTCCTCCTTATTCTTCCTCCCCCTTCAAGTGCCAGATGCCATTTCCTTTCTTTTTTTTTTCCTCCTTTTTTTTTTTCCCCTCTCTTGTTCTTTGTTCTCTTTTTACTGCCCCCAAACAGATACTGTGCTTGCTGCAAGGTAAAAATATTGCAAAAAATCACTTGAAAAGGAACCAATTATGCACCCCAAACCCAAAGTGGTGGCAAATTAAGCCTCCATTCTATCCCAACTATTATCAGCAAGGCCCAAGGGCCGGAAAGGGAATGTTGGCAGAACTGATGGCAGGTTTCATTTTGCAGCCTGACTCATCCAAGACAATGGAGTGGGTGCCAAACTCACAGGTAGGCTTTAGAAAGCTGAAATTTAGCATTTATGTGGAATCACCAAACAGGCAACAACCCCCCCCCCCTCCAGGTTACCCATCCAACACCAGCCACAATACCGAGAATGCTGGAGATTTGCAAATAAAAAATGGTTTATATATGCAAACACACAAATACATCTATATAAGATTATTACTAGTGGACAAAAGAAGCAGGACAGAATGAGCACAGCAAGTATGCAAGGGAGAAAACAGGACTGCTGGGATGTGGTATGTGTACTGGGAACTATCATGGGAGATCCTTGCCAACTAAATATTTGGAAAGGAAGAGAAATGTAAAGAATCCCAGAAAACATCCCTGACTACTTATTCAGTGTCCTGGCATCGAATATATCCATTACTGAACTATGGAAGTGTAAGGAAAGGAAGACAAAACAGAAAATTCTTACAGCAGTTCTGGAAGCTGAAGCACAGGGATATAATCAGCAATCAGCATTGTGGTGCTGAAACAAGAGGCACTGTCAGCCTGAAAACACCAGTGTCCAGAACACAAAATAAAGCTAAAGGAGCCACAGTGAGTGCAGGGAGTGAAAGTCACAGGCAGAGGGAAGTGATATTACAGGTACCATTGGGGTTGACACAGTAGAACACATTTAAATGTAGGCTAAATTAGATTTGAGACCTGGATTTAAGTTCAAGTCATAAAAGGCAGCTCTGCTGCTTTGTTACAGACCTCCGGGGCAGCTGCAGAAGAAAATGTTTTATCCTGTATAGGAAGCTTATAAAAAATAAAAAAAAAAAGGTGCCAGAATAAATCAGCAGGAAGAATCATTATGGATTTTTAAGAAAAGCCTAAAAAAGCCACATTCCTGGAGGTAGTAATGAACTGCTACAATTTCTTTGGCTGTCAGCAGAGTCAAAAAGCGAGTCCCTGGAAATCAGCCCTGTCAGGATTTCGGTGGCAGAGGGAACCAGGAGGATCCTGAGGGTCGTGGTATCCAGAAATTCTGCCCTTGTGCCAGTGGTGGGTATCTCAGGACCACTTGGAGATCAGACACACCCCCCTCCTCCCTGGCACCCTCTTGGCTGCCAGCCCAGGTACTGCCTGTGATAAAGAGCAATTTACATCCAGAGCTAAAAGAAAAAATTCCTGATTCCAAAGGAACATGCAGAGTTTAAGGGCCACTGTCAGGGAATCCATGATGCAGCATCAATCAGCTGATGTGACAGCCTAAGTTAAAGCAAATCACATGTGGAATTCATCTTGAAACTTCACCAGCTACAAAATTGGTACCAAGTGCCAATATGACTCAGTAGAGCCAAAACAAGCAGTATCAGCAATAAAGCTGAAGGATTTTAAATAGATGAAGGATGAGGACTGGGAAGAGTTAGGAACAAGCAGTAACAAGTAAACCTTAATTGCTTAACTGATGACAAGCTGCAGTGAACACTTTAATTAACAATTAAGGTTTTAATGTGTGCACACTGCCAAAGGTATAAGATGTTAATCACTTCAGCATTTTTCAGCTATCCATTGCCATTGTTCTACAAATGAACAGGCAAAGGTTGGAACACACACCGTGGAAATAATAAAAGATCTCAAGATTCCTACCATTAGTGATCTACTGAAAGCACAGTTATTTTTGATTATATTAATGTTCTTTCCACAGATACTGCAATACTTCCAAACAGCAAAAGTCTTTGCACATAATATTAGAGTGGGATTTATCAGGTTTGTCACACAGGCCCAAGTACCTTAGAGCTGTAACTAGGGAGCAAAACCAAACTGAAAAGAAAGAAGGGGTAAAAAAGGAAGAAAGGAGAAGGAAGAAAAAACAGGTGAATGGAAGAAGAGGTCTAAAGAAGAATAGGAAGGGCAGCTGTTGAAAATTGGGAGGGGAAGGGGGGAAGATTGGTCAGGAGTAACTTTGAAAGCATTTATGAAGGGCTGAGGCCAAACAATCCATTTAATTTAGGTAGTGAATGGTGGGGAAAGTATTTTAAAGAGCAACACTGTAGGCTGTGAACCCTTAGATCAACTTGTTAAAAACAACACTCCACTAAGTGGCAAAAATTAACGTTCAGGGAGGCAGGTTATTCACATTTTTCAGTGCAGCCCAGGATTTTGTATTTCTAACTCTGTTCTGTGACTAGAAATTATTTTTCTATCGCTTCTTAAAACCTGCTGCAGATTTACACGTGCACCAGAGCTTCACTGCAGGACAATTCCTTCTTTGCTTCACCTGCTCCAAAACTCTTCCAGTTTCCCAGCTCTCAACTACGCTCCCACGTGTCTGTTAGTGACAGCTGCTTTCAAAGACTGCAGAGGGAACAAGGATGGGAAGATTAGTCTTAATTTAAAAAGCAAACAAAAATCCTACAAGAGTTAAGTATCCCAATCCTGCTGTTTGCTCAGCCTGGCTGCTTTGCTTATAACACCATGATGGGACCTCCTGATAACTGTACTTGCTGGGCTTGTGTTAGCTGATGGTGACAATTAAGATAAGCTGAGTAAATAACTACAGTAATTACATGAATTTAGGCATCTATAGTTCCGTGAGAAGTTACCTGCATGTGATCTCTTCGAATTATGGGGGGCAAAGAGAAAAAAAAAAAAAGGAGAAAAAGCAAAAGGAAAGCAAGAGAAATAAGAGAAAGAGCCACAATCCATGTGGAAGCACCTCCCTCTGGTTAGGCTTACAGAGAAGAGCCTTCACACTATTTCTCTTTTCTTTCTGTGTGCTAAGACTTTGAAGACACTGGTTATTTCTGTTTATCAAAATGCCACGTGAAACAAAGACTAAAAATCCCATTTCTGCACTGTAACATTCCAGGAGAAGTTTGTGCAAGAAGCCAGAGCTGTTCACACACCTACAGCAGCTCTACCTGCTGCACACACTCATCACCTGCTGTTCTTCTCATCTTATTCTGGTTTGCCCTCCTTCTCTCAACCCCACCTTCCCTGCCAGTCACCTCAAAGGCACATCATTGTGAATGACTTCTGAAAACTAAGTAATTATAAGAAATTCCTTACATATCTGAATTATTCTCCCAAGACCAGTCATCTAGAATATGAATTTCTACACAAGGGATGTTGCTCTTTACAAGCAGCATTTTCTCAAAACCTGGAAGTCTAAAACAAGGGGTTTTAGAGTGCTCTCGTGTAGAGATTCACTACAAGTAGGATAAGCAGCACACTGTGACAATTTTATTCCAGTCAGAGCTCCCTATCAGCTGTTTCCTTTATGCAAAGTTAACATCTGAATTGTATGAGCTTGCTCAAGTTTCCAGGCTCTGCATACATCAACCTCACCGAACTAGAAACAGAAATGGGCCACCACACTTACTACAACTTTCACAAGGCAGCTTCAAAGCCTCTTCTGACCCAAACTCCTCTTTATTCACAAATACATAATTGTTGTATTTCATATAAAATTTTGCGTACTCGGGAGGGCAGAGTTGTAAAAAACTCTTCAAAATAAGCTCACAACTGTGCTGGAACTGCAGGGATCAGTGTTTTAGTGCATTCTGCATGCAAACACCTGGAAAGCATTCCCAGACACATCCCACGTGGATCTCACTTCACTACTACTCCTTTTCTCATCCCAGAGGTCAGAGATGAGCCGGGTACCTGCTGTGGTCCCACCACCACCAGACCATCCACCCCTGTTCCAGGCATCTTCCACCCAAATTCCTGCTCACATCCCCCACTGCTACACCCCAGGCTCTCATGTGCTCCCACTGCAGACCTGCAGCACAGGCACCTCCATCACCACGTGAAAAACAACTTTCTTAACCTTTGCACGAGAGGGCTGAGCCACCAGCCCAGATGTTCTCCCGCTCCACCAGCTGCTGAACCACTGCAATGTGTGGGCTCTGAGCTTTGGCACCTCTGGGAATGCCCAGACATGAGATCCCACTGAGGAACCTCCCCAGGGAGAAACAGGTGAAGCTGCAGCAAGTAACTCAGAGCTTTGGAACCTCTGGGAACCCCCAGCTGGGAAAACCTCCCCGGGTGAAGCTGCAGCGTGTGGTTTGGAGTTTTGGCACCTCTGGGAAGCCCCAGACATGAGACCCCGCTGCAAAACTTCCCAGGGGAGATAAAGGTGAAGCTGCAGTGAGTGGCACCTCTGGGAACACCCAGCTGTGAGACCCTGCTGGGAAAACCTCGCCAGGTGAAGCTGCGGGAGCTTTGGCACCTCTAGGAAGCCTCAGACATGAGACCCCGCCGGGAAACCTCCTGAGGGAGATACAGGTGAAGCCGCAGCGGGTGGCTCTGAGCTTTGGCACCTCTAGAAACGCCCAGCCGTGAGACCCTGCTGGGAAAACCTCCCCAGGTGAAGCCACAGCCAGTGGCTCGGAGCTTTGGCACCTCTGGGAACCCCCAAACACGAGACATCCCCCCCCGCCCGGGGGAGATACAAGTGAAGCCGCAGCAAGTGGCTCTGAGCTTTGGCACCTCTAGAAACGCCCAGCTGTGAGATCCTGCTGGAAAAACCTCCCCAGGTGAAGCCGCAGCGAACGGCTCGGAGCTTTGGCACCTCCGGGAACCCCCAGACACGAGACCCCGCCGCGGAGCCTCCCCGGGCCGCGCGGGTGAAGCCGCAGTGAGCGGCACCTCCGGGACCCTCCAGCTGCGAGACCCCGCCGAGAAACCACCCCCGGGGAAGGGCGGGGGGACACACACGGCCAAGGCCCCCGCGCCGTGCGCGAACCCCCCCAAGGGCGGCTCCCTCCCCCCCGGCAGCACCTTGGCCAGCAGCTCCCCCGCCCTGAAAGCGCGCGGGGGGCCCGTGGCGGTGGCGGGGCCGCTGTGAGGGGTGTGGGAGGGGGGGTGACAGGGCCGCTGTCCCCGCGCCGCTCGGTACCTGCCGTAGATGCCCTCGGTGATGCGGTTCCGCTTGAGCGGCCGCCGCAGTTTGCTGCAGTCCGCGCTCCGCCGCTTCATCCCGCCGGCCCGGCGCGGCCCGGCCCGCCCCGCTCACGGCAGCACCATCCGCCCCCGCCGGGGGTTCGCGACGCGGCTTCTTGTTGGTTTTTTTTTATTATTATTTTATATTTTTTTCCTTTTTTTCCCGGGTCTCTATTTTTTTTATTTTATTTTACCTTCCTCACCCCCTTTTTTTTTTTTTTCCCGTTTTTTTTTTTTTCTCCCCGGGAAACAAAGAAATAAAAATAATTCCTGGTCCGTCCCCTCCCCGCCGCGTCCCCCCCCTCCCTTGCGCAGCCGCCGCGCAGCGCCCCGCCTCCGCAGGCGCTGGCCAATCAAAGAGCTGACCCTGCCTGAGTGACAGGGTTTGTAACCAATGATCAGCGTAAAAACGCAGACAGACGGCCCAGTAAACCAATCGAAACGCCGGAAAGTTAGTTCCGCCTCATGCTGTCGCGCGACGTGCCCACCCCCTTGATTGACGGCCGCGGAAGCCAGTCAAACAGAAGGGTTTGTGATTGACGGCTTCTCCAGCCAATCGCTGCACGGATTTTGGTCTCCGCCCACCCACTGTCCTACCGGGCTGGTTCCCGCCCCGCGTGGTGACCGACAACGAAGCTGCCCAATGGAAGAGGAGCACAAAAATAAAAGGACAGCTCAGCCATCCACTCGGAAACGGAAGAAGGAGGGCCCAATTTCCTCTGTCACCCTAGCCCCGAGGTACCGCCCCTCACGCTTGATTGACAACCTCCCTGGCAAATCGGCTGCTGGGAAAAGGAACGCTAACTCCCAGGCGCAAAGGCAAGCGGCGGCAGCTTGTGCCGCCCGCACAGAACGACCTCTGCTAACGGCCCGCCGGGGGCAATATAACCCCGCGGGGTGATTGATGGGCCGCTCCGGCCAATAAGCAACGCACACAGCTGAGTGACAGGCGAGCACTCCAATCGCAGCGCAGGACGCGAGGCCCGAAGATGGGGATAGGCCAATCAGAGGCCGGGAGGAGCCGGCGCTCGGCCAATGGGAGAGCAGTTCCTAAGGGCGGCCTGTGGGGAGGGGGCGGGCGCTCGGCGAGGGGCGGGGCCGGGCGTGTCCCGCCGCTGCCGAGTCACGGCCGGGCAGCGGCACCGCCCCCGGGGTTGCGGGTTCGAAACCCGGCACGGGCTTCTCCGCGCCCTGCGGCGCTCCCGCCTTACGGCCCCTGCAGAGCCCCCTCCCCGCGACCCCTTCGGTCTGTGGGAGCCGTGAGGGGAACAATGGCGGCGCCGCGCCTGAGGGAGGCTGGATCGCGGGCTGGGCCTCGCCCGGCCCGGCTCGTGGCGGTGCCCCAGGACTGGGCTGGGCCGTGGGCCTGCCGGGCCTCCCTGGGGATAATGGGCCTCCCTGGGGATAATGGGCCGCCCTGCACAAGGGTGGGCGGTGCTGGGCTGAGTCTGAGCAGTGCGGGGCTCAGCACAGCGTTAAAACTGGCCCAGGAGGCTGCCCGGCCCTTGGCTGAGTCATGGGGGTGTTGTGGTGGTGGAGCTCTAATTTAGAAACGTGGAGTCACGGGATGGTTTGGGTTGGAAGGGACCTTAAAGCTCATCCAGTCCCACCCCCTGCCATGGGCAGGGACACCTCCCACTATCCCAAGTTGCTCCAAGCCCCGTCCAACCTGGCCTTGGGCACTCCCAGGGATGGGGCAGCCACAGCTTCTCTGGGCAAACCTATGCCAGGGCCTCCCCACCCTCACAGGGAAGGATTTCTTCCTAATACAGGAGTTATTTTGTGCATCACCCTGTCTGAGATCACCGAGCTTTGGTCTCTCTGTTTGGGAGGGAGTTTAAGTTGTGAATCTGAGTATCAGCTTCACAGCGTGGCGTGTCATCCTGAGGGAAAATTCCTCGCCTTTGGTGTGTTTTCCCTGAGTGTTAACACTGATGGGATTTAGAAACAGGTGTCAAAAGAGCTCACTGTGTTCATTTCACCCTGGTGAAATTGTGGATGGAGTTCTGGGTCATTCTGGGTATGAGTCACAGAATGGTTTGGGATGGAAAGCACCTTAAAGCTCATCTCATTCCAACTCCCTGCCATGGGCAGGGAACCTTGGAGTCCAAGGATTTGGATTATTGTACCCTATATCCTGTTTTGGCAGGAGGAATGTCCTAAAATTAAGGTATACTGGGATTTTCCTGCATATTTTTTTTCTAGTAGTTGTTTCTGTCACCAGCAGGTGGCTTTATACCCATTTCTGGGCGCATTTATACCCGTTTCTGGGTACTGTTGGTGTCTCAGCTCAGCCCTCGGTTTGCAACGGCCTCAAAGCAGAAAGTCTGAGATGTGGTTAAAATCCTTTAGTCTGAACAGCCTGAATAAAGAGGGTTCAGTTTACCAGAAGCACAGTGGATACTGAGGGGATACAAATGTTTCTTCCAGTGCTTAAAGTGGGCTTATAAAAAGGAGGGAGAGGGACTTTTTATACAGGCAAATAGTGACAGGACAGGGGGGAATGGCTTTGAACTGCCAGGGGGCAGAGTTGGATGGGATATTGGGAAGGAATTCTTGGCTGTGAGGGTGGGGAGGCCCTGGCACAGGTTGCCCAGAGAAGCTGCCCCATCCCTGGAAGTGTCCAAGGCCACTGAGCCTCTCAACAGGACCTTCCCCACCTTTCTACAAAGGGAATTGGGTCCAGGGTGGACACCAGCAAGGTAAACAAATAATGGTTTTGCATAAACTACAACATCCTGCTCTTGGGAATCCGTGTTCTCCTCTCTTGCCTTTTAGCTGAGCTGCAAGGCTCACCAGCAGCTGGAGCCCTGGATGGAAGGTGTCCTGGAGCATGGAAGGTGTCCTGGAGCATGGAAGGTGTCCTGGAGTGTGACAGCACTGGCAGTTGGATGTATCTCCATTCACAAGCAGTTCTGGGGTTCAGTCCATGTCTGCTGTGGTAAACTGGGGCTCCTGACGTGCCACAGATAAGGAACTGTCCCTTGCCAACGCCTCCTGGGCTTTTTATCTCCCTTTGAGTTTTTATTCCTGCCACCCCCCCAAACCCTTTGCTATTGGTTTGAGGTTACTGGAACATTTTTATAGGAAAAAGAACACACTGATGTGTTTGTGCCTGATGTAGTCGAGTGCACGATGTCTTCCAATTACCTCAACTTCCGACACAGCGTTCCCTGGCTCATCCTCCTGCTGGAAGTTCTTTTCCTCATCCGCTCTTACTTTCTCGTCTTAGAACATGATGCTCTGTACTGGCTGTACAGCTCCTACCCAGGTAAGACTGTCAGACTTGCTGGGAAAGGAAGGATAATCCCTGTTCCTGTTGTGCCGAGCAGCAGAGATGGGATTCAGTGAGGAGCAGAGTGTTTTTACTGCCCTTTAAACACCCCACCTTGCCTGGTGTGGTGGGAATTTATTTATATCAAAGCAGTGGCAGTGAACCAAGACACAGGTGGTGCTAAATTGCATTTTTGGTCTGTTTTCTGCTGCCTGTTTGGGGCAATCTTGGCTCCATGGAGGTGACTCTGCTCCGTGTTGAGTCCCTGCCGTGTCGTCGTGTTACAGAGCAGGGAACTCAGGATGGCACCACTTTCCATTTGAATGCTTGGTGTAAAGAAATGAAGTTAATACAGTGGAATGAAGGCTTTAAACACAGTCTGGAGGTGTGTTTTGTGCCTTGGAAGTGCTGTTGGATTGTGCCACGGCCGTGGTGTGTGACAGGTTTATGGTGTTGTGCAAATACGAGCTGATTCCTCGGGACATTCCTGTGTGACCCTCCCTGTTTTGCAGCTGGAAAAATGGGACCAACTTCCCCAGCAGTTTGGTGTTTTCCTCTAGGAACCAGCCAGCACAACCATATGAGAATATGACTGTTAGCAGGTCCCAGGGACAATTCCAGGCTTACAGATCCAAGAGCTTCCACCTTGGACAGCCTTTCTGTCCACTTTTATGCAGATTTCCACATTAAACTCTTCCTGCAATTTCTGTTCCTTCTATGAGGGCATCATAGGGGTTTCTCTTTGTAACTCTTTTCTTCCCTAATGCCCTCAAGGAATGGATCAGCACTCATTCACACTAACTCTCCCTGAAAATTTCAACTTAAGCTCTTTAAATTCACCTCAGGAAAACTGAATGTCCAAATTTCCTCGCTAAATGTCCTTCATTTCTCTTGTGCTTTTTGACTCCTCAACCCCCATCCTATGGCATCCATTCAGAGCACTTTGTAAAAATAAATTCAGGGTCAAGGATATTGGTTTTTTGATTACTTATGGATTGGGAAGAAAGCTCTGGAATTCTCTGCAAGTACTAAATGGCACTTGAATTTTTAGCTGGAAGCTTCTTAGTTAATTGTGATTTTTAATATATTTTTTTAAAAAACCAGAAATCCAGTCTGCATTAATAATTTCACTGCTCTCTTGGTCTTTTCTGTCATGCAGACTTTCAAGATGTCAACCACATGGTGATTTTTGGATTTGGCTTTTTCCTGATGGTTCTGAGAAGATATGGGTTTAGCAGCACTGGATTCAACCTCCTGATCATTGTACTTGGTGTCCAATGCTCTGTGTTGGTAGAAGATTTATTAGTTTCCTTTTCTCTGGAGGCAAAGGAAGGTATTCTGAAAAGGTAATTAGTTCATGTTAGAGTTGGAATCATCCAGAACTGCTGATTTGTCTTTATGGAGGTTGATGCCTTGTTATATGGACCTTTTTGGGAATTAGCATAGTCAAATTTGCAGACATTTTAGAAGGCTTTGGGTTTTTAATGCATTTTATTGCGTGTCATCCTTTATTGGCCCTGCTGTCATCCTGATACAGAATAATTTTTTTCCTTTTCTTTCTTTTCTTGCAGTATAGCAAAGGCTTTTATAAGTATGACAGCTGTGATTATCTCCACTGGAGCTGTTCTTGGGAAGACTAATCTTGTGCAGTTAATTGTGATGACACTTGTGGAATTAATAGTTTTCTACGTGAGCAGGTGGATCAACAGGAGATACCTGGAGGTACTGTAGCATGATTTCCAAATACATGGGAGAAAATTTCACTGGGACCTTGGAATGTTGCCTTTTTTTGCTGGTTTCTTGGTGCTCTGCTGACAGGAACATCGGGGTGTTTTATCTCAGATCGTGGCTGTGTTTTCATTAAAAGATGAAGTCTGACTTTGGGATTATACTTAAGGACATCAAACTCCAAACCCTGCACACTCTATATCTCTATACCTGTATCTTTGGCCTGGAAGGGCGAGCTGATCTGATGGATTGGGGTGCAGTGCATTTGGCCTTGCCAACCCCACGGATGAATGAAAGCCCTGACCTCTGCTAAGGCACTAGTTGCCCTTAAACTTTACCCTGTGCCACTTCAGCCTGGCAGATTTCCAGTGGGAATGGTGTCCAGCAGCATCAGGCCTGCAAACATCCCCCAAACTCTCTGTGTATGGATCATGTGTCTATGAGCTGCACTGAGTTCAGATAACTCAATCTCACGTAAATAACTCAAGCATAAAGCTGAGGGACTGTGAAAATAAGTTGCTTATAGGGAGGTAACATGAACAACTGTATCAGGAACTGCATCAAAGGCTTCGTGTGGCCTTAAATAGAACACAGATTTGAATGTTCTGTTGATACAGGTTGGAGATCATCTCAGCCTGATGCATGTGCACCTGTTTGGAGCCTACTTTGGGCTGGCAGTCACCTCCTGTTTCCCTGAGCCCTCCCCAAGGCTGGACAAGAACAGGAGCACCCCAAAGTCAGACTTGTTCTCCATGTTGGGTGAGTCTTTGGCTCCAGCCCCTCAGCTGGAAGAAGAGGTTGCAGTGAGAACATAAGGGAGGTTTTTGGGGTTCTGGGCACAGCAGGCTGAAGGTTTTGAATCCAAAATGCAGGTGTGAGTCAGCCAGGCATAGAAAACTGCTGCTGTGGCTGGTGGTTTCTGACAATGGGCTGGTGACTCTCAGCACGTTCCCTACCAGGCCACTCCTGCAACGGCTGTGGCTCAGTTTGCTTTTGTCACCCTCAGCATGAAGGCTGTGCCAGGGTAACTGTTCCTTCTCCAGGTGAACCATTCCCTGTCACAGTCCAGTGACTGGGCTTGTCTAGGCACGTTGGTGAGCAGCCTGTGTGCCAAAGCTGAGGTCCTAACGTGTGTTTTGGTAGAGCTCCCAGTCCCCAGCTGGGGCTGAGGCTCAGTTGTGTTTGCAAGGTGGTGTGCAGAGATATAAATAGGCAGTCCCTGCCTAGTAACATAAATGAAAAGATAAAAGCCTCATGAAGGGTGGGGAGTGTGATACAAGCAGGCCCACCAGAAAGGATCTGAGTGAGGACAGGCTGAAGGTGTAGGAGGCCCAGCTTTGTCCTTACAGAAGCAATTTGGTTTCTTTATTACTTTGACTTCTGTTGTGTAACTGCCACCTGCTGAACTAAGATCTTCCTGCAGGGGTCCACAGAGTCTAATTCTTAGTCAGTCTTTGCTCAGTCGAGGCAAAAGAACTTTAAATGCTGCTCTTTTGTGTTCCTGGAGTTCTTGTTTGCTGGAGAATTCAAGATCAGTATTTTCATCTAACTCATCAAGACATTGTTAAACCTTCATTATAATTTTAGTGCAGCTTGCTACAACCAAGTGCTCGCTATTTGGAGTAATTATATTGTTATTTCTTGAATAATTCCTGAGGTAACTTGGGTAGAAAGGAGCAACTGAGCAGGCAAATTCCTTGGGAAGAATCATCAAAGAGGTGGAGAGGATTCTGTTCTTATTATTCAGTTCATCCTCATTTCTCTTCAAACCCTGCCAGGAGACAAGACAACCAGCACCAGTCGTACTGGCAGCCAAGGCAAAAGACACACCAAAGTGCAGTTGGTTTTTTTTTTTTACAGTGGTTTGTACCATGGGAGCTGTTTCCCTTCCTCCCTGGCTTTCATTCTCTCACAGCTGGTTTTGAACAGTAATTCCACAGTTCCATGAAAAGGAGCAGAACTTTTGGCCGAGGAGCAGGTGCCTCTCAGGGCTGTCTGCTCTCCTTTCTTTACAGTTTGGGAATTACAGTGAGTGCAAACTGTGAGCACTCGTGATGTGTTTAGAGCAGGTAATGAGAGTTTCTTGTGCTTGTCTCCAAGGCTGTGTCTTTCTCTGGGTGTTCTGGCCAAGCTTCAATTCTCTGCTCATTCAGTCCAGGATGAAAGCACTCCTCAACACCTACCTCGCCCTTGCAGTGAGTGCTGTAACTGCCTTCCTGTTGTCTGCTCTGACCTCAAAGGATGGGAAATTCAGAATGGTAAGGCACAAGAGAAAATCCCTTCATGGAGAAGATTTTTCTGTTAATCTCAGTAATACACTGATAATATAATAGCTGTTAAACTAAAAACAAGTCCAGGCTTTCAGCCTGACAGTCATCAGAGTAACAGAGTGGTTTGGGTTGGAAGAGACTTTAAAGCCCATCTTGTTCCACCCCTGCCATGGGCAGGGACACCTCCCACTAGCCCAGGTTGCTCCAACCTGGCTTTGGACACTTCCAGGGATCCAGGGGCAGCCACAGCTTCTCTGGACAACCTGTGCCAGGGCCTCCCCACCCTCACAAGGAAGGATTTCTTCCTAATATTTAATCTAAACCTTCACTCTTTCCATTCAAAGCCATTCCCCTTTGTTTTATCACTAAATAAAAAGTCTTTTAACTCCGTGTTCTTATTTTATTTTACAGACTCATATCCACAGTGCAGCACTGGCTGGTGGGGTCACCATTAGTTTCACAGCAGAGACCATCACTCATCCTTGGATTGCCATGATTTTGGGTCTGCTTGGCAGTGCCATCACCATATTAGGATCTCACTGTTTACAGGTAGTATTCAAAACCTGAAGTTGTTTTCATATAAGCTGTGTAAACTTCTTTTCCAATGTAGGATACCTCAAGGGAAACCTCTTTTTCAAAGAGATTAAAACTAAGAAACCCGAGGTGCTTTGAGGAGAGTGCAGGGTTGGAACTTGCAAATTCTCTAGGTCTGCAACAGACAATATGCAATTATCAACAATTAAATCTTTCCTTCTTCCCAGAGATGCTTGAATCCTCCTCTCAAAATTCATGATACTTCTGGAGTTCATTTCACCTTTGGCTTGCCTGCTGTGCTTGGAGGTCTTGCCCAAGTTGTTCTCTTAGTCATAAGAGAATGGACTAATTCATCGAGGTACTTAAATTTTTGTTATTAAATAATAAGCTTAAATGATCATTATTGCAGCTGCCCTGAGAAGAGTTCTCATACCTACAGAGAGCCTGAGTGTCATCACAGATAAATTGGTTTATACCAGATAACCCAAGATAATCCCTGAAGTCCAAAAGATCAGTAAAAAAAGGGCTTTGAGAGCTGAGCAGACTTTGGATCAAAACTTTTGTATCAGTTTTGGGTCCTCTTTTCTGTCTCCCTTTTTATTTGACATTAAATACAGCAGAAATGGGAGATGAAAGCTGGGAATGTGCCTCCTTCCAAGACTTTTTAGCCTTTGAGGTGCTTTGAGGGGCTCTGTGTACAAAGAGAGGGGAGGCAGAAATCAGAGTGCAGCATGAGGGCCTTGTACTTCTAGTCATGTTCTTACTGAAACAAATTTAATGAAGTTTTAGTACCACAGTGATGGTTTCTAAGGACAAAATATGTCCCCTGAAGTCTGTATTAGTTTTCTGGTAGGATCTCCTAAAACATCCAGCTGCAGCTGCAGAGAGATTTGAGAATAACAGAGTTTTGATGAGAGGTTTTGATGTGAAATACTGTTTAGATACGGATTCATTCACAGTCCTGATGCTAAATTCAGCAACTGTAAGAGGTGAAACACTTGTTTTCCTTTTCAGTCTGGGTTATTTGGTCCTTCTTCACGTTGGTGCCTTCTGCCAGACCATCAGCCTTGCCTTGATAACAGGTTTTATCACAGGTCAGTATTGAAACACAGGTTCCAGTAATTTCTGCAGTGTTTCCTCAGGGCAAGTTTCTCTGGGTAAGTTATTTGTAAAGCAGCCACAGAAACATGAATGCCAGGGGGTCTTCAGAGCCAGCCTTTTGAAGAAAGAGATGTATTGCACATCAATAACCCAGCAGCACCATTCTTTCAGTGCTCAAGTTTATTTTAACCCAGGCTTAACAGCTGCCTTCACATTTCACACAGGAGATGTGTGAAGATGAAAATATTTTTACATTTGGGTATTGTCTTGGTGACAGAAAATGCTATTTAGGGCTTGTCACTTCTTATGCCAGTTGGTGTAAATGTGCAGAGATTCACTAACGTCAGGAGCTGCATCATTCCAGCACCAGGCCTTTGATCAGGAGTGGTTTGGGATCAGCAGGGCTCACGTGGCTCCCACGTGATGTTCTGTTTTGTGACAGCTGCTGCTTTTCTAGAGCTGTTAATTCTGTCTTGAGCAAAACAGAAATGGCTGATGAAAATGGCTGTGAAATACACTCTTAAAATGATCGTTTTGTGATCTAAAACCTTTGCATTACCTTGAGTGTAATTAAAAAGTTGAGCAGATTTTTATTCAGCTAAAAGAACCAAACATTCAGTGCTTAACCAACTGTTTAAAAATCGAGATATATCCATCTGAAACCCCAAGCTAACAATGCTGATAAGCCAGATTGCTTTAAATACACAGGCATTTTTCATGCAAGAAGTTAATATTTTTGTTGTAGTTTTAGAGTTTAGCAGGCTGTTTAATTGGGTTTTACCTAAAGCAATTAATTTTTAATATCAATAAGCCTTGATCCTGGCAAGCTTCTCTCTTTGTATTAAAGGTCAGCTTCAGTCAAGGGGCTCTGTTGAAGCATTTGGTTCTGACTTTGTATTTTGATCTGTGTTACATTTGGATACATGTTACTGAGAAACTTCCAGTTACACAAAATCTTCCCCTTTTCCTGATGTTTATATTTATATTGGATACATCTGTTTTTACAAATAGGTTTTATCTTGAACACCAGACTGCTTAAGATCATCCCTGTATCAAAGTACTTCGAAGACCAGTTTTACTGGGAGGTAAGTTTAAATGTAAAACTGACTGTGTGAGAGTATATTTAGCACCTTGATGAAGAACTTTGGGTATTTGAATTAAACATATAAAAAAAGGGGATATTCCATTTCACAGCACATTTTGTTTGATGCACAAACACAGGCCTCGGGCACCTTTAGGTGCTGTATCTGAGTTACAGAACAAAGAAATGGATGAAAATAAGCTTCTAATCAGGTTTTCCACTGGGGTTTTTTGTACAGTGATTTTGTGCATAAAATGTTCTGACACAAGAATGTTTGTCTTCACAGTTTCCCCATTTGGCTGTTGAATTTTGAGTGGAAGATCCCAGCTGAGCAAGATAAGATTTTCCTCTTTGTCACTAGAGAAAATGAGTAGCTATGATGGGTTGAAAGAGCACTGAAATACCAGTTCCCAGGCCCACAAAAGCCATCCCCATGGAAACACAAAAAATTAGTATTAAACTAGTTATTCTCCAAAGATACTGAGTGTAAATTCACAGATGCAAACTTGCATTTAGCTCTTCTGCTTTGTTGGTCTTACCTTAAATAAGATATGTACAAAAAGGTTGACTGCATTCATGGCTGTAATGGCTTATCAATCCAAATGCTTGGAAACTTTAAACTATTTTTAGCTCCCAATTTTGAAAGCCAAAATTATGTATTTCAAAGTGTAATTTTTCAAGGAGCACTTCTTATCTAGAAAAGTACTCAACTATGTGTTTTTAAGCTAAATTGATTCTGTTGAAGGCCTTGTTAAGGAAGGATTTGATGGGTGAGCTGGATCTGGGCCAAACTCTGCATCCTGCCAGACTGAACTCCTTGAGTTCTCTGACTGCTTAAAGACAAATCTGTCATTACTTGGCTCGGGCTATTTGGAAGTTCAGATGGCAAGAAGTTCAATTGTTCTTCCTGTGCATGGTGCCCCTGAAATCAATTTGGTATTTGCTGCCAAATCTAAAATAAGAGCAGACCTCAGGTCAGTGTCTGGGTAGGGACAGCCTGTACCACCACAGGGTCAGCTGCCACCTGAGGGGACTGAGGGAATAATCCTCAGAGCCGCCTGAAACCAATGCCAAGACCCAATTTTGGAAGTGGCTTATTCCAAGACAAGCAGGGGACTCTGGGGCCTAATCACACAGAGGATTCTCTGCAAGTGTACCCTCGTTTATAAGTGGATTGTGATCCTCGGCGTTTGTTCTTTGTCTCAAAAATAGCTGACACAGAAAAAACTCTTTCCAAAATGCTTACCTAATAAAGAAGTGAAAATGTGATTGGTTTTGTTTATTGAGCACACTTGTTAAAAATGAATGAGGAAACCCATGACATTGAGGACCAGGCTGTTCTTTGATGCTCACTGACCTCATTCATTCTTTAGGTGTTGAGCAAAGCAGGTCACTACAGTTACAGAAATGAAACAGGTTCCACGTAATGAAACAATTACTTGCAGAGGAAGGGCCAGTTTTCTTTGTTTCTAGGTCACAAAGGAGCCAGTGATCTGCTGAGTTAATGAGCTGCCCACAGCTTCCACCAGCCTGGACACACAGAGTGTTACCTCACAGTTAACTCACCACTTACTCCGTGAGTAACAGTGGGATCCAGGCCCAGCTTATGTTCTTCACTTTCTTAACTTCCCAGGAACCAACCAAACATAACTTGTGCAACACAAACTCCTGTTTTCTGTCTCTAGGTGACTAATATTTTATTCCATCTCCCTTACCATTGATCTCCTGAGCAACTGGCCTGGGTGAATGCACAGGATCAGAACTCTTCCTATCTGAGCAGTACCTTTTTCCAGAGAGAGAATTCCATCTGAAGAGAGAATTCCATCCTTTTCTCTCACAGTGGTTAGAAAATAGCTGAGCACAAGCATTGTGGATGAGCTACTTCCATCTAGAGCCACTGTTTAATTTGTGCCTCTCCAGTGTCACCCACAGCAACAGTAAGTTGTTACTTGCCAGAGACTTCCTCATTATCACCATAGGATAAATTTAATATTCAGAGAGAGGTAAAAAAAAAAAATCCCAAACCAACATAGTTCTATATTATGCAAGAAAAGCCACACACCAATTACCTTTGAAACTGAAGAAATGGTTATATTGTCCAGATATAGGAAATATTTAATAAATATAGGTTAAAAAGTTGTTTTAAAGCATTTTAGTAAGTTTTTCTTTGTAAATAAGGTCATAGAAACAGCTGGTTAAATACATCCATGTTCCATTATCCTGTTTATTTGTAGCAAATGTATCAGAAAAGTGACTTCACCGTTACTTGTAGCAATTTTACATTTGTCAAAAAACATCACGACATTTAAGTGGACGTACAAGAGTAAAAAAAAAAAATCAAAGAGAATAGGGCTGGAATTTTTAGTGCTTTCAGCTTTCCTTGATTTATCTTTTGACATGATGGAAGGTCAGGGTTTACAAAATGGTTTTTACAAAATTTTGGGAGTGTGCAGTTCAAACCCAGCCTGGCCAGGGCACTTCCAGAGGGGAGTTCACTGCCACAAATCTTCCGTGCGACCAAACTTGAAGACCAGTCCTCTGTTTAAAACAGAAAAAAGGGACATAATGAGCACACAAGGGAGCAAATCAAGCCCCTTCTTATTTTAAAAACATGATTTCAGGGAGCAAACTGTGGTATTTGAATCCACTTCTTTGTCCTGCATGAAACCTGTGCAGACAGATCCCAGAGATCTGCTGCCTTCACCAGTTTATTCACACAGGTCTGGTTACAGTTTTTGTCATAAAAACCAAATTAGATAAGAAACAAACAAAGGAAGATAGGCTTACCCAAAAAAGATGAATGCATTCTGGAAAAACACAGCTATTCCTGGGTATACCACTGGTTTTTCTAACAAAAGAAAAAAAAAAATCTCTGCAAATTTTTTTGGAAGTGATTTTCAAGCATATCCCATTTCTGACACCTTTTGCTAATTTAGCATATAGGCTCTGGGAGCAATCTTCACAAACTCAGTAATTTTTGTTCTGGGAATAAGTCCTCACCCAGGGAATTATTCCCATAAAACTGCAGCAGTTTAATTATATTTGTCCAGTTCCCAGTGGAGCAAGACCTGTGTTTCTAGAGGGTAGTCAGAAGTTTGTGACTTAGAAATAGAAAAAATCCCTCCCAATGTTAATACAATGGGATAGTGGTGTGTAGGGAACTAAAATATTCAAACAGGGACTGCCTAGAAACTATATAAAAATAAGCTCTGAAATCCAACAGCCATTTAAAATATTTTAAACTTCCAAAAACGGGTCAGGCCTTACCTTTAACAACGTAGCCTCCAAACAGGATCCACATGGAAGCAATGAGAGATCCAAAAGCCATCATAAACCCAATGAACAGCCAGATCCGAGCCCCTGGAACGAGACAAGAGGGATGTTTGGCTGAGGATGGGCATCGTGGCTCTTGTCTCAGGCACACAAAGCACACCCTGGCACAGCTCTCCCAGTTTTTCCAAGGCTCAGTGGATTCCCAGGTCTGTACCTGTCTGCCCCAGGCAGCCCTCGCTGTAACTGTCCCCCCGCACCTGCCCGTTGGACACCGCGTTGATCCTGAGGGACAAAAACGGGAGAAAACGGGATAAATCCCCTAGTTTGAAGCCTTTTATTAATTGCACAAAGTAAGTTCTAGGAGTGTGTAGCTCTGATCAAGGAATGGCCCTTACATCAGGAATGCAATGGTGGCTATAACCCCACAGGCATGGTAGGAGTGGTTGAAGTCTTCCACTTTAGGGTATTTCACAGCTGCATCTATGATTATCCACCAGCCTGTAAAAAACTAGGGGAAAAAAAAGAAGGAATATGGCTTAAAGTACAGACACAAGCCCTTTTACAATACCTAAGACTGCTCTAGAAAAAAAATAACACTAATATATAAAATCATTCTTACGATCTCCAGCAGGGTAAAGGGATGGTATAAGTACTTTTGCTGTTGGCTTGGGAACAAGGTCGGATGCAAAGCCAGAGATTTCCCTACTCCAACAGTTACTCCACGAAGCTTAAGAAACACGTGGATGCAAGAACCCAGAGCAGATTTTGTTCCTAACTTTGCTGCTAGGTACGAGGACAATGTATCCCCGTTCTTCCTTTTCACAGAAGTGTTCAGGTTGGAAAAGCCCTCCACAGTGGTGGAGTCCAACCACTAACACAGCACCACGGTCACCACCAAACCGTGTCCCCAAGTGCCCCATCCACACGTTTTTTTGAACACTTCCAGGGATGGTGATTCCACCACAGCCCAGGGCAGCCTGTTCCAATGCTTCCAGCGAAGAAATTTTCGCAAAAATCCAACCTAAGCCCGCCCTGGCACAACTTGAGGCTGTTTTCCTCTCATCCTGCCACTTTGGTACCTGGAAGAGAGGAGCCTTCCAAGCTCTAACAATCTTTAGCTCCTGACAGCTGACTACACCTAGGGGGCCTGACAGCAGGGCAAGCACAGCAGTACCAGCACTCCCGCGGCCACAGAGGCGATGGTGTTCCGCTTCTCCCCCCAGTCCACGCACTCCGAGCACCTCAAGCTCTCCAGAAAACCGGACATTTTTTTCAAGCACTTGGAAGAACTGGAGGGAAAAAAAAAAAACACCAAACAAAAAAAAAAAAAAAAAAAAAAAAAAGGGGAGGTTTATTTCCGAGAGGAAACCATCGGGCCGCGCAGGGGAGGTTCGAGCCGCCTGAAAACCGCACGGCCCGTGTGGAGCGGCCAAAGCCCCGCCGGTCACCGGCCCCCGCGCTCGGGAGGGGTGCGGGGGCCGCGGCTCTGTGGGCGGGGAAGAAGCCCCGCGGTCCGTCCTGCTCAGGGCCCGCGGTCACCGGCACCTCCCGCGCCCCCCACACTGCGCGCCCCGCAAAACCCGCGCACCTCGGACGCGCGCATCCCCCACGCTGCGCGCCCCGCAAAACCCGCGCATCCCCGACCCGCACGCCCCCGATCCCGCACCCCGCGCACTGGGCACTCTCGCCCCCCACACCTCGATCCCGCACCCCGGGTCCCGCACCCCTTCACCCCGCACACTGCGCACCCCCGACCCGCGCAACCCCCCAAACTGCGCATCCCACCAAACCGCGCATCCCCGATCCACCACCACGACGCGCGCACTCCCCCCAAACCGCGCACCCCCGGTCCCGCATCCCCCACCAAACCGCACATCCCGATCCCGCACCCCCCCAAATCGCGCACCCCTGGTCCCGCACCCCGACTCGCGCACCCTCCCAAACCGCGCACCCCCGATCCCGCATCCCGACCTGCGCACCCCCCCCAACCGCGCACCCTGGGTCCCGCACCCCGCGCCCTGGGCACTCTCGCCCCCCGCATCCCCGGTCCCGCACCCCCTCACCCCGCACCCCTCGCACCGTCACGGGACGCGGCGGGGACCCCGCGCATGCGCCGCGCGCGCGCAGGGCGCGGGGGGCGTGTCCCGAGCGCTGTGGGCGGGGCGGAGTCCCGGGGGTGGGGACGATGCCCACCCGCCTCCCCCCGCGCGTGCGCCCTGGGCGCGGGGGTTACGTAAGGCGAGGGACGTTCTGGAAGGTTCTGGGCCGGCCCTCAGTCGCTGCCGGGCGGCGGGAGCGAGCGGAGCTTTTGTCTCGGGGCTCTGTCGCGGTCGTATCGCGACTCTTTCGCGGGTGGAGAAGCGTGGCCCGGCGCTATGGGGGTGACTCACGAAGCGGGGCTCTCCCCTCAGGACCCGTGCGGGGGCAGCCCGGGCGGCTGGAGCCGGTGAGGCGGCGGAGCGGGGCGTTGGGGGACCAGGGCCGGGAGAGGCCGTTCGCGGTGGCCGTTTGCGACCGTTCGTGAGGGGTGTGAGGGACACGCATCGCTCACGGGTGGGTTTTTTTTATTTTCTCCCTTACAGGAGCGCCCAGGTGCCTCACGAGAACCAGCACCAGGGGGGCCCGGCCGCGCCCAGCGGTGAGTGCTGGGGACAGAGCCCGGGCAGAGCCCTGAGCGCTCGGGGTGGCACTGGGGGGGGGGCGTGTGCGGTACCCGCGATGAGTCCGGGATGAACCGGGTTGTAACGGGCTGGGAAGGGGGATTTGCGCTGGGAAACTGCACATCGGAATTTATCTTGCTGTGCCACGTACAGCGCGAGTGACCTTGGCCCTGGCGTAGAGGTGAAGTAGTGAAACTTTAGCTGTAGTAGTACCGAGGGAAGTGGCGTCTGGCAAACCCTTACAGAGCTTAAATTACAGATTCCAGTAACGGTTTTATATTTATTTGCTAACTTTGCATTGAGCAGCGACTAGGAATTTTTGGGTTAAAGCAAGCTTCCTCAAGCTGTACAGTGGTTACGTAACTCAGGGCTTAAGTCCTGTGATAAGATCCTTACACTCGTGTAACCTTTGTAGCTATAAAATGGCTGCCGCTAGAGGGACAGCCATTTTAATTATTAATATATAACAAGTGTTCTGTACAAGTGGTGTCTGGTGAGTCACCACCTGTATTTTTTACTATCTGTGTAGAACATTTTTAATAGCAGCTCGCTGTGTACACTGCTGGAATGGGTGGAGCTCTGTGCATGGAGTTTTTTTATAAGATGATATGGTCAAGATCTTGAAGTGGCTGCTTTGTACCTTGAAGGTACTTTTATTTTGCCTCCTCTTGGAGTAAATCAGTTTGTACTGATCTGGAAGGCAAATGGTTATTTTGCATCATAGGTGCAATAGCCTGCATTTAGAGTTAAAATAAAAGACTTTGAAAATTCTGTTTGGAGCAAAAGGGTATTAACTTGTACCATTTACACAAAAGGAATTACACTTAAAACCTGCACAAACCTACCTCTCTCCAAAATTCCACGCAGAACTACTCATGGTTTAAACTAAAGCTATACTTTCATATTTCAGTCTTTTGACTGACTACAGGTGAGGAAATTATGAAACAAAACTGTCATGTGCAAAACATGCTGGTAAACTGGCTGAGGACTGTTAGTGTGTTTAATTATCCTTGAACTTTTTGCCTGTGTGTCACCGTGTTTGTCGTTGCTGTGTAAATGACTCGATGCCCATGAATAATTAACTTCCTCCACCCCACTCAACAACAGGAACAGAGACTGGGCATTGCAGAACAGCAGTAAAAACAGAACCAGCTTGTGAAAGCACCTGCGTGCAGAAAACGGAAGACATGACGGGTTTCATGGATGACTTGACCCTCAGCTCTCCGAAGAAGAGAGAGACGTCCGTGAGATCCAAGAGGAGCTGTGACAGGTCATCAACAAGGTCCTCCAGCAGATCCTCGTGCAGCTCACGGTCCAGCTCCAGCAGCTCCTCTTCAGCCTCCTCGCGGAGCTGGAGCCGCTCCAGGTCGAGGTCCCGGGCCCGAAGGAACGGTTCCCGCCGGTACCGGAGATACTCCCGCTCCTACTCGCGGAGCCGCTCGAGGTCGCGCGGGTACCGCCGGTACCGGGGCAGGTACCACGCCAGGCACTACCGGAGGTACCGCCGCTCCCCCCCGCGCTACCGATCCCGCAGCAGGTCCTGGTCCCGCGGCAGGTCCTACTACAGAAGGTCCTACTCGAGGAGCAGGTCCCGTTCCAGAGGCCGGAGATATTACGGATTTGGGCGAACCATATATCCCGAGGCTTACAGGAGCTGGAGGAGCAGGTCACGGACACGGTCCCGCAGTAGGTCACCTCTCCATCTCAGTGAGAAAGGTACTTTTCTTGAGACTTTTCTGTGTGAGAACCTCAAACTGTACAGCTTTCTTTAACCAGTCCAGTTCTGCTTTGTTTACTTGCTTTATAGAGCATAATTTATAATGGCACTGTAGAAGAAAACCTCTGGTTATAAAAACGTATTTAACAAACAGAGTAGTTCAGAGCACATTTTTTGCACTTGAACTCAAGCTACATCTCTCAAGGTCTGATGAAATTCATCACAGTTGATGCTTACATAGATGCAGTGATAATAAACCTGCAGTTTTTAGGCTTGTGTGAGTAGGTAAATATGGATTTAAATATAACACAAGGCACTTCTTTTTTTTCCTTCCTCTTTTAGACAAGAGGGAACTCCTGGAAATTGCGAAAGCCAATGCTGCCAAAGCTCTGGGAACAGATAACATTGTCTTGCCAGCGAGCTTGAAGATCCCTCCTCCTGCCAAAGAGATAAAAAATGAAAAACAGGAGCGGGAAGAACCTGGAGAGTCAGCTGAGGTAAGTATGGACAGGAGGGTTCTCACTGAAAAGGTAAACACTTCTTAAAACTTGTCTGCATGGATGTGTTCTAGTTTAACTGTGGAGTTTGTGATTAAGAATTCAAACTCTTGAACAACAACTGCTCTAGAAAACCTCTAGACTTTGCCTTAAGCTGGAAGCACAATGGACCTGTGAGAGGTGGTTGATCCTCTTGAGCCTGTGCAGGCTGTCCAGTAGTGACAGGTGGGGAAGGAGAGGAGAATGTAGCTTGTCCTTTTGACTTACTCTTTTAATGGGATATTGCCCATTAATCCAGCTAGTTTATGTCTTTCTGACCTAAACCAGGAGTCTCCTTGCCAAACCTAGTGAATAGTGTGGGGTTTTTTGTTTTTTTCTTTTTTAAGCTTAAATCTTTCTGCCTTTTTTTGAACTGTTAAAAGTTTTTCATGTGCAACAAACTGTTTCCCAGAAATTCCATACGCAAGCACACAATGCATTTTACATACTTTATTTCTGTCTTATAGAAATCATGACTATGGTTCCAGACATGATGAAGAAAATCTGGTGGTAATTAAGGGACTTGTGGGCTGTAGCTGCTGTGAATTTAAGGGAGGGAGAAACTTGAGCAGCTTAAAGTGAATTTTAGCCTGGTTGTGTTGTAGTGTGTTAACCTGAGTCACGGTAAATACAAACCTGTACATGAGTCAGATGCTGCTGTTACAAATGGAAGTAAATTTACTAAGGGTTTTACACAAATGGTACAGGCATCCCTTTCATAAATATATGCAATATATTCCAGATGTTGAGAGAGTACAGAAGAAGAGGCCTGCATCACTTGCAGATAAGTTTATTGTCATTATCCAAAGCTCTGCAGGATGGTTATGCAGAACTTAATGCCACTTGCTCTGTCACTGCACTCGT
Source organism: Pipra filicauda (assembly GCF_003945595.2). Classification (NCBI taxonomy): domain Eukaryota; kingdom Metazoa; phylum Chordata; class Aves; order Passeriformes; family Pipridae; genus Pipra; species Pipra filicauda. The sequence goes on from NW_024104331.1 coordinate 1,046,267, forward strand.
GTGACAGTTCATGCTGTGACTGTTTGAATCCTTAAAAACTGTAACTGGGCTGTGGATATCACGTCCATTCACACCCGAATTGGCACAGCCACGTTGGTAAAAATACTGAATGCATTTCCAATTGGGTTCAGCATTGCTCTGTTTGCATATCCAGTAGCTTTACAGCTACTTTTGATGTAAATATCTGAAACAACTCCATACCAGAAAGTTCATGCTCTGTAGTAACTGCCTGACCTTGCATGGGGTGATGTGTCCTCCCACTTAGGCTGTGTGTGCTCTTCTCTAGCAACCCAGAAGTGCAGCAGAAGACATGACCAAGACTGGGATGGAGAGAGCAACCATACAGAGGAGCATTTCCTTCAGTCCTAATGTAAGTGACCTCCCAAGATGGAATTCCAGTACTTCAGCCCCTCCTGTCTTAGGCTTTTCCCAGCTCTGGTTTCCAAATGAGTGATCTTAATCACGGTAACAAAATGAATGTAATGGTTCGATAATGACTTTTCCTGGAGGAGTTAATCAGTCCTTCAGCAGTAGAGCACTGTAAGCAGTGGATTTAAAATAGGTATTTACCTCTACACCTACTAACAGTGACTCTCTGTACTCTGCAATACACTTGAGAGTGATAGAACTAGATGAAACAAAGACTTAACAACTTGAACTAGTTTAAACCAGAACTTATTTCAAGTACTATGTTTTAGTAATGCAAACTTAGTAACTTCTTGAATCCTTTGTCAGTTAAGTGTATATAGTTGATATTATATCAGGTAGGCATCAGGTATTCCAAGAGCTGGAGAGAAAACATTTATATAATCAGTCCAGATAAATGTACTGGATTTGTACCCCTTGAGGGTACAGGTTTTTAATACAGGTTTTAATACCTTTTCCTACATGAAATTTTTTCTTTTCCAGAACACAATGGCAAAGCCAGCCCTGCAGAAGCCAGTGAGCCATGTTGTTAAGGAGCCAGTAGTTTCTCCAGCAAGAGAAGATGACAGGAAGGGAAGTCCCTATGGGCAGTGGGTTCCTGTCAAGAAGGAGGAGAAGAAAACATTCTTAAACTTCTCACCCAAAAGCACCCTGTTCCGGGCACGCTGATGGGATTCACTGACTGCAGCACTTCACATCCTTCAGTAGAGAGATTGCAAACTTTCTGATGGGGTTGAAGATTTGTTAATACTGAGTATTTATTTTGAGATTTTTAATTTTTGGAATCTAAGGTTTCTCTTTCAGATAGAGAGCACACTGATCCCGAAGCCACAGATGGGAATCTTGTGTATATTTGTAAATATTTTGTATTGCTTTATCGGACTAGACCTTGCAGGTGGGTAACTTTTTCTAAACCATAGTTGAGTAGCTGTTCTTTGGACACTTGGATTTACATTGTGTTGTAACTGTTTACTTCAAGTGAATAAAGTTTAGTTTTGCACTGGCTTAATGTGTGAAGTGTTAGACCTGTGTTATGAGTATGTCCTGTCTGTGATTTAGCTTTCAATTACCTGACTTACCACAAGGTGCAACAGAAGGTAGTTGTTGCATCATTAAAGCAGATCTTTATGCTGGAATAGTTCCTGCCTGGGCTGTGCTTAGTTCAGAGCCTTGAGCACCTTCCCTGGATATCCCTCTGGAAGTGGAAAGCTTGTGCAGGATGTTGTATGTGACTGCCGTAGGTGAAGTCACCGCCCTTCTCACTGTCCCTTACTGCACCGTGAGCAACTTGTCCCTTCTGCTCCTTCTAATGCTCGACTTACTGCAGGCTTGTTTTACTTAGTTGGTTTAAAACCAGCCCCTAAGGGTCACCGTGAGGCAGGAGGGGGAAGGCAGTCAGTGCAGGAGGGTTCATGCTGACAGGGTACAGGTTACGCTGCCTGTGATGACTCCACGGCTCAGCCAGACCTCTGCTCCGGGAGAAAAGGATGGGAGAAATCAACGGGCTGTTGCATGGACTTGGTGCAATTGGTTAAACCTGGGTTTTGTATAAATAAATTAGTAAAATAAACTGAATTTGACTATTTGTGTCTGGAAGCTTCTTTGAGGAACTGTTAAATGGCCAAGCCGAGGTTGGCAGTGCACAAGGGCTCATGTTTCTCTTGGCCCTCGGGGAGGGTGGGCAGCTCCAGCCTTGGCATGTGACAGCTGGGAAGCTGTTTTTTCATGGGAATGTCACTTCACCTTCCTCACCTTTCATCTTGTTGATAATCTCCCACTACTGAAGAACAAATACCAACCCTTAAATTAGACTAAAGCTGGTCTTTATTTAGAACACAAGATTGCGTGAGCTGGTTACTCCTGCAAGTAAAAGCAGTGTACAGCTGCAGTTACACAAATCACTTCTACTCCATTAAACCCACCACGGATTCCAGAAAGCGACACCTATAATGCTTTTTCTTATAAAATTGCCTGTAGCATTTGCACTCCCCTTGCACACAGCCAGGGCTGTGTGCTGTGGCCCAGGAGCTGCCTCAGACGGCTGTCCCTCTCTCCAGGTTCTGTTTGATCTCGGCCGTGTACTTCCCGTAGAACCTCTCTGCCTTCTGGTTGAACTTGGCGTTCCTCTCGTTGATGTAGTCGATGTCGGCGTCGTCGTTGTAGGGTCGCCGCCGGCTGTACTTCTCCCGCTTCTCGATCCTGGAAGGCAGTAACAGCACCCATGGGGCACCCCTGGGCCAGGCCTGGGCGTCCCACTGCCCAGAGCTGCTCTGGCACACGCCTGGCCCCGGGGTTTACTTACTGTTTTTCAAGATCCGCGACCATTCTGTCAACCCCGTCCTTGGATGGCACGTGAGTTCCGTGGAGGAGGCTGTCGGAGGTGGGATAAAGCGCTTCCCCGCTGCATGAGGGGAAGAGGGGCAGCAGGTTACACAACTATTGGCTGCTTTGAGATTTTATAGAATCCCAGAATGCTTTGGGATGGAAGGGACCTTAAACACCATTCTTTTCCAACAGGTCACACATTCCACTAGCCCAGGTTGCTCCAAGCCCCGTCCAACCTGGCCTTGGACACTTCCAGGGATGGGGCAGCAACAGCTTCTCTGGGCAACCTGTGCCAGGGCCTCTCCACCCTCACAGGGAAGAAGTTTGAAGAAATGAACCTCATTAATTACTCCACTACCCGTGAGCCCCCTGAAGCAGGGATGGCCGAGTTGATTAGCAGTCCATACTTTAATACCATGTTAAAGACTAATTAACATCACAGGGCACACGAGATTGTGCATGTGCTGGAAAGATTTAAGTCTCCAGTGTTTGCTACTGGTTTGGAAGTACCACAGAACTTACTATTGCTCCTTCAGCTTCTCGTACTGCTCCAGGTCAGGTTTGATCTGCCGCGTCAGCCTCTGGTACTGGCGCAGCTGTGCCGCTGCGTAATCTGGGAACAGACGGTGTCAGGGTGAAGGGCTTTATCTCATGGTCCAGTTTTCACCCAGTTTTCACCCAAAACACCAACACAGGTGTCCATTCCGGACACAGCTGCGTGGTCAAGCCGTTACCTGAAAAGCCCAGGTCGGGATTTTTCTTCTTCTTTTTCCTCTCCCACCTCTCGGCGTCCTCAGCGCTGATCTCCAGCAGCTTGACTCGCTCATAGTCCTCTCCTCTCGCTGCACATTCCTGACACAGCACAAGGGACACTTCAGTTTCAACAATGAGCCAGTGGCCAAGCCTAAAACTCAGTTGCATCTCCCTGGATCAGCCCAGTCAACCTCTGGAGCAGGACAATGATTTAGATAATCAGCAGCCTAATTAGGATGTGGATTTTGGGGGGGTAACATCAGTGTAAGCTCCCAAGACTGCTGAGCCACCATGAAGTGTCACTGCAGGCACCTGGGCTGTGGCTCCACAAGGTCATGGGGAGCTGTAAAGGTGTCTTTACCTTCTTCTTTTCCTGCACCTTCAGCTCCCACTCCAGCCGAGCTTTTTTAGCTTCCCAGTTTGGTGGCAATTTAAGTCTTTTGTCTTCCTCTACCACTTCTTGGCTGTTCAGCTTGCAAGCCTCATACTGAGAATGAAACAGGGCAACACTTGAGCACAGGAACAACAAAATTAGAACCCTTGGGGGGACATGGGAGCCCCCCTGGGAGGGGGCCTGGCCTCTGCTTCCTGAAAGCACCATGTAAACCAGAATCAGACAGGAGCTGGGTTTGGAAGGGACCTCTGGAGATCATCCAGTCCAAGGCACAGAAACGTGTCCAGGTGGGTCTGGAATGTCTGCAGAGAGGGAGACTCCACACCCTCCCTGGGCAGCTGTTCCAGGCTCTGCCACCTCCACGGAAAGAAGTTCTGCCTCATGTTGAGGTGGAACTTGTGGTTTAGTTTATGGCCATTGCTCCTTGTCCTGTCACTGGGCACCACTGAACAGAATCTGGGACCACCATCAGACACCCCTTGGAGATATTTGCAAGGGTTGAGGGTCCCCTCTCAACCTTCCCTCCTCCAGACTGACCAGGCCCAGCTCCCGCCGTGTCTCCTCATCCCAGAGAGGCTCCAGACCCCAAATCATCTCTGCGGCCTCCGCTGGACCCTCCCCAGCACCTCATCTTTCCTGCACTGAGCAGCCCAGAACTGCACACAAACAAACGCAGGGCCAAGCAAACCTCCCTCCCCCCTCCCGGCCATGTACCGGAGGGGGCTCCGGGACCGATCCGTACCCGCTTCATGTGGAGCTCCCGGAACCGGCGCAGCCGCTCCTCCCGGCGCTGCTCCGCCGCCGCCGCCGCCGCCGCGCTGGGGCCGGCATCCTCCTCCTCCGAGGAGCTCTGAAACAACGCGCACTCAGCCCCGGGAGGGAGCCGGGGCCCCCCGTCCCGCCCCGCCCGGTGCCGTCCCGTCCCGTCCCCCCCTCACCCCTCCGTCGCCATCGGGGATCCCCAAATTGCTCAGCGACGACACGGCCGCCGCCATCGCCGCCCGCCCGCGCTTCCGGCTTCCGGCGCGGCCCGCAGGGCGCCCCCCAGCGGACGGGAGGTGTTGCCGCCGCCCTCTGGGTATTCGGAGTGTCCCGGTATTCGGGAGCCACGGGAATAACATAACTGAGATTGGAAAAGGCCTCCGAGGTCACCGAGTGCAACCTTTTCACGAGCACCCGCTTGTCACCCAGACCGGAGCGCTGAGTGCCACGTCCAGTCGTTCCTTGGACGCCTCCAGGGGTGGGGACTCCACCACCTCCCTGGGCAGCCCCTTCCCATGTTTGACATGGAAGAAATTTCCATGAAGAAATTCCTCCTGATGTCCAACCTGAGCCTCCCCTGGCACAGCTTGAGGCCATTCCCTCTCCTCCTGTCCCTTGTTCCCCGGGAGCAGAGCCCGACCCCCCCTGGCTCCCCCCTCCTGTCAGGGGGTTGCAGAGCCAGAAGGTCCCCCCTGAGCCTCCTTTTCTCCAGGCTGAGCCCCCCCAGCTCCCTCAGCTGCTCCAGCCCCTTCCCCGGCTCTGTTCCCTTCCCTGGACACGCTCCAGCCCCTCAATGTCCTGCACTGGGGACCCCAAATCTGCCCCCAGGGCTGGAGGTGCCCCAGCAGTGCCAGCACAGGGGGACGGGCACTGCCCTGGCCCTGGGACACACCAGTGCTGGGACAGCCCAGGGGCAGTGGCACCACCTGGGCACACCTGGGCTCGGGTCCGACCACTGTCACCAGCACCCTCAGGTCCTTTCCCAGTTTTCCATTCACTCTTCCCCCAGCCTGGAACACTCCATGGGGTGACCCAAATGCAGAGATATCGAAGTGCAGACACTGGGTAGGGAGTTACTGCAGCCTTGAAGTGACTCCATGGGTTAGTAACACTGTAATAAACGTGTTTTTTTTCCTTTTCCAAGGATTCAGTGAGGTGATGCAAACTTTATAGTCAAAGTAAGGAAGCAACACGTGAACCAGATGAACTCAGGGTGTGTTTGGAAACACTGGTGAGTTCCAGGGCAGAGCCTGGTGCAGGATGAGAAACCAGTAACAGCCTCTCCCTGTGCTGCCCATCCCCTGGGAATCCTTCAGTGACCCACAACAGGTTTGCTCAGGGGGAGACTTACAGCCCTCACAGAAAACAAAACGTTTTACTGCAGCTTCTGGGAAAAGAAAGTCAAAATTTCCATAACATTGCTGCAGTGGCCTGGATCTTCCAGCCTTAAAAAACAAATGTAGCCTTACTATAAACGTTTATCACTAATATTGATGTGCACATGAAATGCGTCTGTGTGTAAAGCCTTTATATCTGCACAGCAAAGGCAGGAGGGCTCGGGACTTCTGTTTTTCTTTGAAGAAAGGCTTCAAAACCTGCAGGTTTATAAGTGCTGATGATTAGTTTGGTTTTTAAGTTCTCCCTTGTCAGCTGTGGCTCGTGACTTCCCAGCAGAGGGAATCGCAGCCCAAGCGATGAGGGGCTGTGGCCGTGGCAGGCAGCCCTGGCAAACCCAGCCTGTCTCTGTTCTCTTTTAACTTCACTTTCTTCTGCTGCCAAGCTCTGATGCATGCTGAGTGATTAAAAATATCAAATGCAGCCTTACCCAGCGAGGAGTCAAGTCCAGGGGGGAAAGAAAGAAACCCAGCCCCGTGAAGGCAGTGCTGGAAAACAGAGCAGAGGAAAGAATGGGAGGCAGAACGTTTTTATACAGTCCTATTGGCAATATCCTAAGGAAAAGGAGAGGATTGTCCCCACGTGGTTTGGGTGTTGAATGTCTCCCCTCACCTGCTCTCTCCACATCCCTGCTGAAAGTTGTTAGATTTTCATGCACAGGGAGCAAACTGCCACCACCACTGGTGCTGGAATTCTGAAAGAAGCCTCCAAGGAAGGGGTTGATGTTGCTGCACAGTAAATTGGGGAGCGTTTTTGTGCTGTCAGAATCCCAGTTATGTGCTCGGGGCACGGCTTTATCCCTCTGGAGCTCCCGGCCCCTCTGCCATGAGGTTGTTGCCACATTTGGGATCAAAGAAGTTTTGGGAGCAGGGAGAGATGCTGGCTTGGCTCTCCGGTGCATGAAATACTGCACCAGCTCCCTCTGCAGGTCCCACCTGCAGTCCCTTGACTGCCCTTTATTTTCTGGAGTCTCCAGACCCTCTCCTGTGACACCCACATGCTTTGTGTCTGCTCCAAGCACAAGTCAGGAGCAGGGAGGGCAGGAGGGTGGGCTCGGGGCTGCCCCAGGGATCTGCTCTGCCCAGGGTGACACAAGGGTGGCAGGGGGGCCCTCAGCTGCCTCACCCTTCCTACCCTTTTATTTAATCAGGGGAAGCTGGATGGGCTTTATGGTTTGTCAGTGCCTCGGCCCAGCCAAGCCCTGAGCTCGGTGGAGCCTCTTTCCCCCCTCACTGCTGTAATGCAGCTGGAAAACAAACCCAAGAGGTTTCCCCGGCTCCTGTGGATTTGCTGCTGGGTCTGATGCCAGCTCAGGAAGCTCAGTTCCTGGTGCAGGTGCTGAGTGTCTCCCTGGCTCTGTGGTACAGCTGTGAATCCCAACCTGGCCTGAAAAGAGCAGGGAATTCTCCCAAATCCTTGTGCCAAGGAGCAGGGACTGGTCCTGCGCGGGCCGACAGCGAGTACATGCAGATCTGCTCTTGTTGTCACTTACAGTTAATTTATTTTTAGATTAAAAAAATGTTTTTATTTCCCAGGCTCACAGAGTTGGCACTGCTTTTTTGGGTCGGAGCTGACTCCATTGTCTTCTCCAGTTATGCCTCCCCTGCAGTGCCGAAATGAAAAATTCCAGTTACATATTGTACAGGGGCCGGGAGCTCGGAGGAACTGACTCATCTCGGTTATATTTGTCCTTTTCAAAGGGGAAGATCCTGGTCGAGGGGTGGAGGGGGAGCAGCACTGGTTACCTCCCACCCACTGCAGCAAAGTGCTGTTATCAGGGATCTGCAGGGCTGAGTGCCCGGGAAGGCAGAGGGGTCCTGGCAGGGTGCAGCTCCTCAGGCTGCTCCCACCGTGGGGCAGAGGGGAAGGGAGGGGTTGGGGACATTTCTCACAAAAATAATGGTTGTTCCAGCGTGACAGAGGCCACGGTGCAGTCACAGGATGGGCCAAGTGCCTGCAGGTGAACCCCAGCCCTGGGGACATTTCCCACCACGAGGGATGGTGATTTGAACATGCAGTGCCATGGCTTGGGTGGACAGTGCTGTGGTCTGAACATGCAGTGCAACGCCTCGAGTGCACAACGCCACGATTTGGGTGTGCAGTGCCGTGGTTTGAGCGTGCAATGCTACAATTTGGGTGTGCAATGCCGTGGCTGGGCTTGTAGTTCCACGGTTTGGGTGTGCAGTGCCACAATTTGGGTGTGCAGTGCCATGGCTTGAGCATGCAACACCATGATTTGGGCATGAAAGTGCCCCAATTTGGCTGTAAAGTGCCACATTTTGTGTGTGAAGTGCCACAATTCGCGTGTTAAATGCCACAATTTGTGTGTGAAGTGCCACAATTTGGGTGTTAAATGCCACAATTCGGGTGTTAAATGCCACAATTCGGGTGTTAAATGCCACGATTATGGTGTGAAGTGCCAAGATTCGGGTGTGGAGTGCCAAGATCCAGACCTGCAATGCCACAACTTGGACCTGCACCATGGTGGGGTCAGACCTGTGTCCCCGCAGGTCCCTGAGCTCTGGTGGGTGAGATCTGTGGGTGAGCTCGGGTGGGTCACACCTCTGTCCCTGCAGGTCCCTGGGCCGTGGTGGGTGAGATCTGTGGCCCTGCAGGTCCCTGAGCTCTGTTGGTCAGACCTGTGGACCTGCAGGTCCGTGGGCCGTGGTGGTCACGGGATCTGTGACCCCGCAGTGCTGGAGCAGCTGCTGCTGGAGAGCGGCAGGAGGGCCCGGGACATCCCTTCTCCTCTCAACCCCACCGTGGAGCTCAGCCATCCCCGGCTGCCACGTGTCACAGCGGTGCCATCACGTGGGAGCTGCCACATGGGCCCCTCGCGTGTCGGGAGGATCCGCGCGCGTGCCGGGGGACGCGATAAGGCCCCGGAATGCCGTGGCGTGAGTTCAGCTCTCCTGCCTGCTCCCAGCAGCTGCAGGAGCCGCTTCCACTTCCTGCCCGGCCCTGCCTGCGCTCCGTGCTGTTCAACAGCTGCCGCGCTCCATCCTGTTTCGTGATGAAAGGTGCTTTAGAAGCGGAAGAAAGTTGTGATGATCGGGAGGAATAATGTACAGGCGGGGCTGGAGGCAAGGCAAGGCTGTGCTCGTCCTGGTTCCAGCCCTTGGGGCGGGTGGTGGTGGCGGGGGGATGGACATCCTGAGCTGGGCAGTGGCGTGGGGACCCCTTCCCACCCCTGATTTTCAGGTGGCACGTACGGGGTTGGTTTGCTGTGCTCCCGCTGGGCTGGCTCGCTGCAGTGCCATCCCAGTGGCATGGCAGCATGGAATCATAGGACCACGGAATGGTTTGGGTTGGAAGGGAGCCATAAAGACCATCTCATTCCACTCCCACCACCTTCCACCACCAGTTACTCCAAGCCCTGTCCAACCTGGCCTTGGGCACTTCCAGGGATCCAGGGGCAGCCACAGCTTCTCTGGGCAACCTGTGCCAGGGCCTCCCCACCCTCACAGGGAAGAATGTATCCCTAATATCTAATATAAATCTCTCCTCCTTTACTTTGAAACCATTCCCCCTTGGAACTCCCATTTCCCACCTCGGGGAACCTCACACCCACAGGGAAATCCCCTTTGTCACTGGGATGAAAACTGGGGGCAGGAAAAGAGGCAGCACCAGGGGTGCCCACATGGGTGGGAGCCCTGGGGCTGTGTCTGGTGGGGTGCTGGGACTGACCACTCTGGGAAGTCCTTTGCAAGGCAGAATCTCTGATTTGGGTAAAGAAGAGAAGAAAACCAGACCAGAAACTTGGGACCAAAACAAACCAAACTTGCAGTAAGAACATTAATCCAACAAAATGGGGAACATAGTAGTGTATTAGAAGATCAATCAGAGTGACTTTACTTATTGAGACAGATCTTGCTGTGTGTAGCTGTTAACAATGGTGAAATTTGGAGAGAGGGGAAATGGTTTGGTTTTTAGGTAGAAGAGAAGCTGGTTTTCTTTCAGGCCGGTTCCTTTCAATCACAGACTCCTGTTTGTGTCCTGTTGGGTTGCAATTATAATCTTTCAGATCAGACACATAATCATTGGGCTGGAGAGCAAAAAGTACCTGGGTAATGTGCTTAACAGAAATTAACCTGGTTACGTTCGGACTCTATTGAAAATGAGAAAGTGCTGATGGTCAAAATCAATTCCTCCCCAGCCAAATTACTGCAGGGCTGGCTTAGGGTTTCAGCTAAATGCTCAACCCTCAACAATGAGCCAGATTGGATTGAATTAGGCTCCTGATCATACAGTTCAGATGATGGCAATGGTTTGTCTTTAATGCCAGCAGCGAGCCCGTGGGCAAAAGGGAAAACCCACCCTATTTTCTCCCTGGGATTGCACAGAGAGTCCCACTCGGGGTCCATCGTGGTGGCCAAAATGGAATATCCACCCCGTTTTCCCCCTGGGACCGTGTAGAGGGTCCTGCTGGATGTCCCTGCTGCTGGCCAAATGAGGGCCTGCCCTGCCCAAGCCTTCCCTGTCCACGTTCCAGCCCATCAGTCCGGGATCATAGCTGGAATTGGGATGGTGGGCTGGGAGGTGCGGAGTAGGATGGTTTGGGATCCACAGCCCTAAGTGCTGATAAATCCCAGCCTTCCCATGGGGGTTGATGTTTCTTTTGGAGACTCTAAGTGCCTGGAGAGCGGGGCAGCTCTCCACAGAGCTTGTCAGCTCCTGCCTGGTTACATCTTTTCCCTTAAAAGCCGGAACCTCGCGGAGTTTCCTGGATGAGAGCACCTCAGTCATTACTGTGAATTGGAAATGAAGCAGATTTACAGTACAGATCACAGGAACACAGCGGAGGGAGCAGCAGGACAGCGGCCTGGGGCACTTGCCTCTGCCTTTCTCCCCTCTCCAGGCTCCAACTGGGAATGTCCTGGCTCAGGTGCCACCCTGGAGCATCACCTGCCGACACAGCCACCCTTGTGCCACGGTGCAGGGCCGTGCTGGGAGGTGCCAGCCTGGTTCTCCCTCATCCCCTGTGGGATGGGGATGTCTTTGACCTCCCCAAATCCAGCAGCAGCAGGGTGGCCACTTCCCAAAGCTGGGGGTGGCCACTTCCCCAGGGGAATGTGACAAGTGGCAATTAATTAGCTGCCCATAACGGGGAAGGAGGAGACCTGTGGTCCTGCTGTCGCAATTAGGAGGGAGAAGGAGGCTGGAGGGAGGGAGGGAGGGATGCTGTGACCTGTGCAGTGTGGAGAGGGACAATCCTGCTGTCGGTCCTGCCATGAGTCCACAGCACCAGGGCAGACCCAGGAGGCTGCCCTGCACACTGGGGGTTTGTTCCCTCCCTGCTGTGGGACACAGATTTTGGGCATGGCTGTCCCAGCGGGTGCTCCCCAGGGCTGTGCCAGGATGGAGCCATCCCTGGCAGGCAGTGGGCAGGGGGTGGCTGAGGGGAGCAGCCTCTCCTGGTGCAGAGAGGGAGGATAACGTAACGTTTCCCCCCGATCAATGGAGATTTTGGTTCGGGAGTTATTAGCCTGGTGTCATAAACTATCTCAAAACCACAAAAGTAAAATAATAAATCTCCCTGTTTACCTCCTGTGTGTTGTTTTTAAGTACCCAAGTCCCTCCAGGCATCGGTTCAATATTGCATTGGCTGAATGTGAACACAAATCACAGAGACAAAGCCGGATTTGGGGGAATATTAGTCAGTCTTTGCTGTTTTCCAGCACTTGGCCGTGTGCAGGGAAGCTCCCAGGGGCTTGTTGGGCATCACAAGCAAGTGCCAACCTCGTGGCGAGTGCTGGAGGGCTGGAGCTGAGTGGAGCTGGGGAAGCACTGGGAGAGGGTGATGCTGCTGTGGCTCCTGGGGACGTGTCCCTGCCCCACATGGGCTCAAACATTTTGGATGCTTTGTGTGGGAAACACACCTTAACCATCCTAAAATATTAAAAGGCAGCTGGTGCTGGTAAAGCAGCAGATCTCACTCCCAAGCTGGGGTTCACCTGCAGTGCTGGGGGGACAGGGGCCAGCTCCCCCCAGTGCCCCCACTGCTCCCAGTGCAATCCCAGACGTGCTGGGGATCCGTGGGCCATCCATGCCAGCAGTGGGGCTGCCTCCCTCATCCCCGTCCTGTGCCCAGTTCTCCCATGAGCCTGGAGGTGTTGGGGTGTCCCCTGACCCCCCCCCAGCCTCTCTTCCCCTCCCTCCAGCAACAGGTTTTTTTCAAAGATGCTTCTGGTGGCTCTTCCCAGTATTTTTGTCTCCTGGCTGCGGCCGCTGCATCCTCCCTCATTATTAACTGCCTGGGTTGGGTTGCTCCGTGGTTTTCCCCTATCCCAACGGTCTCCCCCCCTCATTAGCCGGCGAAATAAACCTCTCAGAGAAGAAAAAAAGAATGATAAAGGCTATTTCAGGCAGGTCCAGGGCCGGCAGGTTCCCCTCTGCAGCACTGGGAGCCGGATCCAGGGAAAACTTCCAGCTGCAGAGAGAAACCTGCCTGGCCACAGCGAGACCTGGGGGGAAAAGCAGATTCCGAAGGCAGGAAGGATGGTCTGGATGCAGGAGCTCGATGCTGGAAGCCCAGCCTGCATTCCAGGTGTGAAGCAGTTAGTGTTGGGGTTTGATGGCTTTAGTGAGAGGAGCTCCAAGAAGAGAGACGGGGCCAGGACGTCTCTTTTCCAGGGAGATGGGAGACGTGTTTGCTGCTGCCCATGGAGCAGGGAGCGGTGGGTGATTTGGGCACATCCTGGCACAGTGTGGCACCAGGAAGGAGCTCCCTCGGGACACCCTGAGCCCCACACACAGCCTCTCTCTTTGCAGTGCTGGGAATCACGTTGCTTCCCATCCGGACACCTGGATTTCAGGATCCCCCACGCTGTTCAAAGCCGGAGAGGAGAGGAAGCCGCCCCTTCCCTGTCCACGGGGAGCCAGAGCAGGGTCCTGCTCCCTCCGTGCCCCGCAGCTGACACAGGAGTTGGGTTCACAGGGCTGGAAAACCAGAAGGAGCCATTTTTGGGAGCGTTTTGGGAGTGCAAAGCTGAGCTCCCCGGCCCCATGCGCTCTCCAGCCGCTGGCAGCAGGATGTTCCCAGCCAGGCTCGTGTCTGACACACCATAGCACAGCCCTGCTGCAACACAAGGGTTTGGGTTTTTTTTTATTGTGGTTGTGGAGTTGGATTCTGCCAGGATGTAAACAGGTGCAGCTTCCTGGGTTTCTTCAGGGGCTCTGATTTTGGCCCCTAAAGTGTTAAGTGAGTGCTAAGCCCTATAAAATTACCCTTTCAGCTACTATTTCTGCACAAAAGGCTTTCAGCGACAAGATATGCCAAAGCATCTGATGAAGTAATATGTCTATTCTCATTTGTGACATTTATTATTAACAGGGAAAAGGAAAAAAAAAAACCCAGTCAGAAAGAACTCTTAATTGAAGGACTATTGTGCCGTGGTAACTGCTATTAAATTAATCTGCTGCATTCCTTTCCACCCACACACTTTAAAACTTCCTGGTTATAATTAGAACCATTTAAAACCAATTTGACACTCCTTGGATGATGCAGTTCAGCTGCTTAATATGGTGAAACTTTGGTGAAAGGAGCAGAGAGGGGCTGTGAGCAAGCTGGGGCTGCTCAGCTCTTGGGGAGGATCAAACCCAGGAGCTGGTGCTCGTGCACAGGGATGTTCAGTCCCATGGGGAAATTCAAGCTCAGTTCTGCTCTCCTCTGATACTTTAAGTCCTCCTGGGCCATGGTCCATCTTGGTTGTCCCATGGGAGATGCTCCTCTGAGAGCTGCCCAGAGCATCCTTCACCCCCATGGGTGCTCATGATGCTGCTCCTTGCTGGGCAGGGGGGGTGCAAATGCCTTCCCCCTGTTTTGGGAGGCACCTTGAGCACTGTCTCCTCCTTTGTGCACGGTGAGAAATGCACCAAAGCAAAGAATGCACCGATGCAAAAGCATTTGGGTGTTTAAGTGTGGGGAAAAAAAGGCTCCTGACTGCAGGACTGAAAGGGGATTTTTTGGCAATGGGAGACTTTAGAGGCGTGTTAATGCCACACACCCCTGCACCAATGCTCTGCCTGCCTCCGAATCCCATCAGGGTTAGGAAACCCTTGGAGGATGATAGTCCAGAGCTGGATTTGGGAAGGGTTCTCCGGCTGTGTGGGAGCTGGGGTGTAGCTGTTCCCTGGGAGAGTAAACAGAGAAACCACCAGGCTTGGCTGAAAACTTGTGCTGAGCCTTGGTGGGTGTCACTTCTGCAAACGTGTTCCTGCTCAGCCCCTTTATCTGTCATTCTCGTAACCACCTGGGTGGCACTTCCACGGTGTCGGCGGCGCCGCACGGAGCTCTCCAGCACATCCCCGACCACCTCAAGGCACAGCCAGTTCCTCTAACGGGCCCTGGAAGATCCCGTTAGTCACGGTATCTTTACTGTCACCTTCTGTTTCCTTCTCCATTTGGCTTTCAGTTTTGAGACATGTGTTAACCAGGACTGCGCGCCGGATCCAGACCCGACCCCGCAGCTTCCTCACCCTCCGCTGGGACGATTTCCTCCCAGGGCCCACCTTGTGCCTGTCCACCCAGCAGCCAGGGGTGTGATGGCTTCAGCTCCAAGGCTTTAGGGGAAAACACGGTGGTTTGGGCTCTACACCCTCCGTTCCACGTGTCCTTCCCTCTGGGGAAGGGCTGCAATGAAAACCTCGAGCGCTGTCCCCGCTTCCCTCGGTTTCGGTGCAGTTTCAGGTTCCCGCTTGGCCCTGGGGGCTGTGGCTTTTCAGATGTGCAGTGCACAGAAATTTGGGCTGCAGTGGCCCCAGTGGCTCCTTGATGTGTTTATTCACCCTCTTAGCAGTGGCCGGTGACAGCTCTTGGTCCTGCTCGCTGCTGTCACCAGCTGCCCCCTCCCCCGTGCACAGCTCCCAGCACCAATCGAGCCATTCTGGCCTGGGCTGTTTGCCTCCTTTTGGGGCCAGACCCCCTCCTTCCATGCCAGCACTTTCCCCTTTCTTTGCCCTCCCCTCTCTCCCTCTTGCTGATGTTTCACATCTCTCCCAGATCCCATCAATCCCCCTCAGCTCACCCTTGTCTCCCTCCCTTGTGTGCTCAGTGCACGAGGTGGGGACACGCTCTCGTGCCCCATCCAAGGGAGTGCCAGGGTGGGTCTGCCAGCAGTGGCAAGAAGAAGGAAATGTGGATTTTTCCCTCAAACAGGCCCCGGCTGTGGGACAGGGACCCCCAGCTGAGGCTGGTGATGGGGAGCTGCAGCCGACGGGTCGTCTCCCTGTGGGATGGAGCACGACGGGCTGGCTGGGCCTGGCGTCACCGTGTGTGCACATTTGAGTTGTTTGGGGTTATTTTTTAATACACAAACTC
This sequence comes from Pipra filicauda, assembly GCF_003945595.2. Taxonomy (NCBI): domain Eukaryota; kingdom Metazoa; phylum Chordata; class Aves; order Passeriformes; family Pipridae; genus Pipra; species Pipra filicauda. Next base: position 1,061,641 of record NW_024104331.1, read on the forward strand.
CAATTTTTTAAGTTTTCGAATTTTTTTTCCCCTCCGTCTGTCCTCCCCCTGCTTCCTCTCTGGAGCAGGATCAACCCCCAAAGAGCAGAGGTTATTTATGCATTTGTCTAATCTGTGTTGGTCGGGTTTGGGTTGGGTTTTTTTTTTTTTTTTTTTTGCTTCCCCCTCTTGCTACTTCGTAATTTTTTTCCCAACTTTGGAAGCGCGACAGAGAGGCCAAAGGAAAAAACAAAACAGGGATATTTCTGCTACCCTGTAACTTTGCAAAAATGCTGCGTGCCTGCGCTGGAGCACGGCGGGGGGCGTAACGAGAACCAGGGGCTGCGAGCTCCGGCCAGACGGAGTAAAATTAGCCCAGGAGGCGGGAGAAGGGGAAACATCTTCATCCCGGGAAGCCTCCAGAGCCCAGATGGGTTTGTAGGGAGCGAGCGGGATGCGGACTGAGCTCGCCCCAAGCGTGATCTACGAGTCCCCTCTGAGCGTTTAGCCCCGCTGGTTACACCCTCCCTTTGCCAGCCTCCTCCCTTCCCAATCCAAACCAGGGCTCGTTGTCCTTTGCTTCCCCCTGAGCTGTGACATTTCCCTGGATGCTCCCTGAGAACAGACAGCTCAATCTCCTCCCTGATGGCCCCACAAAGCAGAGCTCCTGGAAGGAGCCGTGTGCCCGTGGCTGCCTCTCCCAGACCCCCATCCCTCAGGGAGCCCGTGCAGGGGGGCTGGGACACCGAGTCCTCCCCGGGGCAGTTATTCCAGAGTTATTCCACTTGTTGTTTACAAGCAGTGCCTTGGCAGGAGGCGTCAGCTCAGCGTGGTGGCTCTGCCAGGGTTTGTCACCGCGCCCGCTGCTCTGCAGTGCCGTCCCTCTGCATCCCCACCATCCCCGGGCAACAGGAGAGCTGGGCTTTGCCAGTGTGTGCCTGTAAAAGGGGCAGATGCAGCTTGGGTTTGTGTCTTCAGGAAAAAAAAAAAAAAAAAAAAAATTAAAGACTAACTCAGGCTGTAGGGTTTTAGGTGTGGAAACCACACAGGGTCCCTGACACCTGTGTGTGGGTCTTGCTGCCTGTATGTGGCACCTGCTGGGGGTTCTCTGAGTGTTTCTGAGGAACACCATGGGCTGCACTATCATTTATATACATAAATGTCCATTAAATACATGCAGGGAGCAGGACGTGGACAAATGTGATTAGGGAATTGATGCTGCCGGATCAGAGGTCTGGGCAGAGAACTCCACTGGAACTGGTTTGGGCAGCACAGAGGACAATTGATGAGGGTAATTAACCCCTGCTCGTTAGCAGGGGGTGCTAATTAAGACACAGGAGTGCCCAGGGTGGCACCGAAGTGCCGAGGGTGCAGGGATGGTGATGGGAGCAGGGCAGGTATAACACAGCATCTGCTTCCTGACTGGGAATGAAAAAGAGGGATCAGTTGAAATCAAGAGGGACAAGGGACAAAACAAGCACGTTCGGAAACTGATTCAATCTGACAAGGCCTTCTGAGCTCTGTGAGTGGCATTTACTGCTAATGACACAGCAAAGCAAATTAATCTCCTGGGTGTGACAATTGGCTTTAATTAACGTCAGAATGGAGCCCGTGGCCGAGCAGGAGGGAGGGGCCCAGGGATGGAGGTACCAGGGCACTGTGGTAGCAGAGGGTTTACCTGCCCTGCTGCTGGGGCAACATTAAAAAAAAACCAGGGAAAAAGGTAAGAGAGCAACAAGTGGACACTTGAGATGAGAGGCACAAAGGGGGTGGATCCCTGCTGGACCGTGAAGGAACTGTGCAGACCCTGCTGTTGGCACAGGAGGGAGGAAGATGCTCAGTCTCTCACCTTCCCACAGCCAGACCTGCAGAGCTGCCTCTGCAGGCAGAGCTGCCTGGCTGAGCTCCTGGGAGAGAGTTTGTGTTTGAAACGAGGAGCTGCTGAAAGGGAAAGGGTCGACCAGGAGCATCCAGGTGCTGGGACACAGCATTGAAATTCCCAGCTGCTCCACCCTGATGAAAACCTGGGAAAAGCCCAGACTTGAGCATTTAAATAATTCCAAGTGTTTTCTTTTTTTTTTTTTCTTGGAGGTTTCTGGGCCGCTTTACCAGAAGGAAAGAGGAGCTGAGGAGCATTCCAAGCTGAGGAGCTGCTGAGGAGCATTCCAAGCAAAAATTAAAGCCTTTTCCCTCGGAAAGTGGGAATGCTCTATTTTGAAACGCTGAAACGTGATGGGTTTGACTTTTGAGACAACAGTTCAGGCAGTGGAGAGAACCTTGCAGAGTGTTTGGATGTCACTGTGCAGGTTAAGGGCAGCAGCTCCTGCTGGAGCATCCCTGGCAGCTGGAGTGGGGGGGAATCAGCTCTTCCCTGGCTCTGCTGAACCTCCAAACAAGGAGGGGAAAATCTCAAGGAACCCATTTACTTGTCTGAACGAGGCTCTTTTATGGGAGCAGCTCCATGATCTACTTGGCCTGGAGAAACTTTCCCCCTCACCGCCGAAGCTTGGCCGGTCCCAAAGGTTGTCACCCAGCGTGGTGACACTGGAGCACTTAGTGGCCTCCTGCCAGTCCCCAGATGAATTAATTCTCTTTGCTTTTCTTGAGTCTGATTCTCTCCATTTGGGCTATTGATTTGAATTTTAAAGTGAGGGGGATAATGTTGTTTTTATTGTGCCGAGTGGGGGGCTGAGGATGCTGGTGGGGGACGCAGGCACTGCAGGAATAAATGGAATTACTGTTGTGTTACGGTGAATGTGGAGCTGCCATGGTGTGGGGTGAAGGGGATTTGGGGGGTTCAGCCTTGTGGCACTTTGGGGGGGGGTGGGATGAGCTTTTCCCTGCTGGGCCCCCAGTCTGTGCTGGCTGTCCATAAATCCCTTCCACCCCCCAGTGAGGACAGGAGCAAACCCAACACAACAAAGCCTTGAGCCCCTTCGATGGCTTCAGCATTAAATATATATATGGGGAGAAAATTAGCTTAATCAAGGCAGAACAGAATCGATTAATATTTTAGTAAAAATGTCACACTCGAGTTTAACAGACTGGTTAAATCTCAGCTGGAAAAACCACTGTGGTTCCCCACCATCTTTTTTTTTTTTTTCTCTTAAACCCAGACTGGTTTCCACAGCCCCATCCCTGCCTACAGGGGCTACTGGAGCTGCCGACCTGCAGCGGGGCTGCTGGAGAGCATTAAGCAGCTCACCGAGCTGTTTGCCCTTTAGCTGAGCAAAATAATTAGCAGCGGTTCAAGAGGGCCCTTTCTCCCCCTCCCCGCTCCCTTTTATAGGTACAATAATCAGATAAAATATTTCTGGAAGACTATTTACAAAATTCCCCATCCCCATCAATCTTACCGTTAAGAAGGAGCGGAGGAAGATCTCTAACCTCAAGAAGCTGCTAATGCAACCGAGCTATTTAATGGTGGGGTGGATATTTTCTTTTTTTTCCTGCTAGCCATTACTATGGAATACATAATAACATCAATAATTAAATATAAATTGGATTTAATATTTTATGCTGGCGACATGTAATTTACACTCTACCCGAGAAATCAAAAGGTCATGTCTGAAGCAGGGGCAAGAAGTAAAGGGATGATGGGCTTGTCCATGAAATGATGGGGAGGCTCAAAAAAACTGCTGCAGGGAGGGGAAGAAGGGCTTTGTTTGGGGTAAAAAGGGAGAGTTTTGTGGCCTCACTGCAGGTAGGATGATTTTTCCTGCCGTACTCAGCCCTGGATCTGCTGGTTCTCGGTGCAGCAATGCTCTTATCTTGATTTTAAGCCTCTTCCAGCAGCGGTGGCTGCAGGGCTGGGCTGAGGGTGAGTGTGTGTGTGCTCCCCCACTGCTGGTGTCCTGAGCACCCTCGAAGAAACGCGGCTCAGGAGGCTGAGGAGATGCTGCTGCTCTGGCAGAGCTCTGCCTGCATTGATTTTTGTGGGATTACGGCAGATTTCGGGGCCTTGCCAGTGGTGCAGCCTCCATTAGCACTGTGGTAATTCAGGAACTGCCTGGGTTATTTCTGGAATGTTTGAATCTCCATTTTTTCATCCCCCCCCCCCATCAGGTCAAGGAACACCTTTTCAGATTCTCGTGTTCATACGTGGGATTTTGTGCCCTCGTTGGGTTCCCACAGCCCCAGCTCTCTTTGATGTTCGCTTCACACCTTTAATGAATTAAAACCAGGACAAATCAAACATCTCTAAGGCAGATGTGGGCTCTTCCAGCTTTCCAGCCCTTGGTTTGCACCTCCTCCTTCGTTTCCCTGGGTCAGGAGCGAGCTGGCAGCATCATGCCCTGGTTGCAGGATGAAGATCCCCTTGGAAAGACTGGGATAGCTGGATGCACATGCAAATCTTGAGCCTTCCTGGGCTCACTGTGGCGTGGAGAGAGAAGATCCCCATCTTGGCTGGGATAAATTATTGCTCAAGACTGTGGGCAGAGAGGTTTGGGGGCTCATCGGGGCCGCCCGAGCCAGGTTTCTTTGCACGTGAGGCTTCTGCTTTTTCAAAGGTTGTGCAACACATCTGGGCAAAGCCATGAATGATTCTTCTTCTTCTTCTCCCTGGAGTGGGTTTAAACACTGGGGTGAGACGAGGAAGTCGGGGGAAAGCAGCCCTGGTGGTGGTGGGGTTTGGGGTCTCACCTGGCACGAACGAGGGGGAGGCAGGTGGAGGCTGCACGAGGAGAGGCAGAGCTGCTTGAGATGAGGACGAGAAAGGTTTTGAGCCTGAAAAACAAAAGCTGAATGTTGGGATGGGGGAAGAAATCCATTTTATGCGTGGGGAGGTGGCTGCCTAGAGCTGCTGGCTGGGATTTGGCTGCTGCCTTGTGCAGGATGGGGTTTGGCTGCTGCTGAAAGGTGGGAATAACCAAAAGTGTGAGGGCAGGCTTTGAGGGATGTGCTTTGGGGAGGCTGTGGACAGGTAAGGAAAACCCATGGACGCTCCAGCACGTCGGGTGGTCCTTGCAGGATGGACAAGGGTGACATGTCACCCACCACCCACTTGGCTTTCCTCACTGGGGAGCCTGGGATGCAATGCTGGAAGTGCCTGGATCTTATCTGGGGTCTGTTTTGTCCAGGTTTAGTTGTTACCATCACACCAGCGAGCAGAGCCCAGCCGGGAGGGTTTGCTGCCTGTGTGGAAAAATCCTCACTGATCCTTGGGTTAATTGAACATCTTATTTGTTTTCTTTGGTCTCCACGGCCAAGTTAAATAAAAACCCCACAAGAGCCGACTTTCCACACCCTCCAGGAGCTGTAAACCCACGTTACAGCCGCTCAGAAGTGGGCAGCAAGTGCCCTGTTTAATTTGGCAAGCCACAGATGTGGCCAAAATGTCTCCGTTCAGCTTTTCCCTGAACCAGATCCCCACTGGCCAAAGGGACCTCAGGGGGGCCCAGCCCTGATGGAAGTATTTGGGGAAGTGTCCGAGGGCAGGTTGGATGGGGCTTGGAGCAAGCTGGGATAGTGGAAGTTATTCCTTCCCATGGCAGGGGGTGGGACTGGATGCGCTTCCTTCCCTTCCAACCCAAACCATTCCATGATTCTGTGCAAACAAGCTGGTTGGGAGGGCTGGATCCTGCCTCTGCACCTGGATCCCTGCTGGGATTAAGCCTGATCTGGCTTTTTGCATCACCTGGAGGGTGGCAGTGGCTGTCTTTTAGGGGCAAAGCTGTTCCAGGTACCTCCTGAGCTGAGCTGCCCCCAGAAGCTCTCGGGGCTGAGCTTTATAAGGTCATTACGCTCCCGGTGCCTTTTTATGGGGCTTTGGAATCCACTTGCAAAAAGAGCTGCTTGTTTTTTTTGTGGGGCCTAGATGGTTTTGATCAACAGTGAGGCACTTTTTTATACCTCCTTCCCCCTCCCTTGATCAGCACCTGCCTCCGGAGGAGGAAGGATCTAATGAATTGCAAAAGGATGCCACTGTACCTGCCTTCTCGGGGCTACACTTTAGTGGGCTCCCTCTATTTGTTTATTTAGTTTTTCCGAGTCAGCTATGGAAAATCTACATAAACCCCTTACTCTTGCCACTTACGGTGCCCCTGAAAGTGGAAACACCTGGTTTCAAAGGGCGATCCTGACTCTTAATTGCTCTTAATAGCATATTTTGATTTTATGGAGGGGATAATGCGACTTGGGGGCTGGTTTGCTTGGCAAGGGAAACACTGGGGTTTTCTGGTGCTTTGAAGTTTGGAAGGTTTTGGTGGAGGAGGAAGGTTCTCAGTGGAGAGTCAGGGCCCTTCTCTGCATGTCTCTGTCCCCTGTACAGTCACCTCAGACTGCAGATTTTTCCCCTTTTAATGCACCAAAATCGCACCGCTCCTGTTTTGAAGGGCTGAGCAACTTTAATCCTTAAAAGATTAACGCAGCAAAGTCGCAATGCCATTGATACACTATTATTTTCCATCTTCATTCATCCCCAGATGCAGCAGGAATGGCTCCCTTCAGGCCACTCATAACTGGCAAATGCTTTTAAGACCTTCGCAAGGTGCCTGGTTTACGGCCCGAAAGAGTCGCTCTGAGAAATTGCTTCACTAATGTTTTGCAAGGGGCCCAAGTGAGTGATTGATGGCCAGGATTCCAGCTGATAACCAGTCACTCCATCTGCAGCCAGGACTGCCCTGATCAGTCTGAGAGGCAGCGAGGAGGGGGTGGGGAGGTTCACCTTTTGTGTCGAGGGATTATTGCCCGGAACAGCCAAAACCGGGTCTGCGGGAGTCGGTGGGGTTAATCCCAGCTGAGGAACTGGATTTTGGGCTTTTATATTTTGATTTAAGGGTGCCAATATTATAGAATGGGACCTTAAAGATCACTTTGTTCCACCCCCTGCCGTGGGCAGGGGCACCTTCCACTATCCCAGGTTGCCCCAAGCCCTGTCCAACCTGGCCTTGGACAGTTCCAGGGATCCAGGGGCAGCCACAGCTGCTCTGGGCAACCTGTGCCAGGGCCTCCCCACCCCCTGAGTAATAGATTTCTTCCAATCTAAATTTCTCATCTGTCACTATTTGCCCCTGTGAAGTCACTCTCCCTCTTTTTCATAAGCCCCCTTCAAGGCCTGGAAGGCTGCAATGGGGTCTCCCCAGTGTCTTCTCTTCTCCAATATCAAGGTTGCTCTGCTCTGTCTTTAGCTGTGTCAGCAGCACCCCTCTCCTTACCTGTTGCTCATGCTCTTTCTGATGCCCACAAACTCTTACTGCCCCAGGTAAAGGGCTTTTCATCACCTCTGCAAACTCCTCTTTGCTGTGAAATGAGTCTGTGGTGGAAATCTTGTGCATTTTCACTGCCCCGTTGCCCTGAGATGAGCAGGTTGGGATGCACATGCAGGCCCTGGGGCTGTGCCTGGGCTGCGGGATTTTCACCTTGATTTTTGAAAGATCCCTTCAGAGGGGCTGGGGGACAAATTCTTTGCTGTTTAACTGATCCTCCAAATTCAATTTGCCCACAACCCTTTAACTTAAGGCAGAGAGAGACACGTGTGAGTCCATCCCGAAAGCTGATGCCGTGTCCTTACTGCCATGCCGGAGACTTTCTGCTGGTGTTTGACTCCTCTTCCCCCTTGTAAAGAGACAGAGTCCCTGGCTGGGATTACTCCCCAAGAAAAGTTCAGCAGCTCTTTGTTTCACCGCCACAGTCTTTTGTAACAGAAAGCAATTACAGCCAACGGCTGGAAGGCTTTACCTCCCCAACTTGATTTGCCTTGTCACGTCCCATTAACTTCGAATTCAGCACTAATCCCTGCCCTGAAATATATAATGAAAGACATTCAAAATATATCAAAATGGCATTGGTATTGATTTATTAATGCTAGGGAATGCTGCCCTAATTGAATTTAGGTCCAGGAAGCAAGTTAATGCAGCTGACAGTGATACAGGAATCCAATCTCCCCAGCGCACAGAGTTAGGACTGTTTTTCTCTCTCTTTGTTGTCAGTTGGATAAATAACAAATCAATTTAAATTTCAACGAGGTTGCTAAAAAGAAGGCAGCATCTGCCCGGGGCCAATTGCTCGTCCGGGGGTTTGGCTGCTGGGGAAGGTCGGGAGGTTCAGCAGGGGATGAAGGACGTCCCCGGGCACTGCTGAGGGTCTCTTGGTGCCCACCCCTCCCTGGGGGCTGTGGCCTGTGTTTCTCACCGGGGTACAGATTGGTGACAAACGCTGCTGTGGTTGTTTTCCCGTTACTCCAAACCTGGAGGACTCAGAAGCTTCTCCTCCAAACCCCACCTGGGCTTGGACCTGCAGACGCTGCTCGTGGGGGCGGCAGTTGTGGGGCTGTGCTGGGGTCACACAGGGCCCTTCCCTGGGATGAAGGGTTATCCCGCTGCCTGACCCGTCCAGAAACTCCAGTATTCCCTGTTTTTTGGGGGATGCAACCAGAGGTCTCTGCAAAGCAGCAGGAGCTGCTGTCTGGTGCTGCCTCTCCCCGTGGTCGTGCCTTGACTTTTACTGTTGAATACGGTCATTAACACTTCGTTCAAGTTTGGGCAAAACAAGTCACAAATGTTTGTGGCTAATTGGGTTTGGGATTAAGCAACCAATGCTGCTACCCTGGAATTGCAGAGCCCGGTCGTTCCCAGTCGTCATTTTTAATTTCTCCGGGCTTCTTTTTTTAAGCTTAAGCTTAAAAACAGGAGCTTAATCTTGTGTTTGAAATCCAGCCCTGCCGGGGTTGGTATGGTCAAGAAGGCAGAGGAGCCTGAGTTAATTAAATCAACAGCTAACAGTGGAGGTTACCCACAAAAGTGAACCTTGGTGCCCCTAAAACCACTGACCAGAGAATGGCTGGAAAAAAACAAAACCACAGTTGGAGTGAAATGGAAAAAGAAATCTTCAGCTCTATATCACTTCAGCTAGCCACAGGTATCAGAATATTAATTGCTCTTTGACTTGATTTTGTTGTGGGATTAAGGGCACATTGTGGCTTATGAAGATATTCTAGGAGCCACAAGGATGGATGCAAAATCCATCTGTTAAGCGTTTTCTTTGCCTGCTGAAATCCAGGATGCTGCTGCAGTAGCTCCAGCCTCCCTCTGTCCCAGCACGGCCAGGGGCACCGAGCAGCCACTTTGGCTCTCCCAAACCATGGCAGCTCGAAGCTCCTTGTCCCTGTGAGGGAATATCGGGTGCTGAGTGTAATTCTCCCCAAGGTTTCGGGTGTGGGGTTGATTTCCTTGCTTTGCAGTGCAAGCTCTGGTTGGTGGAGGCAGATGCAGGGTCCTGCCTCCTCCCTCTGCTCCCAGATATACAAATTGCTGATGGATGAGCCAGCATGGAAATTTGCAGGGAGATGCACCTGGGTGGAAGGCTTAAAAATGTGTGGAACTGTTTGAGACAGGGGTGAGCTACACATTGGGTTTTCCTCCCTGCTGCAATGGGCTGTCGCTACCTCTGGTGCTGGAGGACTTGTCCCTTCTCCCCAAACATCTCCATCCCTTCTGCTGGGCATCCCTGTCCCTTCTCCTTGAGTGTCCCTGTCCCTTCTCCTGGGCATCCTTGTCGCTTCTCCCCAGGTGTCCACATCCCTTCTCCTGGGAATCTCTACCCCTTCTCCCTGGGAATCTTCATCCCTTCTCCCCAGGGGTCCCCATCCCTTCTCCCGTGCGTGTCCATCGCTTCTCCCTGGCTGTTCCTGTCCCTTCCCCTGGGCATCTCTGTGCTTTATTCCTGGGCATCTCCATCCTTATTCCTGGGCATCCCCATCCCTTGTCCAGGGCATCTCTGTGCTTTATTCCTGGGCATCCCCATCCCTTCTCCCAGGCATTCCTGCCATGCTGTGCTCCACACCAGCTGCCCTGCAGAGCAGCTCTCATGGGTGTGAGAGCCGTGGCACCCTGAGCATTGCTCTGGGCAGAATGTGGTCGGCCCTGGGGAGGTTTTCCGAGGGCAGAGGCAGCCCAGAGCTGCTGAGCTGCAGCAGGAGCTGCCTCCAGCCCCGTGTTTGCCGAGCCAGGATCCCTGGAGGGAGCCGGGCACCTCGGGGCCGTGCGTCGCTCCCTGCCCAGCGTCTGGGCGCTGGAGCCCATCACTGGGGACCTTTTCCCAAACCCATAAATCCCAGAGATCAGAGCAGGGGGGGATCCAGTCCAGCCCATAAGTCACGGGACGTCAAATAAAACCGCGGACGTTAAAACTTTACTGCAGTGAGTAGTTTTAATTTCCGGGGTATAACAGCTGGGCTGGCGCTGACGGCAGATGAAAGCGGAGATTTCCCGGCCGGTCCAGCCCCAGCCTGGATGGACACGGCCAGGAGTGAGGGCTGGTAACAATGCAGCTATTTATCCCCTGGAAGTCGGATCCATTAGCCCCAGAGATGTTAATTACAGCAGAAATTACCTATGAAAGACCTTGCTCAGGAGCCTGAATGTTCGCAGCCAGTAATAACTTTATTTTTTTCCATCGTGCTGTTGCCATTTTGGTGGGGGGTTTGAGGTTGTTTTCATTTTTGGTTAAGGGTTCTTTTGGGTTTATTTTGTTGGGTTTGGTTTAAATGTGTTTTACTAATGTAATAATTAACATTTTCTGCCTGGCCCAGAGGCTTTCTGCCTGCTGGGGGGGGCTCGCTGTGGCAGCCTTCATCCCCTTCAGTGGCCTTGGAGGAGGATGATAAATGGATATTTGGAGGATAAACAAAGAAAAGAGGCTTTTTAGGATTGCAATTGCTGTGAGCTGCCATCAAAGTGCCACGGGGAGTTCTGTGCCACTGGCTGTGCTGTGGGTGACCACGGGGATGCTCTGCAGCAGCATCACCTATGCCATGGCACAGCTCAGTGGGCAGCCAGGGCTGGGGTTGGGATGCAGCCTCTGGGGGAGAGGTGTCCCCAGACAGCCTTTAGGATCAAGCACCTGCTCCAAAAACCATCCCTGACCCCTCCTGGGCCTTTTATGCTGTGAAGGACTCGGCCTTTGCAGAGGCTCCACAGCCATTTAGCAGCTGGGAGGAGAGGGAGTCACTTCCAGGCTCTCACCCAGGCACTTCTTCTCTCGTTGGGATTTTATTGCTTCTTTTCATCCCAAAAGCCCGTGGGCTCAGGGCAGGGTGTGCAGCCTGGGCTGGCCCCTGACGTGGTGCCCACAGCTGCTCTTGGCTCCACCACTGCCGTGGAACCACCGGGATGGCAATCACGTGGGAACACCTGATCCAGCCCCCTTTGGAAGAGATGGAAAATCTCCAGCTGATGCCACAGCTTGGGTCTAGCCCTCGTTTCCCTCCCGTTCCCTGCTTTCATTTTTCCTCCTGTTTGGGGGGCTGGCCCCAGACATTGGGGACGCTCAGAGGTGACCTGCCCTCCTGGAAGATGGAGCAGAGGGTGGGTTGAGGCACTTGCTGACCCCGTTCCCAAGCTGCTTATGGAAGTGGGAGAAGAGCCGAGACACTGAAGAAGAAGTAGGATGTTGGTGAACCACCTCGTCTGGCTCTGTCTCAAAGCACAGCCCCCAGAGGCAGCTGTGTGGTGGGCAGTGGTGACCCTGCTCAGCTGGTGGGGCTGAGGGAAGTCGTGTCAGCAGTCAAGGACAGGTTTTGGGTTCTCAGTGGCCCCGCTGTGCCCTTGCCCTGCTGAGCAGCCTTGGGTGATGCTTGGGGTGGTTCCCATGGGTGAAGGACAGTCAGCTGTGCTCACCCTTCACCAGTGCAAAAGCAGCTGCTGGGAACGGGGCAGCCACTGGGTCGTGACCCCTGTGGAGCCAGGACTGGTGTCACCTCGAGCCGGGAGCAAAGGGGGAAGTGGGGAAAGGCCACCTGTGGGGTGGCCACTGCTGGGAACAGGGAAACAGAAGTGAGGGGCCATCACACAGCTGTGAGGGCTGCCAGGACCCCGTCCCTGCACCGGGGCTTTCCCTGCTCCTGCAAATAGGGGCAGTGTGGTGGCAAGGTCTGGGACGGTGCCAGGTGGGCACTGACTCACTGTCCCGGGGTCACAGGGCTGAGGTCACCCTTTGGCCCAGCTCTGTGATCCAGGTGACTTCTCCTGGCCCTGGGGAAGGGACCCTCCTGTCCCTGTGCTGTGGCACTGCCTGGACCCTGCTGGTGCAGGGCAGCAGAGCCTGGCATGTCACTTATTTCTAGGCATTAACATCTACTATCACAGAGGCCCCAGGGAGCTCGGAGTGGAAAACATCGTGTTCCTCATCCCAGCCCACCCCTTGCTTAATGAGCACATTAACAAACCCCTGTTTATTTATATCAATCTCAAAATCTCCGAAGACACTCCTGTCCATGAGCAGGGCAGCAGATCCCAGCCCTGTAATGGGTCATTAATGTATTTTAAGCGGGAGAGACAAGTCCTCGTTGGCAGAGGAGGAGGATCAAAAATGCTTTTATAGCAAAATGACCAAGAGTGCCTTTCTGATTGCCTCTAAATTCCCAGTGAATAAATGAATAATAGAAAAATAAATGAATAATAGATATATCAGTGGATACAGCTATTTCCATGCAAGGATAATCAGTCACCCTGTGCCCCTGCCAGGATATTTGTTTAACAGGACAAACTGGGAAAGTCAATACAGAAGGTGTGTGGGGACACGATAAAACTCCTGGTTGCATCACTGTAGTGATAAAACTCCGGGTGCTGCTGCAGGCGGGTGGTTTCTTGGGGTCCTGTGTCCAAACTGTGCCCTAGGAAGGTGGCAGCCTCTGCCTGGGAGGTTTTCCCTGTGCCAGGACCAGCTGGACACGCCGGATGACATGTGAGTGGTGCTGTTGTGCTGCTGCAGGCTTTGCCCTGGGGCGGGGGCGTTGCTGGGGGGTGCCAGGGGGTGCCGGCAGGACGGGTGCAGTGGCCATGGGGTCCAGGGATGCCCTGACCAGTCCATCCCACGGCCCAGCGGCTCCGGAGCAACGTGCACTAGAGGGAGACAAAGCCCCACGCTCGGCTGGTGGGTGCAGGGTGCGCGGGAGCGGGGGAATGGGTGTCCCATGGGATGGGACCCCCGTGGGGTGGGACCCCCGGTCCTGCTGCTGCAGACACGGAAAGCACCGCTGGGGCTTTTCCCGGCACAGGGTCCAGCCAGATGTGCTGAGGGGGGTCCCAGATGGGACCAGGAGCTCCCGGAGGGCTCCAATCCGGGCGGGCAGGAGAGCTGAGCTCAGGGATGGTGTGGCACCCAGCGCCGTGGCCCCGTGACAGGAGGGGCGGTGACACGGGGCTTTCTGGCACGGCACCGGTGCCTGGGCTGTGCTCCTCGTGTCACCCCACACACAGCCTTGGCTGCTCCTCTGCTGAGACAGCAGTCCACGTCCCCAGCCATGGGGACACCCCTCGGGGCCAAAAGGCTTTAGGGGCAGGGAGATGGGGTCAGTTGTAGCTTTGCCATGGCCGGCAGTGCCTCGAGGCTCCAAAGCCACATGGGATGGGCAGTCATGGCTTCCACAGCCCCCAGCACCATCCTCCCTCCCACAGGGCACTGATCCCTGCCTGCCCATCCTGCCCACACACCCGGGAGGTGTCCCTGGTGTCCAAAGGGCTGAAAACCCGTGGGACTGGGTTTCTGCTCAGCCCACGGGAGGAACAGACCCTCTCACTTGTTTTGTGCTGAAAAGGCACAGAGCTGAATCTGAGGAGCCACTTTCTCTGGTCCACAGGAGTTTCCACCACCAGGAAAAGGCTCCTGGAGGGACAACAGATGGCTGCATGGGGAGGGCTGGAGCTGCACCCCATGAAACTGGGACCATGTCTCTGCTCCAAGTTCTCCGTGTGGATCCCGTTGGGGTCGAGGGCTGTTTTCCCGCTCTCAGTGCTGGGTTAGGTCTGAGCCTGTGCCATGCCAGGTACTCTGTGTCAGTGGGGTTTGTTTGTTTGTTTTCTTACTTTTCCCTCTATTTCTGCTCCATAGAAAACCCACCTTTCTCTTCCTGAGGCCGCAGCATTGCCACCCTGCACGCCGAGCCACCCAGGGTGGCCTTAAAGAGCAAAAAAAAAAAAAAAAACAAAACACACCCAGAAAAAGAAAATAAATAAATTAAATAAATTAACTGAGCAGAGGCCGTTCTCCTCAGCACAGCTGAGGCTTTCCCCTCCTTTTTCCACCCTTAGCCCGTGACCACAAGGCCAGAACCTTCCTCTCAATTCGGAACCACTGCTGAGGTGCTCAGGGGATGCTCTGCTGGCGTGGGCACAGCGAAACCCCTCCCTGGGTCGCAGCAGCTCAGCTTGGCACGGTGCAAACCCAGCACTGCTGGCACTGCCTCGCTCCAGCAAGCAACAATTAAAGCGGGGAGCGCGCCCTCCGCGCCGCAGCATCGGGGTGGAAACGGCCCTGGGCGAGATTTTTGGGGAGGGTTTTGGGTGTTTGGGGCGCGGGGCGCCCTGACAGCAGGGTTCAGTCCAGGTGTGAGACGCTGCCTCTGCCTGTCAGCCCAGAATATCCTCTGTGGTTGGTTTGAGGGCTGAGGGATGCAAACGAGCCCTCGCTTTAGTTTGTTTATTTGTTTAGAGCCACGGTTTGTCTTTTTTTTTTTTTTTTTTGGCTTCTAATTTGGACTCGTCCGAGCAGCCTCATTTGTTTAGGCAGCTCATCTGGACGATGTCTTTTTCTAGGACTCTTTTTTTTTTTTTTCTTGTGGGTGCTGAGATCACCCAGTGAAGCCACCAGCTCCTCTGGGCTTGGTGCTGGTCCGGGAGGACACTGGCTGCAGTGGCTCCTCTGATGCCCCAGGACCTGGGGTCAACTGTGAGTTATTAGGACACTTAAAAAAGCGACATGAAAGCCCCAAAATCCCCGTGACACACGCAGGTGGTTCCCCCCAGGGACTCCCTGGGGTGGTGGGGATAGGGGCCTCATTAAGACCCCTGATTAGTCACAGCCAAGCTCCCCAAAGAAGCCCCTACTGCTCACTCCACATCCTTGTGCCTTTCTAGCCTTGTTCTACAGGATATCCATGGGTGGCATCCTGGAGCCTTTCCCATTCCTGGTGTGCTGGTGGTAACATCAGGGAGGGGGTTTGCAGCCACCTTGGGTAAGTCATGGTGATGCTCCACTCAGCCTCTCTGTAGGAGTGAGCTCCTCTGCTGTGGGACCTCGGGATCTGCATTTCAAGGGGAAAATCCTTGGGAGAGGGGGAGAAGGCTCCGTTTTTCCGTTTTCTCGGCAGTTTGCTGGTGCACTTGATGAGAGTGGCTGTGTCATTAGAAACCACAGGTTCCCCGCCGTTGACATCTCCATTAATGAAGGAATCACTTCTATTTGCAGGTCAAGAGCTGTGGTTTGCAGCCAGTTACACTAATGAAGACTGTGGCGTGCCCAGCCCCACCTGGCCCCGCGCCAGCACCCGTGGAGGATTTGACCCAACGCCACTGAGTGCTTTCCCCAATTAACCAGCGGGGCCGGCGCTTCCCCGTTGCCTCCCAGCAGGAAGGCTGCTGGTCACAGGCGGGTTTCTTGTGGCACCTGAGACCTCCTTGTCGCGTCCCGAGCCACGCCGGGCTGGTTTCGTGGCCGGGGGCTGGCAGGGAGCAGCCATCCCCATCCTGGCCTCAGCCCTCAGCCAAAGGAAGGAGCTCCCGGGTGGGGTGAACCAAGGAAACAGTGAAGTGATGCTGCAAAGTCGGCTTTTAAAGGGTTTCCCTGGGGTTTGGCAGCAGGGAAGTGGATGGAGAGGAGCGTGGCTGGTGCTGCACAGATCCTGGCCCTGCAGCAGCTCCGCTCGTCCCCGGTGCCAGGGCTCTGCCGTGGCCCTGGCACTGCTCTGGCCCTGCCTGCAGGGATGCCCAGGCTGGCTGTGGCCCTGGAGGTTCCTCTACAGCTGAGCTTGGTGAGAGGTTTCCTTTAAACCATCCCATGCAACCTGTGTATGCTGGTGGCACAGGAAACATCCCTTCCTCCCTCCCTCCATCCTTCCCTTCATCCTTTCCTCCATCCCTCCCTCCATCCTCCAGGTAGCAATGGTTGTCAGGCCCATCCCAGAGGTTTTAAAACTTCCTTTCAGTCCACTGAGGACCTCTGCACTTCCCATCTCACTCGTTGTTCCAGCCATGCTTGGACACCAGTGGAACAAGCTGGGACATGTCTCCCTCCGTGGCTCTGGCAGGTCCTGTCCTCCCGTGGTGTGATGCTCCCCCAAACTGCCGGGTACCCGCGTGGGAGGCAAACCAAGCCCTGGGGTTTGGCATCTTAATATTTCAGATTAAACAGCAGCCATGGGGTGTCCCGTGGGCAGGGGTACAGCTGGGGAAGTGGCAGCTCTTTATGTCCTCTGTGAGTGATGTCCCCTCTGAGCCAACAGTCCCTGGGCAGCGTCCTGATGCCAAAATCCACCAGATCCTGACTCCTTCTGGCTCCCTTGGACCTCCAAACCCTGCATTTCCTCAGGCAGAAGCAGAGCAAAGCCTTGGTGAGTGATCTGGGGCAAATCACCAGCCCCTGATGGGAAAGTTCCTTCTCACAGTGGGTTTATGCTGGGGGGAAGTCTGGGAGAAATCAGAGGGGAGGGGACCACCTTTCTGTCCTTTATCAGGGAATATAATTATGCACTTTCCACCCCTGCTCCTTAACACAAAGGAGGAATGTGCAGTTATGTGATCACAGTTTGCTGCAGTGAATTATTTAGTCAGTCTGTCCTGCAGCATGCTGTTGGGGCTAATGTTGCTTGTACTAATGTAGGAAATCATTAAAGATCAATAAAGAAATCATTAGCAGTGTGACGCCCTCACCGAACCGCCTGAGCTACAGATACACCACTTAATCCGGCCATAAAAACGGCACCATGAGCTCATTTTAATGGGTGTCAGCAAGATTGATTGGCCGGGGGCAAAGGTTATAACAGCAATTTGGGAGCAGGGCCACTAATGCACTTGTAACTCCTTGGTTCTCTTTAATGCAAGTTAAACAGAAAATGCCCTGGAAACCGCACCGAGTCCTCCTGCGCAGACGGCTCGAAAGACTTTCGACGTGATGCAAGATTTAGGAAGAGAAACAGCACAACAGAGCAGATGGATTTGACTTGGTTAAAGCAAAACGAGCCATAGCTCAGCTCGGTGGAGACGACTCCCAGCAGCCTCTCGTGGGGCTGGGGCTTGGGTTGGGACTCTGATTCCGTTGTCCCTTTCCAGACTTTGCCTGGTTCACCTTCTCAGGACATTCAGCTCTGCTCACCTTAAAGGTGTTTGCTGTCCTGCAGGTGCTGTGAGCAGCCAGGGGATGCCCTGCTTTTTGCTGAGTTTCCAGTTTTTGTGTTTTCCCAGATGCACGAAAGGTTGTGGGGTGACCTTGGGCAGTTCCCTGCCTGCACCTCAGTCTCCCCCTGTGTGAAACAGGCTCAGTGACACGTGGCCATGGGTTGTGCCACTGAGTGGTGTCACCAGCTGGTCACCGATGGAGCTGGAGGTCCTCCAGGCGCAGATATTCCCTGGCACCAAGATGTTTCCAGAGCAGGGCTGTCTCCTTCTCAACGCTGAAGAAATACCAAAGGCTCAGGAAAAGCCATATTTACATAACGAGGCCACATCTCCCAACAATCCCAACGAAGGGCATTGGAGCAAGCAGACAAATCCCAAGACCGAGGAGGGGAAGTTGTGGTGGTACCAGAAGCACACTAAAGCAATTAGTGGGCAGTGTTGCCGGGCTCCTCCGTTAAATTCTGTGGTCACTCCCATTTAATGAAACCCCATCCCAAGGAAGACACATCAGCTGTGACCTCCTCATACTTCACGCTGGCCACAGGCACACCACAGTGGTATCAAGAGTGGTTCGAGGCATTAAGGAAAATTACTTATTGCAGGGAGAGAGCCTAATGAAAAAGCTCAACCCCACCGACCAAACTTAGCGGGGCTGAAATAATGGGAGTGTGGTTTCTCTTCCCTCGCTCCTCGGGTTTAAATTGCTGGCACAGGGAGAAAGTCTTCTGTTAATTAGTCTTTTCGTTAGAGGTTTCTCCTTTGGGATGAGTGGCTGATTCGGGAGGTTTTGCCCCAGTCCCAGTGCTCTGGGACAAGTCTGGGTTTGGTTTGGGTTCATTTCCACACTGTGGTGAGTGCTCACATGCTACAGCTCTGTTTCCATCAGGGAAGCATTTGTTCCCTTCCCTGCCTGAAAATGCATCACAAAATCCCCTTTATCCTCACATACCCTCTTTCTTGACCGAAATCCTGGAGCTACGTAACAAATTGAGCATCAATTTGAACTTAATTCACTCAGCTGAAATTTATGGTATCAGAATCATATCATGGAATCATAGAACACCAGACTGGTTTGGGTTGGAAGGGAGCTTAAAGCCCATCCCATTCCACCCCCTGCCATAGGCAGGGACACCCTCCACTATCCCAGGTTGCTCCAAGCCCCATCCAGCCTGGCCCTGGACACTTCCAGGGATGGGGCAGCCACAGTTTCTCTGGGTAACCTGTGCCAGGGCCTCTCCATCTTCACAATAAAGAATTTTTTCCTAATATTTGATCTAAACCTACTCTCGTTCGTGTTGCAGCCATTCCTCCTTGTCCTGTCACTCCAGGCCCTTGTAAATACTCTCTCCTGATGTTTCTTGGAGGCAAGAAAGCTGCAATTTTGTCCTCGCTGTTGTGATGTGGCTGGGGAAGGGGTGAGGGGGGTGGCAGCAGAGGCAGCCCCAAGTGCCCTATCCTGATCCCCCCTGATCTCCAGGGGTGGGATGCAGCACTGGGATGCTTGTGAGTAATTCTGGCTCAAAGTAACAGTGTAGGGGCTTGGCAAAATCTTGGAGTGGGATGAGCCATCGGCTCATCCATAAAGTTTGTCTTTCTGTGGTGGGGCAGAGAGGGCTGGTCTTTCCCTGAAAAAAAAAAATTGCTTCCAGTTAGATCAGAAATGAGACGTTTCTTTTGGGTTAGAATCAAGTGAAACCATCAGGCTGCTCTGGACAGTGTTGCTGCTATAAAATTATGGAAGCAGTGCTGCTGGAGAGTGGCTGCTCTGCGGGTTTGTCCATGAAGATTCCGGGCAGGATGGACAAGGAAGGCTGGGGTTTGGCTCTGTGCTGTCTCAACCAGAGGGGATTTTGTGCTGAGTTCATGTCCATGGTCTTCAGAGAAGCCTGTGGCTGTTGTGTCTTCCCTGCCTGTAGACCCCCAGGGCACTCAGGAAGAAAAAGCTGGAGAAACCAGAGAACTGGTCACATTTTCCGGTAGCCCAACCCGTGGGAAGGCGTTTCCAGCAGTGTGGCACACACTGACTGCAGGAGCCTCCCCTGATCCCTTCAGCTGCTCGGTGACTGCCAGTGCTGTTTGCTTGGGCTGTGTTTTAAAGCACTGAACGTTTAATTATAAATGGCACAACAATCCATGGCTAATGAAGTACCGGGCCCTGCGGATGCGGCGGATGCAGCTCGCATTAGCTGCCTCCCACTCCTGATGACTTCATAAAACCCTCGTTACCCACCTCCAGCTGGGAGAGAGGTTTGATCCCTGTTTAATAAGTAATTTCTAATGAAAAGTTTGGGGCTGGTAATCAAGGAAATGCACTGGCCGTGGTTGCAAGTGTTTATGAGGTTGCTGGGGAGCGATTCCTGCGGGGTTGGTGCTGCAGCCACTGCTCAGGGTGGGCTGGGGGAGAGAAACCTCCAGGCCCCACGATCCACATCCCCCAAGGAGGGATCCATCCCAAGAGGACATGGGGCTGGCTGGGATGTGTTGTGCTTTGGGCTAAGGAAGATGCAATTTTGTCCTCGTTGTCATGACGTGGCTGGAGAGGGGCGAGGGGGGCGGCAGCAGAGGCAGCCCCAGGCTCCCTATCCTGATCCCCCCTGATCTCCAGGGGTGGGATGCAGCACTGGGATGCTTGTGGGTACCATGGGAGGAGCAGAGAGTCCAGGCTTGGTGAGCCTCTTGGGTTTGGAAACCATCAAAATCTCTTATTTTGTGCTTTTTTTTGGTTATTTTTTTGGCTGGTTTGTGGTTGTTTGTTTGGGTTTTTTGTCTGTTTTTGTTTTGGATTTTTTTTTATTATTATTTTTGATGGTTTTTTTTTCCTTTTGCCTTTTCCTGCAAAACCAGTGCTGATTTGGGGTTTGTTCCTCCCTCTCTTCCTCTAGGCCAGTCCAACACCCTGCAGTCTTTGGGGGGTTCTGCAGTGATTGGGAAGGGCCACCCCAAGTTCCATGGGGGTCTGGCACTGCATCCATGGGGGTCCAGCAACGTGTCCACCTGGCAAGCCAGGGCAAAGCAGTGGGCTGGCATCCCCCTCCCTGCAACCACCACGTGCAGGAGAAGAGAGAAGTGAAGCGCTAAAAGACAGTAATTCAGCACAAATCCTCACTAGAAAGAAAAATCCCCGGTGGGGTTTGCAAACGCTGGTTTTTCTTCAAGCTCCGGAGAGCTGCAGGTTGGGGTGGGTGGGATGGTGGTGTGTGTGTCACTGGAAGCCACGTCTCCTTCCCTCCACGCCGGGGAGGGGGATGCCACGCCGGGGGGCTGCAAATCATCCCGGGGGCACCGGCAACTTCCCCAGTGCGGCTCAGACTTCTCCTCCATCGCCTCGCCCGCCCCCTCCCCCGGCGGCGGAAGCTGCCGCGTGTTGTGTCTGCAGCATCGCTGAGAAAAACCGGCGATTTCGCGATTTCACGATTTCGCGATTTCATGATTTCATGATTTCATGCAGAGGCTCCGTCTGCTCGAGGCTGGGGGGGGAGAATCGCCCTCCTCCGCTTCCTCCCGGCCGCAGGGGCGGTGCTGACAGAGCAGGGGGCGCTTGGCTGAGGGGGGGACGCTGAGCCCCCAGTGCAGCCCGGCCCCGTTCTGGGGGTGCTCCCCCATCCCCTTCACCCGCTCTCTGTGGTCCCCCAGAGCGAACCTCCCGTGGTTTTGGTGCAGAAATGGTGCAAAGCCGTGTCCACGCTGGTCTGGTTCTCTGGCACCGGTGTCGCCCCAGAGGGACACCCCAAATGAGGGCTGGGGCTCCCCCCAGGCCATTTGCTCTTGCAGGGACCGTGTCTGCAGCTGGCAGGGGGACAGGGGGACAGGTTGTCCTGTGGGGTGAGCTGGGCCCTGGCCAGCCTGTGCAGGGCTGGTTTCACATCACTTATCTGGGTCACTAAGGTGACTGTGTCACCGCAGGGTTCCTGCAAAGTTCAACAGCGCCCGTGGCCACCAGGTTTCGAGTCCTTCCCAGCAGTGCAGAACCAGAACCACCATCCCTGTTCCTGCACATCACCCACTCCTCACTCTGCCACTGTCCCCAGTGTCCCCTCAGAGCACTCCGTGGCAGCCCAGGGTGGCTCTGCTGCCCACCCCAAGGGGGATGTGCAGGTCCAGCCTCAGGGGCTTGTGGTGAGGGTTTGGATTTCCCTCTAGCCTGGTGGGACACCTGGGGGGAAGTAGCTTCGACACTAGAAGTTACTTTCTACACTGAAACCTTAGAAAAATCGGTGCCTGAAACGAAACGTTACCTCCCAAGCCAAAGCCAAACCTTGCTGTAATTTTTTTTTTTCTGCCTTTCTGATCTGCTTTTTAGGTTTGGATCCTTGATATTTTCTCTTGCGGTTCTCAAAATTGCTCAGGAACTGGGAGAAAATGTGTGCTGGGTGGATTCTTGCACCCAGAGGAGCTGGGAAAAAGCCATCACTTGTTTGCTGCCCTGGCCCTGACTTGGTTCTGGGGTCACCCATCACTGGTCACCCACCATCCATCAGCATCACAACACCACACATGCCCTGATCTGCCCTGGTAGCTCCCAAACATGAATGAAACGTGGCCTTGTGATCTATTTTTAGGGTTTTCTTCCCCCACGTTAAGTCCCCTGCAGAGGCTCCAAACTGATTCAGGGCAAATTACAAGAATTCAACACTTCAATCTCGGAGCGGTTTCATTTCAGGAGGAGACTTGGTGATGCCTGTGGTGAGGTGTGACCCCCCCCCAGCACCTGCTGGAACTCCCATGACCCCGTGGGTGTCTTTGTGCTGACGTTGTCCCCAGGAAAAGCCACCTCCCAGCTCCTGCTGTGGCTCCTTGCTGGTCAAAACCACCTGCCTGATCCTCCTCCTGGGCTCCAGGGCTTGAAGGATCTCACATCTCACACATGACGGCTTTGAGAGAACCAGAAATGTGTGTTTTCACCCAGAAAAATGCCTCTCCAGTTGCCTGAGTCTCTCCAGCTTAGAGACACCCCGGGTTTATAAAGGTGCTGCTGACCCAGCATGAGCTGGGAAGGCACAGTGGGTTGTGCCTCGGTTTCCTTTTTGCCAAGCCAGGAGTGAATCCCTCTGTGGGAAGGTGTCTGACTCCTGAAGGAAAAAGGCCTTTAGAAATCCTGGATGCTCATCCCCCTCCCTCATCCAACCCTGCTCAGCTCCTCGTGGGGTCTGGGACAGAGCTGGGCTTCTCCAGGGACACCAGTGACACCTCCAGGCTCGGGGAGGTGACCCAGCCCCTCGCTGGTCACCGGGACCTCCAGGGGTCCCTCCCTGGGGATGGGATGATGCTCAGTCCCCTCGAGGGTCCCTGTGGGGTCTGAGGGGCCCTGAGCATCCCTCCTGCTCCTCCCACGTGATCCGATTTGAGATAAGAGGTTTGGGATTTCTTTCTTTGTTGTTTGTTTTGTTTTTTGTTTTGAGGCAGAGGACACTTTTTCTGCTGGAAGAGGAGAAAGAAACTAAAAACCAACCAACCAAAAAACACAACAAAAAAACCTTCTTTGGAGCTTTATCCTCTTAAAAGATCTGACCTCGATCTGCTGCGCGGGAGATAATTGCGCCGCTGGTCCGGGGTCGGGGGGTGGGGGGGGATGCAGCGACACCAATTGCGCTGCTGGGGGCTGGGGTTGGGCTTTTTTTTTTTTTTTTTCTTTGGTTTCTTTATTTCCCCCCCCTTCTCTCTTGCTCTGACTGTGACTCACCCGGGGCAGCGAAGACACGAGTCCCTCCGTTTAGAGAAACCGCACGTCTGAAGAAGTTTCCCACGGTCTGCTCTTTAAATAGCGCCGCGAGCCGTGGCTGGACCGCGCCGGTGCTCGAGCATCGCTTCCCCCATCCCCTTCCTCTCCCGCACGCCTTCCCCTTTCCCTCCACCACCCCCAAAAAAAAGCACCCCGTGGAGGAATTTCTCCCACCCCAAAACCCCTCAGGGGGTGCCCTGAAGGGCGATGCCCGGAGGTTTCCTGCCCAGGCTGGCAGCCAAAGCCCTGGCTCCTTCGCAGCCAAATCCTGCCTGGTTGTCACCTGCCACCGCCTTCGTGACAAGCTCCCCGCGGCTCTGCTTCCGCCCCGGGGCTCACTCATGACGCTGCCGAGCTTTTGCTCGAAAAGTTGAATAAAAAAAAAAAAAAAAAAAAAAAAAAAGAAAAAGAAAGCAAGAGAAGGAGGAAAAAAAAAAAAAAAAAGGCGGTGAGAAAGGAAGGAGCGTGCCAGGGGCCCCTCCGCACCCTTCCAGTAAGCGAGTCATCGGGGAGGGGGGGGAAAGGGCCCTTCTGAGAAGCCCGAAGTGCCGCGGGAGGCGGAGGGGCACCGGGAGCCAGCGGAGGGTTTCTGTGAAAGCGGCCGCCGGGGGGGAAATGGAGTGAGGGCAGGCGGGGGAGGACGTGCTCCCCCCTCATTGGGGTTTCTCACCTTGGGCATGACAGGTAAAATTTGGGTGCGACCGCAGCGCTATCAGAGAGCCCCTCAGAGGCACCCCCAGACCTTCCCGGGGGTCTCCAGACCGTTCCAGGGACCCTCAGCCCTTCTCGTGGCGTGGGTGCAAAGGCCTGTGTCTCGTGGGGCCAGGCTGACACAGGGAAGGGCTGGGGCCTTGTCACCTCTGCTCACTTTTTGGAGTGGGATCAGGGAATCGTTAAGGTTGGAAAAGCCCTGAGTCCAGCCATCGACCCAGAACTACAAGACCATCACCAAACCATGTCCCCAAGTGCCACGTGCTAAACCCTCCTGGCACTGGCTACAGCGAGATGCTGACAACAACAACAACAACAACAATAATCATCATCATCATCATCATCATCATCATCATCATCATCATCATCATCATCATCACAATTTGAACCATAAAGTAATTCAGGTGCACCCACAGAGGGTGAAATTTGGCAGAATTTGGCAGGCAGTGGCAAAGTGCCCCCGTCCTGCTGTGAACAGATCTCTGCTCCTGACATTGCCGTGTCCTGGCTCCTCCCTGGGGGGGATGTTCCTGGCTCTGGGCACATCCCTGGGGCTGGAAGGAGCCGGGCAAATTCCCAGGGCTCCAGCACCCACCAGTGGCTTCACCCGCTGCAGCTCCTGCTCCCCTCACAATCCTCCCCTCCCTCCCTGCCACATCCCGGGAGCCGGGATCAGCCCTTCCATTTTTCCATCCCTTCTGCACTGTCAGTGAGGGATTAAGTGCAGATTTGCTGCAGATGTGATCAAGAGAAACAGCTGCCTGTGAGGGGGGGGGGGGAAAGGACAAGAAAAGGGGGGAAAAGGATGAGAAAAAGGAAAAAAAGGAAGGAACAGGGGCAATGTTATTTAGTTTAGCAAAAGGGGTGTTTTTGTGTGAATGGGAACAGAACACCACGGGTTGAATCCTTTAAAATTCATCCCTGGTCTTTAAGCCATTAGTTCTTCTGGTTTGGATCTCTTCCCTCTGGAGGGAAGAAGTAGCTCGGTAGTAATCCTAATAAAGATTTCTGTCTCTGAAATAAAATATAAAACTTGCAATATGGATGGCAGGAGAGAATCAGTGACCAGATGGTAATAAATTATGTGCATTATTGGCATTACAGCAGCTCTTACCCCCACCCAGGAGGAATCAGGGTCCTTCTCCTGGATCTGACAGAACCTGTACTGGTTTTACTGGTCTTAGAAGAGAAACCCTGAGACAAGTTAACCTAAGACAGCACCAAATCCATTGTGTTTGGTGTCTTGAAGACAAAAATAACTTCAGTTTTCAGTTTAAAAACAAAGGTGAAACTTTCTATTTAAAAGTGAAAGAAATGGGTGGGAAAAATGAGGTTTTTGTGGAAAAAAACTCAAATCTCAGCCAAGCTACAACTTGGGGGTTTTTAAAAAAATGAGCCAAAGTTTTTAATTAAAAGAAATATGAATTTTCTTGATGGAGACACCTTCATTGTGAAATGTTAAATGTTCTATAAAGTGCAGGTGATTATTGAACTGGATCAGTTGCAGATTCTGTGGAAATACAAATATATGTGTACATTTGTTCATGCTGGTGTATATATATATATTTATATATATATAAACTATAAGAAGGGATTGGCTGACTCCTGAAGGTCTCTCTTCTACAATTCCATGACTATATGAATATACCAATATTTTCTACCACCTTGTGGCCATACCTCAAAAGTTTTCCCAGCGTCTCTTTGCCTTTTGATGGGGTGATAGTTTTTAAAATTGAAAAGGACAACGAGCCAAAGAGATCAGACCCTTAAAGCAGGAGCGTGGAGGGCACTCGGGTGAAATGCTCATGTTCAGGAGCTGCAATTCCCACCTTGTCTCTGAAATCCAGACTGATTAGTGTTTGACACAAATCCTCCTCTCTCCAAGCAGTGCAGGGTGTGAGGGAGGATTTCTGTCACCCGTGGATGGATGCTCTGCTGAGCTCCCCCGTGGGTGGTGACGTCTCCACATCTTGATTTGCTTCTTCTTTTCTTTTAATTTATTTTATTCTATTTCTTCAGGGTGGAAAAATGTCTCCCAAATCCACCTCTGCCCACAGGCTGTGGGGATAATGCTCACATTTGTAACCACTTCAAAAAGCTCCCTGATGAGCTGCAGCCCACGCGTGCTCTCGTGCGCTGCTGCTCTCCAGCACGGCAAACCCAGTGTCCTACCAACCCCAGCAGGTCCTTTATGGGGGGAAAAGTTGGGATCCTGGCCCTCCTGAGATCCCACAACTTCATCATTGCCCCAAAATACGCCCTGGCTGAGCCCCACCCTCCCTACCTGCTCCCAGCCCTGTCCCCCCTGCTTGGCAGCTGCCCCTTGGAATTGCATCCACTCATGGCAGTCTCGACTTACTTGGCTTCTGCGGGAACCTCTTGGAGAACTTGCATTCCAGGACGACAGACTAGACACAAAAATTCCCGTTCTTGGCCATAAATTGTTGTTTGTTTTTGCCTCTCTGTTTGTAGGAGGGGTGGTTGAGATGGGTGAGCGATGGCTGAATGGTCCCCGGGGTATTTCAGGACGGGCAGATGTGCTTAAACCCAAAAAGGGAAGCAGATTTCCTCGTGCTCTGTGGATGAATTGAGGTTTGAGGGATTTTTAGACTTTCTCTCCCTCTGTGGGGCTGGGGGTGAAGTGGCTTTGGCCCCGTGGGGACCTGCTGGCCCCAGTGCTGTTACGCTCATCCCGCTCGGAAATGCAACAAACGCCCTTAATGCTGGTGGCAGAAAGGATGGTCAGGGCAGGGGGGATGGTGTGGGTCATGCCCCAGGTCACTGCCAGCCCTCCTTGCTCCTGCCCGTGACCCTGGGTTCAGGCAAAGGGCAGGAGTGTGACCACACTCGGCCAGCGTGTGACTGTGGCGTGACCCGGCGATGGTGCAACCCCAGCCCGGGGGGGTTCTCCCTTCGGGTTCTCCCGGATGAAATGTCCCTGCTTGGCTGTTACCTCCAGGGGCTGCATGGCCCTCACCCCACCACACACCTGGGACCTTCCAGATGCCCACAGGGCACTTGGATGGGTGTTGCAAACTGCTCCAGGGAGCTGCTCAGCATCCCACAGGTCTGTGGCATCACACCCCCTCCCTGGCAGTCTCGGGGTCCCACGGGAGCAAGAAGGAGCATGGCCAGCCCATCCTGTCCTTCTTGCTCTGCCAGCACCTCTGTCCAGGCTCTGGAGATGTCCAGGCAGGTGCTGAGTCTGTGCACAAAAGCACCACCAATTTGCCTCAAACGCTTTGCCCTTCCTAAACTTGTTTTTTTTTTTCATTTATACCTTTTTTTCCCCCTTGTCCCAGGGCCGTGGTCACCCCTGTGGACAACGCCCCAGACCCACTGCAGAGTCGCTCTGCCAGTAGCTCCCCAGCCACTCCTGCAGGCACTGGATGGCAACTCCAGCAGAATTCCAGCTCCATTGCACCAGCTCCCACCTCTCCCCAGCTCCGGCACCACCAGCACCTCGGCACCCAGGCCCTGGATCCCCACAGAGGCACCCTCAGCTGCCAGCCTGGGGTGCTCCCCCTTCCCCGGGGTGCACGGGGACAACGAGGCGGCCGTGATGGGAGCGATCCCGTGGCCAATCCCCGCTCCAGGGGTCACAAGGCCGGCTTTGTGCCGCCGTCCCCCGGGTGGCTCCGCAGGGCCGGGCACAGGGCACCGGCCACCGGCATTCCCAGAGCGCCCTGGCGCCGGCCGGGAAGGGCAGGAGCGAGGCTTGGACACAGCCATGAGTTGTTCCTGGGTCATGCCCGTTTTTATGGAGCGGATCACATGCCTCCTTTCCCATGGCTTGGGGCAGAGCTGGCGCGGGGACGGGTGCTGGGGTTGGTGGTGGGGCAGAGTTGAGCTGTTGTGGGAAGAGAGTCCTGCCCTGGGCAGGCTCGGCTGCACTGCCAGGCTGCCAGCGTGGCTCTGGGCCTCGGATTGCTCCAGAGCCTCCCGGGGCTCTGGGCAGGAATTTTGGATCTTGGGAATGCTGGGGGTGTCCGTGACTCTCACCGAGCTGCAATTAAATCTATGTGATGAGCACATTGCCTGATTACATCGATCTCCCTGATGTGCTGCCAGTGCCACACAGGTACTGTGCCCAGAAAATGTATGGAATACCCAGCAGGTTGGGTATATAACACCCCTTACACCTGACTGCAGGAGTGACTGGGAGCATTTTGATTTAAAGCCCCACTATATGAATGGGCAGAAGGAGAAATTTTATGATAAAGGTTGATTTTGTGGCTCACATGAGGATGATGACCAGGACCAAAAGCCCTGGCTGTGCTCAGGACCATGTTCATGGGGTGGTACAGCCAAGAAAAGGGATGGTGGGAGACTGATGGAGAAGAAAAGCCCCATCCAGAGCCTTCCCAGCTGGTGCTGATGAAGGATTTTTGGCCAGTGTGTAAACCAGCACAGCTGAATCAGAGTTCCCACCTGGCACCTAATGATGTGAGGAGTGGAAAGATACTTTAAAAGCACCTTATAAAAGGACCTTCCCTTACTCTTCCCTCTCTTCTCCATCCTGACTTTTCTCCTCATCAGACCCCATGGGACCTAAACCAGGTGAGGGCCAAAATTCCCACCCTTTTTTTCATGGCAGGGAAGGAGCCATGAAATCCAAAAACTAGCCTGAAAAACTTGACTATTGCCCAGGAGGTTTGGAATGCTGAAGCAAGCAGGGGTGGCCAGTGGGGTGCTCCTGGGCTGACCTTCCCTGCTTCCCTCTGGACTGTGATGGGGACAGAGGAATGGATCCCCCCGGGGGTGGAGCAGGAGGGGAGCAATGCCACCACTGTGGTAGAAATAATTTTGCTGCCTGTAGCCTCCCAGGCTGGGGCTGAGGCTGTGGTGAGTGTCTGGCAGGCGAGACAAGGCGATGCTGTTTGGTGCCACAGACCCCGCTCTGTGCAGCTCCGGGTGTTTTCCAGGCTGGGTTGCTTTTCCCTTTCCTTTTGTGCCAGCATTTGCACAACCTCTGCCCCCTTCATTGCTCTGAAACCACTTTTCCTCCCCTTCTTCGCTTGAAGGCAGCAAACAAGGAGTTTTCAGCTGCAGTAAATGTGAGCAGCTATTTTTTTAACCCAGTCTCCAATGACTGTGCAGGAATCTGTAATGTCTTGGCCAATAACATCTTGGTGCATCCAAGCACCGTCATCCATCAGATGAAAAACTCGATGGAGAATGACAGTTGTGAACACCAAACTCTCCAAATACCTCGTAATCATATTTGTGTGCCCCAATGTCCAGTGTCTTCTGCCTTGGGCCCAATTTTACTGTGGATTTGAGTTGCTCAAGCTTAGTTTGTGCGTGTTTTGTTCCATCAGAGAGCTCCCTTTGCTCCTTCTTACAAGGAGGAAAAAAAAGAAAAGGACAAATATCGGCTCATGTTTCAATTCTACATTTCTTCCTATTTAGGGAAAATTCATCTCTAAGGGTGATAACAGGAATTTTCTATGAGAAAACCCACCAGCCCCAGGCAAGGCAGTGTCTGGTGGCAGCTCCTTTTCCTGGTGTGAGCACCCACTGGGTGCCAGCAGAAAGAGATTTTTAGGTGCTCCTGGAAATTTGCTGTGCCATGGCTTTATCACTTTATTACAGAATGGCTTTCCTACTTAAAAAAAAAATATATATATATATAAGAGTTATCTTCTGTCATTTGGGCAGAGCAGGAGGTCAGCTGTACCCATTGCCTTCCTCCTTCTCCTCCTCCTCTCCACCTTCCCCGGTCCCCTCTCCGCAGCCAGAGTTGTTTATTCTGCTCCATGTGCTTCATATTTTTGCCTAGTACTAATTCACATAAAATCCTTGTGAAGAACCACCCATCCACACATATGGAAGCAGTCTCAGCACAGTCCCCATACCCGGCTGGGAGGCGGAAAGCCGCGTACAGCTCAAAATTGGGATCCAGACAAGTGGTGAATGTGGGAGAAAAAGCAGTTAAAAGGAGAAAACCACGGCATGTAAATGGGTTATTACTTCAATCACCCAATTAGGGATCTACGGGCCCTCTTCTTCCTTCGTTCTAAGGCAACAATATAATTAATTGAAGAGGAATGTCTCCTCCGCTCCTGTCTGTCACTCAGCCGCGAGTCCGAGCGAGCCTCCCATGAGCCACCAACTACAAACCATAAAATTATTAGTTTAAAAAAACAAAAAAACAAACAAAAAAAAGGCATATATAGGAAAAAGAACCCCGAACCCCAGCACCCCAGAGCCACAGCAATGTCATCGGCCCCCTTGACGCCACGGATCAGGTGACGCCGCTCTCCCACCCAGCGGATGCCGAGCCGGCGGCTCTGCCGTGCCGACCACAGAACCACCAGCCAGCCAGAGGCTACCTGTGCCGCCGGCAGGGTTTTCCTCTTCCTCCTCCTCACCGCCGCCTCTCCCATCCTTCCTCTTCCTCCTCCAGGGGCGAGGAGGATGGGATCCAACAGCATCTTCGACTCCCTCGCCACCTACTCCTCCGCTTTCCTGCGCGGTGAGTACAGACGGGCTCTTTGGTTCCTCGGCAGCAGGATGCACCGGCGGGGTTTGTATTTGTGTTATTTACTTATTTTTGGGGGGTGAAGCACCAAACCAGCAGCGGCTCTGATGTGGCTTTGCTGGCACCTCTCTCCCTGCTGCTGCCTGCCGGGGTTCCTGCCGGCTCCGCGTTGCCGCCGTGTTCGTCCAGGTGACGTGGTTTGACACCAGGTTCGGTGTGGTTTGACACCAGGTTCGGTGTGGTTTGCTCCCGTTTAATCCTTCCCTTTTCCCGTGCAATGGCAGCGCTGGGAAGGGTCGGGGCTGAGCTGTGCTGGGATGGGTTTGGTGTGTTTGCCCAGGTTGTTGGTTGGATGCTGGTGGGTGCAGCGTGCTGGGGAAAACTGGTTTGGAAGAGGAGGAGAGCTGGGGGGGATCAGGGCGGCCGTCGAGCTTACTATTTAATATATTTATTTATATACAGCATCCTAAATATGACAACACACAGCTGTGTATTTTTGCTAAATTTATAACTGCATTGGGTGATGAGTCTGTTCACCCTGCTGTTCCTGGTGTCCTGCACATCCCTCATGGCTGCCTCGGGACGGGCAAACTGCCTGTCAGGGCAGGTCACTTCTCCCCGAACTTCTCATCTCTCGGCCCCAGCTCCCAGCAGGATCTCACATCCCCAAAACTGAGCCTGTCTTCGTTTCACAACCGCCGTCCTCTTGTGGAACTGCTCTGCAGCCGGGTGGCTCAGGGGGAACGGGGTGGGCTGGTGTGGGCTGAGCTGCCAGGACCACGGCGTGTGCCGAGACCTCTTTGGGAAGGAGCTGGGCACTTGCCAAGTCGTTGGGAAGAGCTCTTCAAACCTCTGCCTTTTCCCTTCCTGATGAAGTTCAGGAGCAAAAGCTTGGGCTGATCATGGTCATGAGGACCCAGGGGCTGGGTGGTAGCTTGGAATGTCACACTGAGCCCCAGCAGATCAGGGGAGGGGGGTAATAAACCCCCCAAAGAGCAAAGTGCAGCAGATCATCCAGAAACTGGTCACTGCAGACCAGACTTTGGCCTATTTTTGAGAATGCGAGAGGTTACGTGTCCTTTTGAGGTGGCTCCGTGGTGTCAACCAGCATCACGACACTTCCCTTGAGTGTTCTTCTGAGCAGGTTTTGGAGAGGCAGCAGAAGGAGACAGTGAGATCATAGAACCATGGAATGGTTTGGGTTGGAAGGGACCTTAAAGGTCATCTAATTCCAATCCCCTGCCGTGGGCAGGGACACCTTCCACTATCCCAGGTTGCTCCAAGCCCCGTCCAACCTCGCCTTGAGCACTTCCAGGGATGGGGAACAGGGATGTGGATGAGATGGATATGAGATGGGGGGAGTAAACACAGACTGGCTTTCCCAGCCCCATCCTGGATACCCCACACCAGAGCACAGGCAGAATAACCACGTTCATCTTCCTGCCCTCGGCTCGGAGATGGTGGCGTTACAAATGTGTCCTTTGTACTCCGTGCAGCTAATTAAAGGCAGTCCCATGGCAAGGAAAGAAGAGAAGTTTATAAAAAACATTTGCATGGTTCTTTTTAATCTATACTTCTCCCTCCCCAAGCCAGATGAAGAAATGTCGGGGTTTAACTCGCTTGTTTAAAAATAAAGAGCGAGTGAGCAACAGAAATATCACGTCTGGTGTGCAATTTCCATACAAATAGGAACTCATAAAAGCAATAAACATCTTTGTTTCAGACATAATTTTTTATTAAATGGGGGAGAATTAAATGATTGCACCAAGGATGGAATATGGCCAAATGGTGAAACATTTGTTTAGTGTTAGGACAAGAAATCCTTGTTTTCTTTAAGGAGCTCAGTGTGTCTTCTCCTGCCCGGCTGGATTTGGGTGAGTACTGCAAAACATTCACGGATGTTCATCTAAATTCCTCATGGCTTTGGGGGATACAACCGCTTTCATAGTTTTACTTTGCTTTCCTGAGCACATCCACGAAAATAAGCGTTTGTTTGTGCAAATATTTAAGGAATGAAACTAAAAATCCCGAAGGCATTCCCTAGTTAGTCTGGAAAAGTGAATTTTTTTGAATATAGAAAAGGGATTTTTTGGCTTTTCAATAGGGCTGGGTGGGGGAGTAGCACCAATCCCTGGTTGCACGTACGGGATTCACAGCTGAGTAGAATATTTGGTGGAGACAAATAAATTTGCCTCTGGTCCACGATTTTGGGGATATAATGCCAGTTTTGGGGTCAGTGTCTTTTTCTGCTTCATCTGAGCACCCCATGGCTTGTGCCCAAGGGCCGGCTGTGCTCTCCTGGGAGCTGCAGAGATGCTGTTCCAGGGGCAGGCAGTTGTCTCTAAGTCACCAAACCACAAATGTCACATCCATGAGTCAGATCTCGGTTGCCGATGGCTATCGGGACAGGGAGGCCTCAGCAAAGGGGCTGTTTCTCAGTAACCATGGCTGTGTCTTCAGTGGAAACCTGCAGGGACCCCCGTGGGGTGGGATGGCTCCATGGATCCACCGGGGGAGGAGCGGGGTGCTGGTGGCTTGGATGCTCCCTGACCTTGGGAGGTATTTTGGGAGTTATTTTGCCCTGGGGTGGGTGAGCCCTGTGGAGGGGTGCTGGTGGCACAGCCTGGCTCCTCTGCTTGGGGTGGCCATGCTGTCCAGCTTTTCCTAGCTCAGGTTGCCAGTGTTTAACATTTTCCCTTGGTTTTCACAAATCTGAAGCACACGGGAACAGCTCGTGAGCTGTCACTGTCCGCCCTCATTCCCCTGTGAAAACGAAACGGTGCCACATCCCTCCTTGTTTGCCTCTTTCTCCATCAGGTTGGTGTCTGTGGGCAGCTGCCCTGACCCCATCACCTTTCCCATGCCCTTGCACGGGAGGCCAAGGGCACCAGCCTCGGTCCTGGCGTCCCAGGAGGGGATTTTGCTGTTTGTTTGCTCTCAGCCCTGTTGGACCGTGGTGGTCACTGCTGCTCTGAAGGAACTGGGACTCATCCTGGGGTTCAGCCCCTGCTTTGCTGCTTCCCCAGGACTCTCCTGGTCTTTGTCTCCGGTTGATGGTGACAAATTTCCTCCTGTCTCTTCACCTCCTGCTGATCTTTATTTTATCCTTTTTTGCATATGGGTGGCTCAGCTGCCCCCACCAGCACAGCAGCAGTACATTGCACCAGGGGTCTGGGGTGGGAGACGAGAACACATGGATAGGACAAGGGATATGGATTTAAACTGGCAGAGGTCAGGGTTTGAGTAGGTATTTGGGAGAAATTCTTCTCTGTGAGGGTGGGGAGGCCCTGGCACAGGTTGCCCAGAGAAGCTGTGGCTGCCCCATTCCTGGAAGTGTCCAAGGTCAGGTTGGACAGGGTTTGGAGCAACCTGGGCTAGTGGAAGGTGCCCCTGCCCACGGCAGGGCATTGGAATGACACGAGCTTTAAGATCCCTTCCAACTCAAACCGTTCTGGGATTCTGTGACCATGCCTGTGCCTCCAGGTGAGAGAAGCAAGGCAGAGCCTGTGGGCTGGGGGAGGAGGGATGAGCACTGCACTCCCCATGGGTGTTTGCACACAGGAGCATCCCTGCAGTCACAGCTCAGCCAGAGCCAGCTCTCACCCAGCACCCCGGGTCTCCTCATCCCCCTCCCCGTGCACAAACCCCACACCCCCGAGGGTGGGGGACAGGGGGAGCCCCAACCCTGCACACACACACACTCCCCCACACGCCAGCAGCCTGGCACACAGAACTACATGGCCACAAAATCTGGTTTGCCTCCTCTCATCCTCCCCTCCTCGTGCTCTCCGAGCTCCTGATTGACTGTCAGTGGCTTTGCCTTTTCCAAGGGAACCCCGCTGGCTGGTGGCATGTCTTTTTTAATTTATTTTTTGTTTCCCCCCCCCCCCCCTTTAAATGTATTTCTGCGTGTGGGAACGAGTATAAATCCAATGTCTCTCATCACCTTGTAATGATCTAACAGGGGCAGAGAGGGGGTGGCATTCCCCTGCGCTGAGCACTTTAATTCATGATGATTTCTCAGGCTTGATCTCCTCCGATACGTCGTCAGTGGTTGTGGTCCACTGTTTTGGCCGTGCACGGCTCGGGGAGCAAACAATGAGCCGTGTGTTTGCGGGCTCCCATCCACACATGGTCGGCATTAGAGGCAGGAATGTGACTTCCCATCCGAAGTGATGAGCCCGAGCCACGGGGCCGTGCTGGAAAACACTCCCCGAGAGAGGGGAGGACGTGGAAAAACCTGCCCGGAGGTCTCCAGTGGAACTGCTGAGGGGACTCAGGGCCCAGCACCAGCTGAGAGTAGGGTGAGGGTGGGTGTTAGGAAAGAATCCTTCCCTGGGAGGGTGGGGAGGCCCTGGCACAGGTTGCCCAGAGAAGCTGTGGCTGCCCCATCCCTGGAAGTGTCCAAGGCCAGGTTGGAGCAACCTGGGATAGTGGAAGGTGTCCCTGCCCATGGCAAGGAGTAGGAATGAGATGATCTTTCAGATCCCTTTCAACCCAAACCATGCTGTGATTCTGAGTTGCTGCAACACAGGGAAGCACTCCCAGTGCCTGCTGAAACCACAGATACTTCACCCTTTTTGGCTGCAAACACAAACCCTCCTTTTCCATTCAGACCTGTTGCTGCTCCATGCCTTTTCCTGGAAAATTTCCACCTATTTCTGACTCTTCAGTTGCTTCCCTTTGCTGCCCTGACCTCACTGGGGCAACCTTCCACCACAGTCTTATCTTCCTCCTCCATGGCTCTTTTCTTGCTAAAGATGCCTTCTTTTTTTTTTTTTTTTTTTTTTTTTTTATTATTATTAGTAGTAGTATTTTCAAGAGAGTGGGACAGCCAACGTGTCTGCAGTCTGGGGGTATTTTCCACAACATAAACATATCAAAAAGAAAAAGAAAAGGGAAAATAAAAACCCAAACAATTTTCCATTCCCACTGGAAGCCGCGAGTGCGTTTGGAACATGAGGAACGTATTACTCAGGCTATTGTAAAATAAAATATCAAAACAACCAAAATAGGAGGAGAAGGAAGAGATTAAAAAGAAAAAAAAGCTTTGGTTGGGAAGGAAGACACTGAAAAATGGGCTTTTTCTCAATAATCTCTGTTGTGCAGGAGAGTCCTGTAAAGAAGTCTGGGATTGTGGAATTCTGAATGGAGGGACAAGAGGCTCCAGGGTTTGTATTTCCACCTGGGGAGGTGTGGTGCTCCCTGTGACTCTGGGAAGGACCTCCTGCCACCCTGGGGGTCCCATCATTCCAGCAAGGAGCATCCCACAAAGGATTCACATCCCACAAGGGACTCACATCCCACGAGGGTTTCACATCCCGTGAGGGATTTGCGCCCCAGCTGGGAGGAGACACCTTCTAGGGCTCTTTTCTCCTGGTAATGATGGGATTTAGGGCTCCAGGGCTGCTTTTCTTGCCCCACTCGCTGTGTGTGTGTGTGTTTATGGCAGCTATATTGGGATGTGACTTCACGAGGCAGCGTGGTTTTTGTTAAAATAACTCTGAAAAAAACCAAATCCAAACAAAATGGCAGGAATGGTG
This sequence comes from Pipra filicauda, assembly GCF_003945595.2. Classification (NCBI taxonomy): domain Eukaryota; kingdom Metazoa; phylum Chordata; class Aves; order Passeriformes; family Pipridae; genus Pipra; species Pipra filicauda. The sequence goes on from NW_024104331.1 coordinate 1,097,188, forward strand.
TTAGAGGCACAACCCTGGCCCAAAGTCTGCCCTGGCTTCTCACACCCTCTGGGTCTCCTGAGTCCCGGCCAGGGCTCAGCCTGGCACGGGGACAGACAGACAGACAGACAAAGGGTGTCGCAAGCACTCCGTGTGCCGATGGAGAGCGCGTCACTGACGGGGTGAGCTGGTCCTTGAAAATACTTCTTGTGTTAATGAACCTGGTTCGGGGAGTTTCAGGATGTTTCCTGTGCGGCTCCGGGGGCAGCAGCAGCATCCCGGGATGGAGCCGCCGGCTCAGGGTCCGGGTGTGTGTCGGGGTGGTGGTTAAATCGTGCTTCTCCTGCAGCTGGGGGGAGTTTTCCTGGAGGAAAACCTCGGCCAGCAGCCGGAGCGGTTGGTTTCTGATCTCCGGAGCGAGCACGTGGGTTATTCCCGGGAGCAGCACGTTCCCCAACCGGCACACGCCTCCCGTCCAGCCGCTGGCGGGGCTGTTACAGGAACATCCCAGCTGTGGCTCTGTTTCTCTCGCAGTGAGAAGCCAAAAAGCCGGGGAGGAAGCTGCACTCAATCACAAACGCTAAAAACTCCCGCGAAAATCGCCCGTTTCCATCCTCTTTGCGTGGCTTACGGAACATTCAAAGGAATATTGCTCCCTGCATCCCACGCTCGGCGAGAGGCAAGGAGATGCTCCAGCTGGGAGCTGGGGCATGCATCCATGGGTGCATGGAAAAGCCAGGGAGGCTGTTTCTTCACAGGCTGGCAGGGATTAAATGCCAGACGTGGGCTGCACCATTTCCCTTTAAACTGGAAGCATGTGCTTGGAGATAATTTGAGGACAGAGCGTGATCATTTCAGCGACTTCAAGTCAGGAGTGAACTACTCAGGGGGGGATTTGGGAGAGGCTGTGCTGTTTCCCCTCATTAGGAGGGAGAAAGTGCCAGCCAGGGAAGCCAAAGACTAAATCAGATGTGCTGTTCCAAAATTCAGCCCTTGTTCTGCAGCCCCATTGCACCGCGCTGCATTTTACTGGCCACTTTTGTGCCCAATTACCTTGAACCCTGTAATTAAACACCTTTCTTTTATTAGCCCAGGGTCAGTTTGGAAAATCTCGCCGACTGAGCAAGCCTACCACTTTTTTTCCATAAAGCTCAGCAAGACTGCCAGGCTGGGAGGAACAGCCTCAGTCCTGACTCCTCGTCCCTGAGCAGTCTGGGGGGACACCACTGGTGTCTCAACCCTGTTCCCACGGGGGTAGGGGTATGAATATCCCAACCCCTATCAGAGCAGGTGAAATACCCTCATCCCCTCCCACAGGATCAGGGCACTGGACGGTTGCCAAGGGGTGAGAGACGGGGGAACCAAAGCACTTGCTGGGCGACCCCCATGTGGCACATCCAGGGTCCTGGGGGAAGCTGAGGCAGAGCTGTGGATTGAACCCAGACATCTTCTGGAAGTGTTCAAGGCCGGGTTGGACAAGGCTTGGAGCTACCTGGTGCAGTGGAAGGTGTCCCTACCCATGGCATGGGGGTAGAATGAGATGAAGGTTTAAGTCCCTTCCAACCCAAACCATTCCGTGATTCTGTGATCTTGCCTGCCCTGCCAATGCCTTCTCTGAGCTCAGCCTTCCTGCCAGCAAGGGCCTGTGCTCAGCTGGAGGAGAAAACACACAAACACTCTCCAAACCACCAGTTTTGGAGGGTCAGGGGGTGGCTCAGACCCCCGGGACACACCAAGGTTGCATTCTGTGGATCAGAGATCCCCTCTCTCGCCACAGAACTGGCTGCTCCTGTGAGACAGAAAACCGCTGTCACTTTGTCTGGGCAAGTTCTCCATTTCTCTGTTCTCCAGCCCCAACCTGCTGCTGAGCCACCCCAACTTCCCTGGCTGCCGTCTGGGCCGGGTGAGGAGCCCGCTCGTGGTGTGGGCCAGCTGACCCCGGCAGACGGGCACCTCCTGCTTGCGTAGGAACTTCCATAAGAAACTTCTGCAAAGGAACAAAATGAGCTCATGCTGGTGAACACGGGGCCGGGGTTCGATGGAGGCGAGCGGGCACAGTTCCCTTTCCAAGCTGCCGGGGATGGATGAGGAGCAAACAGTGACTTAACAGCGGTCCCTAAATAACACCACGTTTGAGTTGTCTGAGTTCGTAGCCAGAAACCAGAAAAGTACCTTCTGCCTCGTTTTTAGCCTGTGACTAATTCCCCCGAGCTGGGGATCTGCTCTGTGCCTAAAGGGATGTGTGACTGTCGGGTGAATTCGCAGGCTGAGCCCTCTCGGGGGGCTGGTTTTTGGAGCTGCTCTACAACCCCCAGACTTACCGGTGGGGGATGTCGGGGGAACTCACATCGATGAGAGTCTTTACAGGAGGGCAGATGTGAGAGAAAATGTTTGTACCGGAAAAAAACAAGGGTTGCAGAAGCAACACAACCCGGAGCCCAACCAGTCAGAGCAGCCCAACGGCAAAGTCACATCGCCCGGGGTTATTCTTAGAGTGAAAGTGGTGAATAATGGCAAAAAGCAGATGAACCTGGAAAAAGTGGTGCAGCCCTGTGGGGCAATCCATAGCTGGAACAAAAGGTTGGTGCTCTCAGAATTACTTTGCTGTAGGCGAGCAGTTGACAGTGGAGTTTGAGGCGGCTCCGTGTTGCTGCTGGAGGAGTTTCACTGTTTCCCCTGTGGGTGTCCTGGTGGAGATGACAGAAATCAGGGACTGATGTATAGGGATGATAAACACCTCACGTGGGAAGAGCTGGCCATCACCCAGGACCTTGCTTTTTGTGAAAAAGGGCCCATGTGTTGCATGGGCAGAAGTGCTTGGGGTGTGATCCCGACCAGGCCGGACTCAGCTGCACCTTTGGCCATGAGCTCTGAGGCAGAGCCAAGGAGCTGCGTGTGCCGGTGATTTCATGGACAAGCTGCCTGAGGAGCAACCCCAGGTGACCCTGGGGAGACGACTGAATGTGGAGATGCAGGATCTACCTGCAGGATCATGCTCCACACCAAGCACCATCACAGTGGGCTGGAGGAACTGTCTGCCAGCCTCCTGTTTGCCTTTCTCCAGCAGTATGAGATGCTGCTTCGTGCAGACCTCACTGTTTCGCTGGGCTCTGTTGCTTCAACCAGTCCTGCTCTTCCCATTCCTGTCCCCTCCCTTTAAATCCCTCAGTTTTAGGGTTTTCTCCAGACTGTTCTCTTGCTGGAGAACAACTCCCAGCCACCCCGCACAGGCACTGCTCTGCAAAGCTCCTCTGCCTGCAGACAGGTGGGGAGAACCCTTGTGTGGATGAAAGTTGCTGGATGAGGCACGTTTGTAAAACCACACACTTACAAAGCAGGTCCTGTGATCTGCCTCCCTCCCGTCTCTGCCTCTGTCAGGGCTCATCCCAAGCCAGGCAAGAGAAATGGGATGACCAGCTCGGGGGGATGATGGGGAAAGCATGAGGGCTGAGGCAGGAGGGGAGGAGATGCCCGTGCTGGTGTCACCACCAGCCACCTCAGCATGACAGCAGCTCTCCTGCTGAGATGTTGTAGGCTGAGGTTTGGGAGAGGGGGAAACTCTCCACCTCCAGAAGAGGATATTTCAGGAAAGGCTTTGAATATTTAGCAAAGAGGTATCTCCACTGGCCTGTGGTCAGCCTCTGTGAGACAGCACAACCCCATTATCCCCTTCAGAGCAGGATGCAAATGATGCTCAAGGCCACTGCACATCTGTGCAGGCCAAAGGGGTGTCGGGGGGCTCTGGGATCAGTGGGTGCCCCCAGGGTGACCAGGCTGGGTTCCCTTTGGGATGCTGATGATGCCCCACAGAGAAGTTAAACAGAAATGGTGTGTTTGCACTTGCCTGTGAAGCTGCTTTTGCCGAGACGTGACCTCTGTCAGACCTGAGCCAAAAGGGAAACTGGAGTTCCCTGTCTGACGCCAGCGCCCGTCGCAGGCAGCTGCCAGTCCCCTCCTGCCTCCTGGGGGGAGTGAGCACCCGCTTCTGTCCCCACATCCGAGAGGGACAGACACTGCAGCCCTGGAGCAGGGAAACCTTTGGCCGAGGTTTGCCAAGAGCTGCCCTCGGCGGGGATGGGGGTGAGCACGCGTGTGGGATTGAGCTGCCCAAGGTTCACTTTCTCTCTTCACATTTCGACTTCCCCAAGGGGATCACTCGGCAGCAGAGCCCAGTACAGCCTCGCTCTACCCCGTAGGGGCTTAAGCACTTGCCCTGGCCACTGTTTCCCTGTGTGGATGCAAGACCCTTCCCGAGGGTCCTGCAGGCTCCTGCTGCCCCACAAACCTCAGCGCAGCCCAGGAGCACTGAGCGTCTGCTTGACACCCAGCGTCATCCCAACATTTTGGCTGTAGGGACCTGCACTGAAAAATGCTTTTTGGGAAACACCACTGCACGTTCAGCCAATGTATGAGGACAGGAGATTGGGTTTCCCATCCCATTGGGGTGGCGACAAGCGATGGGTCCGGTTTTGCCGATGCGCGACGATTTTCCAAGGCAAGAAACCTCTTTCTGCAGCGTTTGCCTGTTGCAATAGTGCTTTGCTCAGCACGTGCAGGAGGATTTCCCTGCGCCTTGGAGCTCTGCCCAGGAGCCCTTCCGTGACAGAACTGCTCCAAGCGCCTCTCCTCGCAAGTAGAAATCATAACGTGTTTTTCTGCGTCCGTTGTGCTTTTCTCGTCGTCATGTGCCTTTCGGTTCCTCTTTTTGCCATCCAGACGTTTCCCCTTTTTCTTTCCTTTGGAATTTTTTTTTTTTATTTCTCCCCCTGTCTCGTTTTGGGGTTTGGAGGTTCGGTACCGCCCCGGGATCCGGCGGCACAACCGTGGGACAGGCACTACCCAGGGCCCTGGCGCTCCACCCCTCCCTGCGTGGTTTTGGCTGCGCTGGGCTCTAGGGAAGGGCCATCCAGGGGGTCCCAGGAGCCCCATGAAACACCTGCCACGACTTCACCCACCTGCCTTCCATCGTGGGGAATGGACACACGGGAGATGTCTCCAGCTAAAAGAGTCCTCGATCCCCATAGGATCTGGCAGGCGGCATCACACCTCCCTAAAACTCCTCCGAAACCCCCAAAGAGAAACTCCCATGAACTCCAACAGCTCTGAACAAAGCCCAGTGTTTCCAGTTGTGCTATCCACCTTTGGGTATTTTTGGAGGAGATGGGATGTCCTTAGGTGCTCCATAACCTTTACATGAATAGTTCCTTTTCTCTGCATAAGCACATTCTTAAAGGAGCGTTGGGCTTTCATTCTCCACTTACTCCAACCGTCGGACTTCTCTGTTCACTTGTTTAAATCAAGCATAAAGCTCTAACTGTTCTTTGAATATTTATGACTAGTTTTTATCTCATGCCATGCATACAAAACATACTTGATTTCTTTCCTAAAAGTTTTTTCAAGTGCGAAGTTTTAAAAACATGTGGCTTTTATTGCAGGCAGGAATGAATAACAGCATTCCACCCATAACCACATTAAATGGAACAGTAATATTCATATGCGTAAGGGCAAAAGCTGCCTTGTTTCCTATTTGCAGTTGAACTCTGAAATTAATTAAGGACTAAAAGGATCTGACAGTCATTAGGATCTTTTAAAAGGGAGTGGAAGTGGCAGATGGGACCCACGCTCCGAAAAGCGCGGCCGTGCTATCAATAGCAGGGAGGATGTGAGCCCTGAACATGCTCCTCGTTGTCGGGGCTGTTGTGGGGAGAGGAGGATCGCGGTCCCGGCCGACGAAGAACGGCACTTTCGTGACTCCACAACCGCAGGATTCACGTCAGTGGCACTCGTGCTCCTCTAAGTCACTTTGCAGCTTTTGAAAGCCCCGGCTGGTCCCGCCGCTGCCGCGGTTATTGGTGCTGCATCCCGAGCACAGGGCGCCCGTCAGGGGCTGGTGCTGGGGAATGGGGGGGTCCTGGATCCCCCTGGGAAACCATAAATCCCCTAATGGCAGCAGCATCACTCCTGATGCTCCACGGGGTGTGTGCACTTGGCTCTCTCTGGTCCGTGAGTGGCCAAGGATGCAGGTGTGGGCGTGCACACGTGTGGAGTGTCTCCCTGGGGATGCTGGTTGGTGTGAGGGCTGGCAACAAAACGTACTGATATATATAAAATGGGGACAACTGGGAGGACAGGTGAGCCCCAAGGCTGTATGGAGTGCCAACGGTGACTTCTGCAGCCATAGCCTTTTCTAGGCATTCAAATGACGAATAAAACCTGGCCCCAGGCAACCAGGTGGGAATCTCCAACTGATTTTCCCTGCTCACAGCATTTCATGCCAGGATCTGAAACTCTTGCTAAAGCCCTCCTCGTCCTCCTCCTCTTCCTCCTCCTCTTGCTGCCCCAAGCAAGGATCTTGGGCGCCAGGGCTGCATACACAGACAGTAAGGTGGGTAACCACAGCTCCCATGGGTTTAATGGGTGTCCCAGCTCAGGATCCAGTCTCAAGCTGCAGCTGTGCCCTTGGAAGTGGGTGCTGAGCAGGGCCCCCCACTGCAGGTATTGCCCGACCCTGGGGCACAGCAGCCTCCGAGCAGAGCCCAGTGCAGCCCTGCTGGAGTCGTCATCGGGCCGCTCTGGCAGCTGGTCCCTTGCCCAAGCAAAAGCTTCTCCTGATTTATGTCTGGGGCAGCCGCTGCCTTTTCTCCCCCCCACTTTCCCCTAATTTCTTCCCCTGGGCCCCGCAGCTTCCTCCCGCAGGAACCTCTGCCTCCAGCGCCCACAATTGCCCCGTGGGAGCCCGTTTTGGCAGCGGCACTCAGGGGTTAAAAATTGTCACCATCGTGCACCCCATTGGCCCCAGCATCTGTTGTTTGATTTATGAATGAATAGCACGCTCCCTCCCTGCATGCTGCTCTCAGATCCCCTTCCCTGAGCTACAAAATAGATCCAGACACCCGCATGGCCCTACTGAGTGCCGAGCTCCTGAGAGTTTGCGATGAATTTTTAATAGAAAGCTTCCTATAAGCCTCTGCACTCGCTGCTCTGCTGTCGAAACGAGTGGCTCTGCTGCTAAAGAGCAGCTCAAATGAATTAAAAACTACAGAGGAGCCTGTAAGGGGAGTAATCCCAGCGAGTAATGATTTAAAGAGCCGCTGACCTCCCTGCGATGTGAACAGTAGCTTTTAAGTATTTGTAAAGAGGCCCGTGCAAATCCCGGGTCTGATATTCTGTTAAACCTCCTCAGGAGTGCAGGGAGGGTGGTAGAGGAATAATCCCCACGTGTCGACACCTCCTGGTTTGTGGAGGGCCAGAGCAATGGGAGTTTTGCTGCCTGTTTGAGACTCTGAATCCTGCTGTGCTGGAAAAGGATAATTCAAATGAAAACTCATTCCTGTTCAGGCACGGTGCTGTGGGTCCCTGGAGCTCTGGGATGGCTTCTCTTGCATGAACATCTCCTGCAGAAGTAGCCACTGGGTTGCTTTGCTGGGCTTTGCATCTCCAGAGGTCTCCAGGCAGTTTGGGGTTGTGGGGAGCCTGGGTTGTCACTACTCTGTGGTTTGGGTCTCATATTGCTGCAAGTCAGCAGCTGGCTTTGTACCTATGTGCAGGGCCGTGCTGTGGGGTATGGGGGTGACTCTGCATCCCACCACCCTGAAGTCAAGAACAAGTCAGGGTGGGAGGTCAGAGGGTGGTGTAGAAAGTGGATTTTGGGGAAGGAGCAAGACATGGTACTCAGAACACCTGTGATTACATCTGTGAGTGACTCAGGGTCATTTGGATAGTGCTTTGAGGAATCAAGGTCTTTTATTCAGTGGCCCCTCCAACAGGTTGCTCCCAGTATAAAAAGGGATTAGACAAATTTTTGGATGGCAGGGCTGTGATACAGCCACTGGATAAAACAGTGAAGGCAGGGAATGACGAGCATCCTGCTCCAGGGAGGCAGCTCAGTCCTGCAGGGGCCCAGCCTAAAATCACTCCACGGCTCTTCGGGGACCGTGAGGTGACACCCACCCCCCGCAGCTCCCGGGACTGGGCGGTGACAGGTAACACCCCCAGGGCTGTGCAGAGCAGAGGTTGAGGAACTGCGGGGTCTGTTTAGCAGCGGGAAGGGGCAGGAGAGGCACCGGTGCGGGGGTGTCAGAACCCAGAGCTGTGCGGGGCGGGATGGAGAGTGTCAGCACCGCGGAGGGTGTCAGCACCCCGGAGGGGTCAGCATTCCGGGCCGGTGTGGGGGTGTCAGCGGACCGGGGGCTGTCAGCATCCTGCCCCATCCCATCCCATCCCGTCCCGTCCCTCCCCGTCCCGCCCCGTCGCGGAGCCCCGGCGCCAACCAGCGGCCCCGCCGCCGCACTGCAGCGCTGCCCCGCACGCTCCCTGTGCCCCCCCGACCCGCTCATCCCTCCGTACCCCCCACATCGGGGGCACAGAGGGGGCACCGGGATGGGACGTGCCCGAGCCCCGGCAAACCCCGGCCCCGCCCGCAGCTCTGCCCCCCGCTCCCGGGTTTCTGCGGGTCACCCCGCGCTGCTGAACGGGGGGCGAAAAATAGAACTAAACTTTCACCTAAAAAGGGCAGACTTGGAGCGCCGGTAACGGCGGGGGACGGCCCGACACGCGGGGCTGGCTGGGCTCGGAGCTGTGCCCGGCGGCGGTTCGACGGCCCCGGTTCGCCCGGCGCGGATCGCGGGGGTGTCCCGGTGTAACGGGGCGCTGAGACGCGGGAACCGCCTCTCCTCATAATGAAAAAAAAAATATATATATACATATTATATTTTTTTTTCTTCTTCTTCTTTTGGAGAAACACCGGTTTTTTCTGGGTCTTGCGCAGCCCGGTCTGGGCTCGCTCCTCCGGGCACCGCGGCTTGCGGGGGAAAACGGTTCATTACTTCGTGGAGGGAGTTCTGGAAAAAGAGGGTGTTTTTTGGTGTTGGGGTTTATTTTGGTTTGTTTTTAAGGAGATTTGCGTTTTGCACCGTGCAGCGCGGAGCCGGGAACGCTGCGGCCCGGCCGGCTCCGCTCTCGACGGGCCGTCCCGGTGCCCAAACAGCATCAGGCTGAGCTCAACCCCGGGGAACAGCCGGGCAGGACGGGCAGAGGAACCTCCACCTCCGCCCCGGTGGTTCGGGCAGCCGCCTTCGTTGTGTTCCCGCAGCACCGGTGGCTTCGCCGCGAATTTTCTCGCCAACGATTCCGGCCGGAGCCGCCGGCCCTGCCCGCAGCCGCAGCCCCGGGGGAGCCGCCGCGGGCGCTGCGGGCGCCGCGGGACTGCCGGGGATCGAGGCGGCTCTCAATTTTGGGGAGTACGACGGGCGGAGGTCGGGCAGCCGCGGTTTTCAGAGCAGGCCATGGGGTGAACCTCCTCCGGCGGTGGTCCCCGGCGGTCCCCGGCGGCTCCCCCCGTCCCGCCACGGCCGAGCCCACGCGGGGGCCGCGGGAGCGCTGGGGGGCCGGGGGACGTGCTCGATCTGCAGCCGCTCTGCGCTGCCGCGGCTGCGGCCCCAAACCGGCCCCACCGCACCCCAAAACCTGCCCCGGCGGCCGCCAGACCCCACCGGGGCCCCGACGTGCGGGGGTGTGTCCTCCCCGAGCCCACGCCTCTTTTCATGGAGGCCACGCCTCCTTTCAGTATTAACCACTCCCCTTTCGTGGTGACCACGCCCCTATCCCCGCGGGAGTTTTGCGATGGGCGGGGCCAGGGGTCTCCCGCCGGCTCCCCATTGGCGGGCCGCCCCGTCAATCAGGGCGCGTCCCGCCCTCCCGCGGCGCCGGCAGTAAATACGGTACCGGGCGGCGCGGCGGCAACTTGGGAGCGGGGTGCGGGACGAGGCTGTGCCGGGGCTCCGGGCGGGACCCACCGCAACCAACCCACCGGGGACGAGCCCCGGCGCCGCGCGGGAGCCGACAGAGCCCGCACCGCTCTCCCCCTCCGCCGAGGACGGCGGTGTGCCGGCACGGAGCGAGGCAACGCGGGGCTCTGCCGCCGCTGCCCCCGCCGCTGCCCCGCCGCAGCCGGACTCCTCCTCGTCGTCCCCCCCGGGCCGCGGCGGCTCCCTGACGCCCGCCGTTGTGATGCGTATTCCCGTAGACCCGAGCACCAGCAGGCGCTTCACACCCCCCTCCACGGCCTTCCCCTGCGGCAAGATGGGAGAGAACAGCGGGGCGCTGGGGGCCCCCGCGCCGGGCGCCCGCGCTCGGCCCGAGGTCCGCTCCGTCGTGGATGTACTGGCCGACCACGCCGGAGAGCTGGTGCGCACCGACAGCCCCAACTTCTTGTGCTCCGTCCTGCCGTCCCACTGGAGGTGCAACAAGACGCTGCCCGTCGCCTTCAAGGTGAGTCGGGGGGCTCCGACGGCTCGCGACCCGCTCGCCCCTTTTCCCTCCCGCTCCCTTTCGCTTAAAAATCGCTCCTGACATCACCGCCGAGGGAGCGCGGGTTATTATTTTTAATCAAATAGCCCGGTTTATTATTTTTAATCAAGTCTCCGCATTGCCCCGCGGTCACAGCATCTTAGATATTCCGTACAGTTAGGAGCTCTCAGGCAACTTTGAAGTTTAATGAGACGGAGGTTAATTACTTTCCTGGGAGAGGGAGAGCGAGGCAGGAAAGGGAGATCTAATCTACCAAAAAAAAAAAAAAGTCAAGCGAAGAGCCGAAGCCCCGGCACCGGGTTGCGCTGCCCGGGCTCCCCCGTTCGCGGGACGGGGCGACCCGATGGGGCACGCCCGGGCCGGGCATCCCCCGCTGCACCCGCGGGGGAACGGGGCTGGCGGGGGAGCCGAAAACCTGCCGGAGGAGCGGCGAGGGGAACCGGGCAGGACGGCAGCGGAGTCCCGGGGTGCCCGGCAGGGGTGAGGGGGGGTCTAAACCGGGTTTCCCCCCGGCCATCCCGGCACCGGGAGCTCCGACCGCTGCTCCCCGAACAGGGGGGGCCCTTCTCCGCCAGCCGGGCCGGCTCCCGGCGCCTCCCCGGGCCGGGCGCGGAGCTCCGGGGCCTCGGTCGGGGCAGCCCCGCGCTCGGCGGCGCTTTATTTTCTTTTTCCCCGAATCCAACAAAATAAAACCACGAACCCCTCAGACGGGGCCTGACCCCCCCTTTGCCCCTTCCCCGCGGAACCCCTTTCTGCTTTTAACCCTTTTTTTAGCTCATTTCCCCCTTCCCCCTCCGATTTTTCAGCCTTCCTCGGGGGCTAGGATTGGTTTTGGTTTTGCTTTGGGGGTTTTTTTGTGGGGATTTGGGGGGGGCGGGGGCGTAGGGCAGGTTGGGTTCGATCTAGGTTAATTTTAGCTTAAAATCCTCTGGCCCTGCCCTAGGTCGTAGCCCTCGGAGATGTTCCCGATGGGACCGTGGTCACGGTGATGGCGGGGAACGACGAAAATTACTCGGCGGAGCTGCGCAACGCCTCCGCCGTGATGAAAAACCAAGTAGCAAGATTTAACGACCTCAGATTTGTTGGGAGAAGCGGCAGGGGTAGGTACCGGCCAGGAAATGGTTGGCCTTTTTATTTGGCTTTTCAGAGGGGAAAAAAAAAAAAAAGAAAAAAGAAAAAATGTTGCCTTTTTTTTTTTTTTTTGCTATTTTATTTTATTATTTTTATTTTATTTTAAGTTTTTATTTTATACGTTTATTTTATGATTTCATTTTATTCTGTATTCTAGTTTGGTTTTAACGGTGGTTTCGTTGGCGCGGGCCAGGCAGGAGAATCCCCTCAGCCCCAGAGTGGTTCCCGAGCGATGGGAGGGATGCAGGAAGGATGAGGGAGGGATGCGGGAGCAGCCCCAGCCCCGCCGGCAGTTCTGCTTCACTCCTCCCCGGGGTCGGCTATGGGCGATGCGAGGGCGAAAAAAATTTTAAATACACATCTAAATATACATAAATATTAGTAAATAAATACATAAATAGAACCAAGGCAGCCCGAGCCCAAATCCTCCCCGGTTTCTCTCATCAGCAGGGTGCAGGAGGCAGCGCTGTGTGCTCGGTGCCTCCCCTCCACAGCGAAATGTGCTCAGGGGCAAAACCCACCTGGCGGCTCGTTTTTAAATAGTGAAAATCAAGTGTTTAAAAATAACCCAGAGCTCGGCCTGCCGGGCTGGCAGCGGGTGAGGGTACAGCAGGCTCTGCTCCGCGGGGAGCTGGGGTTGCTCTGGGGGGGTTTTTTTGCACACTTTCTCTGCGCTCCTCGCGTGGAAAAGCGAGACAGGAATTTAGCTTTCTGGGTTTTTCAAAACGAATCAGGCTGTGCCACTGCAGCAGAGGGAAATAAATCCCCTGGAAATATTAAACACAGAGCCCTCCTTCCGTGCATCCCTCCCTGTACCTGAATTTCAGAGGGTGTAAATAGAATTTCAGCATTTCATCACCAATAAATGCTGCAGACTGAGGCACTTAATTCTTCATTTAAACCAAAATAAGAACACTATATTTTAATGGCCATATGGCAGCATTTTCTCAAAGGCTTCAAATGTATACACACAGTGTCAGATATATTTTGACTTCTTTGCATTAATTAAAAGCAGTGATGTTAGGAATTATTTGCATGTAATAGCTGTTTACTTGTTCCTCTTTATGAAACTTGAATAGTTTACATTCTTTCATACATTTCCTTTTTCCTGTTGGCTCCTTCTCCATGTTGCAGTTTCTTTAAAACTCTCCACTTAACTGGTTGCAGGTTGATGGATGGAAAATGTTTTTCTTTTATGAATTAAGCTTTCATTTCTGTAATCAATTATTCTCTTAGGCTCTTTTCTTTCTGGTTGGTTTTTTTTTTTTTTCATCCCTGCACAAATTTCCAAACTGAATGCAACCCAATCTCAGCTTGACTCTTGAATTCATTATTAACTTGCTTCCTCTGCACTCCCAAGCTCTGAATTAACAGTAGTTTAGTCTCAGAAAGCCCTTGGGTGAATAATCTCCTTCCTCGGGCAGAGTCCTGACAAACGCTCATTACAGCAGTGGAAACACCTCCGCTGCCTCTAACGGGTGGAACTCAAGTGCTTATTATTTTAATTTTTTTTGTTGTTTTGTTTTTACATATTCTTGTGGGATGAGGCTTTGTAATATTCACAGAGAAACAATCCCATCAGGGCTCCCTGGGGCTGGTGTGAAGGCGGCACAGTGGGGTTTTCTCCCAGCGTGGAGCATGGATTTAGTTCCCCGTGTCCAGCCGTGCTTTCCCGGCACGGGGCTCTCTCAAACCAACTTAGTGTGGAAAAATCGTTCCTACTGAATTTTTATTCCGGGTGTCACACTCTCCTTCCCTTGCTCGGCTCAGCCTCTGACAGCCCGGTGCTGGTTTCCTTTATTCTGGCAGAAATCTGGATTCACCACAGAATATTTTGCTGCAGCGGGGCTGCGTGTGTGTACAAACGTTTGTGGAAATCCAAAGGGAGGACGTGTGCACCCATAAACACCCCCCATCCAGCCTGTCCGTGTGCCTGAGCTGCAGGAGCCTGGAAAACCAGCAGCAGCCAAGCTCTTGTTTTGAAAACATAGCTTGAAATGGTTCAGAATTGGGTATTTTTAGTGTTAACGTGTCTGGGATTATTCCCCGATGCTGTGAGCTGGGAAGAGCCAGTCCTAACCCCTCCAGAAAAACCCAAATTCCCATCTCCATGACAAAGTGGGGAGAATGACCAGTTTACCAGATTTTATGCTTTGCTCTAAAAAAAGTAAATCAGCCCTTTTCTGCTCAGACTGTATAAAATGAAAGCTGAGGCCGGCGTGGTGCTGCGAGCCCTGTGCACCCTGCGCCTGCTCTCCCTGCTGGAATATCCCCCCGGAGCATCCCACGGAGCTGTGAGTGCTCCCAAACCCACCCAGGAGCTGGGATCCAGCCTTAGCCAACAAAGCAGGGGCACGGTGGGAACGAGCAACCTCAGCCCGGCTTCCTGAGAAGGCGGGAAATGAGTAAAAATGATGCTAAGTAATAATTGTCGTTTTCGATTCACGGGCGGATTTTTGAGAGCTGGTGAAGAGATGCGAGACTGGCTCTGGCTGGCTCCGTGCTCCTTCCTCCCTGAAAGGCAGGGAGGTTATTTCACATGGAGAATAAAAAAATTTGAAATTATAATAATAATAATAATAAATAAAATAAGCCAGCTGTGGTAGGGAGCTGGGCACAGAGCTGCCGGGCTCAGCTCTGGGGTGTTTCGCGTCTCACCGGCTGGATTTGCCCACACGCTGCCTGCAAACCCTTCCCTGTCCTCCCGCAGAATTTCCCAAATGATTCCTCCTGGTGCTCCTCATCCTGCACTCTGGTTCTGCAGATGCTTTGCCGAGAAATCCCCCGGTGCTGGTTGTTTTTGCCGTGGCCGTGCAGGCGCCGGGAGGCTCCGAGCTCCGCAGGCTGCGGCGGCTCGGCTCGTCCGCGCAGGTTGGCAGCACGACTGTATCCCTGGGGATTAAAATTATATCATTATACGTATTTTTTTTTTAATTTTTATTTTTTTTTTTAACCCTCCCAAATGCTTCTTTTGGTGCAGAAAATGAGCTGAAGGTTTGTGCGTTGTTTAGTGCTGGTTTGAAAGCCGAGGTGAGGTGTGGATTCGTGCTTGCTGTCGGCTTTTAAGCCGGCATTCCCTCCACTTCCATGCTCCCATAGAGGAGCTCTCCCACCTGGGAGAATTGCAGGATGTTCTCCAGGGGAGATAACTGCATTTTTTCAGTTTACTCCTTTTTTTTCCTTTTTTCCTTCTAGCTGTATAAATGCTGTTTTGTTTGGTTAGGGGTATTCTTGGGTTCAGCTCTGTAGATAGGCGATGGTCAGGATCTGAAAACCCCTGATCCTTTTAGGGGAAAAGGGAAAGGAGATGGCTTCCTACTGTATTTATTTGTGGAATGAAGGCTGGAGGAGCAGAAATCCATTGCATGGAGGTTTATGTCTTATACCCTGCTGGGGTTTAGGCTTCTAAAATACCTGATACTTTTGAAATGCCACAGGGATTGCTCTTGGGGTGTTGTTTAGAGTCGTTTGTGCAGCCTCCCTGCTTTACCCCAGTGATTCCTGAATCTGGGGAGGTTGCAGGAGAGCAGAGGCCCTTCCTGCAGAGAACTCTGCTCTCCCACAGCCTCCCCACGGGCTGGATATGGAGTGGGAGACAGCACCACAGTCAGGCAAGGAGAGGACAGAGGGGCTGGGATGAGGATGCCAAAGCTGTGGGAGATGAAGGGTTTGGGGTCAGGGTGGGCCCAGGGTGCAGGTGTGATAACACCCTCCCTGATGCTAAAGGTGTTTTCAGGCTGTGGATGGAACCTTGTTCTGCTGGGGCAAGGGGGGCACTTGTTTTCTTGGCTCCCAGGAGCTTTTCACTCAGGTTCCTGCTGGGAGAGGAGGACAGTCCCCACAGCCAGCAGGGCTGCCTGTCTAGTGGCCAAAGCTGGTGGCCAAAGCTGGCCAGATTCAGTTCTCATTTTGCAGTTTCCTATTTTTGGGCCATTTTCGGGCCACGGGTGTCCATATGGCCGAGGTCTAGCTCAGCTCCCCTCCAAACCTCCCTGCAGAGGTACATCCACAGGGCCAAGGCCGTGGATTCCCCTGCAGACCTGCAGACTGATGCCACCTCACCAGCTTGTTCTGGCAGGAGCACCCCATGGATACCAGGATCCCTTCACGGAGGGGATCCTACATCCAGTGCTGCATTTCAGGGCCAGATTCCCACAGGAAAAGGGGAAGCATCTGAGCGGGAAAGCACCAGGAAGCTGCTGTGGGTGGAGGGGTCGATATGGGGACAGGGCAGGGGAGGTGGGGACAAGTGACTTTTCCATCCAGGAAGGTCCTGGCTCCCGCTCTGAACCGGGTCCAAGCCTCTCCCTGCTGCAGCCAGCTGAGCCCCAGTGGGAGCCGGCCGAGCTTTGTGCCTCGGCAATAACGTCTCATAAAATTAAATGATGTGTGTGTTGGAGTTCCGTGGATGTGGATATTTGTATCTGAGCCTGCTCTGGCAGGAGCCTTTCTTTCCCCCCTGAGCTGAACCCACCCATGTGAATATCCTCATTTCTCCTGTTGTTTTGTTTTGTTTTTTTTTCCTCCCCGCTACCCTCCTTAGGAAAAAGCTTCACCCTGACCATCACCGTGTTCACCAACCCCACCCAAGTCGCCACCTATCACCGAGCCATCAAAGTGACCGTAGATGGACCCCGGGAGCCACGAAGTAAGTGATGTGTTTTGTTTGGCAGCACTGAGGAGCGTGGGGAGGGGGGATGCAGGGGGCCGAGCGCTCCGTGGCCAAAGGATGCAGGACACAGAGCCAGCTGGGGCAGCACATGTAGCCAAGGAGAGGGTTGGTGTGGCCAAGGCAGCCCAAAGCAGCGGGCACGGCTTGGCTCCTTGGACTTTCTCGGCACCGCAGAGCGTGGTGTGTGTCCTTCCCTGCCTCTCGCTCTCTCTGCCCTCCATATCCCATCTGGGAGGGATGGTTTTACAGCTCCTCACTGTGCTCCATAACCCATTCGGAGGGATAGTTTTACAGCCCCAGGTTGGGATGTTGGGGAAATGCTCTGAGCTCCGACGGCAAAAACACAAAAGGCTCCGACCTGGCGCCGCCCAGGGTGTGCTGGGGGGCGGTTGTGGAGCCAGAGGTGCCTTGCTCGGCTTCATTGGCTGATTGCTGCTTTTTAAACTAAAAATGGTCGCAGGTTCCCTCCGTGCTGAGCTCGTATTTGCCTGTCTGTCGGAGAGCACCTTCCCCTTTGGTTGGTGGTGGTTTCGCTTTCGGGCCGTCAAAGGCTGGGGCTGGCAGCGCCGGCGGCCGGGGGCTGAGCTGCTGGAGAAAACCAAAGGCACGGTGCGACCGCAGAAGCGTCTGTGTTCTGGTGGAGGAGGCTCTCCCGGGTGCAGGATGGTGCCTCGTGGTTGAGGGAGGCTCTGTGAGTCGCCCTCGCTGGGTTGGTTTTCGGCGTCGGGCTGGTTTGAGCTCACCTTGGCCTTTCCAGCGATCCCAGGAGTGCGGGGAAACGCTCTGGAGCTGTTGGCTGGAGGAGTTTCCTCTTGCCATGAGTATTATTTGCTCTGTGGGACCCCCTGCGTGGTGGGATCTTGTCCCTGGGGGCTTCATCTCTGGCTTTAGGCTCTGGCTTTGCCTTCCTGCTGGCTCAGCACCACCCCAGGGACTATAAAGCTGAGTTTGTTCCCTTTGCGTGTGAAGCTGTCAGTGCCCACATTGAAGGGAAACGGTTTGATCCTTCTAAATATGCCTCAGAAAATATTTTCTGTTGATGCTGTCGTTGGGCCATCAGTGCCCCTTGATGTCAGGCCAGGTGGAGGCTGTTACCTCGGCGAGGGGGTTTGATTTGCATCGGGGTTTGTTGGGTTTTCTTCCCCCTTCATTTTTATTTCGGAGCGTGAGTGGCTTTATGGGAGCCTGTCGAGCTGCTGGCTGGATTTACCAAGCTGGAATTCAGTTGTGGGTTTGTTTTTTTTTAAGCCAGAAACACAAGGCAGGTCCCTGGTGTGGGTTTGCAGCCATCAGCACCCGTGGGTCGTGGTGGGTTGAGCCTGGGCTCAGCCCGGGGCTGGGAGGGGAAAGCAGGCAGGGGCTGGGCAGGGAATTTCACAACTATTCCAGGTCAGGAATAGAAACCAGGTCTCCTGACTCCTGGCTCAGCCCCTTATCAGCTGCATCAGATCGCCTTTCTAATAATAATAATAATCATCATCAGGAATACATAAATAATAATACAAGGTGAGATAGTTACTACTCTTAGCGTTTGGTTTGACTTCACCGATAGCCAGCGCTCGCCAAACCCCTGTGAATCACACCCGCTCCTCCTGGATTTCAACATCCCTCCCCAGAGCTCCCCAGCTTTAATTTAAATTTTCTGATATGGAGGGGGAGGCTCCGTGGCCGGGCAGGGAGCTGGGGGGGGCCGAGCCGACGGCACATTCACCCTGTGCTTCTTTGTCCTGGGGCCGTGCCTTTGTCTGGCAGAATTAGGCAAAAGCCGAGGATGGAGCGGCTTGTCCTGGCTCTGGCTCGGTGTGCCCGAGGGATGCCTTCCCTGGGACCCGGCCCGGGTGCAAGGTCAGCAGTTTTTTGCTTTTTATTTATTTATTTATTTATTTATTTAAAATGACTTGTGGACCTCAAAACGTGCTGGCAGTGCCGGCTCCTTGAGGAGATCTGCGTGGTGTTTATTTGCTGCTTATGCCCTTGCCTTGTGTGGACCCCAAAGGTTGATCTCTCCCCCATCCCTGCACCACCCTCCCAGCCCATAAATTGCTGATTGAAGAAGTTTAGACTCAAACTGTGGTTTTTTTGGAATTTGTTTCAGATGATCATAGATTTGTTGCCAGTAAAGGTCATATTTTGACTCCCAGTTTGACCTGGGGCTTAAATTCATCATTGATGAAAATCCAGTGTCTTGCACTGGAATAAAAAATAATAATAAAAATCTCTTTTTTTTTTTTTTTTTTTTTGACCAACCTTCGGTTTGCAGTTTCTGATGAACACGAAATTTAAAAAAAAAAAAATATTTAAATAATGCCCCTTGCCCTTCCCTCCCTGCAGTCCTGTGCAGGAACCCTTGCTGTGGAAATTACCAGCTCTGTGAAATGATCCAGGCTCACTCCTGGAAAGCCAGCGTGGTTTTCCTGGTTCACCTGCCACTGGGTGGCTCTCTGGCACAGCACCCCTGTGTGCCAGCACCCACCTGGCTCCCCAGGTGGCATTTGGAGGTGGTACAGCCCTGGTAATCCCCACCTTTGGCCAAACACCATGGCTTGTGCCGCTCTCTCCCTTGTTTGTCTCTGCGAGGAGAGAGCTGGCAGAAGGAATTGCAAACTTTATGTGTGTGTATATATTATACATACACTTTGTAACATACATACGTGCGTAGATATATTTTTATATGCGTGTGTGTGCAAAAAAAAGTCGGGTTTTTCTCCCTTTCTTGGCTGCAAGCAAGTGGGACGTGGTGTGTGTTGGCTCCTGTCGTGCAGGATCAGCGCTGGCCGGGGCTGGAGGCTGGATGTGGGGCTGGTGGGGCAGGCAAAAAAGCACCCTTAATGTGGAAAGAATTGGCCATTTGTCTTGGTATCCTGGGAAAGCCCTGGGCATCATCTCCTCAGATGCAGTGAAATTCCTCCAGCAAACGTTCTCGTGGGGTTTTCTGGGCCAGGAACGCGGCTGAGCTCCACGCCCCAGCTCCGAGCATCCCATTCATCTTCCACCCCTGTCCCATCGCTTCATCTCAGCCCTTGAGCGAGTCTTTTAACTCAAGCCGTGCCCAGAAAAACTTCTGAGGAGTTTGGAATGGGGTTGAGATGGGTGAGAAACAGCAGGGGAGCGGGTGACAGGCAGGGCCCAGCACGGGGCCGGGGGTGAAGCTGGGATGGAGGGACTAGGAGAGCTGGACCCTGGAGTTGAAGATGCTCCTTTGAGGGTTCCACAGCCAGTGTGGAGCTGATAACAGTGGTGGCTTTGGCTGAGCATCCCCTCCAAGGTCTCCCACAGTCTCCTTCCGAGTGCCCTGCTCGCTCTGAGATCTTTCTTCCCTGCGCTCAGGCTCTTTCTGGGTTAGATCTGGAGGGGAAAAAAGGACATTCTGTCAAGTTGGCACCTTAGCTCTAAACAAATAGCACAGCGGGTGCCAAGTGTTGACATACTTTGTACAAACAGGAAGTAATAAAATATTTGAACTTCCTGTGGAATTTCCTTCTTTCCCCCCCCCCCCCTGCAGCTCTGTGTTTAGCAAGAGCCCGGCTCTGGAGAGCTACAGCCCTGGTGCAAAGCCCTGTCGCATCCACAGCTGCTTGCAAAATAATCCACAACAGGCAGAACATGGAAAAATGAATAGCTGGAAGCTATACAGGGATGTTTAGTCTGTTCCTGGGTAAACGGGAGCATCTCCAGGGCCTCCCCCATCACACCCACCTGCTGGCTGCCTTCCCTTTCCCTTCCCTTTTCCTTGCTTTCCTTCCCACTGCTCTCACCTCCTCTGCTGTCACTTATCCTCTGCTCTTCCCAGCTATCCCTTGCAGCTCCAGCCCCTTTTCTGCCCATCTCCTGAGAACTCTTGTGCAAAGTCTTTTTTCCCCTCTAAATGCTTTTTCCCCCCTTTGATTTTTTTTTTTTCCTGCTGCCATTCAGTGTTCTTTAACCTCTCTCCCCCTTTCCTAAATCTCCTTTGCCCTTAACCCCTTCTTTCTGGTTTCCACCCCATCCCTGCTGTCCTGGTCACCGTGTTGAGGAGCAGAGGGAGACCAAGAGGATTTGATCCCCCACAGGATCCCTGTGTCCCTCCTTGTTGCCTGCTCAGCCACAGCAGCACAGCAGCAGGTTCTTGGTGTCTCCTGCCCTGTTCATTTTTGGTGTGTGCGTCAGAGATTTGGTGCTTTCAGTCACGTCCCCGCTTGGTGCCACCACAAAAAGTGACAGGAACGTGTCCCCATCCTGCAGCATCTGCTGGCTTGGACCAGGAGAAGGGAGCTTGTGGCGAGAGCACTTCATATCCCCTCTCCCACCACGTTGTCCCTGCAGGGATTTTCTGGCTGGGCCCCATCCTGACCCTCTGGGGTCGCTTTTCCCTCCCCAAAGGCTTCTTGCCCCAAAAGGCTCCGGCTGTCCCCGAGCTCCCGCCGTCCCCTCGCACGGCACGTAGCCAGGGGGTGGAAAGGCTTCTCACCTCCCACACCAATGAGTTGTTTCCAGGAACAGCCTTTTTTTTTTTTTTTTTTTTTTTTTGGCTTTCATACTTCTGAGAGCCTCAGCTGGGTGAGGGTTTCCCTCCCTGCCTCCCACGAGAGACGTCACCCCCGAGCCCCAGCCTGGCCCCACGCTCTGAGCTGGGAAATGAAGAGTTTGGGACGTGCAGAGGGTGGAAAGCCCCTTGTGTGAGGTGTTTGTGGCATCTGTGTCCCCGGGGTGCTGGCAGTCGGTGGGCACAAGGCCGTGTCTTGGGTGCTGGTTTCCCTTAAGCACCCCATGCACTGGGCACTCTTGGCCTCAAGCATGTAAAAAAAAAAAAGCAAAAAACTGGGAGAAAGATTGACTGGAAAGGGAAAATTCTTGTCTGTAAATCCAGCCTGGAGAGGGCTTGGCCTCTGTTAATGGCAGTGTGCCGGGGTGACTGTGGGAGGAAGGTGCCTGTGGCCCTGGGTGCCCCCAGCCCTGTGCTGGGACATCTCTTCCAGCAGTGTTGGCTGATTGGGAGCCCGGGAGGAGAAAGGGTTGTATCAGCACTTCATGGGATGACACAGACCTGGCTGGGGCTCCTCTGCCCATCTGGAAGCCGTGGTGACAAAAGCAGGGCCCCAAACCGCCCCATCCAACCCGGGCACACCTCGACCCCACTGCCCACACCCCGTATCTCACCACCTCCATCTCTGTTCTCATCCCACGCCCAGCACCAGCCCCGGCTCCCCGAGTCGTGGTGTGTCTGCAAACCACCTTTCTCACTTTATTTATTTATTTATTTATTTATTTATTTATTTATTTGAGGTTCATCTCAATCCATCTCTCTCGGGTTCAGAGGACTCTGTGCCCTGAGGTTTTGTCATAGAATCACAGGATGGTTCGGGTTGGAAGGCACCCTAAAAATCACGTAGTTCCAACCCCCTGCCATGGGCAGGGACACCTTCAACTAGAAGGTGTCTTTTTTTCCCCTTTATTCTTAGTGGATGCTCCAGTCTGAGGCCAGAGAGAAAAAGGAAGGACAGCACCGTGCTAGCAAGGCAAGTGACCCCCCCTGCACCCTCCCTGTCCCTCATGGCTGCAGATGAGTCTGAGATTTACTACCCAGAAATATCAAAACTGAAACCCTGCTTTATTCAGGGAAGGAAAAAGAGGTGCAATATTGCACCCTGTTAATCCAAATCAGCTCCACAGAGACCCCAATGTGATGCTGACAACTAGACATCCCAGGCATCCCCTACAAGAGGGTGCTCCCTAATTCCGGCCTCCAAGTTGACCTGCAGATTTGGGCAGAGGGTGTGAGGCTGAGCAGGCAGGTTTTCCAGGCTGCTCTGGGAGGGTTCAGTGCTTTAATTTTGGGATCTCTGTTGCACGCATGGAGGTGGTCTGTGTGTCCCCCCATTGTGAGCCACCACCATCTCTGCTTGTTGCCAGGCTGGACCCCCAACCCAGACCCACTCCCTGCAGCCCCAGCATGCTGGGGATGTTTATTTGCAGGCAACAGCAGCTTTGCCCAGAGCCGAGGGCGAAGAGCTGAGTCAGCCCCTCCACACTCGAGCAGGGCTCAGATTTGGGGTTTTTGGTGGCAGGGGCTTCCCTGTGGTGCAGCCTTCCAGGCTCCTGTTTGTTTTTCCTGGGATACAGCAGCCCTGGGCAAACTCAGTTCCTTTAATACCATCCCATTTTCATGCTTTAATGGCTTAAGTGCCATCAAAACTACTAAATGCTGTGTTTAATGTTTCGCAGAGTTGGTTATTTCTGTGCTAAGTTTTGGGTTGTGATGTCCTAAAAGCAGTGGTGATCTCTGGAGGGATTTCTGACTCCTTGGGAATTGCTTGTAATGCTGAGGGCTTCCCTGATTTGTACCATTTTGAGGGGAAAAAAGGAGAAAAATATGAAACAGAAACATTCCTGCTACCTTTCAGAAAAGTGACTGATCCATGAATTCACCCACCACGCTCTGGCAGGGCTGGGAACCCCCTGGCAAAGCTGCTCCCCAGCCCAGTGGGGATTGTGGCTGTCCCATTTCAGGATGTTTTGTCCCGTGGACCTGTGCTCTGGGGAGGATTTGTGTTAAATCCACACTGTGCTTTCTCCTCAAAGGGGGAAAAAAAAAAAAAAGGTTGTCTCATGGTTTTGTTGATTTCAAGCAATTTTGAGAGGAGACAGAGAGTTGGAAGAGCTCTGCAGGGCTCGGGAGCACTTGGGATGATGCACCGTGGCCCTCTGGGACACCAGCTCCATGAATCTGGAGAGGGGGAAACAAAATCTGCAGCTCTGCCATTCCTGGGACACAGGGAAATCGGGATCTACCCAGTGGCTAAAATAGCTGAGGATGAGGAAGAGAGAGTAGGGCAGTGTGGTGGCATTATGGGACAGGAGCCAAAGAGGAGCAAGGGCAAAATGATCCCCTGTTCCTATATTCCTACGGGCAATTTTGGGACCTCGAGGCAGAGACACCCTGTATTTTCTGTGCCTTTCACCCTCAGAGGTTTGATATGGCTTTGGCAAGTGCTTGGAGAAGAGAGAATAAATTATTGGAGGGTCTTGTGCTTCTCAGAAGCTCGAATGGAGACTCAGGATGGGGCTGCGTCGTGCCAGTATTGTACAATTTCAGATCTTTATCTTGGCAAAAAGGCTCCTCGTGGGGCTGTGTAAAACTTGAGCTTGAGATGTTTCTGTAATTAAAAGCAGCCTCGGTGCTGAAGTGCTCCCGTGGGGTGATAGTTTTGGGTATTATTCTGGTCTTTTGTTTTATTCCCTTGCTTGTCCTTAGCTAGAAATAAATACACAGACAGTTCCCAGATTGTCCGGGAATTAGAAAAAAAATAAAAGGGAAATGGCAAAGAAAAAGGAAAAAATAAGGGGAAAAAAAAAAAAAGCAACAAAATCAATCAAAGATCATTTAAATAAATAAATGACCTCCCACTTCCTGGACAGTTATTTGTCGATGCAAAATTGCTATAATCTCTTCTAATTTAATACTCGGTGCTTGAAATACGCTGATTTCCCACTTCTCGAGACCTGTCCCCTTCCCTGGGGAGGAAGAGGAGGAAATCCTGAGTGGCACTTTCTCGCTTCCCTATTAACTCTGCTCTGGATGCGCTGTGGCCCTTTGAGACGGAGATTTGAAGGGACTCCACGGGCTCTGTACGCCCACCTGGGAGCTTCAGCATTGCTCCTGCTGGTGAGGGACCTGCCCTGGTGCTTCCCCGTGGTGGTCCTTGGGGCGGTGCTCTTGGAGACATCAGGCTAATTCCAGCCGTGCTCCAGATTTTGCCGGAGGGAGCCTGTTTGGGTCTCAGGGGTCTCTGCTTCTCCCTGCGCTGATCCAGCCCTGCCAAGGGCCCTCCTTGAAGGAGAAAAAGAACTTTGGATGAGTCTAGGCTCTTTGACATGTCCTGAAACAAGGCAGGCATGGAAGATCCTCAGTGGGAATGCAAGGTATTGTAATATTTTAGCTTTAGTGGTGTTTTCTCTGCCGTCCCTCTAGCTGCTATTGGTGCCCGGGATGGGCAACTTGCATGGATGGTGTCTGAGAGCTGAAGCCACCCTGTGCCTTCTGCACAGAGACTGTTCAGCTCCATCCCACCCTTCCCCGATCCCACTTGCTCTTTGGGTGGTGACAAAGGAAAGCAAATGCTGGCTGGATCGAGGTGGCACAGCATTGGTGCCATCAATGGACGTTCCACCGGGCAGCTCGCGTGGGGCACGACACACCGCTTGATCTCATCCTTCATCTCCCAGATCCCTTAAAACCCCCAAAACACCCCAAAAACTGGGGCCTCTGCAGTGAGTGGGCAGGCAGGAGGCAAAGGAGGGGGTAGAACCCGCATCCCCTGGCGTGTGGAGGATGCCCAAGGCGGTGGGGCAGCAGCCGACCCTGGGGTGGGAGTGCCGAGGAGACGCCGGCGAGGCTCGGGGCTCCCCAGCTCATGCAGGAGCCTTTGCAGATCGGTACTTGCTGCACAGGAGGGTTTCTCTGTTTGTATTCCCATCACTAATGTGTTTTGATCCCGGTGGGGAAATTTGCACCCTTTGGTATCTGCCGAGGCCGTCCGGGGCACCGCGTTCTGCCGAGGCAGTTCGGCCGCTGTTGGTACACGCATGGAAGGCAATTATGTTAAAATACCTCCTCCTCTCATTCCTTATAGGCACTGCTATCCAGTTAACCCCTTCAGGGGCCAATCCTGCCAGGACACAGAGAGGGGGAATCGGGGCTCAGCTCCTGGAGGGCGGATAAAAATCCCTCAGGGAGAAAAACAGCCCAGCACTGGGTTCTGTGGGTCGGGCTGTGCAAGACCCTCAGCCCCCTGGGGGATGCACTTGCTCCTCAGCAGGTCATGGGGATGTCCCGAGGGACACCCAGGTGCCAGGGACCTGTGGAGCATTCCCTGGGGAGAGCAGAGCAGGCACAAAGGTTGCCCGACTGCCCTCCAAGCAATGGGTTTGCATTGCCAGTGCCTTTGGTGCTACAGCTCGGGGCTGTAATCCTGCCTCAAAAGAAATAACAGAGCAACCAAAATTATATGGGCTCTGGTAAATTCACTCCCCTAATTATTTTATTTGCCATGTATAGTAAATTCCTCCTCTCCTTTATAATCGCCTGGTGCGTAATAACTTCAAAATAATTTTGCTTAAAAAATGACCAATATTTTCTAAGTGAAGCAATATTGGGAGTCAGGACAGGGAAATTATTTTTGCTTGCGTTCTACAAAGGAATCTTTGTTGGGATTGGTTGCAACACCTCCTGCTTTTGAAAGCTTCGGGAAAACCCCAGGGCACGATTCTCGGCTGGGGTGGAAGAGCCATGCCTGGTCCTGGCTTTGGAAATAAACCAAAGTCGGAGAAGTGGGCATTGATAATGTGTTTGGAAGAGATTAAATCGGGCAAAAGGATTGTCTGGTGGACGGGGGATATTTGGAGAATGAAGTTTCATTGAGGGTTTCTTCCCAGGAGGGTGTTGGTGTGTTCTGTGCTGGGTTGTGCCAGGTGCTGTTCAAATAAACAGCAAAAAAAATTCCCTCTGGGTCCAAAGGGAGTGCGTTGGGATGGGATGCAGGTGACAGGATTCAGTGGCACTAAAAAGGAATATTTGTGAGTGTTGCAGCAAGGACACTGGTGAGCGTTGCTCCTTCACAAAGGAGCAGCATTTTGCCCCGTGCCTCAGTTTATAAAGCAGATCTGATTCCTGGTGGGCAGCAGGTGCTGCACAGGAGGTTGTTGGTGAGGATTTGTCCTGCAGGAGCAGGGACTGCACATTGCAGGGTTATTAATACAATGTGGCCCTGCTTCCCTCAGGCAGGATTTGGGAGCTCAGGAGGACGGAATGAAAGATCACGGATTGGAAAAGAGAGAGGAAAAAAAATTGTCAGTGCTAAAAGGCCAGTTCGTTTCAGGGGAGATAACAGCTAAAGGACCAGAACTATCAAACAAAACCACAAGATCACATCAGATGTGAGGGCAGGACACATCTCGTTCCTCCCTCCTGAAAGGGCTTATCAGTGCAACCAATCACCTTAATGATGTGGCAGAGGGAGGAAGAGGATTTGACTCAGAGTGAGATGAAATTTAGTTCCTAAGACCCTTCTCTTCCGCTGCCGGAGACCAGTCACCTGTTCTGCACTCAGCCACAGATAAATCATATCCTGCAGCGGAAGGTGCTTAGACATGATTTTGCATTATTTTCTCTTACTCTTTCCAGTGACTCTACAATCCATAGCAGGAGAGGGGGAGGGAGGGGAGGAAGAAGAGGGACCGAGCGAGCAGAGACATCCCCAGTGCCCTTCTCAGCATCTGAGGACGATGGCAGCGGGATGGGAACCTCCCCATCCCAAAAACAGCTGTGGGAGCAGGCAGCCCCCTCGCCCGTGCTTAGCCTGTGCTGAGCTCTGCTCCTTTGGCTTGGAAGAGCAGCACTGCAGGGGGGATGAAGGTGCTGTGCAGGTAGTGTTGCTCTGGGGCTCCTCCTCACAGCTCTGCGCTGCCCGTGCTGGCAAAGCTCGTCAGGAGCTGTAATTATCCAACATACCAGCCAGTCTCTGGAGATGGAGCTTGGAGCTCAATCCTGGGATTGGGGGATATTAGTATTCAAATGTCAGGGCTTGGCTCCAGCTCTGTCCTAGGGCAAAGGGGAAAAGCAGCGCTCAGCATCCTCAAACCTTGGGAAAGTTTGGGTCTGATCGGGGTTGTGCTGTTACCAAGGGTGCAGGACTGGCTGACAAAACACTGCTCCC
The DNA here is from genome assembly GCF_003945595.2 of Pipra filicauda. Taxonomy (NCBI): domain Eukaryota; kingdom Metazoa; phylum Chordata; class Aves; order Passeriformes; family Pipridae; genus Pipra; species Pipra filicauda. The sequence goes on from NW_024104331.1 coordinate 1,123,969, forward strand.
TCCAGTCGGCTGCTGTGAGGCCCTGCAGCGTCAGGCTCATCTCATCTCCATCAGCTGAACCACGGCACATTCCTTGCACAGGTCTGAACCCAGCAGCTGGTCCTCCCCATCCTGGGCAGAGTATCCTCAACCAGTGTCACCCAAAGGAATTTGATGTGCTTGCCCTAATGGAACAGGTTATGAACTGGGAAAAACCAGCTATACCGGTAGCACGCAGCCCAAGTTGTTAGATAGCAGCATTAACTCGCTCCAACTGGCACCTCTCCACTGATCTACGGAGCGACGGCTTCTGAAAATCTGATCTCAGACGTGGCTGAGGCAACACCAGCTGGATGTCCTTGAGATGTCTGCTTCCTCCCCAGCACCCAGCCTGGAAATCTTTGAATCAGGGGTTTTGCCTAGTTCCATGAGAACCAGATCACAGCCCGGGAATGAATTCTGCCTTCCTGGAAGTGGGAGCAACTGCAGAGAAGCCATGGGGGGGGGGGGGCTGGTGGTTTTTGCACCCTGCTGTGAAAGCTGCCCGGGTTCCTGCAGATGTGCACCCACCTGCTGCTTTGTGACACACGGGCTGAAATTCTCAGATCTGTAAATCACAACTTTTGAAGCCCCACCTAGTTCACTCTGCAGTCTCAGAGGGAGATTTTTCAGAGGTCTTTAAGGATGGAAAAACGCAGGAAAACACTGGTGGGGATTTTCAGCAAGGCACGAGTGGGATAAATGCTTAAACCTGATGAATTTTGCCAATTGCTGAGAATGCCCCCAGCTTGCCCTGTGCTGTGAAGTGCTTTAAAAACCTTTACAAATCCAGAAAGACTCTATCTCTATACTGAAACCCTGGGAATGGGGAGCCAGTGTCCTTCAGGCATTTGAGCCGAAGTTGTGTGGAAATTTGGGTGAGATGTTCCCTTTGATTTGAACACGGGCCACATCCCCAGAGCTTTTAAAAGCGCTACCCTAGATTTCTGTTTAAATATCTGAATTAATGCCCTGCTTTTTTTTTCCTTCCAGAGGGCTTAGTTTTGGAGTCTCCCAGTGTAATAAGTGGCCTCGACAGGATTTATCAGGTGCTGTCCCACTTGCCAGGGCTCCCATCACAGGGTGGGCAGGGAGAGAGGCAGAGGGACTTAACCCATGAGTGAGAGGAGATCAGGGGCTCGCAAAGCCTCTAATCAATACCAGCCTGCCTAGAACGAACATCTCTCCCACTGCTGGAGCTTCAGACACTAAAAAACCTACTGTAAGTGCAACATATCTCTGTGCTTCCTGCCAGCTGGCCCGGAGCCAGCCTATTTCCTTCAAAAAGAGGGATATTTATTTTCATCCTTTTAGAAGCAGCCAATTCATCTCAGACCACCACCAGCTAAAAAAGCTTTATAAATTAGGAACCGCCTTTTTTTTTTTTTTTCCCCTAATTCTCTTTCCCTTCTCCCCCCCCCCCCCCCCCTTCCCGCCCCCTTAAATATTATTTTCCTTTCGTTGTTCAAGTTGGTGTAAATCCTCTGCCAGGACATGCGAGCCGAGGCGCATTGCGACACACTCCCCTTTCTCTCCAAGCTGGAGAAAGACAGTAGCTGTAGTGTCTCACGAAAGCCAGAGGAAACCAAAGCAAAGCCCGGCCGTGACTGATTCTCTTTCCAAATGGCGTAAGCAGGCCAACTTCAAACATGTGAATAATGAGTTATCTGTGCTTGACTTTGTTCGGCACCAGAAGAGACGGTTCCTTCTAACATTTGCCCCCTGCTCCCTCCTGTGAACTCCAGGGCTTCGGCTTCTAGAAGCGGGCTGAAGCAGGGTTGGCACTCTCCAGGCTGCCGCCGCTCACCGGAGCTCGGAGGGCATCTCCGTCATCCTCCGTGGAGACGTCATGTGTGAGTCCCTCCCAGCTCCTGGCACTGCGGGCAACCTGGTTCCCATCTCCACACCGTCCTCCCCCTCCCTCCTTCGCTGGCCGTGGGGGCTCCACCAAATTCTTCTTGGCCGGGAGCTTCCCGTGGTGAGTCTAGAGCAGGAGGTGGGATTCCAGGGAAAACCTGAGGGGTGTTCATGCCTCGTGTTATAGGTGTGCGAAGATGAAACCACCCCAACATGTGCAGTAAGGGACAGGCCTGCTGTTCCCATAACACAGGCGTTTCACATGTGGCTTCTTTCTGGAGCACATGCTGGGACTTGATAGTCTAGTCGAGACTCAGACTGGGAAAAAATTCAACCCTCTGTAGAGGATTGGCGTGTCTCTCTGAAGTACCTATTTTGAGGGCTATAAGAGGGATTTGAAAGGTGTTTTGCACATTGAGACGGAGTTTTATCCACTGCTGATTGCTTTCTTGTGGTCCATTCTCACGGACATGTAGAGACTAAGCCACGGGGTTGTGTGCAGGGACTGCTCCTGGTGAGCTCCTGCTTGGCTGAGCCCTGGAGTTTGACTGTGAATATTTGAGCAGAGCCTTGGGTGGAGGATGGTGGGATCATGCTGGTGGGATGTTTGGAACCTTGCTTTGGAGGTGGATGAGTGGGGGCTTCTGTGGCTGCTGATGGCTCGAGCTGATGTCCCAGCCCATGTTGCCATCTCCTGGTTCTTGTCTCTTCCTCACTGGAGCTAAGGAAATTATCTGCAAATGTGTGTGTTAATGAACATCCCCCAGAGCTGAAAAGCTCTGTGTTTCCTTCTCTCCATCTTGCCGCCAGCATTTCGCAGCAAGACTCCTGGGGAGGGCCAAGCCACTTCCCACCATCTGCTCTCCCATCCTTTGGTAGCAAAGGGCTGTGCCAGGGGATGGGGACAAATGTGACACCCAAATCTGAACCCCCCCAGGGGTGGAGAGGAGGATGTGCAGCTCCTTGTGTCTCATGACTGAACAACTAACCACAGATAAATCAGGGTACCATGACCCTCAGGCACCCCGGAGAGTGTTTTTTCAAATCAAATTTCTCTCTAAGATTTTGACACCACTCAGGTTCCTGAAGCCCCTTTCTACCTTTGATCAACTTTATATTCTGCATCTCAGTAATCTGGGGGAAATAAGCTGCTTTTGGTGAACTGTGGAACTCCCTCCTGCACTGCCTGGAAACCCCATCCAGGTCCCAGCTTGGGAAACCACATCAGGTTGCACACTCCTAGAAGGAAGAGCAGGGTCTGTTAGGTCTTTGTAATGTTTTAATGCAGAAGGCATGTCTTTAAATCAGAGCTTTGAGCGCCTGGGCTGCAGTGTGGCACACACTGTTTCGCTGTCTGCATTCCAAGGAAACACCCAAAACTTCCAGTGTGCTTCTTATTACTGGCCCAAAGTGTCAAATTCACATCGGCTCTTCCAGCTGGGAAGTGTTCAATGGGATCGTTTGTTTGATATGCTGATACAGATCTTGTTATTACATCAGGATCATAGGTGATCTGTCAATGTTTACATCATGTCATGTTCAATATCGGAGTTAACTGATTCAGAAACCCGATCCAGCGTTAAAACCCTTGTGCTGTTGACAAGAGGTGCCCGAGGTCAGTAGCTGCCATCATTTGATCGTTCTAAGCTCTGTTGTTTCCATAAATATTGACCTGCAAGCCAGTGCTAGCCCAGCTGGAAGTGCAGGGCTAAGTCTCCAACCCCAAACGGCAGGTTTCGTGCCCCAAAATTCACGGGTCGGGGTGATGAAGACTTCTCAGGCAGATTTCTTGGGATGAGGTGTCTGGAGCTGCTTGAAGTTGAGTGAAAACCCGCCCACTGGCTTCAGGAGGCTTTGAGTCAGTCCTTGGGTTAAGCTAGAAACCACCTTCCTCTTCTCTAAGGTATGAGCTATTGTTCACTTGACGGCACTGGTTTCCTCTCCGTGACAGCTGTGGGCAGATGGGGAAGGGCTTTTAATGGAGCCAACCGCTGCAGAAATTAAAAAGCTCAGGTTGTTCTGATGAAAGAAACCCATTAATAGCGATTCTCTCTTGCGTGACAAAGTCTGACGTCCCCAGCTCTAAAGTGACAAGCGGCAGGAAGTCCTGGGGAGAAAGCCTGAGCTAAAGAGGGTTGGCAGTCCAAGCTGGTGGTTTTTAACTCGTTCAGTGCCTTGTTTCATATGGTTTGGTGCTGCCACGTCCCACACATGGAGACAGGGCAGGATACAGACCAGAGAGGGCCTAGGAGAGCTGGGAATGGTCCTGATCCCACCACAGCATCCTCTGGTGAGGGCTCATCCTAAGTGAGCCCCTGTGTTTGCCTCGACTTACACTGGCATCAAGTTTTCCACTTTCTTTTTTTAGGATAGGTTTAAGGTTTTGGGGGTTTCGCCGGTAATTGCTGGGTCTCCCCACAAACCAGCTCCTCCTCGAGGGTGTAAGTACAGTGCTGCTGTTTACTTGAGGCTTAAAACCCCCACGGGGCTGTGTCCATGTTCAGACCATGTGGGGACCAGAGAAACCCCAGTGCAGCATGACACAGCCACATGAAGCCCTCAGTCAAGTTGTACGGCTGAATAATCTTTAAAAACATTTATCAGCACGGAGATCACTTGATATATTTTTCAGGATTTTCTCCGTCACATGCCAGATACCACCGCAGGATAGGGTTTGTGCTGAGATGGAGGCAGGGAATTTGATTTCCATTAGATTTCTGGGGAACTTGAAGTCCTTTTGGCTCCTCTGCCACGCTCTGCCCAAGGAAAGCAGTTAAAGGTGAAACATAACCCTACTTTTCTTTTTCTGTGCTTAAATGTATACTGAAGTCATACAATGTGGACCAAAACAGGACACCTCACTGCACACACTTTTCCCCTGGGGAAAGCACAAATGCCACGTGACAGATGCTGCTCATGGCTCCAAAGGCCTCGGATAATGCAGAGGTGCCTGAGGTCTGGGGACACACAGAGATTAGAAGAGATCATTTACAGTGTTGCTGTGAGGTTTCCTTGGTTTATTTCACATAGCAGGGAAAAGACATTTTCAAAACACTGCTGGGTGTTTTGCTTTCTGCTGGGGTTTGTCCTCAACAAGTTTTGCTCTCTGTTGTCAGCCCGTTTTCCATCAGTTTGGACTTTTACACACCCGGAAGCCTGGGGATCATGGAGTTTGGAGGGGATGGTGGGGCTCACCTGGATGTGGAGCTCACAGAGGAGGGTCAAAGGCCTTCAGAAACTGTGACAAGGGGTGGTTTGCTGTTGGGACATCCATGGAGCAATGCCATGGCAGGCAGCTCAGCTGGGAGTGTGAGAACCCCTCTGGAGATCAGGAGATGCAAGACATTATTAAAGAGGGGGAAGTCCGGGGACTTTCTGTGACTTTGCTACAAACTGACGATGGGGCTCAGGCCACGCAGATGTGAGGGGGGAGGGAAGGAGGGTGTGAGCAAGAGGTGGCTGCGTTTATCACCTCTGAAACGCGTCACTTCTTAAAAGCCACCAAGAACTGAGCCACTGACTCAGTGGATGTCGGTCTGTAGGATCTGATAAGGCCCAGCTCTCTGAAGCACTGCAGAAGGTTTCTTCCCAGCTCCTCTCCCATCTCCCCGGCGTGCCCGCACACCTCCAGTGCCCCCGAGCCCTGCGCTCGGATTACGCCGGGATGAGGCGGCTGCCACCTTGGGAAGGTCCTTTCCTGGCAGGTGCAAAGAGCTGGGGGTGTTGCAGGGCTGTCTGGCTGCGGCAGGTAAAGAGCAAGGAGAATCCAAGGTCTGAACCCCGGCACTGATGTAAAACCGAGGCAGCTCCGGCTTCCCTGGAGCCCCTCCAGCTTTGTGCGGGTGTAACTGAGACTGGAATCGGGCCCAGAGAGAGTGAAGCCGTTTGGTGATGATTAATATAGTAAAATGCGAAAGTTATGTATCAAGTGTATTTCATGCGCCTCTTGCCTCGGGACAATTAGCATAAATTTAATAATTATTGCCCTGTGCCAGCAGCTGCTACCTAAGGAGCTGGGAGTGCTTTACAAACGCTCATTAGCTGCTGCCCTGCCTGGGGGAGGTGGGTGATTAGTCTCCCCGTTTTATGGGTAGGAAAAGAGGAACAGAAAGAAGCAAAGTGAGGTGGCCAAGGTGTGGTGCCACGGCTGCTCCCATCCCTCCTCCTGTGCCTTCTCCAGCTCCACTTGGCTCTGACCCCAATGGGTGAGCAGAGCTGGGAGGGGGAGTAGACGAGAGTTTATTCTTTGTGCGCTGAGCAAATGCTGCAGAAAATACTTAAAATTCAGTGTTTCCTTTGCTGGTTCCCCATTCACCCCTTTGCCAGGAGATGGGGTTTTTCCTGCCTTGCACGTGTCTCCCCTCTGTGTTCAGAGAGAGTGAGGGCTGGTGGAGGCTGGTCACTCAGGCACGGCGCAGGGCATCCTGATCCAGGCTCCTTGATCAAAGGCTGACTTGCTGGATGATTTGCGGGATGATCTGGGGCCTCCCACATGGGTCAGTCCGTGTCCCATCTTTGGTGGGCTTCATTTTCCTGAACCATGAGGTCTTCCCCTGTGTGTGTGCTGTGCAGCCCCCCAGTAGCTGATTTCTGCCGGGGCTGCTCCCCACGTGAACATCAGCAAACCGCGGAGACAGAGGCTGCGCTGACTCTGTGTGTAACCAAGGTGCTGCAGCCAAAGGGTAACTGATCAGATATCAGACTCTTTTATCATGTTCCAGGGCACAGACAAAAACTAGAAGACCAAGCCAAACCCTTCACCGACCGCTACGGGGAGCTGGAACGGCTGCGCCAGTCCATGAGAGTCACCCCGACAACACCCAACCCTCGTGGATCCCTCAGCACCCCGAGCCACTTCGGGTCCCAGGCTCAGACTCCAATACAAGGTAACTGGCTGGGTGCCCCAGCCCGGCGTTACACCCCAAAGCCTCACACTCCCAACACAGCTGGGCAGGGAGCGGAGCCTCCCTGGCCGAACGGGATTCCCTTTGGATGGCCTTGTAGGGCTGGAGTCCAGCTCTCCCCTGGGTAAGGAGCCGTGGGGGGGGACATGCCAGGGGGAGGTTTGCTTGGATTTCTTGGCCTTGGAAGCCTTTTTGCACCCATGAAATCACTCTTTGCACCATCAGATCAGGGCTCTTAGGAAAAACTGAGGAGCTTCAGCAGGAATGCGAGGGAGATCAGAGCAACACACTTTGAACCCAGCAGCTTCTTTGACATGAAGGCACCCACGTTATGGTTATGCATCAACTAGAAAGGGTGTTTTGTACTTTACATGCTAATCCAAATGGTTTCTTATCTTGTTGCATTGTGTTTATGCCAAGCCTGGTGATCACCCAACTGCAGCATAATTCCCCACACGTATGCACACCTGCATGGGCGCACGCGTGCACACACACACACAGAGAGCTTTGCTCTTCCCATATTTGCCATCAGCAAGGAGCGCCCCGAGTCCTTGGGCGTTCCCCGGGAATCCACACTGCTGCCAGGACAGCAGTGGGAATTGCCACTGGAGTTACCCAAGAGAGGTCAGTCTGTTAATCCCCATACACCTGAATTTCAGCCCCCAGTTAAGCGCTGCCGTTGGAATTATCCGACTGCCTTGCTGCTCCCGTCTTTGTGCACGTCTCAGCACAGCCAGATGCCACCAGAATGAATTAAGAGAGACCATTCTCCTGTCTGCATGTGAGACGTGCTCCTTTTCCGTGCGATTTTAGCCTCGGTGGTGTTTTCCTTTGGAAAGCAGCAGAGATACTAACAGGGACTTCAGGAATAGTATTTAAGCTGTCTGCGTATTGAGTTTTGATGAGAAGTGGCCCTTCTTGGAAGGTTTCCTATAAAAAGTTCCAGAAGCCTTTGTGTTGCATTTTGAGAAGTGATGTAGATGTTTGAAAACCTCAGTGTCATTGGCAAAGAGGGTGTCTCGGGTGCAAAAACATGTTTGAAAACATTACCTGAACTGTAAAAGCTGCCCCGCTTCTCCCAACCCAAAATTGCAGTGAAAATTTAATTTATTTCTCATTGAAATGCAAATCTCCATGCTTGGAATTTTCATTGATATTAGCATGATTTATGAGAAGAACGCGGGCATTTTGTGCAGGATTATAATTTGATTTTTGTTTAAAAAAAGAGAGAGAGAGAGAGAAAGAGTTTTCTAGGCTCATCCCATTGGCTGCGTCATAAAGAAAGAGATTCTTGGGGAAGAAAAAAAGATTTGTATTTTAAATTAGCACAGCCCCATGCAGTGCCAGAAACCCAAAGAGCGTCGTTTGGAGCAAGGGATCAGGTGATGACACAAATCCAAGGAGAAAAAAAAATGAAATTGGCCACAAGCTGCCGTCCGTGCCAAATTCCCAAATGTCAAGTGACAGCAGGAGTGGAGACACACAAAATTAGCCATCTAAAATCATTCCTGCGGAGTGAATCCAAACTACCAGGAATGCTGCAAAAGGCGGTTCGTGCACGCTCTGCTCTTGGCTCCCTTGTTCCCAAGTTGAGGAACTGTCTTAAAATGACTGTGGGTTCTTACCAGCGTAGCTGGGAGCAGGATCAGCTCAGTATTTTTAATCTCAGCCCTGTCCTTTTGACACAACGCTGGCTATAACCAATCATAATCATAATTTAAAAAAAAAAAAAACAAAAACAACCCTCTTTCTCTCGCACACACACACGGCTTATTCACAGAGATCATAATTTTTACCCGAGCAAGTGGAGCCCGGCCCGTGCCAAGAATAACACAGGAGTTAACAGGCCTGTAATTCTCACGACTTGGCACGTTCTTGGGTAACACACATGAGAAGCCAATTAGTGAAAAGCATAACGAGATACCGGTTAGGAGGGACAGGCTGGAGTTCATCCGGCCCCCGCTATCCTTCTTGTGGGTGCTTCCCAACCATAATGTTTTTAGCATCCCTGTGCAGGGATTGAAAGGGGGCCAGAGGAGCAGGTTTTCCCTCCACCGGTGCCCAGCAGCCCTCTGCTCATGTGCTGGAGGTGGTTGGCCTCCCGGTTCTGCTGACCAAGCAGTTTGCACAAATGCTTCCTAATCCGCTTCTGGCAAAACCAGGCTGGGAGCTGAGATGCTCAGAAACAGCCTTGGCCGCTGAGGGGGGATTCTGGCACCTCAAATCCCTGAAATACAGCACGTGGAGCTTGGGTTTTGAGGCAGAAAGGCACGTAGGAGACAGTGTTTATCTTTGGGAGGAACCGGGGTTCTTTGGAGGTGTGTTTGCTCTGGCCTGGTCCAATCTTTCCAATCTTTCCAATCTTTCCTCCTCACGAGTGAGGGCCGTGGCCAGTGGAGATCACGGCAAGGACGCTGGTGTAAGTGGGAGAAGAGTCTGGCCCTCAGCCATTCGCAGAGGCTTTCAGTAAAGCAGCCCCTGGAGGTTATAAATAGCCCCCATGTAAAATGATCGTCCTGAGGTTAAATGGTCTCAAAACCAAAAACCTCCTGGTAAGAGAAAACTGATTGTTTCTGAAGGACATGCCAGGAAACATGGGAGGAGAGCGTGCGCAGCTCCGTGGCCAAGCAGGTCACATCCTGCTCTTGTGCTGGTTCCCCATGCCCAGCGTCAGGGTATCTCAGTGGCTTCAGCCTTGCCTTGTCCCGCTCAGATGAGCAGAGAATCCATCCCTTCCTATGCTTGTCCCCAACAGGATTGACATTTGCAACCCTCCACACACCAGATTTCACTCCCACTTGCACTGCTTTGGTGGGTAAATAGGGTAATTCTGGGTTCAAACCCGTGTGGCTGTGATGACAGTCTGGCCCAGTAGCTGGGCAGACCCTCACCAGCATGGCTTCAGCCGAGCAGAGCCATTTGCCTCTGCTGAGGATTTGGCCCAATGCTTCTCCAGTGAGGTCTGGAAAATCTGAGGTTTTGAAATCCCAGCTCTGTCATCTCCTCAGCGAGACACCAAGCTGTCATTAGGATGGCTCGAAATGGTTCCTTATTACGGGGCATGAGAGGCCAGAGCCTTGCGTGCTTGCTTTACTCCGAGTTTCACCTTCTAGCTCAAAAAAATCAAGTAGCTCCCAAAAGCGAAGCAAGATGTTAAAGGAACTTGCTTCTGTCTGCCTTCAGCTGCTTCTCGGGGCCCCCTTGCTCTGGGGAGGCGGGATGGTGACAGACACACATCCTCCAGGGGAGAAGCCCCCAGTTCTCTGCGCGGTGCTTCGCCCTTGCCCGCGTTTCGACAGCGGTTCGTGCTGAACCATTTTCTTCCCACCGCAGCAGAGCAGGACCGCCCACGCAGCCGGGCCTGTGTTCTCGCTCTGTGGTGGAAACATCTTCAATCACTCAAAAGCAATTGTGTGCATTGTCCAGCAACATGTAGGGGCCTTGCGTACACGAGGACAATTGCAAAGTGATTTTAAATTGGATCTACTCGGTACCAGAGCGAGCTGTTTTGATTAACGCACTTAACGTCCCCTTGCTCCAGCGAAACCAAACTCCCTTGGCTTCACAGAGAGAACAGTAAACTCTGGACCCTTTTGCAAGCTCCGTCCTGCCTCTCCCAGCTTTAGTCTCTGCTCAATGGTTTTCGGGAGACATTGTGTTTGCTGGTGAAGAGCTTCAGCTCTCCTGATCTGGAAACTCCTCAGCTTTAACCAGCTTCACACTCCCAGTCCATTACTTAGGGCCAGTCATCAGCAGAATGCTTCACCATATGCATTTAAAGTAAAATCTCTCTCTCTCTCTTTTGCTTTTTAAATATACAGTTTTAAAGTATTACATTACTTTTAAGAAGCCTCTTGGCATAGGCAGCGAGTGCCCTATTGTTTCCGAAATGCAACGTGGCTGCTCTGAGGTTAAGTCCTGAATTATGGGCCCAGCAAATACACTGAATTGCTGCTTCCTAATCCCTGTCCAGATTGACTTATGGTTTCTTTAAAATATCCGTTTCTTAATGGATAAAAACATTCTACCATGGGCAGAGACTAAATTGTTTCCAAAGGAAGCTAGGCAAGCATTAGTGGGAAGAAAACATATTGTGGGATTCAGCTTCAGCCTCAAAGGAAGGAACATGCTCAAGATGGGTTTCCTGCCTGCTTTCAGGCTTCTGTGTCTATCTTTAAACTGCTTTTCTGCTCCTTTCATTTACGCTTGCGATGTCCCTTATACGAATTTGGTGTGTAACTGTCAAAGATGAACCACAGACCGGTGCTGGACGGGAGCTTCCCCGAGAGAGAGCTCAGGCACCCGCGACCGCTGCGTTTGCCGCTGACGTGCAGCCGCCTCGGTCTCCCAGCCACAGCTCAGGGGGCTGAAGTGCTGCAGTTCCCACAAAATAGCAGATGAGATTAACCAGGAGCCCGGCTGCATTTGCCTCAGGCTCCAGGGGTGCCATCCCGCCTCTGGCACGGGATTTTCGGATTGCTGGGATCCGCAGAGCGCAGGAGGGGAGCCCCCAGCCCAGGGTGCCGCTGCGGGAGGGCAGTGCCCACATTACAGGGATGTTGCTGCAGCGCAGCCCAGCACAAACAGGGCTGGATCCCCTTCTCCCAACACTCCTCAGCCTCCCTGTCAGTGGGTTTCCCATGGCAGACTTGGCCTGGTCTAAACCTGCTCGGCAGGCAAGGTGGTCTAGCTGCAGGCTGGGTTGTAAATTCAGCAGCTTCCTTTTATGTAGTCAGGGCTTGTTAATTTTTTTTTAATACCCTTTGAATACAGGTAAAGAGCAAAGCGCAGGCAGGCCAGAGGGAGTGGCTGCGATCACGGGAGCGTTTCCCGTTCAGCCCACCCACCCGCTCCAATTAGCACCGTTATCTTATTCATTAGCTCTGCGGGATGGAGTGGCGGGAACTGAGCCTGGTGCAGGACAGGGGGACGCGGGCAGAGGGCTCTGGGATGGTGAGAGGAACAGAGAGGCTGTGGTGGGAGAGGAAGCACGGAGAGCTGGGCTTGTTTAGTCTAGCAAAGGGCAGGCTGGGAGCGGAGCTGATTGCTCTGTGTAAATACATCGAGGGGGTAAACATCGGGGAGGGAGAGGAGCTAATGTAAGCTATGGAGGACAGTGCTGGCACAGGAGATGGGGTTGAATTGGCCCTGGATAAATCCAGACTGGAAGTCAGAAGCAGGGTCCTCCCCAGCAGGGCAGGATGGGTCCAGCAAATGGCTGGGAGCATCCCGGTGGGCCTGGAAAGGTTTGCAGAGGAGGTTGAGATGCAGTGCATGATTCACCGGGCTGGGAATACCTGGGAATTTCCCTGCCCTGCCTGCATAGACCAGGAGGCTGCTGCCCAACATATTTGGGATCTGATTGAAAGTGCTGGGAGAGGACAGAGGAGCAGAGCTTTGTGCTGCTCGTGGGGTAGGTCCGGGGGCCGCGTGTGTGTCTGCACGGCAGCACATGGCATTTGAGGAGAATTGAGCAGCAAACGTGCTTGGCAATCTTGAGGTGGTGCCTGGCGATGCTGTGATAAGGCCGTGTGTGTTGTTGTGTTTTGGTTTGGGGTTTGGTTTTGTTGTTGTTTTTTTTTTTTCAAACTCTGCAAAGGAAGTCCTTGCACCCAGTTCGTGAGCTGGTTCTATCAGATACAGAACAGTGCTCCATGGGCGTGTAACAACGGATGCCGTTCACACCCTCATTTTTTTTCAACACCTCCCCTCCTCCCCCAAAATATATTTTGCTCTATTTTACGTGGGGTGGGAGGAAGGGGCCGTTTTCTTTTTTAGTTGGCTCTGGCTTGGAAACAAGTGAACTTGTTAACATACGTGACAGAGGCGTGAGAGCGCGCCTGCATGCGTGGGTGGGGAGGAGAGCGGCGCCTTCTCTAGAGATGAGCTGGGGCTTCACACATCAAATGCCTCCCGTGCACCTTCCCGTACAGATTGTCTCCTTCTCTGGCCACCTGCCTCTCTGTGCTCCCAGATGGAGCCGTTGTGACCAGGGGAAGGAAGCAGAGAGGAAGAGAGGGCAGAAAAATGCTAAAAGATGACCCGGAGGTCCAAATATCACAGAAATCTGCAGAGAAAAGACAGCCAAGGGTATACACAGAGCGAGAACGTCTGTCCCCGCTCTGTCTCACACGTGCAAGGCTATTATATACAGAAGCATAAGGTATCATTAGTGTTTACATGGTTGTCAATCATCGTGGCATAAGACAGGAAAGGAAGGGTTTTTTTCCCCCCCCAGGGTTGATTTTTCATGACAATTTTGCAAGGCACATATATGCGTAGAATTGAAACAGTGATATATGACCATGCTGAAGTTATTTTATATTCTGTCCACTTGGAGAGAGCCACACTACCAAGTTCCCTTTGCATTTCCTTTATTCTCTGTGTGTATCGCACGCTATGAGTATGTGTGTGTGTTGTGTAATATACACACAATGGGTTAAGTTTATTGCTGACTGGATTCATCAGCCACTGAATATCCCCACATCTCTGAGATGGGGACCAGAGAGTGATATCTTGGGTGCCGTGGAGCTGCCCAGATTCCACATGTTGCTGCCCAGCCCCAGATGATCTGATAATCTCCTCCTGTACCTCAGGCCCAGCGCTGTGCTCTGACACATGCCCTGGGTGAGCTGGTTGTTTAGGTGTCACTCAAAGCCCTTTCCAGGCTGTAGCACTGAAGAGGTCCTGATGTTGCTTTTGGGGCCCTTTCCTCTCTCCGCACAGAACATCGCTTTTCCTGGAGGAGGAGGTAGTGGAAGCACCCACTGTTCTGCTGGGAAGGATGCACATCCATCCCTAAAACCTTTTGCCTCATCTCCTCAAAGGCCTCCAGGGAACTCTGAGGAGATCTACCAGTCCTGACCCAGCAGGGGTACAGGGACCAGTTCCACTCCATCCAAAGCAGCTCCCAAACCCCACATGGTCTTAAGGGAGGCGGCTGAACACACCCAGAGAAACCTCTGTGGTTGGCAGCCTCATGAACCAGCTTCCCCACCTCCACGCTCGTGACCAGCCCTTACCACCATGAACCAGCTGAGGTTTGGCCCCATTGCCGCACAGGCTCAGGGGCGTCTCTTCACATTTATCTCCTCGCCATCCACCCAAGAAAAGACCCGTATTATCTCTGAGGTGGAGAGAAAGCTGCTGTGTCACTGGAGCGCTGTTGTTTTATCTGGAAAGGGGCTGAGCAGCTTTCAAAGCCTGTTTCTATCCAGCTCCACGTGCAGGAGGACTTGGGGGTCCTTGAAAGGTGCAAATTGCAGCTGCACAATTAAATCACAGGGTGTGTCCTGGCCTCCGAGGTCCCCTGGGCAGCTCAGCCCTAAGGAGGACACAGTGGCATTACTAATCAGGGCTTTGACCTTTACATGGCTTTTATTTAATACACATTCCACACTTCCCCAAACTCCCATCCAAAACATTGACATTTCCGCTGATAGATTGGGTCAGATTTTGGAGTAGTTGGGGGACTCAATTCACTCTTACAATGGTTAAATTCTTACAGCTAAATGGGCTTATTCAGTTAGTGCAGCAGCTGGTGTGATTTCGAGAAGAAAATAAACATTTCCTTCAAATATTTTGATTGGCAACTGGACAACTGAAATACTCAAGCTCAGATTGCCAGGGTCCAAAAAAGCAAATGGGGGCTGGACAGAGAGTAAGAGAGGGAAACTGTAGTAAATCCTCGGAGGCAGAACTATGGAGCAGATGTGTGTGAGATGCAGCGGGGAAGGGGACAGTGAGATGGGGCTTTTAAAGCCCATTTTCAGCTGTGATTCCTAAGGGAATGTGGAGTCCAAGGGTGCAGCTTCACCCACTCCTTCTTCTCCGACATTTTCTCAGCATGTTGCTCGCTCCAGGTTGCTGTTTGATTCTGGCTGAGTGTGCCAGAGGGTTGCTCGCTGCTGAGTTAGGTGGTTATGGGGGTGTGTTAATGGCGATGTTTTACTTGGACCTTGCTGGGGCTGTTTCAGTGGAGATCTCCTCGGAAGCAGGGCAGGAGGGATGATGCCCCTGGCCAGGGCAGTGGGAACGGGGCTGTGTGGTTGCAATCTGTGTGGATCCGTGGCAGCCCTGAGGAGAGGGAACCCAGATGGAGGGGAGGTTGTGAGGTGAACGAGATGGGATGGAGGGGAAACCCTGAGGCGAGGGCCAAGATATAGGGGCAGCTCTGAGGTGAGGGCACTGAGGTGGAGAAGACAGGGTGGAGGGGAAACCTTAAGCTAAGGGTTGAGCTAGAGGGGCAGCCCTGAGACGAGAGAGCCAAGATGGAGATGGAGCTCTGAGATGGGATGGAAGAGGAACCCTGTGGTGAGGACCAAGATGGAGATGGAGCTCTGAGATGGGATGGAAGAGGAACCCTGTGGTGAGGACCAAGATGGAGATGGAGCTCTGAGATGGGATGGAAGAGGAACCCTGTGGTGAGGACCAAGATGGAGGGACAGTTGTGAGGTGACAGTGCTGAGGTGGAGGAGCAGTTGTGAAGTGAAGGAGATGGGATGAAGGGGAAACCCTGAGATGAGGACTGAGGTGAGGGAGCCAAGATGGAAGGGCAGCTCCGAGATGAAGAAGATAGGATGGAGGCAAAACCTTGAGCAAGGACCAAGACAGAGGGGAAACCTTGAGCAAGGACCAAGACAGAGGGGAAACCTTGAGGTGAGGTCGGAGGTGGAGGGGCAGCCCCGAGGTGAGGACCAAGACGGAAGCGGCAGTTGTGAAGTGACAGCGCTGAGCCGGCGGTGAAGCGGCCGAGACGGAGGGGCAGCCCTGGGGCTAATGAGACGGGACGGAGGGGTGAAACCCTCCATATGGAAGGGGGCTGTCGTGAGGTGAAGGAGACGGGACGGAGGGGAAAGCCTGCGGTGAAGTGCCCGAGATGGAGGGGCGTTAGCGCGGTGACAGCGGAGCGGCGATGGCGGAACCCCCTCTAGCGGCCGCCTCCCTCCCTCCCTCCCGCCTCCCGCCGCCCGCCCGCCCGCAGCCGCCCCCTGCTGGCGGCGGGACCGCCGAGCCCGCCCGCCCCTGAGGGGCACCGGGGCCGACACGGGCCGGGGCCGACACCGAGGACCAGGAACCCCCCCGGGGGGAACCGCTCTCCCGCCGGGGTGCCGCGGTGTGCAGCTCGTCCCCACCGGGGGGGCCGTGGTGGAACAGAGACCGGCGTTATAGAGCGGCACAGCCCGGTGTCTGCGAGGCTGAACCACCACCCCCCCCCACACACACACATACACACCCAGATAACACAGCGGCGAAATACACAAGTGGGGTTTTGTTTTTGAGGTGGTTTTGGGGTTTATTTTTAGCCTCAGACTGGTCGGGGAGAGCTGGAGCTCTATTCTGGGCCAGACTTTGGAGCCCAAGGCCGGCGGAGATGAAAGCGAGCTGGTCACGGCGGGCTGGGTGCCCCGTGGCTCTGCTGGATGTGGATTCACACTCAGGGTTTACGCTGAGGGGTTTGCTTTCTCAGGGATTCACGCTCCAGATTCATGGATCCCAAGCCTGCAGAGTGCCCTCTGTCCAGGATCAGACCCTGGCAGAGCTCCCTCGCTGCCCACCCGTGTTTTTCGGGCGATAGCTGAGTGCCTCCAGACCCCACGGCATCGCTGTGCTGTGCTTGTCACACTCACAGCCTGTAACGAACACTCTCACACACTCCTGTCTGAATTAGTAGCAAGGACCCGTTGCCAAACGGTGCAAATTCAGGCCAATAAAATGTAGCCTCTAAAAAAAAAAAAAAACCCAAACACAAACCTTTGAGTGTGTTATAGAGGAAAAGGGAAATGTGCCCTGAGCACTTAGGTTTGATTTCGATTTGCATTTTATGGAATATTATTTATGGGCCTGTGAAAGGTAACGAAGGAGCACGGTCTGAGCGCTGGAGATTGTCATCTGGGAAGGCAGCAAGCGCCAGTCTGGGTTTTCTGGGGACTGGGGGGGTTTGGAGGCTGCTTTTTTCGCAGTGTATGGCAAACCAGCAGTGGCAGAGCTGCTGCATGTAAGGAGAGGCATTTTGTTCAGAAAATAGCACTTTTTCTTTCCAGTCCACGTTCAGCCAGGATTTTTGTCCTGTGGTCCCACCGTGTGCTGTGATGCTGCTGGATTGCTAAAGCTACAGGCTCTGGTCAAGCTGCTTCTTGCAGAGCTGGTCTCCAAACCTCGGCTCCCAGTGCCTGACAGTATTTTGGTGCTGCTGTTGCAGCAGCCCGGCTTTGGGATGGGGCAGAGCGTCCTGCTGGGATGTGAAATCAGGTCGGCTCGGTCAGTTGTGAGCACTTTTCACAGCGTCGTGCTTTTCCAGCCAGCCCGAGCGCTCTACCCCTGCTCATGGCGTGGAGCAAGGACAGCCCTGTGGCCAGGCAGCCGCTTCCACAGTCGGCTTTTCCAGCAGAGCAGTGTGGTTCGTGACAGCTTAGGGCTGCTCCTCTCTTATCTCGCACCAAAGCCACAGCCACGTTCACAAACCAGGTGCTCCCCCGCCTTTCCCCTCCGTGGAGCCTGCGTGGGAAGGCAAAAGGGCTGCAGGGGAGGGAGGAACCTCCTCTCCCCTCCTCCTTCCAGCGGCCGGTGGCTGAAGGACTCACCCGGGATTAGAAAGAGGGTTGAGAGCAAATCCCCTCCCTACCTGCCCCTCCAGAGCGTGCCCGTGTCACCAGGTAGCTGGAAGGGATTAACTGAAGTGGTTTTTTTCCTGGGGAAATGCTTCAGGGCCTGGAACTCCAACCCTGAGAAGTTAAAAGTGCTTCATTGTAATAAATATATATATATAAAACACACATCCCTGTGCATGCAGAGCAGACACCCAACCCTGTGAATGTGAGTTTGTATGTATATGCATATCCAAGCCCAACAAGCATGTTTAGCATACTCACCTCACCTTCTCTTGCTCCGAGTGATTCAAAATCCAGCTGACATGACCAAAAAAAGTCACTGGGGCTGGATTCCACTACCAAAGCAGAAAGGCCCTGCTTTTAACAAGGGAAAAATAGGGGTCTTGGGAGTAATCAGAAAGGATGGAGAGCCACCTCCAGCTGGGCAGGGCTTTGAGCTCAGTGCATCAGCTTTGGGTTAGAATTGCTCTTTCAAGAGATTTTCTTCTCACAAGGAGTGTCACAAGGCTGAGGAAGGTGGAGTCACAGTGTTTCTAGACATGCCCTCTGCAGACCCAGTGCTGGAGCTTGACCTGGGCTGTGGAGGTCTCAAATACAGAGGTTTTGCTTCTCTCTTTGGAGAGCAAAACTCATTTCTGTCTGTCTTGATGCACCAAGGCTGGAGGTTTCTGGACTTTTAAAGGAATGGCACCGGACTTGGGACAGCTGAGAGAACCACAGGAACACCTTGAGGTCCTCAAAGGATCTGCTGGTTTGGATTCCCACCTCTAACCTGGGCTCCCCACAGGAGGATGGGATCCAAGAACCCTCTCCAGTTCCAAGCTGACTGTGATGCCCTGTGTTTATAGATCCCCCAAGAAAAGGTGTGGGGGGCTCCAGCACCCAATGGAGCTGGGTAACGTCCCCGCTGCGCTGCCCCGAGTCTCCCTTCCCCCAGCAGAAGAAAGCCTGAATTTCTCACTCTCTTTATCCTCTTGGAAGGAGAAAAATACACAGAGAACTCAAGCAGAGGGATATTGTGGCTCCTAGCTTGGGAGTTTTCAGCTGTGTGTTTATCAGCTCCATCCCCTGATGGTATCAGCACGAACAGGCCACCCACAAGAAGGCTTAGCAGGCTGGTCTGGGCTCCAGCTTTTCCTCCCTGTCTCTGTGTGTGTGTATATACACCACGGAGGATCCCAGGGACCGGCCGTCTGGGGCCTGCATCCATTTATTTACTACACAGCTGATGTAATGGCTAAACATTTTTTTTCTGTGTTTACGGGGTGTGCTTTTTTAATCTGCCGGAGATGAATAGACCCCTTAGAGAAGCTCAGCTTAGTCGTGTCCCTTCTTGGATAGGAAACAACAAATCTGAGGACAGGAAATGGGAACAACTTAAACAAACGGGTTTGGGGATTTTATTTTTTTTTTTTTATTTTTATTTAAGTCCCCCAGCTCTCTTCCCTGGCAGATCCAGGAGATGCTTTTCCTTCTGACTTTAATTCCTAGGGCAGGGGGGCTGTAGGACAAACTCTCAAGGACAGTGCTCTAAGCACCCTCTTTCTTCCTCCGCCCCAACAGGCACGTCAGACCTGAGCCCCTTCTCTGACCCCCGGCAGTTCGACCGCTCCTTCCCGACGCTGCCGGCGCTCACCGAGACCAGGTTCTCCGACCCACGGATGCATTATCCCGGCGCCATGTCCGCTGCCTTCCCCTACACCGCCACCCCCTCGGCCACGGGCATCGGGGGCATCAGCATGACCAGCATGCCCACCACGACACGCTTCCACCACACCTACCTGCCGCCCCCCTACCCCGGCTCCACGCAGAACCAGAGTGGACCCTTCCAGGCCAACCCCTCTCCCTACCATTTGTACTACGGCACGTCCTCGGGCTCCTACCAGTTCTCCATGGTGGCGGGCGGCGAGCGCTCGCCCACCCGGATGCTCTCGTCCTGCACAAGCGCCTCAGCAGGGAACAACCTAATGAATCCCACCCTGGGCAATCAGAACGACGGGGTGGACGCGGACGGGAGCCACAGTAACTCACCCACGACCATGACGACTACTGGGAGGATGGATGAGTCGGTCTGGAGACCCTACTAGGAGGAACTCAGCTGTGCACCAATGTCTTTTAACTCAATCAGCCACCTTTTGCTCCTTTTGGTAGTGACCAGAGCATAGTGATGCCTAAACCAAAGTCTCCCAAACCAAAAGCAAACCAGGATCCTCTGTATGCAAGCACGGGCAAACATCAAGCAAAGACGGACCAGGACCTATGTTACATTTCAAGATGAACATCCACGAGGCTTGATGTGGTTCCCTTTGTGTGTCTTAAGTATGTGGATTGTACATAGGGGGGGGAAAAAAAAAGGACATGTGGAATCAGATGTTTGTTACTCACAGAACACTTCTCAGTCATCTCACTCACACCTCTCCCCCTCAGAAAGAGTGAAGAAAAGCTTCACCCTTCCTCTGCAAAATGATTCAGAGAAGAGAAAAGACCAGGGAGTTGCCCAAACCATCTCTCTGCCAGAGCAAGAGGACTGAACTGAGAAAAAAAAAAAAAAAGGAGGGGGGAAAAAAAAAAAGGAAAAAAAAAAATCCCATTTTCTCTTCTCCTTCCCTTCCCACTGGTGTAGGGTCCCTGACCACCAAAGAGCTCCGGAACGACGCCAGAGCAGTCGGGTTTACAGCACAACCGCGGGGATCGGGCACGGCGGGGCTGGGCCGGCGTCAGCCACGTGAACAGGAGCTGTGATGTGATTATTATTATTATTATTATTATTATTATTATTATTATTATTATTATTATTTGCTGTTGGCGACAGAGGTTGTATTGTTCATTTTTTTTGTCATTGTCGTCACTTTTAAAACAGTAACGTGGCTGATCCCCTGCCTGACCGGCCCCTTTTCTCTATGTTTACACACGAGATGTACTTTTTACGCGACGTGTTTTGTTTTGTTTTGTTTGCTCTTCTGTCCTGACCTCACCACTCAGTTCTTTGCTCCTCTTAGCAGATCTCAGTGATGGTGGCTGAAGTGAAGGTGGCATTCAGGACAATCCAAGACGGATGAGATGCACTTCCAAGCGCGTTAGCTGCAAAAGGGACTCGGGGGCCTTTGGCATGACCTTGCCACTGCTCTCTGGGTCTTCTTTCCTCCTCTCTGAGTGGCAACACATGCAGCTGGTGGCAAAGCATCATTATTCTGTTATGATTCTTTCCCACATTTTCACTCAGAGTGGATTGACACGATGACTTTTTATTTTGACTTACACTTGGTTCATGCTGAAAGCTCTAACTGAGATTTGGAGAAAGGAGCACTTTTTACACTTGGTGGTTGGGAATATTGTGAAGTGATGTTATCTAGTCTTTTCCATCCCCTCACCCTCCTTCCCTCCCCCTCAAGCGACCCAGAGCATGGGTATCATGCTGTAGATGAATAAGCTGAAGAAGGGGCACTAAAGGTACCATTGGCCCATCAATGACCGGTTGCATCTTGTGGCATTTGGAGGAACCAGCTCTCCCAGGCACCCTCGTAGCTGATACCAAAGACATTGCAACCAAACAGGGCCATGATGGGAGGTCGTAGGCAGCTGGAGGGGCTGTCTGGGCTCCTCCAAGCCGGGGTCAGTGGTTTGGCTCTGATGCACAATGCAGGGTTTGTCACCTCCTGCAAGCCAGCTGGGCTTTATGCTGGCATGGGAATTGGGACTGGATTCATGATTCCCTGCCCTGGCAGGGCTGAGGGTGTGTGGATGGGTTCCTGGGGAATGTGTAACTGCAGTACCCACTGCCCTCCAGAGCCTCCCCTGCAGCGAGGGGACACGGACAGTCCCAGCCCCCAGCGCCACCAGTAGCCGAGCCTTTGCCTTTTACTTTTTTACCGTGAACATCAGAAAATTGAAACCCCATAGCTGCCCCCCTGGGCCCCTCCGCCTCAGTCACACCATCACAGCCACGTCACCTGTCCCCAAATCTCAGCTGGCAGCTTGTCAGCCCTCGGTCGAGGCACAGAGCGTTGTAATTGCACTACCACGTCGAGACTGGAGCAAGACATCCCGGCTTGGTTGGAAAGCTGCGATGACCACTCACGAGTTCCGTAAGCAACAAGAAGAACAACTCCTTTAAATAATAATAATAATAATGATAATTATAATAATAATAATAATAATAATAAAAAATAAAAAGCCTTACCCCAGCAAAACTGCAACCTTCACTTGCCTTAGCGCCAGCAGGCACCGCGCCGGCGCTCGCCGGCTCTGGAACTGGACCACGGCAGCCTGTGTTTGATGCATTTACGTTTTTCATCCACTGACTGAAAGCACAAAGGAAACAAGGCATTCGTAGTACTAGGTTAATTTAAGACTGTTTGTAATGAATTTTAAAAGAGAAAATAATAGGAATGGCAACGATGTTGTTTTTATGACATATTGTCATGTGAAGGTGTAAATAGATGCACCTCTGTTGTATGCAAATGGTCACGAGACAGGCCAATGTTTTTTGCTTTGCACTATAATTTGCTTTTTTAAAAAAATGCACAATCGCTTGTACAGTAAAACCCCTTTGTCTGGCTCACAGAATATTTAACTATAAAATCTAATTTTTGGTCTTATTTGTTATAATAATATAATTCTTAAGTGTGTTGAAGGATACGATTCTTAATAATGCTTCTAATACTTGTACGTGCAGGGTAAAATAACACCAGACTAAGGAGATGAGAACAAAGATCTTTGTAGATAAAAAAGGCTGAAGTTTTTGTTTGTTTTTTTTAATGATGTCTTACAGTGGACATTAAAAAAAAAATGCTAGCGATACCAAAAAATGTGGTTATTTGTGTAATATACCAGCCCTACTTGAAGGTAATGCCCTATATTTAATATGTAGCCCAACTTTTTAACCTGTAGCACTTGTCACTGGGGAGGGGGGGTGGGAGGGGAGAGGAAGAGGAGGGTCTGCTCCTGTTGAAGTCACTGGAAGAAGCTGTGACTTCCCTGAGAACAGTCGGGCTCTGTCGGGAGCGGGTGGGGATGGCGTGGGGTCGAAGCCATGGCACAGTGGTCAGTTCTGCTTCTCTGGTAACGGTGTCGATGTTCTTATCCAATGTACGTGATTATAGAGCCAGGCCTCCATGTAATCATGTTAATGACTTTCCATGTGGAATAATAAACGTATGGTTACAAGTCTCCCCGGTGCCTTCCGCCTGCTCACTTCTCGCTGCGGGGAGCAGGTCTGTGCCCCGCCGCAGAGGAAGGTTCCTCACGCTGCTTTTTGTCCAGGGTCTAATTTTGGCACCTCTTTGAGCACCACGGTGCCCAGACGTGGTGTTTGAGGGGGGTTCATGGCTGGTCTCAATCGCAGTTTGGCCCAAGGAGGCATCGCAAGGGTGCCCAGGGAGGAGGGCGGGCAGGGATGTGATGGGCTGGGGGGACCCAAGCTCTGAGAAAACCCCTTTGTGCTTCTCCAAGGTGGGTCTGGACCACTAACCCTGCGCTGGGGTAGACCTGGCAAGGTGATCCCTGCATCCCAGCCAAGCATCCCGCTCCCTGCCCTCCGCCTGTCATCGCCGCGCCGCTTCCCGAGCCACAAAAGCTCCAGCACAAATCTTCGGCGGGACCCAAACTCCCAGGCGGTCCAAGCCCAAACCCTTTAGCACTCACCACTCGCCTCCAGAACCCAAATGACTGAAAAGGCAAAAATGAAAGAATCCCAGCCTACAATAGCATCCCATGCCAAGGCGCTGCAGGCTGGGGCTCCCGAGGAGCCGAGTCACTCAGCGCCAGAGTTATTCATGATCCCGGGGAAGGAACGCCGGGGCCATGCCAGCGCCGTGCCCGAGAGCAGGGAGGACGTGCTGGAGCCAGTGCTCTGCCTCCTCTTTGCAGCATCTCTGTAGGCAAAGCCCTCAGCAGTGTTTGCATGGAAAAAGGGGAAAAAAAAAAAAAAAAGGGGGGGGGGGTGGAAATTAGGAAAAGCCCAAACCAAACCACAATAAATGCTCAGCCCTGGCTCCACAGCCCTGGCCAGCGGAAATGTGTTCCAAGGCAAACCCAAGACATAGCTGCCTTTTTCTTCACAGCTACTGGGAGAGGAAACACCCCGAGGTGTAGCTGTTATTTACAGGAACTTTCTGTTCCAAGTTGGGCTGTGCTTTTCTTGCAGCCTCGTTTAAAGCTGCAAAGGGAAGGAAAGGGAAAAGAAAAAGAGGATTAATAACAAGGGCTTTGTTGTAGTGATATGCACTGGGTCGTCCATGGGATCCATGGAATCAAGGGGGTGCCAGCCCTCTGCCAAGTGGTTTTGGTGCTGGTACCCATGGGGTGATGGCAGAGGGGGTGAGGATGTGGTTGGAGCAGGAGATGCTGGACCAAAGCAGTGCAAGGGGGGACATGGCAGCAGCTAAAATCCAGCTGGGAGGCCCAGGGAGGTGATGGTATTAAATACACCCAACACCTGAGAGCCAGATGGGTGTTATTTTTATATGGGTATTATTTTTATATGGGCATTCTTTTTATATGGGCATTATTATTATTATTATTATATGGGTGATATTTTTATATGGGTGGTGTTTTTATATGGGTGATGTTTTTATATAGGTGATATTTTTATGTGGGCCACCTACCATGCACAGCATCCAGCGTGCTGCCACTGCATCTTGCTTATACACAAGTTTTGCACCAATTTAATGAATTTAAATAGGAAAGCTGGACCCCAGCATGGCAATGTGGGGATGTGGGGTGCACCAGCCTCTCCCAAAGGCTCCTGAGTACACAAGAGCTCCTGCTGTTCCAGGGGGATGCTGGAAAACAGGACTGGAAGCAACAGCTTGGGGCAGCCAGAGCGGGAATGTTTGGGTTTTCTTTTGCAACAGAAAACTGAAAGGAGGGGAAAAAAAATCACTGGAGCTTGGAAGACTATTTTTTGAGCATTCAGATATTAAATTGCTTGGAGTTCAGGCTAAAAAAATCTCCTAGGAAAAATGAAGACTATTTCCTTTGAGATCAGAACTAACAAAATCTCAGCAAAAATCTTATTACATTCTCATTCCAGACCAAGCTCTAAACCCCAGCCTCTATTTTAATGACTCTGTTGTGTCCAAACTGCCTCAGTAAGTAATCTTTTAGCTTGCAAAGATTTGAAGGCTACGCAGAATACAGGACAAGGATCCTGGCTCTTGCCTTGGCCACACCATCCCGTGCCCTCATCAAGCCCTTAACGACCCCTGCACAAATGAGCAATCAGCATCACTAAGGCCCAATCCTGTTCCTCTGAAATAGGGCCAAAGAGAGGTGGAGAACACCCATCCTGCACTCCCAGAGACCCCCTAAACTTACAAACAGGGACACCCATCTCCTGGTCCAGCGTGAGATTCCCACTTTGGCATCATCTCCGTGGGCATCTGTGGGGGGTTAACCCTTCTGCAGGGCCTCCTGCTGGAAAGGATGGGGGGTTTGTTGGGGTTGGGGTGGGTGTTTTTGTGAATGCTGCCTATTTAGAAGCTAAATGATGGAAAACATGGAAAATTCATTAGGGTGTCTGGGAAAGTGTTTGGTTACACGTCATTCACATCCACTCGCTCAGCGGGACCTCACGCCTTGGGGGAGATATATATTTATATATATTTGTATGTATATTTTGTACATAGGAGTTTCATGGGGTTTTTTTCTCTCCATTTAATTCCCAGACAGGAACAAAAGGGAGACCTTTTGCTTCTCACAGGCTTTTCAAATCTTGTTGTCCCCTTTCACCTGGTCTCGCTGGGCTCTGTCCCCTGATGCTGGTCACCAGTGCCATTCCCACCCTTTGGAAAAGGCAGGAGCTCTTAACCCAAGGCCTGTGAAGGGCAAATCCACCACCAATCCAGGACCTGCTGGCCAGGATCCCTGTCTGGCTGTTCCTGCAGTGCTGGCTGGCAAAAGGCTTGGCGAGGATGGGAGCTGGGAGAGGAGCAGGGGTGGAGGGCTGGTCCGGTGCCCAAACTGTAAAAAAAAACCAAAAACACGCCAATCCTTCATTCCTAATCACTCAGAATTTCTCAAGTTTGGTGCAATACAAAACCAACCCAATAAAAACAACATTCCAGGGTCACAGGAGCTGTTTTGTTCAGGATGTTGGGGTTTTCTCCCCAGCTTCAACCTGCCCTAATACCACCATCCAGCCCTGTGCCATGGCTCCTTCAGCTCAAATCAACCCCAAATCCTTCCATGTATTGCAGAGGACTGTCTCCAGTTCAAAAATTTAAAAAAAATCAGGCTATGTTTGCCCATAAATAGGATTCCAACAACAAACAAATCCTTGCTGCTCAGCTCATCCCCGGTGCCTGCTTGTTCCCAGCTGGACCAGCCCAACCCCCTTCCCAGGCATACGAGTGAGGCATGTCTTTCCTGGGCTTTGGACACCAGATTTTGGGGAGGAGGGGGCAACCAAGGCCAAGGCTGTGGGGGCAGCCAGGACTCCAAGGGCTTATTCCTTCCTTGGGGTGCACCATGGCTCTCGTGGGTGGGCAACGGTCCAGTTGGATCAATTTGGGTTAATTTTTAGTGGCTTGGGGCTCTTCTACAATGCCATCCCAGCTGCCCACCTTGGAAATCTCTCCTTCAAGCCAGTTTGGGATTAGGGTTAAAACGGGCAAAAAAAGCTGGTGGGAATTAGGCACCCGAATACTTTTGCCCAGCTCAGGAATCTTTCCCAGTGCCAGATTTAAACAGAGTTCCCTCTTCAGCCTCCTTGAATCCCTCTCCACCCCCCAAGTGGGGCCACGTCTCTGGGCACACATCCCAGTGGCACCCAAACCTACACCCCCAGTGCTGGCTGCCCCGAGAACTCCAGCTCAAAATGCCCCTGAAACACCTCATGTGCCGTTCTGCAGTTTAATCACCTGCAGTATTTTTACTTCATCCACACAGACCAAGTGTCCCCGTGTAACTGTTAATTCCTGCCAGCAGCAGGTTGGGATGCAGGGAAGGTGTTTTCTTGCACAGAGGTTGGGTTGGGCCGGGAGATCAGAAGAGTTTAAATTAAAATAGGCTCATGTGAGTCTTTATTCTTGGGCTAACCCACA
Source organism: Pipra filicauda (assembly GCF_003945595.2). Taxonomy (NCBI): domain Eukaryota; kingdom Metazoa; phylum Chordata; class Aves; order Passeriformes; family Pipridae; genus Pipra; species Pipra filicauda. Next base: position 1,150,402 of record NW_024104331.1, read on the forward strand.
GAGGCTAAAAATGATGCGAGCGACAGGGTGCCGGGATCCCGGCGCGCTCCGGGCTGTCAGACACCGGGCCAGGAAAGCAGCTCCACTTCAAAGGGCCGGGGCAGGGGGGGACGGAGAGCGGGGCCTCATTAACCTCGGAATTGCATGAGATGGGGTGATAACGGGCTTTAATTAGGGCGGGAGGGGCGGGCAGGGGAGACGCGGGTGCATCCCCCGTGTGTGTGTGTGTGTGGTGTGTGCGCGCTCGGTGCCGTTTCGGCGCATCCCCAGGTGAGCGCCCCGGGCGAGCACCTGCCTGCGTGGGCAGCGCTCACGCGTGACGGGACACGTCGGGGTGGCGGGGGACGCGGTCCCCGGGGTCACCCGGAGGCACCCGGCAGCACCCACCGCCTCCTGCCAACCCCACTCGGGCACCTCCCGGGTCCCCGCAGGGACACGCTGCTCCCCCGGGGATGCTCAGCCCTGGCGGGGAGGGATCTGGCCTCGGGAGCGGTTTGGGAGTGTCCCCCCCTCCCCCCGCACTGCTCCAGCCCCCGGGGGTCAGGCAGGGTGCTTATACGGGTGCTGCTTTTTTTGGTGAGGTATCCAGGCTCCTGGCAGGCCGTGCACCTCCAGCCCGACACTGCACTGGAAATCCCGCGGGTCTCTTTGGGCAACCAAACCATCCCTGGGATGGCACCGGGGCAGCAAAGTGGTCGGGAGAGTGGTGGGAGCACCAGGGCGCTGCCCTGAGCTCCTGCCCCTGGCACGGCGCTGCCACAGCCAGCAAAGCGGGAGGGCAAGGAAACCCCAGCGAGCTTTTGGGGCTGGATCACCCAAATCCTGGCTCTGCCCACACTGCCATGCCCATCGGGTGGGCAGCCAGGGATCAGGTCGGGTTCTCCATCCCTGCACAGCGCTCTGCGGATCCCCCTCCGGTGATGCCGTGAACCCCTTCTCCAGCCCCCGCCCGGGCTCTGGCCGCGCTCCAGGAGGGATATTTCACACCAGTGCTACCAGGCAGCGTATTTCCTTTCCATCTGAGCGATTTGCAAAGCCCCCAGGTCCCTCCAAACATATACAGAGAATTTTTTAAGACGGAGAGGAAAGCAACCACAGCAGATCTGGGTTTGGCTCCAGAGGCAGGACCCGGAGGTGCCAGTCCCGGTGCTGCTCCCGGTGCTGCTCCCAGTGGGTCCCTGCGGTGGCTGCAGCCCAGCCTCCCCCCCCCCCCTTGGCAGGTTTTGCTGTTTGTCTTTGCAGCCCGTGGGTTTATTACGACCAGGAACACCCAGGTTTTTTTCACTGTCTGCCATGAAATCGATACAGTAATTTCATTTCTCAGTCATAAATGAAATGAGCTGTAAAGTAAAGTTGGGTGTTTAAGCCGGAGTGAAAGAATGAATTGTTCTAATGGGGGACGTTAACGAGGGGATTAAATGTTCCTGCGAAACCTGGGGGTCCCCAGGCTGCCCCTGCTGCCACCGGGTGCTTTTAGGGCTCCCTGAACTCCTCCCTGCTGCTGCCTCGGAGCTGTGTGGTCCAGCACCCGCAGCCCCCGGCCACGCCACCACCGTCCCCGCGTGGGTGGGCAACAGCACTTCACCCACTCCCTTTCCCTGTGCCCCACGGGGGACCCCGCTGGGCAGGGAGTGGCTCCCGGGGATTTCAGGCACTGATGGCTGAGGGAGAGACCCGAGGGAAGGTCCTTGCTGTGGGATGGGGCCACTGGACAGCTCTGCCGACCCCTCCTCAGCAGCGTCCTCATCACGGCGACAACTCACTTCCATGTGGAGTTAGACTAAAAGCAACCGGGAAAAAGAGAACCAAACCTAAAAGACATTTGTTAACAGCAGCCTTTCAGCTGACCCAGAGAAACTGGGGGGTTTTATGCAGGGTATTTTAGGGGGGGGGGGATATAACCCCTGCTGCTTTCCGAGGAGGGTGTGTGTGGAGGTTTCCGCTCCCAGGGCCGGGCAGTTGGTGGCACGTGGGATGTTTCCCCTGGTACAGAAGGCAGGCACTTTGCCCAGCTCCACGCCGTTAAAAGTTAAGCCCCGAATTTGGTTTTTGCTTTCCTGCCCTCAGCCTGGCAGCCCGACCTTGGGAGCCCTCCCCTCATGGCAAGCACCCAAGACCCCCCCTCTCCCCTCCTGCTCCTGCCCCATCCTTCATCTCCCAGCGAAAAGTGACCCAGCGCTGATCCGGGGCAAGAGAGAGCACTCTGGCAAGCCCCAAAAATTACGAGGCCACGTTATCTTTAAACCATTTTAAAAACCCCCATAGTGAAAGCCCTACTGGGGCAGGAGGAACTCCAGCCAAGCTCCCCGTGTCCGCCCCCCGCTCCGGTTGTATTCCCCTGGAAATCCTCGCAAAGAAAAACACAGGCCCTGAAAAAAAATAAAAAAAAAAAAAAATTTGGTTTTCATTAAAACCCTCGAATGTGAGGGGTTCTGTAGCTTTCAATGGGGCTTTGATTGCTATAGATGATGGAATGTTTTCAGAACATTTAAAAAATGTTCTCCACCTTTCTGTCTTATATCGGCGGAGAACTGTGCTGGTGTTTTTTTCCCTGATAGAAGTGGTGAGGGCTGGATGCAGATCCAAACCCTTGCCTTTATTTACCTTGAGGTTTGGGTTTAAAAATATGATGATATTTTCTTGTGGCTTTGGAACCAGAGGAGATAACCCGGGGGGGGGGGGGGGGGGGGGGGAAGAAATGTGTGGAAAATGCTACAGGAGTTTTCTTAAAGGGGGTTTTTAATGATTTATTTTATTCCATGGAGAGGAAGCCAGGTCACCCAGCACATGCAGGCACCCACGTACCTCCCTGAGTACCTTTATCAGGGAGCTGAGAGGCATTGCCAACCCTCTAAGTCATCACTGGCTTCGTGGAGATCACTGTCTTTGCCCAAAGAGATGATTTTATTGCCGTGTTCCATCCCTGCTCCTGAGTGCTTTTCTAAATCCCCTTTTACATGGCATCCGCCTTTCAATGTATTTTAATCTGATTTTTTTAGGGAGTGTAAAGCAGGTTTCTGGCCTTTGCATTTTTGAAGGTGATGTTTAAAGGGCTGGACTCACACAGAGAGAACTGGGGGAAAATGCCCCTTCCCACTGCACCCAACTCTGCTCGGTGCCAGCAATGCCCAAGGAGCCTTGAGGTGCTCCAGTGATGGTCTGGGACAGCCCTGTGTCCCTTCCAGAGCCAGGGTTCACTCCCATCCCATCGTGCCTGGTGTCTCCAGGACCCGACCATCCACACTGTTCTCTGCAGAGAGTTTTATTCCCTCCTTCTCCTGCCTTTCCAGCTGAGGCCAAGCCAGCCCCTGTCACACCCCAGTGTCACCCTCCAGGCCTTGCTGAGGGCCAGCTCTTCTTCCCCGTGCAAACCCCAGCCGAGCTGGTGTTTTGGGTGGCTTTGTGCTTTTTCCTGGCAGGAAAGAAACCACCCCAACCCCCTTTTGTGCACCTCAGTGGGGTGTCGGGCAGGAGGAGGTGTCAGCCCAGCCGGGATCCGGACCCGGCAGGGGCTGGTTGGACCGGTCGGGCCGGCTCAGCGGTGCCCGTGGCACCCAGACACGCCGTGTTCGCCCCTATCTCGGCTCCCTCCCCCTCCCCAGTGTGCCAGCTCACCTGCTGCTGGGTGTTAAAGCCTCATCTCAATTACAAGTCATTAGCCACCACCCAAGAAAGGGCCACCCAGCCTGTGGTGGCCCGGTGCCACCGTGGGTGCCCGGCCCCCCTGCCCCGTGCCAAGGCAGCACCTGCAGTGCTCCCAGCCTGGGTTTATCACCGATTCCTCCCAGAGGGATTTGGATTAACCCAAGGGAGCTGTGCACAGAGACAAGGGGAGCCAAACCCCACGGCTGCCGTCGCTCCAGCCCTGCCGTGCTGACCCAGCGCCTTTGGAAGAGCAGCCACTGGCTGGTTTTGGAGCTACTCCCCGAGCCGGTGTCCCTGCGTGTGTCAGGGTCCGAGCAGCAGTGGCCTGAAGGGGCTGGTGTTCTGTGGGATGTGGTTCCATCCATGGGAGCTTGGCCACGGGGCTGCACTTGCCGGCTCTTCCGCAGGCAGGGATGAGCCCATTCCGCCTGCAGTGTATCCAAGGGGTGGGAAGCAACATGGAGTTAAGGCTTTGCCTTGCCCCCACCAGGGTGTTCCTGGGCTCACCCAGCCCCTCACAGCAGGTGACAGTCCCTGCCCATCCCATTTCCCTGCCCCAGGTCCCAGAGCTGCAGGAGCTGGGAAGAGCAGGCTCTGGCACGAGCCTGCCAGAGCTCACGTAGGCAGGAGGTGCTGCTGCCTCTCCAGGGTGGAAAAGGATGGGATACATTCCCCTGGCACGGTGGGCAGTGACCAGGAGCCAAAGGCATCACCAACAGGAGATGTGGCTGGTTTAAGCCATGAGTCCTGAGAGCCCCTTCCCAAACCCCTGGGACTCCCAAGCAACAAGGAGCCAAACACCAGCTCCCACCTCCCACAAGGAATGCAAACACAATTAATTTTTTAATATCTAATGAAGTTTGATGTGCTGCCCTTGCACTAGGGGTGCAGTGACCACCGAGGTGGCTGCCACTTCAGCACGGGAAGAGTTTATAAAACATCCTCACAGAGCCTTTAGGGATTCGAGGATCCCTGGGAAGCAGCACACAGGGGCGGGCTGGGTTCATGGGCAAGAACTCGTGGTCCTTGTGTGGCTGAGGGCACATCCCAGCACCCCGCCACAGCCTCCCACCATCCAGCAGAGATAGACACCAATTCCAGTGGTGCTGAGCCCCCTGGGGCTGGGGAGCCCTGTCAGGTCCCTCACAGGGCTCCAAACGAGCTGAAATGATCCCAGTCAACAGTCAAAGGTCCCTCTATAACCCAGCAGGGCTGATCTGTGCCTTGATGAGCTCCAGCACTTGCCTACAGGGGAAAAAAACACTTATTAGATTAAAACCAAGCCCCTCTTCATGAATCCTCTCCCTCTTCCCAAGCCCAATCATTTTAAAAGGCAGAGGTGGAAAAAAAAAATCCCGGGATAGGTTTAAAGAGACTTACCCCTTCAACAGGAGATACTTCAGCCTTCTGTAACTTTACAAATAAACTTTGCTTTATAAGTTTGACTCGTGGCACAGTTTTGGCAAATTCAGACCCCTTAAATACACCATTTCCTGCATTCTTGATTGCTATCAGAAGGCTTGGGAAAATATACAGGTGGATGGAATAAATTTTAACTCTTTGCTCCCCTCCGAATCAGAAAGCAACTGGTCTAATGGAGAGTTCAGGGCTGCTCCAGAAGGCACCAATATTCCCAGATGGAGAACAAATCTCTGCTCTGGCAGCACAGGGAGATACTTGGGATGGGCTTGGAGGAAAATAGGAATTAGGCCTAAAGGAAAGAGCTGGAAGTCAGGCTCAAACATTATAACACATTATATTATGTTATATTATATGTATTGTATGTAGTATATATTATATTATTTGTATTATATTACATTGCACTGCATTAATATCTTACATATTATAAATAATCCTATTATTTCCCAGTTATTTCCTCTCCATCCACCACTCAGATGCTGCCAGAGCTCTTCCAAAACCACTGGAACTGTTGATTTTATTGGCTGCTGTCCCCTCTCAGACTGAAGGGGTTGAGGACCCCCCCAGCCCACCCAAGGGTTGCTGGGGATGGAGCAGGGGAGGAATTAGGGCAGATGATGCTTTGGGGGAGCAGGAGCCACTGGCACGATTGTCCCAGTGCATTTCTGGCTGCTAAATGCAGCAAGCAAAGAGATTTCATTTAAATAAAATTAAAAAAAAAAAAAAAAAAAAAAAAAAAAAAAAAAAAAAGAAAGGAATTAAGGAAAGGAAGCTGTTCCCTTCTCCTGTTCTCCTGGACAAACAACCTCTCTCAGCCCACGTGCAACGACTAATTTCTTTCTGCCACATCAAGATACGGCGGATCTGAATCAGCTGTTTTTACTGGATTCATTTTTTTCCCTCTTTTTTTTTTTTTTCTGCTTTTGCCAACAAAAGTATTAAGAGGTTCAGCCCTGGAGATGAAAAATGAGCGGCTGGAAGGAACCACAGCCCCAAGCCCCAGGTGAGGCACTGGGTGAGTCTGGACTGGCCAGAGCCCACGTTCAGCCAGGAAAACCCAGGCATGGGGAGTCCAGCTTCATTTCCCACAAATGCCAGTGACCTCACTGGCCAAAGCCTGTCTGGAAAGCCAAATGAATGCAAATAAAGTCATAATAAAAAAAAAATTTAACAAATTAAAAATTCCAGCGAGGTCTTCTGGGTCTGGACCAAGCAGGAGGAGGAAATTCCAGCTCCCTCCATGCCAGTTGCCACCACAGAAGGATGCTGAAAGGTGCCCAGAAAGTCACTGGTAAGAAATGTGCTGTGCAGAGGCTGGGCTGAGTGGGAAGGACACATCCACACTGGGATGGCAGGGCTGCATCCAGCCTTTTTGCCTTTTTTTTTTTTTTTCCCCTGAGCCTCAGCCTCACTTGAGCACAGGGACAGGAACATCCACAGGACCTGGACATCTGCATCTGTCAGCCAGGACACTGCTGAGGGACAGACGTGTCATGGAGCTCCAAACAGCCTTCCAAGGGGAGCAGGAGCATCCAGGCCTCCCAGAGGAGCGTGAGTGAAGCTGGCAGGGATGCAGGGTCAGGAGCAGGGATCCTGTCTGGACCACGGTGGCTTTGCTGGTCCCCTTGACCCCGTGACTCCAGGGCCAGCAGCCACACAAGGAATCCCTTTCCCAGCGAGCAGAGCCCCAGGACAGCTGGAGAGGGAGGGGATTACTCATCTCCACAGGGTTTGTGGCTCCAGGGACAGATTTTTTCCTCTCAGAGGCCAGCTGGGACCTCACTGAGTCAGGCAGGAGGAGATGCAGAGGGAGCTGGCGGAGCACTGCTGTCAAACTGAGCTCTGCTGAGAAGGGAGAGGGTTTGCCACGTGCACGAGCCCAAGCCAGGTCCTTCCCAGGGAGCCTGGATGCAGGGAATCCAACATCTCCCTGTCAGTGCCCACCCATCCCCTCCGTGCTGGGGCAGAGGGGGCACTGCTGCCAGTGAACCCTTGCCCTGCCCCAGCCCTGCAGAGGTGATTGCCAGGAACCAAACAAGGCTCCTGGATCACCCCTGTTTCCTCAAAAAGGGCCTGAAGCACCCGGGCATCAGGGCCAGAGCAAGCCCAGTCCCTCTGCAGCTCAACAAAAAGACCTTGGCTGCCTCCTGCCCTCCTCAGGCACCTCTTTAATTGTGAGGACAAGGACTTGGAGTGGGTGGGAGAAGCCAGAAGAGCATCATGGGATTCAGCTTAGGAAGGAGCTGGTGAGACCTTGGGGCTGGGCAGGGCTCGTGCCTGCCGGCCCAGCTCCTGGGAGCGGAGGAGAAGCTGGCCCTGGGCACTGAGAGCAGATCAAAGCACCTGAGAGCGTTTGGAAGTGATGGACAAGACAAAGGGAGAGGATGAGCAGACAGAAACCTGCCCCAGATGGGCTGTGTGGGGCTGGGCTGAGGACAGGGAGGGTGCTCCCTCGGATCTGAGCTCTGCCCTGGATTTATGGAATGACCTCGGGCAACTGCTTTCATCTCATTGTGCCTTGGCAAAACTGGGTGAAACGCTCCTCTCGTGGCTCCTGCTTTGTTTAGGTGGCAAGTGGGAGCACGGGCTGTCACCCAGGGCCTCGTGGGGCCTGTGCCAAGGCTGAGCTGCTCCAAGTCCAGCTTGACACAGTAGCCTCCAGGCTCAACCATCCCAACACTCCACATCCACTCTCTGCACGCTGGGAATGCCCACAAAGCCCCTGTTTTCTCTCCAAGAGGGTAGAAATGCAGAATTGATTTCAACCCTGGCTCTGCAGCAGGGGGAGGAAATCTGGGCAACACAGGGGAGCTCCTTTTCTCCCCATCAGTCCCCCTCCTCGCTCCATCTCTGAGGGGTGGAGAAGCAGTTGAAGAGCCTCTCTGGCCATGTCAGGGAGCAGGACAAGGAGCTGGGGGCAGGAACAGTTCCCTTTAGGGCCCCAACCCTGTGGACTCGCACCCTGCTCTGCACCAACCGTGCTTTGCCCCTTCCCATCTCCCAGGACCCATCCCACCACCCATCCCTCATGGATGGGGAGAAGCCAGGCACCAGAGGGGAGAGAGGAGCTGAAAAGGGACCTGAACCAAAACCCACACGCTCCTGGTTTCCTGGGAATGGTTTGCAGTGACCACAGGAAGCAACACACAGGTCTGGGCAGCTGTCCCGGCCACTCTGCGGGGCCACAGCCACCGGCAGGACGGCAACAGCCGTGGGGTCACAGCCCTGCCGTGGCCGAGGACGTGGCACGGGTGGCACTGCCAAGGAAATGCACAGTGGGAAGGCAGGAGGGAGGCACCGACCCCAGCACCACCGTTCCAGTGGTGCCCACGGAGCACCCCTACTCCCCTCTCTGCCTCACCGAGACTCTGCAGGACTTTTTCCACTTGGAGAAGCCCCTTGTTTGGCAGCAAAACCAGCGCGTTCTGGGGGAGCTGGAGCAGCACCACGTCTGCTTGGCACAGCGGCCAGAGAGCAGCGCGGTCCCCCAGCTGTCCCCTCCCTGTCCGTGCCCTGGCACAATCCCATTTTCCTTGGCCGGACCCACCTCCCGCCAGAGCCGGGAGCTGATCCCGCACTGAGCGGCTGCACTGCCCCCAACTCACAGGGAAAGTGGGGATGAGAGGGAGCAGGGGCCAAAATCCCGGGGCACCCGTCCCGGTTGTGCAACAACCCCTGGCCCCTGCCCGGCTTTGAAATGCAAAGGCAGGGAGCTCTGCCGCGCTCGGGCAGCGCCGCTGCGGGCTGAGGCAAACAAAGTGCACGACACAACCGGGCTGCAGTTTGCTAATCAACCAAGCAGATTCAGACCGAGAGGCATCTCGCATGTAAATGGCGTTTACCGCTAATTAAATGCACAAAGGAGATTTTTTTTTTTTTTTCCAGGCATCCCAGGTCGCTCCTGCAGAGTCTGAACACCCACACGAGCACACACCCAGCGCCTCTGCACGACCAGGGCTTTTTTTGCGCACAAAGCAGTTCATTTCCATGCGCGTGGATTGGGCAACGCCGCCATTCCCATGTCCCCCTCCCTGCTCCTGCCGAGGACTCACGTGCTCGTGGGTGGCAGCGGGTCTCAGGTCTCCCAGTTTCACCCCCATGTCCACTTTTGGGGCTTCCGGATGGGAATCACAGCACTGGAACAGCTCCGGCCCTTGAGGTCTTGCAGGCGTTGGGCTCCTGCAGGTTTGGGGCAAACAGTTGGTGTGAGGGACAAGACCCACGAGGTCCCGTCTGCCAGAGGCAACCCTGAGGTCCAGCCACTTGCTCTGGCCACTCAGCACAGGTACCCCAGGGTGCCAATGGCCACAGGAGAAAGTCCTGTGAGGAGAATGTCACCCGTCCTGTGGGGACACGGCACTGGTGATGCTCCACAAGCCACATCAGGGCTGTGCCAGCTGCTCTGGGTCAGCACCAGCCCGGTCAGGGTGTGCCACACACCAGAGCAGGTGCTCAAGGGGTGTCCCAGGACTGGAACTTTCCTCTTCCCAACTGGCTTTGAGGCTGCTGTGACCTGACACCCTCCAGGAGCCACCCCTGCCCAGCACCCCCAGCCTGAGGGCAGGCAGGGGCACGGGAGGACGAGTCCCTCGGTGTGACCTGTTCCCTGCCCCGCTCCCGAGGCTGCCTGCAAGCTAACCAGGATAATTGGGCAGAGGAAAGCTTGGGGTCAACGAGCAATTCCCTGTGGTGTGCAGCCAGCCTGCAGGACAGAGCGGTGAGCACTGCCCTTAATGGTGGTGAATACAAATCACCTGTTAAACTTACCTGAAACTGCAGTGACTTCAGAGCGAGGAGGAGGAGACAGCCATGAAACCAGGCTGGCCTTTTCCTAGATCTTGTCCTGGAGTGGTTTTACCAGCAGGGCCCCACGTCCCCACCACGCCAACTGGCCGGGCAGGACGGGGTGGTTGACCCGGGGTGATGTGCAAAGAGGCAGCACAGCCCCGGCTGCACGTGCAGACCATGAACTCCAGTGCTCCCAGTGATGCTGAGCAGCTCAGGGCCACCCCCATCCCAAAATCCCACTGCTGCTGCCCTGTGGGGGGGTGAAGAGTCCCATTCCTTCGAGGCACAGAGTCACCCCTGAGCACCACCCATGTTTGCAGGGTTTAACCTGAGCGAGCTGCCTGCCTGGGAGCAATCACTGGGCTGCCAGGATGGCACAGGACACTTTGGGGGGCATTAGAGGGGGGGGGGCAGTGGCAGCCAGCGAAGGCTTCAAGGCCCAGAGCCCTGGGCAGACACTCCTGATGCTTCCTGACACAGCAGAGCCCTGTGTCCGTGTCGGGTGCAATTAGGGAATGATCAAACTGCTCATTTTGAGGCAGTGGGAGGATAAAAACTCCAGATGCAGAGCAGTGCTAATGCTTGGGATGTCTGCAGGCCTGAGAAGGGGAGGAATTTCCATGTGGAAAAGTTAAATGGTGAAACCAGCACTGGCAGTGAGGGTGGGAAGGGGCTGAAAGCAGCCAGGCTGCAGGTGACAGTGGGCACAGGATCTTGGAAGGCAGGCTCTGGAGGGGGTAGGGGGCTGCTGGAGTCATCCCACCCTGCACAGTGATGGTGAGGGGCAGGAGCGACATTCCTGGGTTTCCCAGCCGTGTTCCAGAGCCCAGCCCACCAAAGGGAGACCCAGGGGATGGCCAGGAGACTCAGGGGATGGCCAGGAGACTCAGGGGATGGCCAGGAGACAGACACCACTGCATTTCACAACTGCAAATGGCTCGTGCTCCCCCCCGCCGCCACCACCCACATTTGGGGTGTGTTTGTAATCTCTAGACGTCGAGTTTGTATCTCCTGCTCATCTCCAGTCGAAACATTCCTTCTTGTTTACTGGTCCTCTCCCAGTCACAGGCTCCCAGTCAAGCAGAGGAGCTTTCATTTCCTAGGGACATCTTGCATTCATTAGGACATGTTGTTATTGACTTACAAGGCTGCTAATTCTCAAGGTCCAATTCAGCCCTCAAAACCACTAACATGTGTGCTGGGGAGTTGCTACATCGCTGCCACCAGCCAAGTGTGCTCAGCAGGCACAAAGGGAGCCCAAATTTAAAGTCATCTTCTCCATCACCTCGCTGGCAGGGAGGTTTGGGTCCTCTCTGCTGATGCTCAGGAGCTTCAGCCCTAAAGGGCACCTGCATCCCATGCAGGGATGGCTCTGCCTGAGGCACAACTGCCAGGGCAGCTCAAATATTTGCCCTCTGCAAGCGGGAGCAGCGGGTCCACGAAAAGCAGCCGCGATGCCGGGGGAGATGCTGTGGGGTGATGGGGACACCTGGTCCCCCAAAGCAGCGCCTGGCTGCAGGCACAGGGGACACACAGGCAGCCCCCCAGACTAGGAGCAGAGTGTGGTGACCCTGTGGGGTGGGAGGGTGAACTCTGGCTCCCAGGGCTGCGCCGCGAGACAGCGCCGGCAGACGTGTCTTAGGAGGGAATTCAAGTGGTTTGAGAAGTTGCCTCAGCCACGGATGAACTGCACCAGGCAACCACAGGTGGGCTCCTTGTCTGGGCCCAGCATTAGGTAAAACAGGTTTGCTTAACTCCCCATCTCGGGGTACTTCTCTCTGCCTGTGGAACCCGGGGAGCCGGCGGGGAGGGGCAGCTCCCGAGCAGCCCCACCAACTATATATAGTGAGCCCAAGCTCTCAACTTGAGCCCCCGGGGGCACTGACTCACCCACAGAGGTGGATTAAAGCCGGGTGGCTGAAGCAATTCCAGCCCCCAGCTGCCGGCCCCACCCCGGCCGGGAAGCTGCAGCCCCCACAGCCGCGATGGCTGAACCACATGGAAGCAACGCCGGAGCCGCCGTGTTTACAGGCTGGGAATGAAAGCAGGGCTGGGAGCCTGTGCAGAGCCAGCCCGGCAGCCACGGCATCCACAGGCTCCCCGCCACGATGGCTGGATGATTGGGATGATTGGGGATGAATGGGATGATGGGGATGATTGGGATGGCGGCGGGAGCAGGAGCAGGAGCAGGGGAGAGGCCGAGGGGGATGTGGTGGATGCACCTGCACAAGGACCACTCTTGGAGGTGACCTCTTGACTACCCAAAGGGTGGTCACAGCCTTGAGAGTGCTTTTTCCTCGGCCAAGAAGCTGAGACCTTGTGCAAAGCTCGAGGGAAAAGAAATGGAACTGCACCCACAACCTCTGGGCCAGCACTGGGCTGGTACAAACCACATCCCCACTCGCCACCTTCCCTTCCCCAGCTTTTGCAGGTTTGGGTGGCACTGGGGGCAGGAACCCCCTTCTCTGGTTGTCCATAGCCTGGTGTGGGACCAGGAGCTGGGGCTCCCAGCATGAGGGTGGTCAGGGATCACACAGGGTGGCTTAAAGTCCTTCAGAGAGGGATGGAAAACCCGCTTCTCTGAGGCAGAGGTGCTGCAAAGGCCTCGTTTGGGGCCACCTGGAAAGGGAGAGCCAGGAGCAGAGCTCCCAAAATCATCCACTCTGCAAAGGTGGTTTTGGGTGCCAGCTGCAGGAGTCTCCAGGGATGGAGCCTGATGTGGGACAAAGAGCAGCATCTCCCATGACCCAGCTGCTGGCTGGGACAGCCCTCATTCCCAAGCTGAGCCTGGCCCAGCACACATCAGCAAAGCAAACTCCATATCATTATCCCCCTCCCACCCTTTCCAAGCAGTTACCTGAGCAGAGCAGAGGAATTATGGCAGCCAGGAATAGCACTGGATCCCTGAGGTGTTTACACAGGGCACGGGGGCAGGAACACTGCCTGGCACATCTTCACACACACACAGGAGCTGCTCAGGTCACTGGAGCACAGAGAGAACAGCTCTGCCACGGGCCCAAATCCACATGTGAACGAGGAGAGTCACAGGATTTGCATCCTGAGGTTCAGCTGCAGTGCAAGACATTGGGAAACAAGGAGACTTCCCGGCCTGCAAGAAGTCTGGGTGTCTCCATGTGCTGCAGGAGCCAACCCTGCCCAGCTGCTGTGACACAGCACGGCCTCAGGCAGCACAGGGAGCAGCACCACCTTCCTCCAGGGATGCTGCATCCCGGGAATGGGCTCCTTGGGCAGCAAGGCTGACCCTGCTGCTGCAGTGCTGAGGTCCTGTTAGAAATCAAACTCCTGGAGTGCTTTGGGAAAGGCCAAGAGCTGCTCTCCGAGCTCGTTACCGGGACCAAATCCCAGGAAACCCAGCCTTGGGCTCCTTCAAAAAACTGATTCTCAGGCCATGGCTAAGAGGGACTGGAGTTCATTACCATGTGTTTAACAAATGCAGATGAAGAGGAGCTCGGGCAGGACAGAGGCACCTCACACAGGCAGGAGGAGGGCAACCTGTAATTAAAGGGCTCAGATAATTCTTCCTGGGTTCAGGTCATCACTGCACTGCCCCTCAGAGCACTTTATCCTCGGAAAATGCCAATCCCAGCCACTGCTCTTGAGTGACTGCTGAGTACATGAGTGACACCAGGCCCAGTGAACCACCTGCTGATCAATACCAGGATGGGACAAGTCACCACAGGGCTGGTGACCTTAAAGGATGGCATTCAGCAGGTTGAATAACCAAAAAGGTCCCTTTTGGCATTAAAAATCTACATCTCACCATTGGGAAAGCAATCCCAAAAGTCTCCAGTCAGGAAGACACATCTCCAAATGCAGCTGTTCACGGAGCCATGTGGATCTTCAGAGGCCCAGGAGAGGTGGGAGAGGGTCTTCCCAACACACAAACCCATCCCTTGAGAAAGCTGAACGGCACCAAATTGTTTTAAAAGGCCTTAAAAACCAGCAGCTGAAAAATCTAACCGGATCATTCCCTCCTGGACATATTTGGGAATGTATTTATTTTATATCTCGTGAAAAAGAAAAAAATGAAATTCCAGGATGTAAGTGAGAAGCCAAGAAATAAAAAAAAAAAATTAAAAAAAAAAAAAAGAGAGAGGAGGGGGGGGGGAAAGAAAGAAAACAAATTTGAACCGGGGCTGTTTTACGTGCAGTATTAAATCTCCAGCACACAATGAATCATGTAGTCCTGGGTCTAACAAGGAGGACTCCAGAAAGTCTGTAGCATGAAGGAGTCACTGGAGACTCTAAGAAATATGACAAGCTCAGTCCAAAGTGCACAAAAGAAGGGTTTTGGGGTTTTTTTTTAGTAAAGGGGAAAGAAAAGGAAAAAAAAAATATCTAATGGTAAGGGAAAAAAAAACCCCAACAAAACAAACCCTCTGAAATTACAGTCCTACAACAGCTTCATTTGTATAATCCTTCTGTTCCAGGTCCCAGGAGGGTGTTTATGGGGGGACAGGGCTCTCACCAGCCAGGATGAGCACACAGATCCCAGAAAGCCGGGGCTGGAGCCCAGGGAGTCACCAAACCTGTTCCCTTGCCCCAGGCAGGCCGGTGTTTACAGGGACAGAGGTGTCTGAGAGCTCTGACACGTCCCTCACCCCCCTGGGGGCAGCTGGAGATTTTTCCTGACATCCAGCCTGGATCTGCACCTCTGGTTTTCCTCTCCCTGGACAGCAGTTCCCCTCACGGAGATCCTTGCCTTGTTTCTCTAGATGATGCTCCCTCTCCTTTCCTTTGTCCTGCTCCAGGTTCCCAGTCTCTCCTCTCTCCTAGGAAATTCCAGGAGTAGTCACTCACCTCTGAGGTTTGACCCTGTGGCCTCCAGCCCTGACTGCCCCTCTCAGGGCAGACACACAGGACAGCACGAGGCAGGAGAACCCTGGGGGAAACCTCTGCCCTCCTGCAGCTCTGGCAAAGCCTCTCCAGCCTCTTCCTGTGCTGGGGAAAGGCATGGGAAGAGACTCCCTTACCCATGAGCTGGACAAGGCAGGAGCCACATTCCTCTCTTCGGGGCTGGAGATCCTAATGGATGGAGCTGGAGGAAGATCCAGTGTGATCCTAAGGTTGGTTTGGGTCTGGAGAGAGGGCATGGAGCCAAAAGCTCTGCAGGATCTGAGGTGCCCAAGAGCTCTGGGAGTGATGCTGAGCGAGCACAGAGGCAGAGCCTCCTCCAGAGCCCCTGGAAACCAGCAGAGAGAACCAGCCCCCAGCACAGCAGAGACCCTTGAGCATGGTCCCACCATGGCCCCCCACTGTCCTACAGAGATGCTGCTTTATCTGCCACCCAAAATCAGCCAGTGCTGCCCCACGGCACAGCAACACTTCCCCATTCCCGAGGCAGGGAGCAGAGTCACCTTCATCTCCAAACCTGCTCCAACCCCTGTTCCCCAGCTCAGGCTGCCCTTCTGTTCCCCAGAGCAAAACCTTGGGATCTGCAGCAGCAGCAGGGAGCTGTGGATCCTGCAAAGAGCAATCCCTCCCTCCTGCCAGGGGGTCATTTCCCTTTGTGCCAGGACAAGGAGCAGCCGAGCTCCAGAAGTTTGCCCTCACATGGACTGGGGGGGGTCCAGCCCAAAACCCCCATCATTCCTTAGCCCAAAGCAGCCACATCAACACAGGGATGTCACTCCTTGCCCAGTCCCACCAAGCTCCAGCTGGGGCCATCAGTCTTTATAAAACATGGAAGGGAGAGTGCACAAGTCAGCAAAGGAGCGGGGCAGGTGGAGGAGTCTCCAGAAGGAGGGAGCTGCCCCTTTTTTTTTGGTACAACAAGAGGCTGAGGGAAGAAAAACATGAACCTGTCACTTGGCTCAGCCTGGCATCAGCTGGGCATTTGCCAGGCAGTAAAACACTCTGTGGTTTCACTCCATCCCCACCATCACAGGCCCTGCTTGGGAGCTCCCTGGCTCCTCGGAGGGACTTTGATGCAGGATGGATACAGCAAAAAAACTGGGGAGGGGCAGAAAGCTCAGCCCGTGGGCATGCACAAGCACAGCAAACTCGTTCCTTGGCCTTTCATCTGCTTAATAACATGCTTTCTGTGGCATCTACAGAAACCTGCTAATAGCAAAGAATATGAGCTCGTCTAAAACAGGAATCCACCTTCCCCGTGTGTTCCCGGCTGGGACGGAGCGTGGGGAGCACCAGGGAGGACAGTTACCCAGGCAGGGAGCAGCAGGGCCCAGGAGCATCTGCTGTGTCACCAGCAGCATCCACACTCCCTGCTTGACTCCCTGGGAAATGGGAAGGATTATTGCTTTGATAACACCCGAAGTGCTCAGCTCCAGGGAAACTCCTGAACTTCACCACGGGAATTTCCTACGTGCCCGAGAGGAAAACCCAGTATCCCAAATCACTGCTGGGGCCAGAGCAAAGGGATCAGCAGCAACCTCTGCCAGAGGGGACAGCAAGGCAAGGACCTTCCCACTGTCCTAAACAGAGCTTGTGTCCCCCACAAAATGGCCCTGGAGGGCACCATCCATGTCCAGTGCTGGGCACATTCCAAGGAAGGCCCGACAGGCTCCTTGTCCCTGGCTTTTCCAAACTCCTTCTGTCAGATAATCCTGTATGGCCTTAGGCAGGGCTAATTCAATATTAGGAAAAAAACACATAGTTCAGCATGGAAGAGGCTCCCACATGGCCCTTGGAAAGGGGAAGGAGGCAGGAAGGGCTTGTGGTGCAGCACCAGGAACTTGGGAAAGCTGGGTTTGAACCTGTGTCCCACCTATTACAGGAAAACAGGGACATGAAGCCTTCAGCTCTCACTGTCACAGTGTTCCTGGAAGGGGCTGACAAGTCCTGTGGGAGAGATGAAGGAGTGAGAGGGGTTTTTCTTCTCAGCTCAGCCTAAACCCCACCTGCAGTGAGGACCTTTGTGTCAGAGCTGCAGTGACCCAGCTTCCCACAATGGCCACTGGCACCAAAGCCACATCCCATGGGCAGGACACGGGAATCCAGCAGCAAAGGTCATTTCAGGAGCCTGAACTCGGCTCTAATTAGCACTGGGCACTGCACAGGCAGCACAGAGCAGGAGGAACCTCCCAGGGATCCAGCCATGCTTGGGATCCTCGTGGGGATCCATTAGGGATGGGCCAGAGATGGGACCATCTGTGGGACAGAGATGGTCTTAAATGGCATCACAGGACGTGCTTGTCCCACTGGCTGCTGGGCAGGGTTTGGAGAGAGGCATCACCCAGCCTTCAGCTCCACAAGGGTCCTTAAAAACTACCTTATATTGAAGGCTTTGTGCAGGCTGCAGAGCTGCCTCAGTGCTTTGGGGCATTCTGAGAATGGAGGCTCCTCCAGCAGCAAACTCTCATCCATTCCCAGCATTCTGCTCTTGTGGGATGAGGAGGGATCTGGAAAAAAAACCCACAAAAGCACAGAAAAGCACCAAAAGATGTCCTGCTGTCCATCTGTGGCCATCTCTGACCAGCACCCCCAGAGTGTGACACGGGCCAGCACATCAGAGGTGTGCTGCAGACCCTGGAACACAGGGACAAACGTTTCTCTAAGCCAAGCCCAAACACACTCACGCTGCTAAAATGGGGCCAGAACAGAGTATTTCGGCTTCCTTCGCTCTCAGACGTTCCCCGGTGTCTCTGTATTCTCCCTTCTCCACCGAGAAGAAGCCGTGGGATGTCGCGGGAGGGCGGCGGGAGCCACCAAACCCCGGCGTGGGGAAGGTGCAGCCTCCGGGGTGGCCCCGGCTGGGGCAGGAGCCGGAGCCCACGGCTGCTCCCCGGAGCTGCCAGGAGATTCCCTGGGCCGAGCCTGACCTCCACAGGCCGCCTGGATCATGACAGCCCCGCGCTGCTCCTCGGGACCAGCAGCACCTGGAAAATATTCCCAAATCGCGCGAACAGGAATAGCGCCCTTTCCCCACCAAACTGCCCCGGTGCCACCAGAGCTGCGGGATTTGGGACTGCCTCCCTCGTGTCCCAGCAACCGGCTCGGGGCACAGGAGCTCCTGGGCTTGTTTCTCCTCTCCTGATACATCCAGGGCTTCTTCCTGTGCATCTCCCCTGCTGCTACCTTCCCTTGTCCCAGAAATTAGGAGATTGCAAGAGACGCAGATGCTACAGGAAGGGAAGATTCACAGTGCATGAAGCTGTTGGTCTAACAGGGCTTTCCATGCCCCGAGGAGCCCTTTGGGCACAGAATATAGAACTTCATGGCCAGGAGCAGACACAGGAGTCCTGATTCCCCAGAATCATCTGCTCAAACAGGACTGTTCACACCTTTGCACTGACACAGTGCCTGGAAAGGCTTATCCCCTACCCCGTTAACAGCAGGGCAGTTAACACTCAGTTAACACCGAGGATTTGGTTTTCAGCTCAAAGGGAGGAAAATATCTCATGGGTGTAGCTGATACTGAGGCTCCTTTTCCAAGGCATTCTGAGCGAGCAAAGCGAACGCCCCAGCGGAGCCAAGTCATCCCTGGAGGGCAACAGCAGCTCCGGAGCCTCCTGCCTGACTGAGGTTTCCACTAACAGCTGCTGATCTGAATTCCTAGACACAGCATCTGCCTCCTCAAAGCCTCGGGTTTGTCTGGGTGTCAGTGCCAAATTCCAGAGCTCTCCGGCGTCCCGGCGGATCCGCTTTGCCCTCCACAGACACGGCCCAGCATGTGACGGGAAGGGGCAAGGCCCCCCCAGAAGGGCAGTTGGAGCTGGTGGTGCCAGCGGGACTCCAGAGCGAGGAAATCAAAAGGAGCGTTGGTCAGAGCCTGGGGGAGAGAGAGCCAAGTCAGTGACACGGGCAGGGCTGAGCGAGTGGTTTGCAGGTCTGAGGCCTCTGGCCAGATGTGACAGGAGCTGCTCTGTGTCCTGAACCCACCCCACTGCTCTCCCTCGGGCCCAGCCTGTGTACCAGCACTGGCAGGTTCCCCCACAGCTGCCCAGCCAAAGTTGTTCCACCAAGATGTAACAACCCCCTTCGAAGGGCTTCGGAGCAGCTGCATCCACGGCACAACATCCAGTGCTCCAAGGGGCAGGTTTTCTCTCTCCCAGTGCCACTGCAGGTGGGAAGTGCGGGAACAAGCAGTGGGAAAACAGAGCCTCTGACGTGGAGCCCCAAGACCTTCTCTGAGTGCTGTGCCACGATGCCACCAGCCCTCTCACGTGGGTCACTGGACTTCTCGCCCTGCTCTCCTTCCTGCTCTGCTGCTACAAGGGGAGACTCGCTGGACTAGTGCTGTGGAGACATGAGGAAAAGTGTCCCATGAAAAGCCTGGCAGCCAATTTGATGCACTGTCTGCAGAGCCAAGTGTTTATTCCCAAGTGAACTCTGCACAGAATCACTCCCAGGCTGGGCAGGGATCAGCACCACAGCAAGGGTGTAAATAAAATTAGGAGTCCAACATTGATTCCAGTTTGCCCACTAACAGCGTTCCCATTCACTCAAGGAAACATTCCCAGGAATTGCTCCTATTTGCTGTCTGGCAATCCAGGCTGTGTTTTTCCCCTCTGTTGAACCAACACTCCTGATAAAGCCGGGAGCCTTCTGGCTACTCCCTCAGCGTCAGGATACAAAGAGCCCTCGCCTTTCATCGCCTGTTCCAACCACACAGCGTGGCCAACCCTGGAGAATCAGGACTCCCGGATTCCTTCCTGGCCCTTCTGCCCAGGGGGGCCCTGACATGTGTCCCCTCTGCACTGGGGTGGGTGCCTTTGTGAGCTCAGCTCGGGTGATAAGATCAGCCCTTGGGAGCAGCACAACTGAGCAGGGCGGTGTCACCCACACACAGCACCCAAAATACAGCTTCACCCCTTGGGCCGGGTCAGGGCCGGGGATCTCTGCCCCAGACACGCACTGGGTGACTCACAGGAGGGCACCCAGAGGCAGCTCCTGCTCTGGGTAACCCGGAGGGACCCCCAACGAAGCTGTGGAGCTCAGCTATTCCTGGGAACCAGTCACGGCTTGCCTGGGTTTCAAGGCCTTCTCTTATCTTGTGCAGCAGCTCGGGCTCATTGTGCAATCTCCCCACTGGAGACGTTACCAGCCAGGATTTATGGCTTCTGTAGTTTCCCTTTCATCGGCCCAGCTGGGGAGGCGCTGGCGGAGGATGAAAGCTGCTGCTCGGGGAGGGATGTCAGGAGAGCACTTCAAAGGCTCCCGGTGCTCTGAGTCGCGTTAGGATACCCGGGATCCTTCTCTTACAGCCATCCAGCACTTCCAGGAGCCTCTCCCTCCTTAAGCACAGGCTTAATCATTTGGACCCGGAGTGAAGCACCTGCAGCTCAGCTCTCCAGGGGCAGGATCTGCCCTCAGGAGCCCCCAGCAAGTTCCTCCTCACCCACAGCACGTTGCACAGCAGCACCTTCCTCCTGCCCCCAGCCCTCTCCAAATACTTCACTCCCAAAGAAAATGGAAGTGCCAGCTGGCTCAGACCAGCGCAGTGGCCACCACAAATCCAGTCTGGAGCAGGAAGTTTCATGGGAAAGCTGAGCAAGCTCTGCTGTAAGGAGTAACTGGCCATAAGGGAAGTCTGGGCTGGAGGGAAAGGCCAGAGGGAGCCTGAGAAGGGATTTGGAGACAGATCTTTGTGTCACGTTGCCCTGTGGGCAAAGTCACACTGTGAGAAAGTTTGCTCATGAGCATCTTTCACTGCCCACTGGGACAAAAGGATCTCAGACCAACTGAGCTGGTCTGTCACACTCCGGTGCCTGGAGGGACCCAGAGACAATCCCCACCCTGTGAGCTGCCTGCTGGTGTGCAAAATTTCCTTCCTCGAGGAATCTAACAGAGAACAATTCACCCAAAGGTCAGAGCAGCGTTATTTCACGCTCCTTGTGTGCTCATTCTGGTTCCAAGCCCACAAAAAGCTCAGAAATTAAAGCCCCTTGAAGAAATCCCACACTGAACCTTCAAACCCCCCCGGCCTGCAGTAAATGCTCCTGTGCTGTTGTGGACCTGAGTGCTGGGTGAGTGGGTGCAGCGAGATGAAGAGCCAACCACTGCCTTAAAACCCAGCAAAACACAGACTTGCAGGAACTCCCAGTCCCTATAAGAAACACTGCCTGGGGAAATTAAAACTCAGAAGTAGCTGAAGCAGCACATGCCTTGCCCACACACACGAGCAGGAGCTGCAAAAACTGCCAGCATTTCCCTCCCCTCTGTCCTTGCCTGGTGTCACAGGGGATGGCACCTGGAGGGCAAAGAGCAGTTTGAGTTGTCCAAGTGCCCCGAAGGACAGAAAGAACAGCACAAGCTCCATCGTTCGGTTGCGTTTCAAACCCAGCCCCGAGCAGGAGCCCACGGGGACGGATCAACCCACCCAGGGATGGATCAACCCACCCAGGGCAAACGAAAAAACTCAGCTACGAAGCCACAGGACGGGGCTGAGCCCTCGCAGGGCTTTGTGACGCTCCTGGAACGTCACTCCCAGTTGCCAACAAAGCTGATAAACCGGAGTCCCCGGGACCAGCAGAGCCAATAAAAGCCGATTTCCTCAGGGCACCTGCCCTTGTCCTCAAGCAAACCCCCTCCGGGGCAGCAGCCTCAGCTCCCCCCTTCACCCTGGGAGCTCCTGAGGTGCAGCAGGGCTGGGGCTTGTCTGGAGCTACACGTGTGTGTTTAGGCCCCAGTTCTGCTGCCACAGCAGGTTCATTGGCCAAGCTCTGCCCCCAAAAAGGGTCTTCGCTTAGATCTCAAAGGATTGCCCCTGATACTTCTAAGTCTCCTTGTTGGTATCTATGGATGGAAAGTACTACCAAAAATCTTCCAAAGGAAATCATTCCTTTGAATTTTTGAAATTATTTACATGGGAAAAAGAAAAGGGGGGAAATCATATGCCCTACATTTTAATTTACTCTACGTTTTCGCTACAAATGGAAACTGCCTGACACAGACAAGAAATGAATTGGAGGCCTCCAGAGTCAACTCCAGGGAACTGTTGCCCAGATCATCTTTTTTCCTCATTAGACTCTTCCCAACGAGAATTGCATCCCCAAAAACAACCTCCAACAACTGTGCAGCTCCAGAGCAGTAGCACA
The DNA here is from genome assembly GCF_003945595.2 of Pipra filicauda. NCBI lineage: Eukaryota > Metazoa > Chordata > Aves > Passeriformes > Pipridae > Pipra > Pipra filicauda. The sequence continues at coordinate 1,172,274 of NW_024104331.1, forward strand.
ACGTGGCTGTTCACAGGGCCCAGCTTTGTGTCTAAAAGCAGCAAAGTCTCTAATGAGGCTCAAGCCTCAGGCAGTAAATTGTTCAGGAAGACAACCAGGGTCTCTGTCTTTTTCCCACCATCCCACAACAACTGCAGGAGCATCCAGGAGCTGGAGTTCTCCCGGGAGAGCTGTGTGCACACAGCAGGACCTCCCAGAGCAGCTGGGAAAAGGCGGCTCAGCGCTACCGGGCACTGACTGCAGGAGGCTGGAGCTGCTCTGCAGGAAAACAGGACCAGCTGCAGCTGTGCTCCACATCTGGATAAAGGCATCACACAGCAAAGGCTGCAGCAGGGGGGTGTGGAACCGAGGGAGAAACAGCAGGAGAAGCTGTCAAGGATGGGGGATCCAGCTGGGAATGCAGAGTCAAGACTGACCAGCCTGAGCGCTGGGCAGGAGTCACAGAGTCACAGAAGGGACCCACAGGAGTCATCCAGTCCAACTCTTAACCCTGCCCAGGACATCCCCGAGGGTCACACCCTGTGCCTGACAGTGTTGGCCAAACTCTTCCTGAGCCCTGGCAGGTTTGGGGCTGTGACCACTGCCCTGGGCAGTCTGACCAACGAGCTTCCTGTTCCCAGCTCACGTCCCCCTGCAGACCTGATAGCTGGTATTTTTAGGTGTTTTCTGGGTTCTGCTCCCCCTCCAAGCAATCCCACTTCCGAGACCCACAGTCCCTTCTTCCCAGTGGGAAGGCCTGGAACAGGAGGCTTGAAAGGCACACCAGATCAAAGGAACCCCTGCGCTGCCGCGCTCGGCCGGGCAGGCGCCGCTTGCCCTTGACTAAGCTCCCTGCTTGGCACGCTCCCAAACCTGCTGCCTTTGAGTGTTTGACTGCTCACAGAAGCTTCTCACAATCAGCTTTTCTGATCACACATCGTTTAAAACGTTGCCACGTTGTGCCCCCAGAGCTCAGCACCGTCAGTGATCTCTCCCCGGCCGCCGCGTGGACAGGGGAGGGTGTTTTAACCAGAGACTCATTAAGAGCAGCAGTATCACTTCAATCAGGCTCCTTGAAATAAGAATTCCGTGTGCAAACTGACAAAGTCATTCTCCTGGGTCCTGCCAAGCCCTTTGCCGTAGGCAAAGCAGTTGAGACGTCCCTTAGCATCAACTCTGTTTGTTTATTTATAAAGTTCACATGTTTGATCTTCGTTTAGCAACTGTTTTCATCTCTCTGGCCGGTGGTAAGAACACAGCAGTTCTTCTCTTGAGTCAAAGAATCATGAGTTCTCTTCTCCCAGCTCTGGAAACCGTCCAGCATCAGCTTTGAGAGCTCATCCCAAATTTAGCCAGGCCAAGTGCAGGAGGCTCTGCAGGGCTGCTCAGCTCCACACTGCTCATCTCTCACAGGTACCAGCCAGGCTCTGGCTGTCACCTTAAGCTAAGACTTTCCAGGAGTTACCTCACAACACTTGACTAATTTCCCTCATTTTGGACACAGCCATCACAGCCCCAAGTTGCTCAGCCACCACAACCTTTGGGAGTCTTGGAAAAAAAGCCGGACTAAAACACTTTGTTACTGCCTGAGCTGCTGTGTTTTGTTTCACTGGAGATTAAACTGTTTTCAGTCCCACCACTCTGCCTACAGACTTCAGGAGACCCCCCCCAAACCCAAGCACTTGGGAGGGAACCAGTCACCAGATCCAGGGAATCTTGCTTTGCAGTGAATTCAGTGAAGCAAAGGCCTCGAGCAGCAGCTCCTAAATGTTTGTGATTAAAACCTCAGTTGCTCCTCATGGGCCACTGACCCTGTTAACACCATCCCCTGATCTGTAAGTCCAGCAAAGGCTCTCCTTGGCCTCCTGTGATCCACTGAGAAGAGTTTGGGAACCACTGCAGTTAAACACGTTCTTGATCAATGAGTCACTGCATCCACCTTTTCTCCTGGAGACTTTCAGAGGCAGGAAAACCATTCAGACACTCAGCCTGTACTCAGCCTTCACTGTAACCAGTGTCCAAGAGCCCTCGGGCAACCACCTTGAATGAGTTCCCTTTCCATCCCACTGAAAACAAAGGTTTGTCCAGGTTTCTTCCTCCTTTCATAAAAATCTCCACTACCCTCTGACAAATCGGTTCCTTCCTATGCCAGGAAGTGCCACCCTCGGAGTCACTTCCAGGGTCTCCTCAGCCCTTCAGCTGCTGCATTTTGCTGCTGTTTATAAGAAAAAAAGAAAAAAAGAGTTGGGAAGACAATTAGAAAATTGTTTCTGGAATTTTCACAGCACTTAACACAACTGAAGCTTTCAGCAAACACTGTGCCTCTGCAATAAGAAAACTGGAGCTCCACAGAGTGTGCTAACTGCTGAAGGAATGAAGGTAAATCAGGGCATTGCCCACATCTTGGAATGATCCCTGTAAAACATGGAATTATGTACAAAGTCCTGGTTTATTTCTAGGAACTTCTCAGTGAAACATCACAAAATTAAGTTGATGAGTATCTGAAATAACAGCTCCAAACACGGTGCCATAGGAAAGATCTCGGGGTGAACCAGTTGCTCAACACCCCCAGGTCTGCCCTGGTTTAGCACCAGGGACTGACAGCACCTTCCAGACTGGCTTAGACTCAGAGACAGGACAGACAGGAGGCAAATGGATCACAAATACACCTGTGGTCTAACTGAAGCCTTCTCCTTTGGGAGGAGGGAGGTGGCCCAACATTTCAGTCACTGCAGGTCTCACACCAAGGTGAACCAACAACTACCACTAATCCCGGCTCAGGTGGTCCAGAGCCTGAACCACTGGAGTCCATGGCAAATCTCCAGACTAGTTTTCCCTGGGAATGTGGCAACATGTTTGGGAGAGGTAAGCCAGAGCTCTGAAACCTGGAATCAAGCCAAGCTGAGGATTATTTGGATCAGAGCTGTCCCTGGGCACAGGTCAGAAATGTTCAGGCTCAGCAGCTCCCCTCGACCTCTGAAAGTCTTTCCATTGCTCACATCAGCAGCTACACACCACTGTCTGCCACTGGGCTCCACAGCTTTCTCCAGAGCCAAAATCCAGCTGGTCTCTTGCTGGGATGTCCAGGAGGAACCTTAATCACCTGGGGGGGTCGTAAAAACAAAATCTAGCAAAAAATGCAAAGGTTACTAACGAGTCACAAGCAGCTCTTGCAGCAAATCATGATTATACACAACACATATCAGATATCCCAAGACTACTGACAAGCATCCTCTTCCCAGCTCAACACTATTCCCTGTCCACCTCTCAGGGATGTGTGACCAAACTCAGACCAGGTGACTGCAAACCTCACTGCAAACCACCTCTGGCCTCAGCCCCGAGTCAGTAAAAACCTGGAATGGACCTTCAGGATCATCCAGTCCCAGGGACACACACAGGGATCCAAGTACATAATCCTACCCAGGGTTTAATTGCTGGATTTGCAGCTCCCACCAACACCTTCCTGTGCCAGCTCAAAGTCAGGTGATGGCATCCCAGATTACAGGCCCCGGGAATGTCTCCTGGATTCCACAAATTTCCTTTCAAAAACAAGAATCAGAGCCCAGCTACGCCTCAAACACTCACCAGACAAGAGATTGATGTGATAATGCTTGGGAAGTTTGGAAGAAAACTTCCACTAGTGGCTGGTGGTCTCTGCTCTGCAGACCCAGGGCCTGATTGACACCCCCAATTAAACCAAGGCTTAAAAACCCCCGGGGTTTGCCAGGGCTGGTTGAGACATATTTGAAAGGAAAAGACAGTAAAGAAACACGTCTGAAACTCAGAATAAATCCACAGATTCTGTAGGTGGGATCAATCCAGTCTCAACTCATGGAATGGCCATTTAATGGGTTACCTGGGTGGAAACAAGTTGAACCAAACATGAGAATTTTGGTGTTTTTTTAATCAAGTTTCACAGGTTAACTCTGAAACCTGTATTCTGTAGGTAAGCAGGCTACCAGAATTTGTTCTGAAGAGCTACCACTCAAAATCTGAACAAAATCACACTTTTCATAATTTCCTTAGGAGTCATTATTTCTCATTCTTAGTTTTAAGAAAGTTCTGGCTTTAAGGGGCACAACAGCAAGTTATGTTAGAAATAACATGTATTCTGCCTGAAATCACACCACCACCGAAAAAACAACAACCCTGAAGGCCAAAAATGGAGATTATAATTACCACAAGGCTGTGTTGTACAGTTCAGTACCACGCTGCAGACGTAGATGACACACGTAAGTCTTCAGAAACGAGAGAAAGATCTGCTTGGTAGTGAAAATATAATTTTATTTAACAATAGCTGCCAGCAGTATACTGGTATATCTGTAAAAGATGTTCCAGAGAGTGAAAGACACAAGCAAACTACAATAAATTGTATCAACTCTTCAAGTATTTCTGCAAACAACGCTCCCATCCTTGACGTCCCGTCTCGGGATCCCAATTCTTCTCCCACCTCCTGCAGAAGTGTCAGGAGTTGGTGGCACAGGTTCTGAGGCAGATGAAATATTTTTTTTGTTGTTGTTGTTTTTTTTTTACCACTTGGGATAAAGCCTCCTCCTGGAAAATATTAATTGGACGTGTTCAGATAGTTCTGAGTGGCAAAGAGCACAACAAAGCTGACTGTGCTTCGCCACTTTTTGTTCTGCTCCCAGATAGGCATCAGTGGGTTTGGCTCCAGCATCTTCCACTTATTCATGTCTGTGCTCCTTTGATACCAAATGCTAATTTGCTGCTTTAGCATAAAAATTTGATTACATCTCTCTTCTTATCATGGAGCTGCACGCAGCTCTCAATCGGTCCAGACATGCCCACTGTGGAAAAAAACAGCAATTTTATGGGAAAATGCAAATGTGGGGGGGGGAAATGCTACAAGGGAGGGACTGTGAGTGTGGGACATCCACAGGGAGCAGCAGGGAAGAGCTGGACAGGGAAGCTTTGGAGAGCATGGAGTTGCTCCAGAAGTTCACGTGCCTCTTGTTCAACAGGCAGCTCTTCCACAGAAGGGATCTCTTGGAGAAGGAAAGCTTTGTGAAGGGGAAAAAAAACAACACCCTACTCATGCATATATAGGATAATCTGTTCTCCCACACAAAAACAGGGTGCAGATGATGGATTTTCCCTTTGTGTTCAGGAAATACACAAGTCACCTGTTTTAATGCGAATTTAAGCATATTTCAGCTTGAGAATAAAGTAAGTTATTCAGCATGCTAATACATGCAACCAACTTGCAAACTGGAATGCCAACTTGAAAGGGTAACTGCTGTTTTTAAATTGTAGAAGGGGCTTGAAGCAGCATTTTAAATTTAAACAGGGGGCAGATTAATTGCTGTTTGATGAAATTAAAAATGCATTTAAAGATCAGATTGTAAACAAGTTGACAGAAGTCAAGAATTTACATAGTTATGAAAGGGCTTTTTTAATTAATGTGGAGCTGGTGATTGGGGCCAGATGAAAGTGCTCTGCCCACACCAGACGCTGAGCCTTCCCCCAGTGCTCTGCAGGGATCACCTACGGAGGTGAGAGCAGCTCCTCTCCAGGACATTCCTGGGCTCTCCCGAAGCCAGGAGGGGCTGGGCAGCTCCTGCCACAACAAAACTGTGCAGCAGGAAGCCTTAGGGACAGCCAGTGCTCTCACACAGGACAGTTACCAGCCGTCACAACCCGGGCCTCGCTGGGATTCCACCTCCCAGGGAAAGGCCGAGATAAGAAATGCATTAGTTACAGCCAGAGCTCTGCCTTTGTTTACAAGCTCTCAGACAACAATCGTTAAAATACCGAGGAGAACGAGCTACAATGGTTTGGAGATTGCCTAAAAAGCAGAGAGGATTTAGTGTCAAGTGGTGTTTAAGGAGCTGGGGATTTGTTTGCAGCAGCTGCACCCCAGAAACTGCATCCAAGAGTTTGGTGCTCACACCCCCTGTGCACCACAGCGGGCACAGCAGGGCTGACCTGCTTGGAAAAGGGCTCCTAAACCTCCATTCCTGCAGCTGCCAAGGGCCACCTCATCTGCTTTTTTTAAAGGGGAGTTCAGAACTTTAAAGGACATGCCCACAGTCACGTTGCTTCCTACAGTTTTGTTTTTAAAGGTGAGCTATGATAGCAAAGAGCACCAAACCAATGAGGGCTGGGGAGGTTTTTTTTTTTACCCTCTATAGTCACTAAAAATGTTGTTATCTAAATAAAAAAGATTTTTTCCTAGATGTCACGTTGTAGCAAAGACTGAGCCCCTACAGAGGATTATTATGGCTGAGAAACTTTATTCAGGAGGAGAACGTGACATTAGAATACAGTGATTATTAAAAGGCTACAGTTTAGGTTTTCCTGACCAGGTCACTCTGCAGCATTTCCTTTCTGTGCCTAAACACCTCTGCAATAAATCAGAACAGGGACTAAGTGTATCTAACACAGTTGCCTTTGAAAGACAAGTAACAGGATTTACTAACTGCCTTTATATTGGAATTCTAGCTCTAGGAAGGCAAGACAAGGCACCACAAGCCATGTATACAAATATGGATCTGGTTCTCTACCTCTTCTATGTCAAACTAACTCCATGGGTATATAAAGTAGCAAAAGCAGGACGCCTGTAAAAGTCAGGCTGGTTTTCAGAAAGCCAGTGCTTACCAAAAAAATTAGTGTATAAAAGTGTTTATGTGAGCATTTTCCACGTTATTGCAGAATGTTAAATATTCCAAGAACAACCTAGCAGGAATAGCACTTTCCAGCTTCTAAAATCAGTTAAATATAAAAGTATCTTTACAAAAAAATAGGCATATAAGTCTAGCATTCTTTGGAGTTGTTTATGATGGTCTTTTAAAAATAACCTAACAGTTCACTTCATGCGTCAAACTCATTAATTTTAAACAAGAAAACTACTCCCTGGTTTAGAAATATTTGAAAATTGCTTTTAAAAAAATTGTAGTGCTATTCCTCAGCGTTGCTGTAAAAAGGTTATGTATAGTAGTGCAATGATTATGATCATGCAAAACTGCAGTCTGGGTGCACACACAGGCAAATTGGGATAAATTCAATGGAAAGGACTGGATTCCACACACCCCCTTCTTCACTAAAGTCATCAACAGATTTCCTTTCAGGAAAAAAAAAAAGAACAAACCAACCTGCATACTAAAATTTAAGGCAAATGTTCTCTTTCAAGGTCACTTTAGCTTTCTTCAGGAAAGAAAGAGCATATAAAAGTTCCCCCGAGGTTCCCATTTCATGGCTCTCAGGTCATTTTGCATCACTAATCATTGCACTGCTATTCACACGTTACCAACTAGGACACTACAGGTTACATGGACTTGGTTTATGACAGAACAGGGTTTGTTTTTTTTAAGTAAATATCACCAAAAAGACCTATACAAAACAAAGGCTCTTAACTACCAAAAAGAAACCACTTGCAGTTTTTCAGGTGAACAGATGGCAGCTTCCAATTCTGCTGTTTCCTGATGGCCAAGGGCATCCTGACAAGTATTTGTCTGCTGCAACTCAGAATTCGGGACAGAAGTAGGTGTTTGGATCTCATCAAGCTCCTGAAGACACAACTAAAAACCAACTCTAAGCTTTGAACTTCCTGCTACAGCACTCAAGCCTAAATTCAAACTTCCCTGATGCTGAGGTCCTTCAAATCCAAGTTCCACATTGAGTCCATTCTCAACCACTACTGTGACTTCAAATCCAAGAGATTTCTTTTTTTCTAATTAAAAAAAAAAAACAAACATTTCCAAATATTCTGCAAATGGCTCTTTTGGATAATAAGTTCCCTTCTCTATGTAAATAGGATAGACAAGCAGGTACAGTTCAACGTGTCACAGGTATGACAACTGTGTACAGATCTTCTGGAAAAGCAATAAATTCCAAAATACATAAATATTCCTTGTACCATACAGCGAGACAGTGTCCTAAACCAATTCATGGACAGGGACCAAATGTTTACAGAGGAAAGCAACAGGGGCAAGACAATCCTTCACACTGAAGAATCCAGAGTTCCCCCAGTGCAACACGACTGCACTAATGATATTCAAAGAAGGTAAGGAAAAACAAGCCTATAATTAACCCTGCAAACTTTAGGTAATTACTGTACCTGGTCTATCCACCGTAACTTTGAATAACTGCGAGTTCATGCAAAAAAAAATTGCTATATCTTATGTGGAAGGAGCAGTCTGTTAGAAGCATTGTTATGGAATATGCAGGAAGTCATCCTTCAGCAAGTGCTGATTACTTGGTGAGTCTCTTGGCTACATCACTGTAAGCTATTTCGATTTCTTTGTCTCCAGGACAGGTGTTGGTGAACTCATCCCTGCTGTAAGCATTCGTCAGGTATCTCCAGATCCCTGTCATTTCCTTGGGAATCTCAAAGTTGCGGTACTTTTTGGCCACCACCTAAAGCGAAAGAATGGGGTTATGAATTTGCATCCTTACACTTTAAAGCACTTTTCCACTGCTGGTCACTCTCTTGTGAGGTTGTCCTTCCAAGCAGGACACTCAGAGTCGTTCCTAAAGCCAGCAGAAGCTGTTCCTCAGGGATACACCCGGCCCTGGCAGCTCCCTTTGGGTTTGTCCTCAGCCAAGGAAACACTCCTGCACCCAGGCAGAAGCTGGATCTGTGGCTCCATCTGCAGTACACAACTGACACAGATCCCTGGAGACAGGGAGAGAAACCAAACCACGGTCCTACAGACACACCTGCACTCCTCTGGTTATCCCAGGCCACCTCTTCCCAGACTTCCAACTTTTTTTTTTAATACAGTCCTTTTATTTCATGTTGTGTCATTTCCTTGGTTGCACACAGGGCAGTTTTCCCTACAGGAGTGAGCAGACATCCACCTCAGCCATCAGCTGCTCACCTGATGTCCACCTTCCCTCTTCCACCTCACTGATCTGAGCACTAAAACTGACTGTGCCCATGGGGGTCAGGGCAGTCAGAGGGGTTTGGGTTCAGGTACTGCTTCAGGTACTGTTAATGCTGTAGTTAAACTTACATGGGAGTCTACAAAGAGTTGGAATTAGTTGGGCTCTAGAATGTCACACAGAGTCAGAATTGGCTCAGCTCTAGAATGTCCCACAATTGGAGTTAGTTGGGCTCTAGAATGTCACACTCTGTTGGAATTAGGTGGGCTTTAGAATGTCATACAGCTGGAATTAGCTGGGCTCTGGAATGTCACACCCTGTTTGAATTAGCTGGGCTCTGGAATGTCCCACAATTGGGATTGGTTGGGCTCTAGAATGTTCCACACAGCTGGAATTAGCTGGGCTCTGGAATGTCCCACAATTGGGATTGGTTGGGCTCTGGAATGTTCCACACAGCTGGAATTAGCTGGGCTCTGGAATGTCCCACAACTGGGATTAGCTGGGCTCTGGAATGTCCCACAACTGGAATTAGCTGGGCTCTAGAATGTCCCACCCAGCTGGAATTAGCTGGGCTCTGGAATGTCCCACAGTTGGGATTAGCTGGGCTCTGGAATGTCCCAGGCCATCAGCCTTTTGTCCTTCACTCTCCCAGCCCACCAGGGCCCTACCTTGACGATGTGCAGCTTGGGCAGCAGGTTGCAGTCTGCCAACGTCATCTCGTTGCCGTCCAGGAACTTGCGCGTGGACACGGGCACGTCCTCCATGCTGTTCTCGTCGATCTCGTCGGGCAGGGGGGAGTTCAGGTACTCGTCCAGTTTCTGGAGGGTTTTCAAGAGGCCACGTTCTAAGGCTGCAGAGGGAGTTTTAAGTTTGTTTTTTTTTTTAAGAACAAAGCAAATCCTCATTTACAATAGTGATACCAGCCACAGATCTGATAAACCCCTCACCACTGTGCTCCCCAGGACAGCCCCTACTCTGAAGGATTTGTAACCCCTGAGCAATTTTTGTGGCAGCAGCGCTGCTGGATCTGGCTTGATGGTCACCAGTAACACTGGAACAGAACCAGAACCCCTTTAAATATCCCACACACGCAGGTTATTTAAAAGCTGGTTAATACACGAGTTTACACTAATTTAGAACACACTAAGACTGTCCACAAGGGTTTATTTTTGGTTTAAAAAGTGGCTTATGTCAGTTTGTTAAGACCGTGCCTAACTGGCTTAGAATTAAGAATTAGAATTGGAATTAAGCTATGCTGGGGTTTGTATACATTTAAACATAATCTGTTTAACATCACATGCTCAGCAAAGAGCCACGACCAAACTCAGAGTACCCGGGAGGTTTCTGGAATACAGCAGGTTTTGGGAATGCATCAGCAGAGGGCAGCACACCCCACAAAATCCCCAATTGTTTCTCAGCTGTTTACAAACATTTTGCATCTCCCTGTTTGAAATGCAGCACAAAGGCCTCCTTTGGTTTTCCCTCAAAGCACACTGAGGATGAAAGATTTGTACTAAACTATTTGAAGGTCCAGCTGTGAACTCTTTATCACTTATTGATCTCTGTGTTGCATCGACTGTTTTCCCTCCACACACAAAGGTCTTAATGCTTTAAAGAAAGCAACAGGGACTAAGCTTAGCTCAGAACTCTGAATGAGACCCTTCAGTCCTACAGAGGGCAAATAATCAAGTGCAACAGATGCACAGAAACTCAAGCAGTGGGGTGTGACACAAACACTGCATGAAATTTGGTTCTGGATATTAAACTGTTTATAGTTCATTCCAGAGTTTGGACTGGCTGTAAATATCCAATACCAGGGGTATTGACAAACCCTGCACACCCTGCTGAAATTCTGAGTGAACACTAACTGAAGTTCTCTCTCAAAGTGTTGAAATCTTTGTCTCTGACATTAAACCACAGACTGAATTCCTGAGACTCTCCCAAGGGTCCATCAACACGCAGCTGAATTTGTCAGTGAGACACTTCACAGCAAAGCTGCTCTGAAAAGCACAAGCCAGGGAAACCACGTGTGCCCAGGCACTGCCCCCCAGGTGACCCACCTTCATTAGCTTCTGGTCTAGAGTTTTTGATAAATGCAGAAAATTTGGCAAATATATCCATCCCAGCAGTGTTTGATTCTGGATGCTTTGGTGAAAGTTTTAGGTATCTGGAAAGCAGAAAGGAACAGATCTACAGCACATTTAGCATAATGATGATCATCATATATATTAACTAGTACAAAATGACCCTTTTTAAAAATATCTACATAATGTAGATTTACCAGTTTATCCATTTTCAGAGTTGCTTTTGAAATGTAATATCACACACTTCCATTTAAGTTAAGATTTTAGAACCCACTTTTAAATCACTTTTCAGAAGATCACCAAAATGTATCCCTGCTTTCTGAATCAGGCATTTGTTTCAAGCAGATAACAAACAGTTCATAGTCAGGGATCAAGCAGGTAAATAATAAAATACACTTGTCTATTCCCTGTACACACCCAAAAAAAAAAAAAGTCTTTTTCCATTTAAATTAATATCAGCTGTTCCAGCATATTGTGGATTCCAAATCTTTTAACAAAAAAGTGAAGTCTAGTCACACTAAAAAGACAAAACAGTCTGTTAAAGGCAGTGTCTGGATTTTGCCTTTGCCTGCCAGCTGAGGAGAAGAAAGCCAACAGTTTAGGGAAAGCCTGAACACATCACAGCAGCTCCCCACTGCAGTTTGTTACAAGTCAGGACTAAGTTTTGCAGAGCAGACTCATCTTCACCTGCATGGTTTGGACACCCCACCAGAACAGCCTGTGCCTGGCACCAAAAGGGAGTCACTGAGTTTGGAACTGCAGGAAGGATGACAGGACTCCACAGAGGACAATTTAAAAATAATCTTTAAGAGAAAAACAGTTCTTAATATAAAGATGAGGGAGCTGGACAGGAGAAGGTCTGACAAGCAAGAACTCCAAATTATTTTCCATGTCTTCTCTTCAGTTTATTGATGCTGAAGAACATCATGGTTGGTGCAGGAAACCCCTGTGAGAACAGCTTTTATCTAAGGGGACAAATCACCATTTTAACACTTACTTGGGTGGAGCCAAAACATCTTCCAGGAACTCTTCAATCTTATTCACATCTGTTCTCACTTCCCCATTGTATGTGATGAAGGGGGGGTGAGTGCCTGGAGCCAAATTTTGAAGGTCTGCTGGTTTTCTAGGGTGAAATACAAACCAGTACCAGAGTGAGCAGGGGACATCCATTCCACTGCCACAACCACAAAAGCCAGAGCTTTTCACATCCTTACGGCTTTAAAAAAAGATATCACCAGTTCTCTTTTTAAAAAGTGAGTTTACAACCTGATTAGCATTTTGAATATACTTCATAGCAATTTAAAACACTTAAAGCCAACTGCTTCCTCCTACCTCTGGCTGTGTTTATTCTCAAATCAATACAGTGTTGACTAGCAGGGGGATATATATACACACACACAAACACACTCTCTCTTTCCCAAGCTCTGCAGACCAGTTTATATATAGCATAATCTGTGCTCAGTGATAATCCTCCCCCCTTCACACAGACCTGCTCTGGAAATGAGCAACTCTGATACAGAGCAGTGTGTACAAACCATTTATCACATGCCCAGGGAATCTAGTTTAGACAAACTGACAGATGCTTAAACATCACGTTTAAAATTATGCTGAAGGTTTCATCCAGTAAAAGAACTATTTACAAATAAGAGCAGCACACCTGGGACAGGAATCCTGGACATTAGTGTGAGTAGACACAAGAGAAACAGCAGCAAGATAAAATGCACATTTCTAACTTCTACGTCAGTTTTGGCAGCACATGTCACTGCTCACTCCAGCTCCTTGCTCAGTAATCCCTATCCAGCTAAGCCACTCTATTTTATAAGCAATTGGCTTCTCTCTCCTCTGGCTGTGCCTTGATGCTGCAGTGACAAGGCCCAGCTCCACGGGCGTTCCTTTAAAGGCTGTGTGCCAGCTGGGCACACCCCCAGCTCCCTGTCACCCCAAAACACCCAACTTACCCTTCATGCCAAGCTCTCCCCTCTGCCCTGTCAGCAGAGTCAGATTTAAAGCCGAAATCAATAATGAGATGTGGATCCATCACAAGCTATAAAATCCAAAGCACCATCTAAGGAGCTGCAGCTGATTTCCCCAGTAAATCACCTGGGCATTAGTTGGTCCCACACCAGTGGCAGCAGAAACAGAATTAAGAACTGCCTGGCACTTGTGCAGCAGCACCACTCGAACCTCCCCTGGTGAAGGCACTGACTGCAGCCCCAGGACAACTGCTCAGAGGACACAGTCTGACTTCCCCATGTCCACGTTTCAGAGGACAGGCTGCAGTTCCCAGTCCCTGCCCCACCCCTGTGGCTGACACCCAACCTGACGCTCCCAGGTTGAGCCACCACTGCAGTGACATTTGCCAGGCTGGGCAGAGCAGCCCGACCACCCCCTCCTGCTGCCCCAGCACCAACCACCACCAGTGCCCCAGCAGAGAGGGTGCCAAGGTAAAGCTGCCCCTTGGTTACTGTTTGAACTAATGCAAACTGGACCATAACCCTTGGACTGGGTCTGTGCCTTGCCCCAGGCACTGGGTTTACAGGAACTGGCTCTGCAGTTCAGGAAACCCTCCTGGCTGTGCTGGGCAGGGAAAGCACATCAGGAACATCCACACACAGCCATGGAGGGCAGCACCAGAAAGCTTTCAGGGGCACTCTGTAAACTAAGCCCCGTTTACAAGTCCATCCTGTATATAACCATGGTTTTCCATTTCTCACAAAAGGAAGATCCCCTGCCAGAATTTCATGTCCTGCCCACTGCTGATCCTTTCACAGTGCCAAAGTGTACTTACCTGGCACTACATGTGGGACTGAATGAGAAAACTGATTTTCATACTTTAGAATATTATAGACACTGCATTAAGCCAGGTGACAGAAGTCTTATTAATACAGGAATTCAACTATTTTCAATTTTTAACCTTCAGAGAAGTTATTTCTCACTAATAGTTGCCATCACTCTCTCACTTTTAGGATTTAAAGTCTGTCATTGGTTAATGCTTTAAGTAGCTTAACACTTCATTTAAATACAGCTTTGTAACTCCCAACAATTACAGGAAGTCCTCGTGGCTCACTTCCAATTTTGCATGTTAGAGAGATAAAATTCCTCAAAAGGAATGTTATTTTAAAAACAAACACAGGCAAGACCACCGGATTTGCAACAATACTATCAAAGGCAAGGCTTTAGTTCAGAAGCAGACTGGTCTGAGGAACTAACCAAAAAAGTGTTCCAAAGAACCAGAGTGCACCTCAGGGACCCCAGAGCAATTTATTAATCCAGTCAGACCACCTCTATCTTGGAAGAAAAAGAAAGCAGAGATTAACATCCCCCAGCCAAGGCCCAAACATCACACAGGGTTTAACTTCCAGTTTGCTTCTCTTGCCAGGAGATCCCAAACAAACCCTGGTTTACCACAGAGGAGCCACAGCCTTTAGAGCAGCAGTACACAGGAATATCCTTAAAAGGCTGACAGTACAAATTCCCTTAACAGCCAAACAAGAAGGCAATTAAAAATACTACAGTGAAGTTTTACTTCAGAGATAAAACTGGAGAGCTTAAAAAGAAAAAAGCCAAACTAAAATTAAAAAAAAAAATCCACCTTGAATAACCACTCCAAACAATTCCATGATGGTTTGTACCTGCCCCAAACTTTACCAGGGTTTTTGGAGGCAGGGCCACATAATTAAGGATCTGGCTGTCACTGCCTAATTAAGTGGGCAGGTTCTTTAATACCAGGTATAAACATTTCCTGGCTTTGCCACAAACCAGAATGGCAATTAGCATGCAGATCATTTCTTGGAGATCAGACAAAATCCAGCCCCCAAATGTAGTGTGTGCTGCAGTGATTTATAAATGACACATGTACTGCAAGGAGTGTGGGGGGGAAAAATCAGCAATAACTCCCCCTGTGCCCAGTTCCACAGCAGTTTTCACACAGCTTGAGGTGGATTCACCTTTTAATATTTACTAATGTTGTTATTTAAACTTTGTCTGTCAACATAACTGTGAAACCACCCAAGTGAGATGTTTAAAACGGGATTTCAGATCTCTGCTGAAGGCAACTGGCCTGGGGTGTTGGTCCAAGCCCCACAGATGGTTTCTGTGCTGCAGCTCTGCTCTGGCCACCAGAACAAGTCAGAGCTCTGAAATGCTGCTGCTGCTGGGAAGGGGAAGAATAAAGCCTCTGTCTGCCCAAACAGGAGCAAGAGATGCCCAGTTCCTTGGGAAGGGTGGGATGTGCCACTTTGTTTGCCCATGTGCATATTTTTGTGTGTGTCAAGAGCAGAACTAAGAACTGCAAAAGGTTCTTTTGTTGGCACAGTGTGATGGGCAGTGCAACTGCTGGAGGGGAAAAATACCCACCACAGGGTCAGCCAAGCCAGGCTCAGTTTTTCCAGTGTCCCAAGTTCCCCACTGGTGAACTTTTGTACCCAACCATGACCTTTTAAGCCTCACAAACAGACAGAGCTGGCCTTGCTGCTGTGCACAAACGATGTTAGGAGGCAGAGACATGGTTTGCAAGTAGAGCCTTTTTTTTTTGCTAAGAAAATAAATTCAGATGCTTAAAACAATTACTACTGTGCTCTTCAACAAGAGTTTTTAGCAGGAATGAAAAGCAGAGAAGATAACTGAATTGATAATGTGCTTGAAAAGCAGTTTCTTTTGACAATATTAGAAGTATTAAGGCAACATCTAACATCTGTTATCACTCTGGTAATGACAAGGGAAAGCAATCCCATCTAGTACCAAACATTTCCTATTGAGCAGGTAGCTGGATCTGACATGCTGCTATTCTTCAACTGGATATTGGTCAATCCAGAATGCTGAAGTTGTATTTACTGAAGTCTAAAAGGAATTAAGTTTGTATCAACATCTATTAAAAAATGTGAATTAGCTTCAGTGGTCCTTTGTTTCCTTTACCAGAAGATGCCCCCAGTGCACAACAAAGGGGTAGTTTATTTGACCTATTCCTCTGCACTTCCTTAATTTTGCACTTATTTTGCGTTTTCTCCTCCCCAGTATTTAAAAAACCCCAAACCCAAACCTGAAAGAAAGCTCTCCTTGTGTAAGGAAGGTCAACTTTAAACATCTGCAACCAATTTCTACGCTACAAGTTACTCTTAGACCCCGTTCCCCCATCCAATTAACTCGAAGTTGCCAAAGGGACACAAGTAAAGCCAATTTATCAGGCATATTTGGCATTTTAATGATATCTCTGACTGGTTCAGCAGTAAAAATGCTTCCAAGCCTAAAACATATCTTTCCACCTTCCTCTCATCCCCCCAGCCCAATAAGTGCAGTAAGTTAAATAACCCCATCATTACAAGTAAAGGAAGCCCAAAGCTACAGACAGTTCAGGAGCACAAGTTCTGCTCCTGAGGTTCCCCAAACCACAGCTGGGAGATGTGCTCCAGTTGCTCTGTGGTCCTGGCAGCAACAAGATTTGCAGAGGCCAGAAAAGGTCTTTGAGCAGCTACAGATGCTCACACAGCCCACAAAAGCTGCTTTCTCCTCCTGCCTCAGCCCCACCACACATGGAAGTCTTTAACACCCCTTGCCAGCCCTGAAGCAGCAACTCCAGTGATTTTTTTTTTTTAAAATCCAAACAAACCACCTCCTTCAAAAAAAAATATAAAAATTAAGAGGTTAAGTCCAGCAGGGTGATTTCTGCCTTATATGTTGGGTTCAGAGGAGACCAGGGTGTTATTTTCATTGGCTTTATTCCTGACAATCAGGGTTGGAAGCACTGGCAGCCTCCCCCCTCTGTCTGTAGCTCAGTGACCAACATTGTATTACATTAGTGCTGGGAAAACATTACTTCACACCAAAAGCAAACACAAAAGCCTCTGCTGAATTTAGCACTGCCACTTTTTAAAAAAAAAAAAAAAAAAGAACACCCAACTTTAGGAAATTAAGACTCCTGGATTCACTTCCCACCTTTCTTACCCACTAAAGGATTCGTTTTTTAAGTGGAGAAGCTGCTTTTGAAGTGACACACAGCACTGCACAGAGGCAGAATATTCCACATTTTATTCCTACCCATTTCACACGTATTTACCACCAGGGCAGATATTTTCCCGTTGTTTTCATTATTATTATTATTATTGCAAAATAAGCAAAATTATCTTAAAGTCTTGAAGAAAAGGAGGAGGGTGCACATCATTTGTGACAGTTATCCAATAAGCACTGGAGATCTGACCAAAACAGCAGTTTTCACTTGGTGTGAAGTTACTAAAGTAAGATTCAATATTCAGCTATAAAATTTGTATATAAGTTATAATATTCATGTTAAGTTTTCCAGGAGCATCATTGAACAAATTCAAGAGGAATTACCAGACCCCTTCTTTTTGGCTACAGACACTCATCAATAACCACCAATGAATTCACCATTTAAATCAGTATTTGAGGACAGATTTTTCTTTTTAATTGCAGGGAATCAGCCCCTCAAAGCTTTGTTACACCAAGTGCACTGCATTGCCCCATAAATCCAGTATTTCTTACCTCTTCAGGTCGACTGTTGTGACACTGAACACCACTCCCTTCAGCCAAAGGATCATGAACAGCCTCTGGGAAAAAGGGCAGTTTCCTATGCTTTCCCCATCACTGCCAGCCTGCAGGAGAGAACACACCTGGGTCAGGGGGTAGAACACACAGGGGTCAGGGGTAGAACACACAGGGGTCAGGGGTAGAACACACAGGGGTCAGGGGTAGAACACACAGGGGTCAGGGGTAGAACACACAGGGGTCAGGGGGTAGAACACACAGGGGTCAGGGGGTAGAACACACAGGGGGTCAGGGGGTAGAACACACAGGGTCAGGGGGTAGAACACACGGGGATCAGGGGGTAGAACACACGGGGATCAGGGGGTAGAACACACGGGGATCAGGGGGTAGAACACACCTGGGTCCGGGGTAGGGTAGAACACCACATGGATCGGGGGTTAGAACACACGGGATCAGGGTAGCACACACCTGGGTCAGGTGGTCGAACACCCCTTGGTCCGGGGGTAGCCCACCCAGGGGTCAGGGGGGGGAGAAAACAGGGACATGGGGTAGTGTAGAACCACACATGGTCCAGGGGGTGACACACCCACGGGGCTCCGGGGTAGACCAACCGGGCTCCGGGGTTCGAAAACAGGGGGTCAGGGGGTAGAACACACAGGGATCAGGGGGTAGAACACACCTGGGTCAGGGGGTAGAACACACAGGGATCAGGGGGTAGAACACACAGGGTCAGGGGGTAGAACACACAGGGGTCAGGGGGTAGAACACACAGGGATCAGGGGGTAGAACACACAGGGATCAGGGGGTAGAACACACAGGGATCAGGGGGTAGAACGGGGCCATCTCCACGTGCTCACAGTTACTGAAGGGTTTTAGTTCAAGGCAAACCAAACAGCAACTGAAATCTGCACTTTTATGAAGCCAAGTAACCCATTTACTTGCCATGTCCTCATGAAATGTGCCCAAACCATATTTCAGTCAACACAAGCTCTCTCTCACTGAAGATGATCCAACTGCCCCGGCAGCTGAACATCTTCCTCTGAGCAGCCACACCTTTTGATGGCAGTTTCCCAACACCAATATTGTTCTTTGCTCTTTATTATCCTTTTTTTCCTTCTTCTCCAAGGCACTGCTAATTCACTGGAGTCCTCTTCCAGTTCCCTGCTCCTGTCAGCCCCTGTGCAGTGCTCCAGGGAGCCAACTGCACCCAGGAACTGAGAACCTTTATTGTACTGCAGGTGTTGGGAGGAAAGACATAACTGTGAGTACATAGAGACTTCACTGACAATTAAGTAATATTCCAAACCCATTTTTTTATAGACAATTCATCAGTAAGTCTTTGTCCTGCCCCAACAAAGGGCCATTAGACAGCAGCAGTAGCCCCCCAGGGCAGGCAGTGATGGCATGGATCTCATGATTGCTCTGACAACCAGGGATGTATTGCTGAGCTGGAGAATCTGAGTGTGCAGTGGGCAGGGATCAGGCACTGGAAACCTTGAATCTTGTTATAAAATTCAATCTTCTGAAGAGAAAACTGGCTCAGCAGTTAAAGCAGCCACATATGTCAGATCTTAACATGTACTTTATATCAGATGACTTTCAATGGATTTTGCTTATTGTTATTAGAGTCCTTCCAAGAGTAATTTTAATGAGCACAACTCTCAAAACCTGGCCAATTCTTTCATCATCACAGTGGGGAGAATGAAGAAAGACTTTGTAAATTAAGAGCAACAGCAGGATTTTCAAAGACCAGGAAAACATTAAGTTTTTCAATGAAACTTCTTAAATTCAGAAAGCTTTTATTTTTATTTTTTTTTGAAAACTCATGCTGCCTTTGCAGATGAGGCTGAGTCTACTTTAATAGTTGTCAATAAATACCAAGACATGAGGATTCAAACTCATTTATGTTCCTGCAGCTTATGGACTCATTTCTACAAGTGTCCCTCCTGTCAGCTCTGACTCTCCTTCCCTACACTTTGTTGTGGACAACAAACAGAGCTGTTTTCCTTCAAACCTTCATCAGTGTCATTAATGAAGACTTGAAAGAAAAAGGAGGTTGTCTTTCTGCCATAAATTACTAATTGCCTCCTTTATCTTTGGAAAGTAAAGCATAAAACTTGTAGCAGATTAATGATTGTCTTAAAAGCTGCCATGAGACTTCTCATGCTCAGGAGAACAAATTCCAAAAGCATCTCAGAAAGGATAAAACAGAGTCCCTTTGGTTACTCTGCTCTACAGCAGCTCAGCCCACACCTCACAACAGGCAGGTTGTAAAGGTTCCAGCTCCATGGATTTGTGTGTTCCCCCCTCAGCAGACACTTCCACGAGGGATGACTTCACTCTGCACTCCATGTCCAGCAGCTGTGTTTTATGGATGTTAATAATTAACCACGCTGCTGTCCTGCAGATAGCAGGGTGCATTTCAGCAATTCCCACCACAGCCACATTGCTGTGTTTACACTGAACAGACATTTCCTACAGGGAAATTATAGATTTATACTCATCTACCTTTTTTTTTTGCCACGTGTAAGATCTTATCTACCTTTGAAAAAAAGACAACACTTCATCCCATCTAAGGAAAATATACATTTTGTACTGCCCAGGCTAATTCAGATTTTGAAGCAGAAACAATTCTTTGATTGAGAAATTATCTCAATCTTCAAGTTTTATAGCAACTTCAACCAAGGTACTCAGAGCAAAGTCCCCGAGGTTACACCCCAGTAACAGCCCAGGCTGGATGCCCCCATCCCATTGAGCTTTACTGGAACCCAAAGCAAAGCTACTTTAAAATCACTGAACTGAACGGAAAAGTGTTTAAAAATTCAGGCACAGCACTGGGTTGTGGCTTTCATTCAGGTCCATCCTCCTCAGCCAAAGTCAAAGTGGCCAGTGAGGACCAAAAAAGGTCAAATGCATTTATGGTGCAGAGCCAACTTGTCCCGAAACTTTCCTTCTCTCCCAATGCAAGTTTAACATTCAAAATTAACAAACAACAAAGAGCATCTGCTTTTGTTTAGGCAAGACAGGCTTTTTGGATGATTTGACTCAGAAATAAAGGATTACAGCCCAATATCATCCAGTGCCACCAACAAAACCTGCTGCACTTTCAAAGCTGCAGCTGAGCAGCAGAACCGAGCACAGCCTCTGTCTCCAGTCAAACGTTTGTCCCACTTCTGCTCCAAAAAGTCCCAAGTTATTCTGAGCACACACTGGAAAAGGAATGCACTCAGAATGCCAAGAAACTTTTGGCTCCAGTGCTCTTGAGCCAAGGAATTCTGCTATGTAACTGCTTGCAGAGAGGCCCGTTTTCTCCCGTGTTTGCTGCAGCCCCTCAGCCCGAGCAGCTCCGTGCTGGGACACAGCACTCGGATCCTCAGGATCCCTCAGGATCCCTCAGGACCTTCTCCACAGGCTCACCAGGCTGGGGGTGTTTCTGCAAGACTCATTTTCTCCACTGGAACAGAGCTGTGCTGGCAGTGAGCTCTAAACCTTTCAGTATTGCAGGAATATCCTGGAATTCTACACAGCTTGTGGTGCAGGGGGTTAATCACGTAACAGTTGTGCCTGAGCCCACTACTAGAAGGCAGAAAGTTGTCATGGCCTTGTCTTTTAATCCAGGCCATAATATTCCAGGATATCTTCAGTGTCTAATCCTCATCACCATCACAGTAAATATTAAACACTGACTTCTTCACACTAATGTCAGCCTAGAGTATTGTTAATTCAACAAGGTTATGCTCATTCTATACTGAGAAGCTTTGAGTTTTTATTTCAAATTCCTTCTAAAACCAGTCTAAAAATCTCGATCACTAAATCATGCCAACCTGCCCACAATTAGGCTAATTTTTCAGTTCTGCCACTGCCCACTGAAGGATATACACTCAAGAACTTCATCATGTCTCTGTGTTTCTCTGCCAGGTTTTCACCAGTAGGGATTAGGATCAGACAGAAGAAAGTGCCACACATCCCACAGGAAGCAAACAGGGCGTTTTACCTCCTGTGTTACCCTCTACAAGCTGCCTGGAATTAAAAAACTTCCAAAAAGGGTGCAAACCTGACCTCCTTAATTGTAAAATGTGGCACAGAAGGAGCTGAGCAAAAACACAGCAGGGCACTCACCCCCCAGTGTCACATGATAAACAAACAAAGCTGCTTTTTAAGGAAACTTAAATAAGAAAGTAAGTTCCAATAAGAAGGAGAGAGTTACAAGGCAGTAAAACAAACCAGTCTGCTCACTGAGACGTCACCCTGGTTTATCACAGCCACAGTAAAACTACTGGCAACTCCCAATGCCAGGCAGCTCAGCCCAGGGAAGAGTGCCAGAGACTGGGAAAGGGAAAAAAACAGAAAAAAATCTACTTATCCCACTGTCTGCAAGTCTGAGCTGAGCTGATCCAGCCCAGGAAGTCACCTCCTCCCTTTCTCTTCCCCTGGAGCAGTGATTTCATTCAAAAGAGATTGTTTTTCCAAAAAAAAAAACCCAAAAAACAAACCCCCAGAGAGTACAAGTAAAAATACATCCGTTTAAGTGGCTAAACAAGCTAAGTGAAGGAAAAAAAAAAATCCCTTTATATTGTGAAATGTTTGTCTTTGCAGCTGCATAAAAATGAACCTGACTCCTAACACAAGAACCTGCCTGGATTTACTTTACCAAGGTGGTGCTGGAGTTTATGGAAGACTAACAAGAAAAACAGACAAGCAAAGAACCACAAAGGGACACCAAGCCCTCACTGTGCTGTACAGAGCTGAGAGCCTCGAGAGCAAACCAGAATTCAGACATCTTCGGTCTCAAGGGCCTGCAAAACTGTTCCAAAGAGCAACAAGGGAAAAGGCACCCTCTAAAAGTTTCCCAAACTGGATCAAGTGACTGCAGAAACAATAGTAAAGTCAAAGTGCATCTGTGAGCAATGTAATACAGAGCAATGTAAGGAAAATAAAACAAAAGGGCAGAGCACTTCAAGACCATTTCCTCATTTATCCAAAACTATCAAGGGAATCTCTCCCAGAACTGTCACACAAGAAGTGGTAAAAAATAAAGTCTGGATGAAAAGGGGAAAAAAAACCAAACATTTTAGATGTATCTCATAGAATGCTTTTCACCAGAGACAACTACTGGAGCCATTTGATTACCCCACCAAGGAAGTCCCCACTCCCCCAGCTAAGAAATCTGCCCTCTGCAAAGTCTAGAAGAATAATGTTCCACTAATAAACAGACTGGGGAACAGACAACTAAATGAGAGGGGATATTCATATTTAGAACTCAAAAATCTTGAAATATGCCTCAGTTTTAACAATAATAAAAAAAAAATCTGCTGAGAAAACTGCATGAGCAAACCAGAGTGATGCAAACCCATGGCCTCAAACCAGCAGATAACAATCAGCCTTGCATGTTTAATGAGCAGTAAGCTCATTCAAAAACTGAGTAATTAATAATAATCCTATAAGGATTACTGTTTTGAGAGGAAATGGTTTAAGGTAACAAAGTGATTCAAGTGCAAAACCTGCAGCAATTCAAAACTCCTGAGATAAAGGACTAGAGAATACAGAAAGGAGTGGTTTGATGTTCCACACATGAAATACTGCAAAGGGGCTGGTACTGTCTGTCCAAATCCTTGCAGGCTCTGCCAAGCTGAATAAACAGGATTCTGTGCTGCTCATTGAGGGGTTTTCAGATAAGATGTAAAGAGTGACACCCATGGAAGGATGTGCCAGTGTTTGATGGCACAGCAATCAAACACCTCCCTAGGGAGCTGCTGTTCCAGCTGGGGATGGATGAGCTCTGGGATGTTCTGTGCAAACATTCCCCCTGCAAACCAAACCATCTCTGAGAGGGTTCCAGTGTCCCAAACACTGATGAAGCATCAGTCAAAGAATAAAACAGGTGACAAGGCAGCGAGGGGAGAGACCAGGAGCACAGGAGGGTCTGCAGCACACGGTGTTCAATCCCTGCTCACCCTCTCAGGTCTGTGGTTTGAGGAAGGAGCTGGTTTGTGTTTTCACAGCAGGAACAGGTCAGGGAGCAAGGGAGACTCAGGCCCTGAACGGTGATGCCACTAAATCCGGTCCAACCAGCTTTATCCCGAGGGATGACAAGCCCACACTTCTGCCTGTCACTCACCTTCCCTCTCAGCTCACCCTCTGCCCCTCCAGGACGGGGCACAGCTGGTGCCACAACTCCCATGGGAAAGCCTTTCCCCCTGAGAGGTTCCTTGTGCCACCAGGCACATCGAGCAGGGAAGGGACACTTCCACACCCAGGAGTGGCACAGTACAGCAAACGGGCCTGACACTGCTGACAGCTTCAAGGAGTTTCCTGGCCTGATAAACAGAACCAGGAAAGGTCAGAACCCCAAACCCACATCCTGCAAAAGATTCAGAGTATCAGAAGGACTTTTGTGGCATGTGTAACACAGATCAAACTTTTCATTACTGGTACTGGAAACCTACAAGCAGTAGCAGCAGCACAGACAGGAACTTAAAACACTCATTTTTGTTGTCCTTATAGCACTGATGGTGAGCAAGGAACACTGACTCCAACCTCAACCTGCAAAGATTCTGTGCAGAAACCTGAGCCGTGGGATTTTCCTTTTTAACTCAGTTGTCCTGGTAAGTGTAAAACAGAGCACTGAAAAACTACATTAAAATAGACAATTTAAAGGTATCATAAGCATAAATTAATGGAAGTAAACATAATCTCAGGCTCTGTGCTATCCAAACACCTCAACAGGACAGCCCTGCCAGCACAAACCCAAGAGCAACCTTGGACAACTCCCGCCAGCATGTTTGTTCTTCTGCCACCAGACACACCAAGGAGTGTTCCAGCAATAAACATTCCATAAACGTGGTGAAAACATCCTCTTGCTTTAATAATTAGCCAGTGGGAGCTGCTGTCAGCACATGCACGTGAAAGGTGAATGAAAAAGGCCTGGAAACCACCCACTACACAGCCCTTGCCAAACAGGATGGTGTCCCAGAGCTGTGGGGTGGCTCCCAGCTGAAGAGTGTGGACCACCTTGTAAAGGTAAAGGGAAAATGTCCACACATGAAGAGCTCAGAATAACGAAGATTTTCAATATTTCCCCTGGAGTTTGTTTTTCTTGACCTCATCTTTCCACTAGAATTCCCACCTGGCAGAGCTGTTCAATATCTAACATACTCCATCAGTTCCAAGTGCTCATTAACAGCTGACATTTGTCATGTTTAGGAACCAACTCTCCTCTAAAAATTGTTCTTAATAGAGAAAAACCCGTGGCACATTGAAAGCTCCATGTCAACCTCTTCAAAAGAGACAGGAGCAAAGGCAAGTCTCCAGACAGCTTCAGGCTGTTTTCCCCTCAATGTTCCAGCTGATACCACAGCACAGCTTTTCTTAAGCACTTTGGGACCTATTCTACACATTTACTGCTAAAGTAAGTTAAAAAGTCACTAAAGATTCAGTCTGAGAGCAAAATAAGATTTAAGCACCCATTAAGAAGATTATTCACACTATTAAGGTCTCTGACAAGCAAGCTAACTCCTGTAATTCTTTCACAACCTTAAGAAGATTTTCAATAAAACATCCAACACCTTTCCCCTCCCCTCAAAGGGCAGCAGTTTGGCCCCTCATATCAGTTACTTCAAAATCACCTTTGCTCCTGGTGTGTTGTCAGTGGGTGAGCCCCTGGCACCACTCCTGTGTCTTTTCTGTGTGATCTTGTTCTCTTACTGCCATTGTAACTGAACTCCAATGTGTTTCCCCAATATTGTTATGAAAAAAGGCAACTTTTCTCATTAAAAAAAAAAAGTGACAAAATGAGCAAATCCCTCATTATGTGCCATCTAAAACCATGAAAATGTCTTTCAGGAAGAGGGGGAACATCCCCTTCCAAACTGCACAGCTGCCCTCAGAGAGCTCCAAATTAAGCTTCCAGCACCTGTATCTCTCAGTCTTATCTTCACATGAACTCCACTGAGCAGTGTAACCCCTTTATTTGACTTTTAAAAGGGAATACTGTATCAAGTTAGACTTAAATTCTCAAATCACAGCCTCCACACACACACCCCCCCAAATTTAAAGAGTTACAATCTTGAACAGCTTAGGCCATCCCTGCTACCTCCAAGAGCCAGGCCTTTAAGCAAAACAGGAAAAATAGAGAAAAAAAGCAGAAGATCAGTGCTTATACCTGGAATTCCCTAAAACACAAAATGCCCAGGATAATTAGTCTGTATTTCCCATGAGCTGATTGACATCAACACCACTCTGGGGAAAACCAACCTGAGTTGCCCCTGTCCCCTCAGGAGCTCCATCACCTTTGTGCACCAAGTTCCACATCAGCTGAAATTCCTTTAAACTCAACAAGCTTAAAAAGAAAAATTAACTGAAGTCCCTGCATGTACTTGAGATGTGGCAATTACACCAGGGAAAGGAATGTTTATCAGCCCATTCAAGCAGCCTCTTAAGTTCTTACCTTTCTGATAAGCCCCCACTGTGTCAGACATTTGACTGGAACAGCAACTGCCCATTTTGGGATGATGGTATTTTTAGCCCTGTGATGCTGCTCCTGACAAAATAATTAGCAGACTTGTCTCACTTCCCTACAACTCTCGTTCATTGCTACCCAATTCTCACTGAAAAGCTTTTGGGAAAAGCTCTGGGATCTCCATGATGTATTAAAGTAAGTTCACAACTCAGCAGAAATTAATTAATTAAGCACTTCTAGTCCTTTGGAGAACAGAAATTATCCCGTGTTCATCCTTTGGGAGAATCAGATGAAGAAAGAGTCAGAACCAAAACCTGCATTAAATACTAACCCCCATTTCCTTCAGTGGAGAAATGAGCTTAATGATATGAATACAAAACCCTGGGATTATTGAGGACAGACACACACAGGACACTTCCTGACCTGGCCCAGGAAAATTAAATTATTCCCCAGTGGCAGAAGCCTGGCAACTCTGCTGCCCCTTTAACAGAGAGATCATGTTGTAACAAATCTCTGAATGATCAACAGGGCTACACTGACTAAAATTTGCTGTGTAACAGCTTGACACATTCTTGCCATATTCTAGCAGGGAACTGGAGACAGACAATTAACTATACAGCACTAAGGGTTTCTTTTATAATGCCTGAAACTTGTTTTTGGGTATCCAGCATATAACCCTGGAATGGGCATTTTATATGACCATGATTCTCTCTCTCTCCCCAGACTTCTTAAATTTGTTAATGAAGCACAGTGTGTGCTTTGGCTACAGCCCAAGAGACTTACTTCAAAATCTACCCCCCACCAAATAACAAAGCACCAAAATTATAGCAAAGAACTGCAAACATTGTCACTGGGGCTCAGAAGACAATTAAAATTTGTATCTTTGGCATTTAAGAGTTTTTCAAATAAACCTTTGAATCTGCATCACTTCTGCAGGTCAGAAAAACAAAGACCTGTGTTTGTGGTATTTTATAACCTAATTTACAGAGCAAAGGTGAGCAGAGAGGAGCAGGAGAGCCCAGAGGAGCTTCAAGTCCAAATGTCAGCCCAAAAGCCACCACCTGGGAGCTTCAATGTGCTGGTAAAAATCAGGAATACAGAAACCACAACTGCCTCCAAACCCCACTGCAAACAGCAACGTCCACAGAGGAGTGCACCAAGGAACAAAGAACCTGCCCAAAGTCCCCAAAGCGCCTCAAAAATCAGTGCAGTTTTGAGCCTGTTCCCTGCTAACAGCACGGTCTGAAGCTCTGGAAGGAAAAACGTTATCAAAGACCAAAACTGGGGCTGGAATTTTTGCTTTAGAGCAGCTGCAGGGCGAAGGGTCCTCTACAGCACAAGCACCGTGAAACTCAGAGACTGAAAGGCACCTCCCTGCCCGAATTCCACATCCCCTGGGAGATGGGATCCCAGTCTGCTGTTCCTCCTCTGGGACATTTTGCCTTATCTCCTGAAGCTCCAGGACAGCCTGGCTCACCAGGGTGGCTAATACATCCCTCTGAAAGGCTACAGAAATGTACTGATGCTTTGCTTTGATTTTATTTTTAGATAAAACCACGTAAAGAACTATTTCCTTTATTTCAGCAAAGCAGCTCCCCAAAGTACAGGGCGGCAAACTCCAGCCAAAATAGTAACGTTTCAACAGAGCCAAAAGAGCCTGAAGCTGCTCCAGTAGCTCTGACTGATCCCATTAGCTCTTCCCATGAAAATATACAGATATGACTTCACTCCTGGATTACACTCCTATATTTAGTTTATACCTAATATGGACATTCAGTGTTCAGAACGAAGTCATTTCCTTTCCTCGTGTAAGTTCCTTGCCCTTTGTCTGCCCAACAATACAAGGAATAAGTTTGAACCCTCAGAGAACTCGCACACAAAGACATTTGTAATTAATAGAGTTTAGCTTGTTTTTCACTGCAGCATAAACAAACACAGCATTCAGAGCCCTAAAAATCAGATTGTGCCACAAATGTGTTTGACTTGAATTAAAACCTCCAACTACTCAAAACAAGTTTAAAAAAATTAAGTGTTATCTTTTTCTAGGGGAAAAGTATTCTAAATAAACCTCTGTTTAAACTCCCATGAAGACAATCATTCTGGGTTTGGGTGTTCTAACTATTAAAATATGCACAAACACTTAATACCACAAATGAGCACCTAGCACCTCTTTTTAAAAGAATGAAACTGTATTATTCCACACTGAAGAATATGGAGGAAAAAAACCCAAACCTGATTAGGACAATAAGC
This sequence comes from Pipra filicauda, assembly GCF_003945595.2. Lineage (NCBI taxonomy): Eukaryota > Metazoa > Chordata > Aves > Passeriformes > Pipridae > Pipra > Pipra filicauda. Next base: position 1,200,387 of record NW_024104331.1, read on the forward strand.
TGTTTGTTATGGGTTATTTACAAAGAACTTTGAAGATAAAAATCAAATTAGATGGATGACAAATACAGATGTAAATTATTTTTCCATGGACCGTCAATTTGCAACCAACCACCACCTTAATTAAATTTCGTTGTCTTAGACAAACTCAGTGTCTGCACTGGCAAACAAAAACCACCTTGTTTTCTCCCACGCTGTCCAGTTAAGGCTTTAGAGAATTCCACTGCTCAGTTACAGGGAAAAAGAGAACAACTCCCAAGAAAAGGCAACAAATCCAATTACTGACAAGTACAGTTATCCAGTCTTAAAAGCAGTTCTTGTGGATTTTTAAGTGGTATGTCCAGCCCAGCCAGAACTTGGAATTGGTGTAGGCACTGCTATAAAAGCATGCAGGCCTTGTGTTTGTCACATCACAATAAATGCCTCATTTAAAGAGAATCTGAACACACACTGGTGAGAAAATAACAGTCCAGGGCTTTTCTTGTCCCTTTTAGCTAATGAACACCTTTAAAAATCAACCCTCAGAGTTCAAAAGTCACTTCCCAGAGTACATAGCTTACTGTTTAGCTAGAAGTTCAAGGAATTCCCAAATTAGATTCTTCCAAACACAGATTTCTGTAAGGGACAACTCAGCCTTCAAAAATCCCCAAGTCCAGCTCCAGAACCAATCACTTCTCTGCTCACTCTATTCCAGCTGAAGACAGTCTTACTGCTCACATCAGGAACTGCCTTTCCTCCCACAAGCTGAGGTCAGGATAACCAGGGAAGGAGTAGACAGGGACACTGAGTCACTTCAGGCTGGGAGGGTGATGATTACTAACTTCTTAGGATGCTAATACTGTCCCAGACCTCCCACCCACTTCCTACCAGTGAAACTCAGTTTATGTAAGTGTTCCTCATATCCCCCTGTTACTGCTCAACAATCATCTATCTCTACCTACAGACAAGGCTCTCTTTAGGAGGATTCTCACTCTCTTCCTACATTCTCCCAAGAATGCTGGTGTTCAGTGAGGTCTCCCCTGCTTTGTGGATTCCTCCCTGCTCACCCCCCCAGTCAGTGACTGACACACAAAAGCATCAGGACAGGGCTCGGATCCCCCACAGCACCCAGGCCCTGAAGTCTGTCCCACACCAAGTGCTCTGACACACAGGCTGTTCCTTCCCCTTCAAGCCTTCCATACACACCCTGAGAAATCCCAGCTGGGAAAACTGAGGACAGATTTGTCTTTTACAGCAGTATCTGTGCTCCAAGAATGCATCTGTGGCACAGAGTACTTGTCTAATGCACGGAGTGAGTGACTCACAAGCACCACTGCCCATGACTGCACAGCCCAGGATGATCCACGGCCTGCCAAGGGCCAGGAGCTGGAATTTGGCAACTCAGACAGCTTTCAGACTCCTTTGAGGGGAAAAGGAGGAAAAGTGCACTAAGTGTTTAAGACTGATTTCAGCTGCAAAGTAAAACACAAGTTCTCTTGACAATCAGGGCTGTGTAGATGTTAATCATTGGAAAGGGGAGGATGGATCCCAGGGAATACAACCATTACTGCTGCAGTGTGCTCAGAAGCAATTCCTGACTGAAGGAAAGCTAACTCATCTGTGTAATCCCTTTGGAAATGATTGCTATCAGGCTTTAAGCTTCCATACCAATGTTTTGCAAAAAAATTAACATTTACACTTGAGACCAACTCTGTACTTTTAACAATGCTGTACCAAGTGCACCAGTTTCTGTCTGAGCAATCAGATTCCAATCAGAAAGCCAAGGATGTTTGTGGCTGTGAGAACTTCCCCAAGCAGAGTTTAAAGGAATACAGTTTGCTGGCCACTGAGCACAGGATACAAGATGGTTACCCCTCAGTTTATAAAGGGCTCCTTTCCAACACCCCAGTGTTTGCTCACAAGAAATAAGACTTTGCTGTCTATACCAGACACTTATCAAAGGCAGGCTGAGGAGGTTCTCAGGTGCTGAGGTTATTACATCAAACCCTCCAAAGGATGATCTGCTACGTAAGGAGGAGACTTATCTAATAAGATTATCAAGCAACAGCCCTGCCAAGGCTATCTCTGAGAAGCAATGTTGCATGTCTCCAGTCCTGTTATTTCCTTGTATCAACGTGCCTTTAAACTGTACAGTTACATTGTAGGTGAAAAAAGGGAAAGAAACCTGCTGACAAACAAGCTCATGGGATGGTTTGTTATAAACCACCATACAGCAGCTATAGGGCTCCAGACTGACACATCAGAGCTTACGTAAGGGAATGAGCAGAGTGAGACAAAGGCAGACCTGAATCCAGGCAAAGCCCAGCCCTGAGCTCCCATCCAGCTGCTGCTGGAGATGCAGGATCCACACATCCCCTTCCTGAGCTGAACAAAACAGACCCAGGTCCCGGAAGACAAACAGTTCACCTGCCAAATCTCTGTTTAATTCAGATATACAAAAATGCAGACAAGCTTCTCTTACAGTCACCGGGAGCGTTTCAGAGTGGGGTATTTATGAAATGTGAAATAGCAGGGTTTTTTTCTCCTGAGAGTACAGTTCACAGGTAAACAAATAGTAGACACTATCTGATTTTCAAAGCAGGTGCCCAGTTTCGCAATGATCTTTGAAAGCTGCCAGAAATCCGAGGTCTAATTAATTTGCAAGTATACACAGGTCACCCGGGGGAGAGGAGAGCACCTTCCTCAACAGTTACCTACATCTACTCTGACCCATCTCGTGCCAGTAGACTGTGAAATCCTTGTTTGTTGAGTCTTGTTTTTTGCCTTTAACACTGAACTCGCTGACCCTGCGTGTCCTCACCTCGCTGTTACAGGAGGATGCAGTCCCTGACTGCCCTCCAGAACACCAGGGCTGGGCTTTCAGCAGCTCCATCCCCGTGTCCTCTGCACACTCCCATGAAGGAGCTGCACAAGGAGTTTTGTAACTCTGTCCTGTGACTTCCCTGTTCTATTTGACCAGGTCAGTCCACCACGCTTTTTATTTACAATAAAATTCCACACATGGTCAACTAAACTGCAGCTATTATTCCAAGTGACCTACACAAGCTGTGTTCAGATCACAGCGCTCAAGTTTCTGGGAGCACACTCACCACAATGCAGCCTTCACTACCCCGAAATGCCACTAGGGCAGAGAAAAATATTCCTGTTAGACAATGGAAGTGGGCCTCCCTCATGAATAAAACATGGAGACATACAAGGAAACTAAATGAAATCAGATACATCACTGGTCTCTCCTAATCAGCTCTCAGGAGAAAAGACTTGAAAAATATTTACAGCTGGTCTAAAAGAGACCACAGGCAGCCCACCGGCTCTGTAATGAAAAACTGCTGAAACTACTCATTGTGAGGCCAAGGAACAGATCAATCACCTCGCTTTCAGCGCTGTAACATATTTTCCTACCTAAGCACCCTAATTCTGAGGGTAGTTACCATCACAGGCTACGAAAATACAAGTAACAGCAGATTGATACAGTGTCTTTGGAGGAAAAAAAAAAAAAATCGCTTTGCTGGTGACAAACAGCCCCACGTAGTTCTTCATAACTGAACCCCAGCCATGTGTGTGCTCCTCCCCATGCTGTGCCCGTCCTATTTTGTTACTGATCACAATTTAATGAGGTTCAAACCCAACGTCTTGGGCTCGGAGCCAAACCCGTTCTCTCCTGCTTCACAGGTTTGTTTCTCAAGCTTTAATCCGTACCTTTGTTTCATCTCAGTCTGGGCTGCTACAATCCTTTGTGCTCAGGTCATACAGTTACCGCCCTTGGGCCGCGGGCGTTTGGCAGAGAGCTCGATTTTGGTCCAGGAGCCTTTCCACTACCTCTGCCTGAAGAGCCTCGCTGCCCAACAGCGCACAGGGAGAGCCGAGAGCCCAGACACTGCCTGAAAAGTGATCGGCCACGTCGAGAAACACTCGGTAAATTCAGATTTGTTTTTTTTTTCTACATTGCAGCCACAACCAGGTGAAAAACTGCAGCAGACACCGAGCTCCTCATTTACAGGGGAAAAAATGACTAAATCAAAATCTAGTGCTCCCCTCTATAGACATTCCATTCAAGAACCATATTCTGCTTGCATTTGCTGAGGTGACCATCTAAATGAGTCAGAAAACAAGACTTTTATAGGCTTTACAAAAACACTACCCTGATAATGCTTAACAGCTTCAATAAGGTGTGGGACAGGCAACAACACCCAGGTGAAACAACTATTTTGGTCTGTCTGCTGGGGCGGGGGGGGTTGTTCTTCCTCTGAAGGATTTTACAGGGAAATAATCTTTACCTGAACATCATGAGGGCAGACAAGAATAACTTCTTTTTTTAACCTGAACTTCATCCTAAAGGCAGACAGTGTGCAGCAGTCACTGGGAAAAGGTTTCCTTGAGGGAGAAACAACTCGCTGACAATCCCAAATTTAGCCTTCTTAAACCCATGCCAATAAAGAAGTGAGAGGGACAGAAAAATGTCACTGATTATCCCCTTTCATACAGTCTCAACCTTTATTGGTCCAGATTAAATCAGAATGAACACATCTTTCTCACAACTATTTTTACAACTTCTTCCATGCCACTCCTCATGCATGAAATATTCTCTTTAAACACACCCACAAAGGTTATTTCCCCTGCCCCCAAATCCTTCTGCCATCAATCACTGCTCTAAGTAAGTAAGAAAAAAATCAGCCAGCAAACTTTAGGACAGATAAGTTGACATGTTATATTAAAGCAGCACTGCTATAAATAATGCAAAGTAATCTGTAACTTAATTGATGGAGTTGTAAGTTCTAACCTCTACACTAAGAGCCTAAATATTCTGACTAAAATCAGGTCTAGAATCCTTCACTGCTTTCCCTTGGTCCCATTACTGCCTCTTGACACTATTCAAAACTATGAAAGGGGGAAAAATTCGACGCTTTTAGAGCATAAATAAAATCTATATTGAATAATTTATTTTCAAAGCTCTACCTAATCTGCTGGAAATTTCCATGTTTGTCATCGTGGCTTTCATACAAAGCAATTCCCAAGATCTCAGATGAAGAGATCTCCGATTTTCTCACTGCAACAGAAAGAAACTTCACCCGAAGAATTTAAATACTTTTCTACAGAGGCTTTTCATTAAAGGGCGTTTAAGCACAGAAAAGAGAAGATTAACACCAATTACTCTGTGCACTTTTGATACGAAGTCAAAAGTAAGATGCTGCATCACCAGAGCCCCGGAGGATGCAAAATATTGCATCATACAGCAACAAATGAATGCAAAACATGTGGAGATACCATATGGTATCTCTGCCAGATAAGGGCAGTACAACACATGCTCATTCTTCTGGTTCGGATAAAAAACTGGCGGTCGGTTTCCGACACAGAAGCAGACTTTCTTAGGCGGGGAGCGAGCAGTAACTCGCTGGTTTTGCCCCCTTTCCGCCGCGTTCCGGGCACACAATGCCGGGCGACGACCCCGCGGGGGGCGATGCTTTTGTGGCGAGCTGAGGTTGTCGCTCCCCCTCCGCCGCTGCCCGCGGTCCTGCCACGCGCGGGCCGGGCAAAGAATCTTCCAGCAAAACGCACAACACTTTTTTTCCCGGAGTGACTTTTCCCCCCCCACCCCCCTCCGCCGGGTCCGCGCTATCGCCCGCTCCATCTGCGCGCACTGACTCAGCCGCGGCTCCCGCACCCCGCTCCCGGCGCCGGGCACACGCCCTCCTTCCCTCCTTCCCTCTCTCTCTCCCTCGCTCGCTCCCCGCTTTTGTGCGCGGCCGCCCCGCACCTCAGGGGAGCCCCGCGCCCTCGGGGGGTGCTCAGAGGGGGGCGCCGGGCGGAGGGTCCCTAGAAAGCCGTGAGGGGACTGGGAGCGCCCCGGGCGGGAGAGCGGCGGGGTGAGGGGAGGGGGGGCGGCGGAGCCCAACGGTCGGAGCGCGCGCGCGCCCGGCGCCCACACGGGACCCCCCCCCCCCCAATCCTCCCCTCCGCTCCTTCCCTTCCCTTGGCCGTACCTTGACGAAGAGCTCGATGACGGGCTCCTTGTCGCTCTCCTTCAGCCCGTTGACCGGCACGGAGAGCGCCATCTCCTCCGCCGCTGCCGCTCCTGCAGCCGCCGCCCCGCCTTAGCCTCGCCCGCCGCCGCCGCCGCTGCTGCTGCCACAGCCGGGACAGCGACGCCGCTCCGCTCCCCTCGCCCGCCCTGCGCGCGACTGAGGGCGGCCCCGCCCCGCGCCCGGAGCCCGCCGGGGCCGCGCGAGGGTGGGCGGGGCCTCCCCGAGGGGGCGGGGCCTCCCTAAGGGAGCGCAGTTGGGCCGGCTGGGCTGAAGGGGCGTGACCTCCCTGAAAGGGGCGTGACCTCCTCGTGAGGGGCGTGGTTGTACGAAAGGGGCGTGGCCCCGCCGAGGGGGCAGCGCTGAGGGGGCGCCGCCGGCCATGGCGGGCGCAGAGTCCCCTCAGGGCCGGGGGTTCCCCTTTGGGACGTGGGGTCCCCACTGTTCCCCCTCATAGCGGCGGGGACACCTCCCTGTCAGCTCGGGACGCCCCCGGCGGTGCCCGATGACCTCACGTCTGGGAGCGGCCCTGGCGGTGCCGCTGCCCGCGCCGGGGAGGTGGTCGGGGTCTGTGTGTGTGTGTGTGTGTGTCCCCACCGTCGCCTCAGCCCACCTCCCCCTCAGGGAAAACTGTAAAATGTAGAGACTCCCCCACTCATGGACCCGCCACGCCAGAGCAGCACAAACAGCTGCTTTCCTGGCTGCGGGGAAAATCCATTCCAAGAGGCAGCAGAGTTTCCAGCCTGGTTTTTCCCTCGCTATTAAGGTCAGGGGCTGAGGAGCCGGATAGAAAATCAGTGCGGGAGAACTGGGCGAAACATCGGGATGAAACGAAACCGAGCTTTTTTTTTCCCCCCCCCCCAGTCTTTTCACCAAAATAGCACGGCCTGGGATCACATTTTCCCCATGCGGCTTCGCGCCTCGCGGAGCCCGGGCCGCGGGAACAGAGCGGCTTTTATTCCCCGGCACCTCCACCCTCGCTCCCAGTCCTTCCTTTTTTTTTTTTTTTTTTCCGGGAGCCCAGACTCTGTTTTTAATAGTCTGAGCTCAGCTGCACCTGAACGTCTGGGCAGAGCCGTTCCCAGGGCAGGACGGGGCTGTGGGATCCCCCGCGGTGACTTGGAGACGCAGCGCTGGGATGAACCATCCCTGTAATTTGTACCCAAATCCATCCCTGCAGCCAGGAACGGCTCCGGATGGAATGGTTACCAACGGAGGATTCGCTGGTAATAACAAAACCTCCTACTCTCCAGGGCGTTTTTCTGCCCTCGGTTCTGCATAACCGGATGTCTTTACGCAAATATCAGCTTTGAATGCCCTTGAATTCATCTGGAGCAGGAAAAACTGCTGTCGGCCCCTCTCCGCAGCTGATAGGACTGGGCCACCGATGTGACAAAGTCCTTTTCATTCCCGTTCCTGCAGCTCCTGTACAGCCTCGGCTCCCCAGGAGCCAGTGGAATATTCGTTTCTGTTTGTTTTCCAGAGTCCAAGGAATCTCAGCTGATTCACGGGGTGGGACAGCCTAAGCTGGAAATCGGCGTGTCACTGTAACCAAAGTGATGTGGGAGCACGGCAGGACCGTGCCAGGAACCTCCCTCCATAATTGCCCATTAATTAATTGCAGCCTGTACCACAAAGGGCACCCCCACCTTCCTTGGAACGTGGGTGGGATGGAAGGGAGGGAAAAAAATTTCCCTTAAATGGGATTGTCCAGAAACATTCAATCCATTCATCCATCAATCTTGGGCTTTCCATTCACGTTGCTGCATGGCAGGCTAAGAAATTTGCACCAGCTGGGCCAAATGCCCCCAGTAGCCTCAGGAACTGGTTTAATGAGGGGCTTTTATTGCGAGGCTATTGCAGCACGTGGCAGGGAAAGCTGTACCCTCTGTCTGGTGGGAAGGGCAGGAGCTGAGTCCTTTTTCCAGGATAAGGAACACTGAGCCAGGTACTCCTCACCACAGCCTTCCTCTCTGCTTCGCCCTCCTCCTCCACCAGAAGTTTTAAAATCACAGGCTTTTGTAAAAGTTTAAACCCTTTCACAGCCTCCCCGAAGCACAGACCCACCTCCCCGTGAAAAGGCAGTGGTTCAGCACAAAGAAACAGCTCTCCCACGGCGCCCATAAAGGTGGGTGTAGAGCAACAAATTTGAGGTCTGTGAGGTGCTCGGGGCCTTTTTGTGTTTCACCAGCCCTACAAAGGAGCTGCCAGGGCTGTTTTTCCCTCACCACCGCTGCATTTCTCCTCTAACAAAAGCGCTCCCATGCTGTTCTCTTGCAGAGCAGCTAATAGCTTATTTCGTTTATACCCCGCTGCACCAGCCTTGGCTCTTGTTTAATATCTTTTCAATTATTTCACTTTTAGATGACATTTGCCTGGTTTCTAGCTGCCACCTATCAAACCCCTCACAGTCCCCATTCAAAGGAACCCCCTAACGATGCCCAGAACAGTTCTGAACACTGAAAGCTCTCGATTCTTTCCCAGGTCAGTAATCACTGCTTATACTATTCTGGAAGGTTTATTTTTTTTTTCTTTTGATAATACTTAGACTTAATTTGTCCAAGCTTTACATAACAAACCACCAGTCCTCCTAACAACCCAGAGGGGAATGAGTATCACCCACCTTAACAGTGGTGAGGAATGAGTCAGGAAAGTTAAGTGACTTACTCAAAGCTAAATTTGCACCAAGCCAGGGAGTCGGAACAAAGCAATTCTGGCCCCCTACCTGTGCTCAGTGGGTCACTCCCTCGATATTATTTCATGCTGCATTGAGGAGGTTCATTTCCATTTGGCAGAGCAGCAAAACAACATTATTATTGTTTCACTTCTCCAGCACTTTTGGCCTTTCTGCAGCGATTTTCCATCTCAGACTTTCCAAGTGCTTTTGAAAGTGGAGGCATCAGATGTTAAAGATATCAAAGCAGGCGTTCTCCTGCCCTGGCCCTCGCTGTTCCAGGGGTGGAATTCGCTGCCACATTGACCCCGGGGGCTCAAAAATGGGATTTCATTTCTAGAGGGAATTTTTCAGGCACTGGAGGAGCTCAGCACACAGGTCAGTGGGAACACAGTATGAACATCCTGGCTTTTAAGCATAATGAAAGAGCTTTGAGAAGAAAGGTGCTGAGGAAGTTTGGAAAGGCACAGACCATCCCGTGCCAGCTGGAAGTGAGAGCCTGTCCTGACTCTGGGGTTCATCAGAGCTCCTTAAAGCAGCGCTGGATGAGGCTCTGAGAAGAACCTGCCCACGGACACCTATTAAGAGGAAGGCAGGAATGACACACCCGGGTTTAAAAATACCAGCACTCTCATTCCAATGCTAATTCGGGATCCTGGGCTGGGATGCTGCAAAGTCCTTCCCTGGAGACTTCCAGCGGAAGGGCAGCGACCGCAGGCCCGGGGACGGCGTGTCCCAATGTCCCAGTGTCCCAATGTCCCAGTGGCTCTGCTGAGGGGGTGCCCCCTTAGCAGAGCAACTCCACGAGCTCCCATTTCCTTCCCCCATCCAGGCACCGAGCGGGATTTCGGCTCCATCCATCCCCTGCCACCTTGGCCACTCTGTCATTGCTCCTTCCTGTTTTCTTACCCTGCTCTGAGCAGAGTTTGGGTTTGGAGCTGCTGGGGAGGTGTGAGCCCGCCAGATTTACAGGCAGCGTGGGGGAAATCAAACTTCTGCTGGTGTCAGACTGTTTGCAGTTTGCTGTAATTCCCAAGCAGCTGTCCCTGGGTAGCTCATTTCCATCCGGGGCAGATGCCAAACTCCAGCATTAGCTGCAGGCTCAGGAGCTGGAGTGAGCAGCTGAGGACACACCGTGTTCCATCGGACCTGACATCTGCCACGGGTGAAAAAACCCCGTGGAAAACAGCTCTCTGCTGTGGGTTGAGGCAGAATTACAGGAGCAGAGGACACATCCCATGCCGTTATGTGGGAAGTTGCCTTCATCCCACAATTTCTGGGTCGCTCCTCTTTTGCACGGTCCAAGTTAACGCCGCTCCAAGCACAGGGGCTGGAGAACTGAATGTTTCTAGGAACTGTTCATCAAGAACTTTTAGTGGCAGTAATTGCAGTCCGAGTCATTTAACAATCAATGTGCTTTCCATGCCTTTTTTTTTTTCCCCCTTTCCCTGGTTACTGGCATATGGGCCTTACCCCGGGGAGCTGGACGGTAATTAATGCATTTTGTGGTTAAATGTTTGGACTCAGCATCTCACGGCGCCCGAGGAGAAGGGAGGTGGACAAAGCAGGCATTGTCTGTAGGTTTGGGTCTGCTGCCTTGGGTCCTCTCCACGGAGGCACCGTAGGGGCAGGTTTGTGGGAATGCTGACAGAGGCAGAGCTTTCACCTCGCTCCCTTCAGTGCCGCTGGAACCCTGGGGAAGTTTCGCTGCCCGTCACCTCCCTGTGTTTGGAGGTGGCATCCAAGGAAGGGCAAAGGGAACTTGGCTCTCAGGGCCACCCAGACAACAGGAGGGACTGAATGCCCCACTCTGCCCTTTCAGCAGGAGGCTGTTGCCAGGCTCTGCTCGCCTCGCCGGGGATTCTCACTGCCCTACTTTCCAAATCCAGACACCGGCCTGTTCTCCGCTGTGAGCACCAGCAAACAAAGGTTTTGGCTTCTCCCTTTCATAAAAAGCGACCTGGAAAGGACCAAGAGGCAGAATTGGAGCCTCAGCTGCTGTGAAGGGAGCTGGGAGCCGAGTCTGGGTGCTGGGAAACCTCCCTGGGACACATCCCCAAAACAGGAAAACATTCTCCCCTGTGAGGGTGGGGAGGCCCTGCCACAGGTTGCCCAGAGAAACTGTGGCTGCCCCATCCCTGGAAGTGTCCAAGGATGGGGCTCTGAGCGACCTGGTCAGGTGGAAGGTGTCCCTGCATCACTGTGCAGATGCACATGAACAAGAAGTTCCTTCAAGAAAAACCCAAAATTCAGTGTAGTTCTGGTTTGAAAAGTTATTTGGGGGAAAAAAAAAAAAGAAAAAAAAGTTTCCCGTGCCTGATTAAAATCTCTATTTCCCCACCTCTATGTATAGAAGTTGCCTGAAAGTAAATAAATTAAGGCATTGGTTGTTTTCTTTTAAGGTTTGTCTCCAGGTGATTCAAACACCTGGACTGATAAGGTGATTTTGCTTAGAAAAAAAAACCCCTACACAATCTGCTTCTCCCAAAATGACAATGCCAGGCTTGCCTGGCTCTGGTTCATTAAGTGGTTAAATCAGCCACGCCACCCTGAAGTGCAGCAATCAAATGCCACCAGCGAGGTTTCCTGCTGAATTTCCACCATCTGAAAAGCCTGGAAGTTGCTGGGAGCCCTAATGAACTCAGTCCATTAGATCCCAGCTGGGTTTCAACACCATGGACTGGCTTCTGTCACGAAGCTTCAGTGGAGGAGACGCTGTTTGATGTGGGGGTTTGATGGTCTGCAGGTTCTGTCCGATCCCAGGGTGCAAAGGCAGCACAGCCTCTGTGTCCTGGGGTTCCTTTGTGTGTGCACAGGCAGGGGAAGCACCAGCTCCTTCCCAGCTTTCATCCCCCATAAATGGATCTGCAGGGGATCACTCCAATTACAGGAATGACACTGAGATGGTGTATCAGCTCTGCAGGGTGCAGGGCAACATCAGAGACAAAAAAAACCAACACAAAACCCCAAATCCAACACCCAAATCTCTTTATCCCCAGACTGGCTCTATCCAAACCCACGGATATTAAGAAAAAATTCTTCCCTGTGAGGGTGGGGAGGCCCTGCCACAGGTTGCCCAGAGAAACTGTGGCTGCCCCATCCCTGGAAGTGTCCAAGGATGGGACTCTGAGCGACCTGGTCAGGTGGAAGGTGTCCCTGCCCATGGCAGGGGGTCAGAACGAGATGGGCTTTAAGGTCCCTTCCATCCCAAACTGTTCCATGATTCTCGGATTCTATCAGTGTAGGCACCTGATAACCCATCCCAATTTATGGCAAGACTCTCACCTTCAGAAATACCAACCACGTTTTCTTCTCACTGCTCACGTTCTTGGCTCCACAGCAAAGCTTCAAGCGTGGCAGAAGCCTTTGAGGAGAGGAGGGGGCTGTTTTCTGCTCCTGAGGGGCTCCCAAACACGGGCAGCTGATGAGGGTGTGTGGTGCTACCTCACACCAGCAAGAGGAGGGAGAGAACAAAGCCAACAGCTCAGGTGAAGATGAGTCCCTGTCACTTGAGTCCTGCCCCAGGTAAGGAAAACCTCCCTGCCCTCCTCCTCCCCCTGCTCTGAGCCTCAGACCTGAGTGTGAGGCTGAACACCGGGTGAACACCCTCCTGCCCTGGGCACAGGAGCCCTTTGTGGTGTGATGCTGTTCCAGCAGCCGCCTCTCCCGTCTTTTCCCCGGGCTCTGGCTGCTCCCAGCACTGAGCCTGCAACATCAGACAAGCTCCCACTAAATCCCTCTGCAGATTAGGCAGCTCTGAGAACCACTGAAGGCCCCAAATTACCTCCCTGGGTGCCTTTGCCCCTCGAGGCCTGGCAGGCAGCAAGACACTGATGGGGCTTTTTAACTGTCTTTTTATCGCATCAGGACAGCAGGATTATTGGAGCCCTGCAAGGGAAGCTTTAAATCCCAGGCAAAGCCCATGGATGAGGGCTCAGGGAGCACCAGGTGTGATCCTGGAGTGGGAATGTGGAATTACTCCTGCAGAAACACGAGTCCCTCCCAGGCTGCTGCTCCCCCAGCTCAGCCCCACGCCTCCACCGAGGGGCCTCGTGCCCAAGCTGTGCACCACCAAGGAGGCATCCCAGCTCCCTGGAGCTTTCCAGGTGGTTCTTTGGGCAAAGTCCACGTCTAAGATGAATTATGTTCATCACAGGGAACAAAGTGAACACCCCTCCCTGAGCCAACCTGCTCCGGACTGGTGGCGTAAGCGCTGATCTGACTCGAGCAGGGCCATGATGAATGAGGGGTTTATCTCCTCCTATCTGACTCACAGGGGAAGGAGCCAGATTTTTTTTTTTTTTTTTCAAAGGACCCGAGAAAGAAAAGGAAACATGATCAGGACAAGAAGCCAAGATTTCTCAGTTCCACCAGGATTTAGAAGTAATCTCTCCGATAAAATTGTTTGCATTGCAGCAGCACGTCCAGCGCTCCAGCCCTCCAAACATGGGCACAGAAACTCCTCCACCTTCTCCAAACCTCACAGCCTGAGGCAGCACGGCAGTGACAAGGGAATGACGTCCCAAAGCCCTGGTGTGGCCACAGCAGGACGGAGAACTGAGCCCAAACCTCCTGAGTCACCCATTAAAAAAGCAGCTGCAGCCCTCAGTGAAGCCACTTGTGCCCTGGAGACGGGGAGAACAACAATCCTGCGGGGCAGGACCAAAGATTTCCCAAATCTTCCCACCTTCCTGGTTATCTGCAGCACAAGCTCTACCTGCTCAGGCTGAAATTCTGGTATTTCAGATCACTGGGTATTTGATTTTGCAATTTTAATTATCACCTCTTTACCCCAGTGGCGTTTCTGTGCAATGATCACTCCGAGACACTCTCCAGGCTCCTGCCAGGTAACGATAAGAGCCATTTAGAGCCAAAAGTTTAGGCACAACACCAAACAGATAACAGAGGACTGGAGCCATCCCTCTGCCCCACAGCCCAGCCCAGGACAAGGGCTGTGCAAACCCACCCAGGCTCTGCACAGCAACTCTCTGAGCACCAACACTGCCGAGATTTTCCCCTTTTAAATCCTTCACTTCTGTCCCAGCCACAAATCCCAGAATTTCTAGGTGATCTGCATCATTTCCCCAGCTAATCCCTGCAGCAAGATGGGCAACAGGATGGAAATGGAGCCATGAATGGAGTAAGGAGGCATTGCCATGGAAGGGGTTAACACACTTTCCTAGACCCATCCTAATGAGCTGCACAAGAGCTTTCTGTGATTCAGGTTTCCTTTACTGATTTACCACTTACCCTGGATAAGCAAATGAGCAATTAGCAGAGCTGCATCTGTGATGTCATTTAAATTCAAATGATACCCTGGCTGCTCATTAATAGCAGGATGTGCAGCTCCAGAGGATAAACCCAAATCCTCTCTTAGCAGAAGGTAGAAATCCCCTTCTCCCAGGAGGATGGGGGGATCTGCCCAGGAACATCGGGCTGGTTTCAGGGGACTCATCCCAGGGGCTCCCAGAGCATCCTGGCAAACCCCCCTGCTTTGTTCAGGAAGGTCCCTGCAGCCCTGTGCCCACCATCTGCCTTGGCATCGTGCTGCTCACCCACCTGGCACCTCGGAATCCACCAGGCTCTGCATCCATGGGCACGATCCAGGGGGAGATTCAACCTGCACAACTTCAGCCCAGCAGGACAAGTCCCTGTTTCTGGCACAGCAAACCTGTGTGAGGTTTGGCTCCATCCAGGGGTTACAACAGGGGGAAGTGGAGCTTTTATAACCTGGAGAGCAGATGTTCACCTTCAGGGCAGGTGGGAGTGTGGGGCTCAGAGGATGCAGGACTGGGCATCGTTGCCTGATCATGAGAATTTCAACCTGCAGCATCATTTTGGCTTACCCAAAAATCCAGGGAGCTGGGGGCCCTTCCCTGTCAGAGCTGGGCACCTGCAGGGCTCACAACAGTGGCATTCAGGGACCTGGGGAAGGTCCCAGCAGAGCTGGTGCCAAAGCCAGGCCGAGTGGGGCAAAGGGAGCTGCAAAGGACCTGGGCATGGCCTGTCCCACACTTTTTTTGGGGGTGAATGGCCTGGCCAGGAGGGCATTTCTTCTGCCACTTGCTCTTACCCCTCCAGCTGCAAAGATTCATTTCTCTCCTCTGTTTCCCTCCCCAAGTCAGAACTTCATCCAGTTTTGGGATCTGCCCATGGGGGACCCAGCATTGGGTGCCTCGAGGAACATTAGGAAAAGCTTTACAGGAGGAAACTCATCCCAGAGCCCTGGGGTATCCCTGGCACAGCCCAGTGGTACTGGCAGGTTCCTGCTCCTCAGCCTCTCTGCAGCAAAACTCTCCTCCTAAACTGCCAAAAGAACACAATGTGAATCACATGAGTTTCATCAAGCATTTTATCAACAGGAATCTTCATGACATCACCGGGGAATGCTGGGGACACTGAGGCAGGAGGGGGCTGGTCCCATGAGCTGCCTGGCTTTACACAGCAGTGTCAGCAGACCCAGCTCATCCCCCTCCTCCCCCAGCAAAGATCACCCAGAAAGGACACCGAGCAGGAAATTAGATTAACGTTTGCTGCAGTGTCTCCACGCTGCTGTGCTGGGCTGAGGGCAGGGAGGAAGGAAGCAGCAGCTGGAGAAGGGCCAAATCCCCACTGGCAATGCCGCCGACCTTGGGACGAGGTGCTCTGCACATGCTGCCCTTCGGGTGAGGATGTAGCAAAGCCTTGTCACTGGAGAGCAGCTCCCTCAGCTGATCCAGTGCAGGATGGAGACCCTGGCGTGACTTAACTGCTGGGATGCAGGGCTGAAACAGTCTCAGCCCCTGGGGAGGGTGGAAGGCTTTTTTTCAGCAGAGAGATTTACCCTGCGGTAACCCAGGGAACCCACAGACCACTGACACGAGCCCTGTCCCTGTGGAGATCCTCCCCTCCTGGTAATGTCCTGTTCTCCCACAAAACATGAATTACTCCATTTTCACACAACTACCTTCACTTGTTTCTGCCCTGGGTAACAGGGAGGTGTTCACTTTCCTCGTCTGGAAAGAAGAGTTGAACTGAAAGCAGAGTCTGCCTCCTCCTGCAGCCACAGGGACGGCTCCCTTTATCCTCCCCCATAAATAATAGAAGGATTCATTCACAGGCTTGTAACAGATTAAAAATAAATAAATAAAAAAGTGCTTGATTTTGTTTTGCCAATCATGCACTCAATGTAATTTTCCCTTCTCATCCCCTTGTGCCAGTGCCTGTGGACTCACAGAGATTTTAATAAGCTGGAAAGGTGCCAAACCATTTCTGTCTCATTAAAAAAATATCAGCACGGTGACAAAGGTAGTTTTTTCACATCAGTAGTCAAATCCACTTGCTGAATTAAAATCCAGCTGACAGGGAGACTATCAATTTTTAATGGGAGCTTCCTCCCTCCTGGAAAGGGGAAGCATGTGGGGGTTATTCATAAAAGGGATCAGCATTTCTCACCAACGTTCCGCTGGCTTCGGTTTCATGTGAAGTTTGTAGGCAATTCTTTATAAACCTGAGTGAGGGATTACAACCATCCCCTTCCTGGGCAAATACCCTTCCATGAGCTTCCCAGGCAGCACCCGGAGCCCAGGCCCAGGTTGTCTCATCATGGACATTCCCTTCTCCCACCACACGTGCTGGGTCAGGGCAGGGGCACCACAGAGGCAGCCGAGGTTTGTGAGCTTGGGGACAACCTGGAGCAGGGCACAGGTCAAGGGTGGGGAGAAATCCCAAAAGGAAGCTCTGGCTGAGCAGATAAGTGATGCACGTGCTTGGAGAGTCCGGCCCCACGGGCTGACCCTTCTCTCCAGGGGCCATCCCCGAGCTGAGTCGGCAGCAGAGCTCCGCTCCTTTCAGCACAGCCACAACAATTTACACAAGCTGCAGCTCTGCCCCTGCACCGAACACAAAGCCTTTGTGTGGAGGAACCAGCAATTCCCTTCCCCCCAGAGCTGCTTTCCCAAGACAGCCGTTTTCCGTGTTTTCTTTAAGTGAGACAGAAGGATCCCGAGCTTCCCACGCCGAGCACTCAGAGCTCACCCACCCTGCAGGGACCAGCCCCGCTCCTCTCCCGCAGCTGGAAAGAGCAACCTGAGCTCTCCAGTATCTGGTGGACAACGTCCTTCTCCATTTCTCCATGAGCACCTGCTGCTCCCTGGAGTTATTACCTTACTGCAGCAGCAGAGCTGGCTCCGGGGGGCTGTGTCAGGCGCCGGTATCGCTGTCGGAGCAGCCCCTGCTCCCGTCTCCTGTCCCTTCTCCAGCCGTGGCCGTTGCTCAGGACATGCAGCTCCAGCTCCATCCCAAGGCCACACTGACGCTGTGAGCGCTGGGGATCCTGCCTTTGTGGGGGGGATGGAGGCTCCGGACCCCACATCCCTCCTGTGCTCGGCTCATCCCACCACACACAGCCCGGCCTGGCTGGGGAAAGATGGGGGAGTTAAAAAGGATTCCTGACCCCCTGTCCTGGGCTGGGCGGCCTCCCCTAGTCCTGGCTCGTGGCCCGAAGGTCAAGCCCTGCACCACTGGCTCTGGCAGGTGTTCACTACACAATTCCCAAGGGATTGATCCCAAATGAGCAAACCCACTGTTCTTACAGAATCTGCCACAATAGGAACTCTACAGGTAGTTATTTGATGATGAAAACACCTTGCACTGAAGGCTCAGTCATCTCCCCCCCCTCTGGCAACCCTGACCTGAGGGAGCTGTGCTTCCAGCACTGGTTTGGGAGCCAGCATCCTGCAGTGCTGATTTTTGGGATTAGCCAAACCTGTGGCCAAATGCTGCGGCACAAACGGGCACGGATGGCACAGCGTGGCTGCCATCCCCGTGAGTCACCTGCCCTCTAATCCAGCTTCACCCAGACTGGGGTGTCAAACGCTGACTCACCTGCCCCGGGAGTTGGCCAGGTCCCATTGCAAAATCCGACACTCCCAGCTAAGGAAGAATTCCAGAGGATCTTCCCTCCCTGGCAGACAGGCAGGATCCACACAACACCCGTTCAAAAGTCAAACTGTTGATTAAAGTCTGGACATACACACTGTTCTGTTCCATTGTGCTCAGCTTTAATAATCTTTTTATTGTCCTCGAAGAAATACCCAGGTAATTCATTGGAATGAGTAAGGCCTGATCCAGAGAAACAGAATTCCACTGGAACTGTCAGGGTAGTGACTGCTTTGCTGGATTCGTTGGTGGCACCAACAATGGACTTTAGGCAGACAGTTCCAGGGTTTATGGGATGATCCTGTGCTAAATCATAAGTTACCACACACAGCAGCTGAAATGAAACTCAATCAAAATACAGCTCCATGCCCTGCTGAAAGCTGCTCCTCCAAGAGCTGCTTTTTATACCAAAACTCACCTATTTGGAGGTTTGGTGCTTGAGGAATGAAGTCAGAGTGCAAAACTGCACGGGGATGTTTGAGCTGCTCCTCCCAGCCCAGGGCCCTCCCTCCAGCCCTCCCTGGCAGCTGGGGAGCCTCATTTGTGTCAGACACGGCAGAGCTGAGCACGAGGGAGCTCTGATGAGCCAGGTTTAGTGATGGCTCTGAGCACAGAACTCTGCCTCATTTATCTCTGGGATCACAGCAGGGAGCACGAGGCCCTGTCCAGAGCAGCAGCAGAACAGTTCTGTCCCCTGAGGCAATTCACTGCTTAGTTTCAGTGTAAACCCAATGGTGACTCCCAGGCAAACTGCCAAAGTCACACAAGTGGAAAAATTTAATAATCCAGCACTGAGTTTCTATAAACTTTGAACCCTTGCACACACACACACACACACCCCTGCCATTGTCCCACCTGTTGACACAACAAATACATCTTTCTTTTGTGTGAGCTACAGAGACTGGCCTGTCCATGACTCACTCCAGCCTCACTCCAGCAGACTCATTTTCAGTTAAATTATTTAAGCCAACTAAACTTGAGTGGGGCCATTTTGTGCAGTTAGATATAATTACTGCAGCAAGTCCCTTCTCTAAACCCTGTACCTGTCACTTGAGGAAGATGGCCTGGGTCAAAACCCCAACGTTCAGCACTAGCAGATCCACCACAAAAAGAGCAAGTGAGATCCACGCAGCTTCCACCCCGTCGCACCAGGCACCTGCACAGTCACTTTCTGAACTACAGCAGCTACAAATAAAAGGATGGAAAACAGAGAGAAGAGGTTAACCAAGAAGCTGGAGCAGTGAAGGGATCAGACAAGTTTGGGTTTGGATGATGGGATCTCAATCAGGGGATCAGGAGTGAATTCGGTGATGTCAGTCAACAGCTTCCCAGGACAAAGCTTTGCTGTACAGACACAAATGGAAATCAGCCCAGAAGAGATTCTGTGCTAAAAAACATCTAAGCAACAGCCCTGAGAGCAGCAAGAACAGTGAGAGCTCAGGAGAGGACAGGAGAAGGCTGGTTTATCCCTTGACTGGTATTTAAATATAACGTTAGTACTTGAATGGCTTAAGTAGGAAGGAATTAAAATATTCAGCTAAACACAACTTAGAAGTTACACTCCTCTTAAAGAGCACATTTAATTGCTCTTTTTAAACCTAAACCATTCTTTATGGATAGATGAAATAAGAGGAGGGAGCACCAACAATAGAAGCTCCAAAGGAGAGAGGTGGGGGAACATCCAAAACCAGCAGTGAGGCCCTTTATCAGAGTCCTGGAGGCAGGAGATGGAAATAGGTGTGAGGGAAGATAAGCAGTGACTCAGGTACTGAACATATTTAAAGAACTTCTATTAGTGCTAAGATTAAAAGGCACTGGGAGGTCACCAAACCCATGTGGAAGCAAGATTGGGATGATAAAGGAGGAGGCATTAACCCTTGGGAGCTGCACAGCCCAGGGCTCTGCAGCCTCCCAGTCATTTGTGCTGCCCAGGAACAGCCCAGGGAAAATCCAACTGAAGGAGCCCGGGATCAGCATGTCCCAGATCTGGGGTCTGTGGCTTCATAAGCACCAAATCCACTCAAATGTACTTTTAAAAATGTCTTTGTCCAGAAGCTTCTTGGAATTTATTATACACATTTTAATAACAGATGATACTCAACATTCAAGCTGCTGAAGTAGGTTTACAAGCACTTGAGCATACAATGATACTTATGCTAAGAAACAAAGATGCAGCACATAAGGAAGTGCAGGAGCTACTTTCAAATATCCCCTTCCACCCAAGGTCTACAGCAGCCCTGCTTTAGTTCAAAACCCTACACGATGGCAAGTAAAAAGACTCATCAAATATCTACACTTCATTGTACACATCACATCTACTTCAGATGCAGGACAAAAAAAATTCAAAATATGTTCCATTCCTCCTCCCAGAGGAACCCCAGACTTCAGAACTGGTTTGATTTCAGAAGCACAGCTTGAGTTTTTAAAAGAATTCAACAGCAGTAATCCAGCAAGTTTCCAGTATGATGATATGGGGGTTGGAACTGGGTAACTTTTAAGGTCCCTTCCAACCCAAACCACGCTGTGATTCCATGATTATGGAAAGGCAGTGAGCCCCCAGGATTCCTCAGATTCCTCACACAACGACAACTCCTTCACTAAGTTAATTAAACCTGCTGTTCATTTTTTGCAGGACCTTGAAACATTTTACTTGCTCTGACAAGCCATTTCCACAGCACATGTTGTGGTTGCTTTAAGCTTCTCCATCCTATCAGAGCTGACCAGATAAGGCTGTTTGACTCTTGCTTTGCAAGAACACAACAGGAGCATCACTAATTAAAGGGCTCTTCCTGCTCCCTCAGGACAGTTAAAAGCCCCAATTTTTCCAGAGCCAGCATACTGGATCAAATACTTTTTCATCTCTGAGTATTCATGAACCTCATACAAAAGAAAGCTGATTAGCAAATGTAAATGCCCATATAAAAATAGCCAACATCTGTTTAAATTTAGAAATTTATTTTGTTTAATCCACAAGCTTTATATAGCTTTAGTTAAAAAAACAAAAACAAAGAACAGTGAAAACATGACAATATCCAAAGTTCAGGTTCCTCAAACTTTCAAAGACCACATCTCTGAAAGTTGCTCTGACCATTCCGAAGAACCGTAACGAGACAAGATTTATGAATTGGGGCAACGACAGCTCACAAATAAAATTTATGGAACTGAAGGAATTATTTTTTTTTGTTTGTTTTTCTGGGACTGCTGATCATGGAAACTGCCCTTTAAAAAAAGAACATAAAAATACAAATGAAATTCCAGTGTTCCAAATCAACATGTTAACATCAATATAAACCCACAGTGTCCTGGTAAACAACATGCTTTCATTTATGTACCATTCTAAATTGCTATTCTTGATTGGCTTTAATGGAGACTATACAGGCAACAGTAGAAAGCATTAAAATATAGATGTACTTCCTTGGAATTCTGCAGTGGTTTTACTCCTGGGCAAGCTTACAAACCACAAAGGTTAGTAGCATCATGTAAGTGGATACAAAAGAAGTCAAATGAGACCCTCACAAATTATGCTCAAGGCTTTGTTGGAGTTCAAAGAAACAAGGGAATTGACGGTCATGTTTCAAACCTTCAAAACAAAATTCCTACTGCTTCTAAGAAGTCTCACTCTAAATGAAATTATGCTGTCAATGAAAGAATGTCACTAGTACACTGTGGACACCTTTTGTAATGTAAATCCATGCCCTTTTGTACATGGTGAACCTCAACCTAGCAATTATTACAACAAATGTTATATTCTAAAGCTCAAACACATTTAGCAATTTGAAATTGAATTCTGAGTACAAACCAAATAAAATGTACATTATATCAAAGGGCCGGGCCTAGGATGGTGGGGATACTTGCGCCTTCCTCATGGACCTCAGGGCCTTCTCTCGCAGGTGCTTCTCTAGGTCATCCAGGTTGTCTTCAGGTTCACTTTCTGTCTCCTTCAAGCAAAGACAAAGCCCTGATTCAAACACCCAAACCGAGCCAGGCCGAGCCCTCCCAACAGCACAAATCCCGAAGGGACACCCACAACACACCAAGGCTCCTCCCGGAATCACGGCCGTCAGTCCCAGCAGTGCAGTGCACGTCCACCCCCACCTGCCTCCTTACACTGGACCCTTACAAAGTACAGCTCAGGTACCAAATTCCTACCTTTTTGGGTTCTGTCTCTGCTTCCTGGTCTTCCTGTGTTGAGGTGGTGTCTGCTGCAGCCACAGCAGCAGCTGCTGCGGCCGCGGCCGCCTTCTCCTTCTTGTGTTTTTTGTGCTTCTTGTGCTTTTTATCCTTTTTATGCTTCTTATCCTTCTTTTTCTTCTTCTTCTTGCCGCCCCCTTCTTGATCTGAATTCTGTAACGAACAATGCAACGTATTACAACTCATCCCTAAGGCTTCCAAATTCTCTGGCAAAGAGTGGAAGTGTCCCTGGGAAACACCTCAGGTAAGGATGCCAAACAATCTGTTCTCTTCCTGCTAGGAACAGCCTAAAGTTTGCATGCAAGATTACTAAGCACAAATAAGCCCACACCACTTGACATCACAAAACTCATGTAGACTCATAAAATGGGACTTTTCTTCCAGAATTTCTATATAAATAGCACTTGTATTCACACCCTGAGATGTTAAATTTGAAAAATTTATGTTTTTAACTACGAAAAACACCCCAAGGATTTTTCTTCCCCCCTTGTGTGAAGAACCTCAGAGCTGCTTCAGGAACACAACCTGCCCTATAACCCAGCATGGTTTTATGAGCAAACAAATACCCTGGCAGGTGAGGGGCTCTGAGTTGGGCTTTTGGCCTTTTTTGCAGGTGACCAGTTGGCAGAGGGAGAACGAGAGCGAGCAGGAGAGGCAGGTCCTTGGTGCTTTTTGGGTGCTGGCTCGGGTGACCCCGAGGCCGAGCGAGACGAGGACACGCGCCGGGGGCTGGGGGTGGAAGCCCTGAAAAACAGAAGAGTCACAGTCAGAGACAGACACAAGTAAAAACTAACCAAAGAGCCAAATTAGATGTGTGCTTATAACTTGGTCAAGCTGCCACTTAGAAGATTATTAATTGCTTTGCTGGCACGTTACAAAAGGCCAAACAATCCAATAGCACTGTGGGTCTGTGATGCAGGAGGATAATGCAGCCTGAGAGCCTGTTAAACAATCCTGCTGCTGCTCAGGAGTGATTGCTCCCTTCCTAATATCACTAATTCATTAAAAGTCAAGAGAACAGCAATGCTATTGGATCACCAATGAAGAGTGCAAGGCTTTCCACTCAGCTACATCTTCCCAAAACAATAAGCCAGCACCGTATTTTTGACTATGTACTCATAAGAACAGCATCACACTAAGGAAAAAAGATTTCAAATTTAGTAGTTTCTCTCAGATGACCACCTGCAAAATTATTTATGAGCTAATGAGAAGTGTTGGTTCCCTTCCACAGCTAGGTTTAAAGATAAAGTTCATTGTTCTTTAAAACCAGCAATTAGAAGAGAAGGCTCAGAGAGAACCCATGGCAGCATTCCAGTGCCTCAAGGGGGCTTAAAAGAAAAAGGGAGAGGGACTTTTTATGCAGGCAAGCAGTGACAGGATGGGGGGAATGGTTTTAAACTGACAGAGGGCAGGCTTAGATTGGATACTGAGAAGAAATTCTTTACTCAGAGGGGGGTGGGGCCCTGGCACAGGTTGCCCAGGGAAGCTGTGGCTGCCCCATCCCTGGAAGTGTCCAAGGCCAGGTTGGACAGGGCTTGGAGCAACCTGGGCTAGTGGACCATGCATGGGGGTAGAGCTGAATGATCTTTAAGGTCCCCTCCAGGCCAAACCAACACGAGATTCCGTGACCCCCTGGCTATTCCCGCTGCGTTACAACAAAACAAAAACCCCTCGTGAAACCCAAAGCAGCAAAGATGGATTGTTTTACTTTGTCTTCTTGGGTTCGGGCGTTCTGGACACCCTGCGGATGGGTCTGGAGCTGGGAGATGGGGACTGTCTCCTCTGGGGCGACGCCGACGCTCCCCTCCGCGGCGGCGGCGGGCTGGCAGAGGGGTGGGAAGCTCGAGGCCGTGGCGAGGGTGAATGCCTTTTGTTTTGAGGTGGGGAACGTGTTTCCCGGTTGGACCTGCTGGGAGGAGATCCCTTCCTGTGCTTGGAGGACACGGAAGGGGAACGCCGCTTGGCCGTCGGGGAGCTCCTCTGTTTCGGCGGCGGCGAGTGGGAGACTCTGCGCTTCGACTGCGGGGAAGGGGAGGCCCTTCGTTTGGGAGGGGGAGGAGGGGAAGCTGTTCTTCTCTTGGGAGGTGGTGATGGAGAATATCGCCTCTGGATAGGGGGGGAGTATCTCCGGGGAGAGGGAGAGCGCCTGCGAGGGGGCGGGGATGGAGACCTGTGGAGAGAACCAACAGTCAGGGGCCAGCCAGGCCTGGGAATCAGTCCTGTGGTTCACCCAGGGAGGGGGAACGGAATTCTTCTAAAATCCTTTAAAACTTCTACTACAGTCCTTTAAAAGTTCGAAAAATTTAAAAGGAAACTCTTTTAAGGCTTCTAAAAATTCAAACTAAAACCCTTTAAAACTCCTAAAAATTTAAAAGGAAACTCCTTCAAGTCTTCTAAAAATTTTAACTAAAACCCTTTAAGACTTCTAAAAATTTAAAAGGAAACTCTTCTAAGGCTTCTAAAAATTTAAACTAACATCCTTTAAAAGGTCTAGAAATTTAAAAGGAAACTCTTCTAAGGCTTCTAAAAATTTAAACTAACATCCTTTAAAAGGTCTAGAAATTTAAAAGGAAACCCTTTTAAGGCTTCTAAAAATTCAAACTAAAATCCTTTAAAACTCATTGCCCAGAGAAGCTGTGGCTGCCCCATCCCTGGAAGTGTTCAAGGCCAGGTTTGACAGGGCTTGGAGCAACCTGGGCTAGTGGAAGGTGTCCCTGCTCATGGCAGGGGATGGAACTGAATGAGCTTTAAGGTCGTTCAGTTCAAGCCAAGCCACTCCACGACCCGCAATTCCGCGATTCAGGATTTGCTCCAGGCATCCAGTGCCATCCAGGCCATGCACCCACCACCCACACTCTCCCCAGCAAGCTGGGAGCCAAGGAACAGGTGAGAGGGCATTTCTTTTCCCATGTCCCAGCGGGAAGGGAGCAAACCCTCCCTGAGAAGGGCCCTACCTTCGCCGGGGCAGGGACGGGGAGCGCCGGCGCCGGGGAGGGGGGGCCGGGGAGGGCGAGCGTCGCCGCCGCGCCGGGGGCGGAGAGGGACTCCTCCTCCTCCTGCTGCAGAGAGAAAGGCACTGCTCAGCAAACCTCCAGAAAACCTCCAAAAGATTCTTCTCTGCCCTGCTTTCGCTACACAAAATCACCTCGTTCGCACGGTTTGAAATGAAACCAGAACCACGGGGGAGCAGCAGACTGAAGTCTGTGCAAGGAGTGTGAGACAACACGGGTTTTACTGTAACTCTGAGCCCACCAGGGACAATTCCACACTCTGCACCACCTGATGCATCACCATCTTGTGGCCAAAGATGTGGCCAAAGATATTCCAAATGTTTGGAATAACTGATGGATAACGTGCCGAGTTAATTTTCTCCACAGTGTGAAACTGCACCCCCAAAACCAGCTTTTAGCTATGGATCTGAACTCCAAAATCATTTTTTCTTGAAATGCAGAGAGGGGGGAAAAAAAAATCACAGTTGTTGCTAAACTGCAGCTATCTGGATTAAAATTATTCATGAAATGAGCCATTTTCTGCTGTGCCAGGTTTACAACAGACTTCTGGGAGGGGAAATTTTAATGCAACACATACTTGCCTAGAATTTTAAAGGAGGGGAATATTGGTAAAATGTTCTTTTTAAAAAAAGCAATTAAGATAAAATGACTGGATAAGGGAAAAATGAAAGCAATTATAAAGCAAAGCAGCTCATCTACATAAACTGAGATTCAAAATACAATGTTCTTTTATGATTCCAAAAAAACCCAGCCTTCAAAGGTGCTAATTGTCCTAATTAAACATACATTTATGCAATAGGCAGTTGGAGAATTCAGCATGTTGCAAAACAGATCAAACCCTTTGAATTGCAACCTGTTTTACACAGAACTGTTTGACAAGATCCATCATTAGAATGGTAGTTGTCCTACTTATCTCTTACATCATGATGTATGTTGTGAGTATCTTCTAGCTGGGGCTTAATTACAGCTTGCTCAAGGGTCATTACAACAGATTAATAAACCCATCAAACACCCAGCTTCCTGCACCTTCCTGTATTCCCAGATCAACACAGAGAAAACAATATCACAAATAAAGTGTTGACAATGCTGCCTACACAAAAGAAAATAAAGGAGGTGTTCACTACTAGTCTACTAATTGTCTGCTAGTAGTGGTTTCAAATATCTAATGAACTGAGGAATGAGACTTTTGAAAACTCCAATTATCTGGGACCCTGAACATCAAGATCTCATTTGCTCGTTGCAATGGGCCTGGAGGGTTTTAGTCAGTGGCAGCAGGAATCCAGTCCTGCTCAGCCATCCTTCAAACCAGGTATTTGGGGTGAGGAACCCCAAAGAACACAAGTGTTCAGGTGTTTGCAGGTATCAGTAAGATGTCAGAAACACTAATGTTGTTAATGTCACAGGCTGATGGGAATTAACAATAGTGAGCAGGGAAGGAGACAGAGCAGGTGTTGCTCCTCTTTTTTTTTTCTCCCCAGTGAAATGGTCCCAGATCCAACACATCAAGGAACCCATCAGTCTGAATTTTCCTCACCTTACCACCTTGAGTGTGCAAACCCAAAGGACAACAAGTACTTATCCATGACAGTATAAATGACAGCCAGTCTAAATGATTTTCTAGATGTAAATCCTATTTAACAGATGAATTTCTAACCAACCTTTTCATCACTGGCGATTGCCACCTCTTTTCC
Organism: Pipra filicauda; assembly: GCF_003945595.2. Taxonomy (NCBI): domain Eukaryota; kingdom Metazoa; phylum Chordata; class Aves; order Passeriformes; family Pipridae; genus Pipra; species Pipra filicauda. Next base: position 1,226,887 of record NW_024104331.1, read on the forward strand.
ATCTGCATCCTGAGAGCAGTGGAGGAAAAAAACAGAACAAAACAAATCTATCTGCCAGGTATCTGAGGCAAAAAAAACCAACACACTCAAAGAAAGGTCAGAGTCATTTTCGCCAAATGAGGAATGAAATCTTGAAACGAGACTGGGCGAGCTGGACATGACTTAATTGTGATGTATTCTCTGACAGATGCAGAGGAGATAAACAACAACAAATAGAAGAAAAAGATGCCAGTTATGCTCAAGTTGAGAAGGAATTACCGAGGGGAGGACTCCTTCTGTCGTTTCCGTGGAGACGGTGAGGGGCTGCGGGAGTGCGAGTGGCGCCGGCGTCGGCCGACCTCCCCGTTCTTCACGTTGGACCTCTTGGGTCTTTCCTCTTCAGAGGAAGATGAAGAACCAGAATCTATAAACGTAGAAGAATCACTCTCTGGGAAGTGATCCTCGTTACACTCATCACAGCCACTGACATTCCAGCCCCCGACCTCCTCTCCCGCAAAACAAGGAGCTGCTGTCTAAAAGCGGTTCAACGAAAAATGTGGGCTGAAGTCAAGTGATAAATAAACCCATCAGAGCTGGGTAAAAATACTTGCAGCAACCCAACTGTCCCCATAAAATTTGATTAACCAGGTAATTTAGAAGGTGAACTGCAGTCACTTATAGAAACATTGCATGGACAAAAACCTACGCCAGGCCCAGGTGAATTTAATGATCTCAAAAATAAAAGAGTCCCAAATATTAGAAATATTAGGAAGTAACCTACAACAAGAACAGATAAAATAACCCACAGCACACAGTATTTGTGTGATGTTAAGAGTTTAAAAGCGCAACTCTTAAAGATGCAAACCTGTTAACAAAAGATACCTTTAAACTTTAATTCTTCCTGAGAAACAATTAAAGGGACCTCACCATGAGTGGCAAATCTATAATTACGTTTACAGTAGCACTGCAGATAATTTTTATCGGCATTTGAACTTAACCTTAACCACTTCCTGCAAAAGCAAACTACAGTCCAGTTTTAGGAAATTTCTGTCCTCCATACCAGATGACGACTGTTGATTTTGCCTCCTGTACTGGCGCCTCTGTTGGACAGAATCTGCTGCAGCCATTTTACCTCCTTTGTCTTCTTCTGAAAGGACACACATGGACAGAACATTTAAACCAAAAGGTACAAATGTGCCTCATTCAGGCAGAAGCAAAGTCACGTACAGCAGATCATCAAGCACGGGGGTTTTCCCCCCCCCAAATCTTAAGATAGAATTAAGGCTGGAATACGCTTTGGCTGAGCTTTTTTCCAAGAAATCTTATCTAGAATGAGGCAGTGTGAGTGATTATCTTTAGCCTTCTGAAAACTCTCGCTTTCAGTGCCAGACTATTGGGTTCAGCACCTCACTGCCCTTTATTATTGTGCATTTTTGACTAAAACCCCCACCCAAAAGCAGCGCTGAAAAGCGAGAGCCGTTACCTGATTCCGACAGCTCTGCCTTCCTTGGCTTTGGTGCTGGCGAGGGAGACTCTCTTTTTTCAGTACTCTTATGTTTGGGTGCTACAAGACAAGAATCAAATCGCTCAGCTGCGACTCATTACACCCTTCCACGCTTTTCTGCCCTTGCAAACCGCACAAAGGCAGAACGTGGCCGAGCCAGGAGAACACAGAAATCGTCCCCTCACCTGAAGCTCTGCTCGGTGAGATGGAGCCGCGGCTCTTCCTGGCGCGGTTCGACTGCTGCGGCGTCGGGGACCGGCGGGGTTTGGGCGGGGGGCTGGGGGGCGGCGATGGCCGGTGCCTCCGCCGAGGAGGGCTGGCGGAAGGGGAGAGCCGGCGGGTTTTCCGAGGAGGGCTGGACACGGTTCTTTTGGGAGGCTTCTTTGGCGGAGACCGGGAGCGCGAGGAGGAGGAGGAAGAGCTGCTGCCGGATAAGGAGGCCGATGAGCGTCTTCTCCTGCAAATCCAACGCCACGTTAGAGCCCGGGGCAGGCAGACTGTGGGCATTGCAGCACGAACACAGAACTGCAGTTGTTTGCAAGCACAGACATTGAGCCACAGACAACAGCACTTCCAAAACACGGTGGGCAGCCTTCAACATTTGGTTGGTAGAAGAGGAGAATAACAACCAATCTTTCACAGTTATTCTTAAACTACATAGTGAGCTAAAAATTGTTAGTGTCACCTTCGCTGGCTTTCTGTCCATCTACAGGCTACCACTAAGCTTTTCCCCTGGGAACAATTAGTTTTGTTTGGGCTCTCTAACTTTTGGATGGTTAAGAGAATTCTCTGTGTTAGCACGTGTGATTTAACGATCTTCAGGACAGATCTGTATAAGAGTTTAGTGTGGAAGTACACTGAAATGGCTTAATACCAGGAGGTAAAAATTTCAGACAACTTAAGGACTTAACAATTCAGAATCAATCTATCCATCCTGATGTTTTAGTCTTTCATCTTTACTTTGCAAATTTTAAAAGGTAGGGCCTCAGAATTCTGCGGCAAAATTTGTGGCAAGTTCTGTTGCAATTGTGTACCTGCAGAATCCACCTTTGGCTGCAGAATTCCTGAGAACCTGGAAAAAAGAAACCCTACCTTGAGTGAGATAAACATTTGCTGAAAGGGAGCTCTTGTACATCTTGCAACATACATGTTTGATACTGTTCACAGTTTTCCCAGTAACTGTGTGAAATGAACATATTGACAAACTCAGGAAATAAGTCACACCTTGTCACAAAAAGGAAGAAGTGTTCCTTCCTCAAAAAGAACAACTGCTGTACACAGGAAGCATCGCTTTAATTCTCTTCCTATGAGGAGGATAAGAATCTGTTCTCTCCCCATGAAGACAAATGTCTATTTTGCCATTGCCACAACCACATAATTTACTCTGCAAGGCAACTGAGAGCTTTGCTACTAGAACCACTGCTTATGCTGTCAAAACTGTAACTTCCAACACCAGAGAGCAGACCTTGAAGGTTTTTTAAGTAAAATAATATGAAGAAGAAAAACATTTCAAGTCCAAATTTGATTTTGGTTTCAATTTTATGTGATGGAAATTTAAGTCGCAATTAAAAAACTTCTAAAACTAAAATCCAGCTACTTGTTCTCATTTTTTTCCCCAGGCAGGGGGAAAAAGGTATAAGACTCAAGCAAAAAAAGTCTTAAGAGACGTCATGTCAATCTATGCTGGGAGCTACCCAGAGCCATTTGAAGAAGTAACAGTTCTGAACTTGCCACTTTTCAAAAAGAACAGTGATGAGAACTCCACCTCAGTCAGAAGAAATCATTTCACAGCTCCAGTTGTGTTCCCCCACCACACACTCAGGAAATGTGACCCTGCAGCGTTTCCGTCCCTCTCATCCTACACCTGACAGCATGAAGGTGAGACGAGCCAGGCCACTCTGTTAACACTTCCTCCTCACAACTAGTGTTCCCTTCAAGCTTTCCAAGTTTAACACTTTTCAGCTGTCTCAAAAAGCAGGAATCTTACCTCCTCACGGGGGACCTGCTTCTTCTGTGCCTGGGTGGGGGAGGCATTCGCCTGGGTGGGCTCCTCCTCCGCGGGGACGGCCGTCGGCGGGGGCTCGGTCGCCTTCTAGGGGAGTAAGACCTGTCATGATCAGAAATTCCAATGAAAAGCAACTACCTAATTCACAGACTGGAGGAAATTTATCCTCAGGGCACCGAGTGTTGAGTTGCTTTTCTCCAAGTGCATCATTTTAAGGCAGCATTTAGGTTAAGAGGCAAAGTGTACATTCACACACAAGTATTTTACAACATCTTCAGCAGCAAACCCGTCTCCTAAAGAAAGGCTACACAATTCCCATTATCTATCAAATGCCATATTCAGTATTAAGTAGCCCAATTCCTTCTCCAGCCAGTGTTGGTCACTGTGAGCAGCTTCTCATGAACTGATAGAAAGAAAACACTCCCAAACACGTTTATGCATCAAATGCATCTTTCTCATTTGGCCTAAAACATCCACAGCTCAACATCTCTACAAACATCACTAACCAAGAACATTAAGTGGCCCCTTCAGCAGAAAATATTCATTCTCAACCTTCACAGTCACTTGAAGTCCTACCTTGACCGTGATCTATGACGCCTTCTGGGTCGAGAATGAGACGGAGAACGGGATCGAGATCTTGACCTTGACTTGGACCGAGTTGGGGATCTCTGACGAGTCTTCTCTTTCTCCTTCTCTCTCTCCTTCTTTGAATTACGTTCTGGTGAAGTTTCCTTAGTCTCTGGTACAGGAGGTTCAGGTTTAGGAGCTTTTGGGATATCACTGTTAAAAATAAATATTTTATTTATAAGCACATACAAACCATAGCCCAGAGAGTATC